>NC_136068.1:306725227-307472727 GCF_964261635.1 Lissotriton helveticus | reverse complement strand
ACAGCAAAGTGGTCAGGGTACAGATCAAGCCCCGGGCTAAAAGGGGCGAGATACGGTGCGTTGTGTCCGCCATGTTTATCAGGCGGTAGGCACAGCAACCAGAAGATCTGCACACCAATTCAGGCACAAGGCAATCAGGCCATATAAATGAATACACGGAGGCTGTGGTGAGGTACCTTAGAGCTCACGCGTATGTGCGCCACAGGAGTCACATCCGGGCGGGCTAATTTGTATTAACTGTGTCATGTGACCCCCCAGACTGGACCACTAACACAGGGAGCCTTGGGGCATGCATTCGCTCCACCCCGTGCAGATCCTCACAGTGGGCCGAACCCAGGTCGCCCCTATTGCCTCATGGGGGATGACACTACATTCCTCCCCAAACAGTACCAAAACTTTACAGATTGTAGCAACAAAACACATGGCATCAATAGAAATACATGACTGGAACAGGCTCACATGACATGGTTCTTTATTCGGCAGGATGGGACTGGATTTTTCCGCAGACAGTACTGAGAACCTCCCCGGCCTCCTAATGGGCGGGGCAGACTGAGCTCCATGGTGCCCCTTGGAATGCATCCACCGGTCGGAGACACCTCAGGATTAGCACCGTCCATTGTCGGGCAGTCCACTTCAGTTGTGTCACACTCATCAGTATCAGGGGCACCATCAGACTCATGTGGGCTCACCTCAGGAGGGACATCTCGGGGTGGATGAAAAGTCTTGGAAAAGGACATATTCCTTGTAACGGTTTCCACACCCCTCTGGACCGGCACCGTAGTGCAATTCATGTGGGTGACAGTCCATGGCACCTTTTCATACTGCAGTCCAAACTTGCTGTGGTCAACTCAGTTTTTTAGAAGAACAGAATCACTCACTTTGAGACTAAGCAGTCGTGATTGCCGCCGCTGGCTGGCATGATCGTTTCGAAGTTAACGATGTTTTTGGACCTGCAGTTCACTTTGGATGATGGGGAATAGAGTCTGCAACCACCCATCCCATGGAGAGAGGCCCTGGAGCCTCTCCAGTCGTAGAGTGTGGCATTTGCCGGTACGCTCTGAGGAATGAGAAAATGTCCAGTTCCAAGGACTGTTGACAATCATGTGCAATGCGGATGACTTTGTTTAATGTGTGCATAAAACCTTTCCGCTTCCCCATTCGCTTGCGGCCATCAGGGGGTTATCTTCTTGTGGGTGATGCCTAGAGATGCCTGGGGTAGTTGGCTATTTCGTGTCCCTGGAACGGGGGACTATTGTCAGTCCATATTTCTTGTATGAATACATGAGTGGCCATCACTTTCTCCAACTTTCGAATGACCTCGCTCGCCATCAGTGATTGCAATAATTCCACCTCAGGATATTTTGAGTGGTCGTCGATCAACACGAAGGTGTGTTGTCCATCTGGAAGGCTCCCAAAGTCTAAACTGACGCACACCCAGGGTCGGTCAGGTCGATGTTCCGTGATTATTGGAGCTGGTGAGCTATTGTCCCCGGTGGCATGGCACCATTGGCATGACCTCACTGCCTCCTCTACTTTCTCGTCCATCAGGGGAAACCATACTTTTGTCCTCAGGTGGGTCTTAGTTTTCACCATTCCTTGGTGACCCACATGTGCCAGTTGGATCACCTGATTGGTCGGGCCGAGGGTATCACCAGGCGGTGACCTCAAAGTAGGCATCCCGTGGATTCCTCATTGAGTTCCTGCCGGATATTGTACAGACTTTCCATGAACCTTTTCGCTTCGCAGTGAGGACTTCCCAGTCACTCTTCGCACTTTGCCACCGGCCATGCTTCATGATCACTAGTATCCACTGGATTCACTCATCCCGTCTGGTTTCTTCCCCTAACACTTTCATGGACAACGGGATGAGGCATGATCTGGCCGTAATGTATTGGATGTATTCTTCAGTGTCCTCTGCGTCTTCCTCCTCTTCCTGGGTAGCTGTCCTGGGGTGACAGGAGAGATAGTCAGCCGGGTTCTGCACTCCTGGATGATATTCCACATGGCAATTGTAGCCCTGCAGCTGCAGCATCCACTTTTCTATGCGTGGGGGCAGCTTGGAGGCGGTTCCAGCAAATAGTGATAGAAGCCGCTTATGGTCAGTAGCCACAATAAAAGGGTGTCCATATACATACAAATGGAAGTGGCAACTTCCCCAGTGAATGGCAATAGCTTCTTTTTCTATTTGGGAATATCGCTGCTTGGTGTCCATCAATGACCGACTGGCGAAAGCTACTGCGGTCCAGTCTTCCTCTGCCTTACCCCGCTGTAGTAAGACCCCTCCCAGACCCTTTGGTCCTGCATCGACTGCACCATGGTCAGCTTCCTAGGGTCAAAGAAAGCCAGGGATGTGTTGGCAGACAGGGCATCCTTCACCGCTTGGAATGTATTTCTTGCTTGTGGTCCCAGATCCAGGGGACAGAGTCTTTGGTAAGTTCACGGAGCGGCTGGGTGAGGGTGGTCAGGTCTCAGATAAGTCATCCACAATAGTTGACCATGCCCATAACCTTCATACTTCGGTGATGCTGGTGGGGGCAGGGGCCAACTTGATGTAACGAACCTTGTCCGGATCAGGATTCACATCTGAGGCTGAGAACACGTAGCTAAAGAATTGGATTTGTTAGCCAGGACTCTTACTTCCTGTTCCAGACCTTTTTGGACCAGAATTGAAACTCCTTTGATGGATGGTTCAGCCAGCGAGAAAAATGTATTGTGCTTGCATCAACTGCCGTATTTCCTTAAGGCGAATTATATCCATTTGGCAGATTTCTTCTATTGCGTTGTTGTCATTCAGGAGAGAATTTAAGCCATGTATCTTCCATAAGCACATTTGCAGATTGCGATTAAACGTTTGTTTAGTGACACCATGGGCATTAGTATTCCTTGGCGTGTCTCTTGGCTTAGATAGACTTCAGTGACAACTCTTAGTCAGCCAACAGACTTTTTTTTTTTTTAATATATTTTTTTTTATTTAACAGAAAGACAAGAGTAGGCAATACAAACATCAGGTGTTTCGCGATGAAAGACAGAATAAGGGCCAGGCGGGGGAAATAAACAAACAATAATCACTGTAGGAAGTAAAGGGCCCAGCACGGGTACAGAGAACGGAAGCAGGAAATGAGCAATCTGTGAATCAAGCAAAGCGATCCCACCCACACGACCCATCCATAATGACACAGGATAAATATTCAGCAAAAACACCCGGACAATAGAGGATCCGTGAAAGATATACAGCCCATCTCTCGTAAAAGGAAAAGGGAAAAGAAAAGGGGCCATAGAACATAAAAAAGGCAAAATAAAAAACCCCACCCCGAACCCCCCACCCTGCACCCCTGCAATGGCTACGGCCTAACCCCACTAGCAGCGTGCCTGTCGCCCCAGAACTGCCCCAAAGGAAGGGGAAAGAAAAGCGGAGGAGGAGAAAGCAAACATACTCCCGGTCTCCCGCACCCCCCGCCAACAGCGACCACCCGGATA
Source organism: Lissotriton helveticus (assembly GCF_964261635.1). NCBI lineage: Eukaryota > Metazoa > Chordata > Amphibia > Caudata > Salamandridae > Lissotriton > Lissotriton helveticus. The sequence continues at coordinate 307,469,250 of NC_136068.1, read as the reverse complement.
CATGTTAAAATCAATATTCTGCAAGTATACAAACCGGTAAAGGAAGGATAAACAACAGCCACCCAATTCCCATCACGTTACAGATACAACCCCAGAATCACGAAAAGCTCTTATATCGGAACCCAGCAATAAAGTTCAGCCCTGGCCAGTACGGTCCGTCAGAAGAGTCTTTGCCATTCGAGCCGCCATTTTGTTGGAAAAAGCAAAGCGTCCACAAAAGTTCTGTTCAGCACAAGCGGATCGAAGACAGGATAAAAGTTCACGGCTTGAGCTAGGAAAGGTGTCCAAAGACAGCGAATATCCAAAACCATCAACAAGGAACTCGTAGCCACATGGAAGACCGTCTGTAGATGTGTTAGGTGGCAGCAGGGTCAGGCCTAAGACGCTAGCGATAAGCACGGGCTGGCTAGCCGGTAATAGGGCACCGTCAGGAGTCATAAATTCCGGGGTACGCACAGGGACCTCGACCTCTGAGACACAATGCACCGCTGGTACCATCTTCAGCTGGAAACCAAATGAGGCGTCGTCCTCAGCTTCCAGGATACCGTCCACTTTCACCATCAGTGTCCGGAACACAGCGACTGTGTGCGAGCGGAGCGCCCCAATGGCGGCCACAACGGCCCGTAGAGATGGCGCGCCCTCCGTCCGCTCCATCCCCTCTCAGTAGGAGACAGAGCCGGACTCGAACCCCGGAGGCCGGCTGCTCCGGAGTCACGGGCTACGCAAATCCGATCACAAGTAACGGGCGCTCCTCGTCGTGCAGAACACACCAGTGCCGCCAGAGAGGACCCCAGCCCGTCGACCCCAAGGGGGCAACAAGGTCTCCGGGCACTGGGCCCCCACCACGGCAGTCGGCGTGACACGATGGCGTGTCCCGGGCGTGGGTCGTTCAAAGGTTCGACAGGAAAATCAACAATTCAGGCACTCTTCGGGAGACCGGGCTCAGTCCAGGTCTCACGGCCGATGTTGTTCAACTCTGACTCGGGTAGTCCAAAAATCGAGGCCCCGGCTTCCACACGGTGGTAGGTCGAGAAATGGAACACGGCGTATCTTCGTCAGCCGATAAGATAGAAATCTCGGGATTGTATCCTTGGAAGCTGTAGACCTTCATAAACAAGAAAATCAGGGGTAAGGTCAGGATGAAAGGCAGGATAAGCGAGCTGCTGGCGGAGGTCGGTGGAGCCGGGAGCTTATGCAGCCATCTTGGTTCGTAGCGTAGCTCCTCCCCCCCAACAGACTCTTTTGTTAGCTGCCTGTTCCACTGAAATTCTGACTGGCTCTACAACAGAGCGAGGATATTGGGATCCCTTGGAGCCGCAGAGTACAGAGTCACGCTGGTCATGAAACTGATTTCTTGCAAGCAACCAAGGATATTTTGGTATCAAAGATCTACTTATAGTTATTCCCCATTCTGCCAACATCTTGAATTGGGACTCCACTTGGCTGGCTATATCCTTGTTTATGAATCGTACTTTAAAGGTACTAACTGTAGCCCCGTTTGAAGAACACATTGTGCAGGTTCCTGAAACTGTATGTTATTATTGCTGAATGCCAATAAAAACAAAGTTAAACCTAAACTGTTCTTGTTGCCAGGAATCAATATAATATAAGTCAGATCTTTAGATTCTAGAGGCCCTAACTCAGGTTGGGCCAACAGTAGTATATGTAGATTGCTTCTGTTCAGAATGTCTTCCTGGCCAAGCGAGATATATTCTGGATGAAATATGAGCATCTCCTCCAGACTCTTTACTTCTGGATGGTCCAATACTGACTCAGGCAAAGCTTTTAGAAGGTCTGCCAAAGGGGTTCCTGACCTGGGGTTCAATCCCACGAAATATGTAGAAGTGGCAGCAACTGTGGCATACAAAGGTACATACGTGTGAGCAGTGGGATTCCATGGGAATATGTCTGACCTATCCAACCCTGCTAGCGTTGGGCGGGTTTTCAACTTGTTGGAAATTAGCGCCAAGTATGTAATCGATGTGTGCGGTCGGATAGTCGTTGCTAGTGAGGTGTTTACCAAGAGGCCTTGATTTCGAACATTTTGAGCCCCACAGCGTGAGTACGATGAAAGGCTGTTGCGAATGCCCTGAGGCATATTGTCCCCTCTCCGTAGTACTTAATTTTGAAGAAAACCCCTCATCATGTGTATAGGCAGCTCGGAATATAGGGGCAGATTTACAAGCCCCCTGAGCCACCACTACATCACTTTTCGTGACGTACTGGTGGCGCAGGGGACTCCTCCATATTTACAAGGAGAGGAAAAGCCACCCTGCGTGACTTTTCCTCTCCTTGTAAATATGGCCCCTTCACACGCATCACTGTGCGTGGAAGGGGCATTCCATGGGTGTTGCTGTGGGTGTTCCCACGCAACACCCAATGGAACAAGACACATCTCCAGATTTACAAGAAATCGTAAATCTGGAGATGCGTGTGAATGCTACGCCACCCTAGAGGTGGCGTAGCGAGGCGCAACGAGGAGAAATGTTTTAATTTCTCCTCGTTTTTTCCTCTTTCAATGCGTGCTGCATTCTACAGCACGCATTGAAAGTGGAAAAAGACTCTTGTGAGTGTTTTTGTGCAGGAAGGTGTCCCTTCCTGTACAAAAACAATCTCCCCACGACGCAGGCATCCTTGCACCATGGTGCAAGGGTGCCTGCACTGGCACATGGCAGCAGTTTGTTCGCCAGCGCAGGGGAGGCACAGAGATGCAACATATTCTTGTAAATATGTTGCATCTCTGTGCTTTCCAAACTAACACAGCACGGCGCAGCAAAATGACTTGCAGCACGAGGCTGCGTTACTTTGTTGTAAATCTGTCCGATAGTGTTTATATTGCCTTCTGCTTTTGTAACTAGATCAGTTGGATAAGCTATGGTAACCTCCATCTGGGCCGCCGTGTTCTTTGTTCCTTTTTAGACACTAGTGGAATAGGAGGCAACCAACGAGGAGATGTTATCTCTCTCATGAGCACTTTGTCGGGTATGGGTGACTGAAGGAACACACCAGTGGACTAGAAGTATTCCCCTGAATGAGAATGATTAGAAGAAGCCAAAAAGGGGTCAAGGAAAAACAATACCACAATACAAATATATATGAAGAATTCTTACAATTTATTGAAACATACAAATGTTAAAAGAGGATTGGTCCCAAAGATTGGAGTCCACTCAATAAAAATAAAACAATAAAAAGGAGTTTCAATTTCGGCCAGCAAGATTGAATCACAAAGACAGAAAAAACAGTAAGACATAAAATTTGTGCAATACTTATCGTATATTCGGACTCTATTGTATACACCTAAGCTATATGTACTATGATACAATATATCAGCGAAGATGTCGAGATCCTGAATTATACTGTGTGTAGCGTCGACGCGTTCCGGTGGTTTTCCAAATTACTGTCCACCTTTATCAAGACACCTTTTGGTTTCTGTCGTGGTGTAGGGGTCTATATAATTGCCCTAAAGGAGTGAACATACAATAAGGTTTGGTGAGTGCATAATCATAAACATTTATCATGCATAATACAATTAAATGCTTGGCTTTTAACAACTGTTGCAAAGCTATACATATAGATGATAGACTGTTATAGTAGCTTCTATGTAACCAGGTTTGCTGCTCTCGGTGGAACATTCTGAACTGAAACATTTTAAGCTGAAAGAACAAGGTGCATACAATTTGAAGAGCTTTTGCAAATGCTCTTGCCGTGTTTTGATCCGTAGATCTACCATCCTAATACATGCATGCATACGTTTGCAAAAATCAACTTAGTTCACAATTCCTTACAGGGTGGCTATTCACACTTTTTGACCGTCTGCTTTATTCTCAGATCCCTCTAGGGGATGGCCTGGTGTTTGATTGTTTGTAGTTTCTTTAGCCAGTTGTCTATAAGGGGGGGGGCTGTTTTACCTGGCCACTGAGCTAAAGAAATCTCTACCTCGATCTAGTTTGTTAGAGAGGTGGGAAGGAAGGTTTGTCACGATTTTTGACAGATGAAGGTATATACCAGATTGACGAGTCTGAAACACTCAGGTCTATTATCTCAATTATATATAACCAAAAGGGGGCAATTACCTTGAAGTCTGTATGTTTAAGTTGTATTTCTATATCATAAAATTTTTGAAAGCCAATTCTGTTGAGTTGTTTCTCTGGATAATATATCCAATATCATACTCCTGTAAATCACAAATATGTGACAAGCTTTACACTGATATAAGTAGTGGTTTTCAATCTCGTTTTTATAAAAGATTATATAGGTATTGTAGACAGAGGCTGGACATACCTGTAAGTAAGGTACCTAGGCATATGATGAGTTCAGAGTTGTTGTGCCTAAAATCTGTATTACTGGTCGTCTTTACATAGTTAAAATCCAGAGGCGCCTAAGTCTTGTCCTTGCAGAAATACAACTTAAACATACAGACTTCAAGGTAATTGCCCACTTTTGGATATATATAAGGAATTGTGAACTAAGTTGATTTTTGCAAACGTATGCATGCATGTATTAGGATGGTAGATCTACGGATCAAAACACGGCAAGAGCATTTGCAAAAGCTCTTCAAATTGTATGCACCTTGTTCTTTCAGCTTAAAATGTTTCAGTTCAGAATGTTCCACCGAGAGCAGCAAACCTGGTTACATAGAAGCTACTATAACAGTCTATCATCTATATGTATAGCTTAGCAACAGTTGTTAAAAGCCAAGCATTTAATTGTATTATGCATGATAAATGTTTATGATTATGCATTCACCAAACCTTATTGTATGTTCACTCCTTTAGGGCAATTATATAGACCCCTACACCACGACAGAAACCAAAAGGTGTCTTGATAAAGGTGGACAGTAATTTGGAAAACCATCGAAACGCGTCGACGCTACACACAGTATAATTCAGGATCTCGACATCTTCGCTGATATATTGTATCATAGTACATATAGCTTAGGTGTATACAATAGAGTCCGAATATACAATAAGTATTGCACACATTTTATGTCTTACTGTTTTTTCTGTCTTTGTGATTCAATCTTAATGGCCGAAATTGAAACTCCTTTTTATTGTTTTATTTTTGCTGAGTGGACTCCAATCTTTGGGACCACTCTCCTTTTAACATTTGTATGTTTCAATAATTTGTAAGAATTCTTCATATATATTTGTATTGTGGTATTGTTTTTCCTTGACCCCTTTTTGGCTTCTTCTAATCATTCTCATTCAGGGGAATACTTCTAGTTCACTGGTTAGACAACCCTATTTCCCTTGATGTTCAGTTAAGGGGTACCTCTCATATTTACCCTGACTGAAGGAACAGTCTTGATGTTAGGTTCTGCTTTTGTAGCTGGTTCTGCTGGTTGACTTAAGGTATCCACAGCCGGAACCCTCATAGACACCCTTTCTTTAGTGGCACTAGGGGCACATAAGCCAACCATAGTGGTCTTTCCACTGGTTTCTGAAGCACTTGTTGGACTAATGTGTAAAGGGGCTTGACAGGCTTCCAAAGGCAGCTGAGGATTGGTGTGTGGACTGCTGTCCTGTTCCCACGCGAGGCTCCTCGTGGGGGTTACTGTTTCTCCCTTTCGAAATATGGGATAGAGTTCTGCCTTTACTTTATGTTTTTGTTTCTTATTTAATGTTTCAAACATTTTCTGTTCTTTTTTGAAAGCTTATTTGGAGAGGCATCCACTCATGTGGGGTTGCACTATTTTAGACTAGCCGTGTCCACTGATCTAACTTCATGTGTGCTAATTGGAAAAATGTAATCTACTGCAGCGTTGACTGACTCTTCCTCTGTAACCAATTCTGGCATTGAATCTCAATGTATAGTGAGCAGTGCTGCATCAGAATGGGAAGGATTTCCTGAGGTAGCTCCTGGTTTATTGTTCTTGTGGCTTGCTTTGAACTCTGTAAGTAAATCTGACATGATTCACAGAAGAGCTGAGATTTTTTTGGTGGGAGTAAAGAGCAATAGCAAAGATCCGGTGGCTTGTCCACCTACTGCTGAGATTTCATTATGAGAGAATTTAGACTGTCTAATGGAGACTCGATTATCTGCCAACAATTGTAGTATCGATAGCTATGAGTCCAATTTGTCAGCATGCATCATGACCACCTGATTCACGCTTGTCAATGTGCTGTCTATGATTGCCTACCAGTTCGCTAGATGAACATCTGTAGTAGTCACATCCTTGGGTGACTTTAGACAATCCGTGTCCTGGTGGGGATCTTCCATATTGCATTTCTTAGACAGTAGGTGCCATATGTATCAAGCAAATTCGGATTCGCAAAGGCCGAAATTCGCAGAATTTCGGCCTTTGCAAATGCGAATTTGCTACATGGTATGTATTAAGCAAAATCTGGTGCAAAATAAGGAATCGCAAAATTTACGATTCCTTATTGTGCAATTGCATTTAAGGAATCGCAAATTACCACCAACTTCTAATTGGTGGTAAGTTGCGAATTCTTTGCAAAATGCACATTTTTGCATTTTTCAAAGTGCCATGTGACGCACATAGATGCCCTTGGAGCATCTATGTGCGCCACAAGTGCACCCATGCATATTGCGGGGGTGCAACAGGGTGTCCTTTGGGCACCCCTGCACCCTTGAAATTATTCTCAATTTGCGATTAGCAAATTGCGAATAATTTCCCATTCATTCCTATGGGCCTCCTGGCCCATAGAAATGAATGGGAAAGTATTCCTTAATTGCGATTCGCAATTTGCTAATCGTAATTAAGGAATTTTAAGAAATCACTAAAAAAATGTGATTTGGTACATACATACCCATTTACGATTCTCAAATAGCGATTTCTTAAAAATCGCTATTTGAGAATCGCAAATGGGTATCTTGATACATATGGCCCAAGGTCTTTCTTAAATTTGGATGCTTCACTATAAATAGAAGAGCTGAGGACCATCTGCCCCCTTCTGCTGGCTGGGTCACTAGGGTTTCATATCATGATCAATTTCAGTTCATTAAGTTCATTATTGGGTGGAAAGTCAAATGAATGTGTTGCCTTGAGAAGTTATTCATCCCTTATATAGAGTTCCTCTAACATTTCCGACTTCATGGGATGGACTCTATGTGAGCTAAGCGTGGAGAAAGGATTGCTTGGGACAGGCTTTATAATTTTATCTAGGGGCCCCATTGGGCATAATTGCTAGACTTGACTCTGAGTGGCAATGACGGTAACGGTTGACGTGATTGTGGTTTGTATTACCAGACATATTAGGCTCTGTCATAAGCGCAGTAGGATCCACAATACAGACGCACCCTGTTGAGGTACAGCCTTGGGCGGCTGTCCTAAGAACGCTGCAACTATTATGAATTCTGGGAACAGGGGTCAGGGCGGAATTGGAGACAAACCCTCCATCAACTGTCTTGTTGCCTGCGGGGTATGGGTGTTGCCAGTGCCTGATAAAACGGCACTTTGCTGCATTTCAATTCCACTGACCCATTGGCGTCCACCTCGACCATTACATGGTGTACAATTTTTTGGTTTCCGTCATGGGATTGAGATGAGTGGTACTCATCACCTTTCGGGTGGTACTCATCACCTTTCGGATGGGAATGTTCCACTGAAAGTTCCCGTCCCTTGCGTACACCGGATTTCACTCGACTAGGACTGTCAGGTGTTATGATCTGGATTTAAAAGTTTTGGAAGAGGGCAATTATTATCCCGATCTGACAATGTAGTCAATCTTGCTTTAATGTGTGTCCTGATTGCCACTGGTGGGGTCACCAGGGTCTCCAAAGTTTGAATTTTTTTAGGAATACTGGTTCTGGTCCCTGTTTTTGGGTAGGAAGTTCCCCTGGTTTTCTTTTGCTGGGGTTTGCCCTCACACCTGTTGGCCTTATTATTCTGGATGCAGGGAATTTGAGTAATAATGAGCTCCTTGTACGCATTGTATACGTCCACTTATGGCTCCAATATTCACTTAGGGGGAGTCGTTTCAGGATGCACAACGTGTTTGATGAAGTTTGTTGAGAACATTTCCTAATTCTTTGCACCTTGGTCAAAGTCCTTTCGTACTTGGCATTATGGGCCGTTGAGCAAGGAGTGGTGCGCTTCCCACACTGCACCAAACCGGGCTCCCAATACGGCAAGGAGAAAATGCTGTTGCCTGCTCTTTTACTATTTTCTTTATTGCCACTGAGCAGGAACAGCAAAGATCAGCTACATATGGCAGTACAGCTGATAGCACAGCAGTTGTGAAGTTGCTGTAAAGTGGTAGTAAGATGTCTATATGGCCGTGAGCAGACTGGGGGAAAAACACAGCGCAGCAGTGCTGAGGAAACGTACAATCCAGGGGTGAGCTTCTTGCCTCTCTTTGCCCCCAACTTGTACTTTGGATGGAAGATGGATTTATTTTCCCTTTTCCCTTGTGGAGTGTGCAGTATAAATGAAAATGTAATCTCCCGGTAGGAGACGTGCCACAAGCAAGCAAGGGAGCCAGGAGCGGGCTACAGGGAGCTCGGGTTGTGGTCCATCTGCCAAAATAAGCCGCGAAAGCCTTCTGCCTCAAAGTGGAGAATACCGCAGGCCTAGCCTTATCCGCTTCATCGTTGCTGCTCCTCCATCAGCCTTGCATGAAGGGTTTGGACTCCGTGCATATCCTTAGGTATTTTTAACCTAGGATCAGGACCTCAGGATTCGTCCTGTGCAAGAAATACATAAGAACTCCCAGTTTTGGTTGAGTCCACTGGAGTGGTACCAACTTACTCAAGTGTGGGAGGTTACCTATGATGAAGCATGCTATGATAAATTATGGGTGAGGAGATCTCTCAAATATCTCTATGTGAGCCTTTAGGTCAGGACAGTCTCCACCCCTCAGAGTAGTATTTTTTGATATGTATCTTTTCCAGTGCTCAACCTTGTGTGTTAGTATGTTGTAATCAGGAGGACGTACTAAGGTTTTCTACTCTTCACTTTCCTTGGGTGATTATATGGTGCACACCACTCCTCATGTGGGTGCATATCACTTCTCACGTCAGTCCATATCACTTCTGATGTGGTGTACATCACCTCTGGTGATGGTGCACGTCACTTTGAAGTAGGTGTACGTGACCTCTAATATGAACTTCATTGAATAAGACTGCCTTGCTCGCCCAAAATTCTGATTTCCTTTAATAGAATAGCATGATGGAGAGTCAGTCAAGACTGAGAAGAGAGGAGTAAAATGTTACCTGATTTCTCTCTGGTCTTCCCCAGACAGGGAGTGTAATATAAAATACATTTTCAGCAGAACCAGCTCAAGCTTTGCCAATGGGGAAGGACTTGTCTACCCAAACTTCAGCAGGATGAGCACTGATACCTTTAATAGTTACATTTGCAGCCTAGTGTCACCATATACAGGACAAGGAGTGAGAAGAGGGTTATCTTTCCCAAGTATGGCTTTTCTTTTCCTTTTCTGACAATTCTTTGCTTAGTCGGTGAATCTCTTCTCTGTGTCTGATGCACCTTAGCTGAATCTGACATCTTTTGCCTGTGCCTGGTATCTCTTTGCTGAATCTGACATTTCTTTTATGTGTCCAACTCATAGTTTGGAGTCATTTCACAGAGTATGTGAAAACCTTTGAATTCTACATTGTTTCATTGTGTCTGGTATCTCTTTGCAAATTCTGAAATATTTTCCATATCTCTCTTTGCTTGCTTCTGACATTGAACCCCTGATTTCGGTGTCCCTTTTCTTAGTCTGTGTTACTTTGGTTGGTCTCAATTGTCTTTGAAAAACATTGCATTTCTGTGATGATTTTGGTATCCGCTCCACGTCGGGCATGTGTGTGCTGATACTTACAACTCTTTCCTGTGTCTCACATCTCTTAATTGGGATTTTTTTCTTGTGTCTGACATCATTCTAGAGACTGACATGTCTTTCGTGTGTCTGAATGTGTGTTGAATCTGACAGCTCTTTCGTGTGCCTGTCATCTCCTTGCTGAATTTGGCATCTCTTTGCTGAATTTGGCATATCTTCCTTGAGTTTGACTTGTCATTCTTGTGTCTGACATCCCTTCCCCTTGTCCGAATGTATATGTTGAACCTGACACGCCGATCCTGTGTGTGACATCTCTTTCCTGTTTATGGCATCTCTTAATTGGGTCTAGGTTCTCTTTGAAGAATCCATCATCTCTTTCCTGTGTCTGGCATCTCTTTGCTGAATTTGATATCACTTTCTTGTGTCTGATATGTAATTCTTGTGAAAGCTTCTCTTTTATGTGTCTGAAAGTCTGTGTTTAATCTGATACCACTTTCCTATGTGTGATATTTCTTTCCTGTGTCTGGCATCTCTAAATTGGGTCTACGTTCTCTTTGTAGAAATTGGCATAACTTCCCTCTGTCACAAATCTCTTTGCTGAAATTGGCATTTCTTTTCTGTGCCTAACTTCTCATTCTTGTGAGCGATATCTCTTTCCCTTCTCTGAATGTCTATGGTAAGTCTGACATCTCTTTGCTGTGTCTGACATCTCTTAATTGGGGCTGGGTTCTCTTTGAAGAATCTGGCATCTCTTTCCTGTCTCTGACTTTTCTTTGATGAATTTGCCAACTCTTTACCATATTTGGCTTCTCATTCTTGTGACTGGCATTTGTTTCCTGTGTCTGAATATAAGTGTAGAATCTGGTATCTCTTTGCTGTGTGTGAGATCCCTTTCTTATGTCCGTCATCTTTTAATTCATTTTAAGAACTCTTTGCAGGATCCGACTTCTCTACACTGTGCCTGGTATCCCCTTAATGAGCAATGCGTCTCTTTCTTGTGACTGACATCCTTCTTTAGACTGCCATCTCTTTCCTCTTAATGTCTGTGTTGAATGTGGCATCTCTTTCCTGTGCCTGCCATCTCCTTGCTGAATTTGGTATCTCTTTCATGTGTCTGACTTCTCATTCTTGTGATTGGCATCTCTTTCCTGTGTCTGAATGTCTTTGTTGAATCTGACATATCCTTCCTATACCTGTCATCTACTTGCTGAATTTGGCATCTCTTTGCTGAATTTGACATCTCTTTCTTGTGTCTGACTTCTCATTCTTGTGATTGGCATCTCTTTCCTGTGTCTGAATGGCTGTGTTGAATCTGACATATCCTTCCTATACCTGTCATCTACTTGCTGAATTTGGCATCTCTTTGCTGAATTTGACATCTCTTTCTTGTGTCTGACTTCTCATTCTTGTGATTGGCATCTCTTTCCTGTGTCTAAATGGCTGTGTTGAATCTGACATATCCTTCCTATACCTGTCATCTACTTGCTGAATTTGGCATCTCTTTGCTGAATTTGACATCTCTTTCTTGTGTCTGACTTCTCCTTCTTGTGATTGGCATCTCTTTCCTGTGTCTGAATGGCTGTGTTGAATCTGACATATCCTTCCTATACCTGTCATCTACTTGCTGAATTTGGCATCTCTTTGCTGAATTTGCCATCTCTTTCTTGTGTCTGACTTCACATTCTTGTGATTGGCATCTCTTTCCTGTGTCTGAATGGCTGTGTTGAATCTGACATATCCTTCCTATACCTGTCATCTACTTGCTGAATTTGGCATCTCTTTGCTGAATTTGCCATCTCTTTCTTGTGTCTGACTTCTCATTCTTGTGATTGGCACCTCTTTCCTGTCTCTTAATGTCTGTGTTGAATGTGACATCTCATTCATGTGCTTGCATCTCCTTGCTGAATTTGGCATCTCTTTCTTGTGTCTGACTTCTCCTTCTTGTGACTGGCATCCCTTTCTTGTGTCTGGCATGTGTAAATTGGTTCTGGCTTTTCTTTGCTGAATCTGACATCTATTGTCTCTGCCTGGCATCCCTTTAATGAGCACTGCACTTTTTTACACAGCCTGGAAGTTCTTTGCTCTGTAAGGCTTCTCTTTGTGCATGCAGCACAGTGTTTGAGCTTTCTTAGCAGATGCTCACCTCCTGCTGTCAACAATAAAACACACTAACAATGCAGGGAAGGAGACAGGAGTGAAGTAATTGCCAGGTGTCTTTGATTTGAATAACTAACCGTGTATTATAGTGTGCTGAATTTTAATGAGAGAGTAGGACTGGCATTGCTCTTTTCTTGGGGGGAGGGAGGGATAGGTTTAGTAAGTAAGAAAAAGATTTCTCCTGGGATGGTTTACACCATACTAAATAAATCAGAGTTCTAGGTCTCAGTTCCTACAGCCTTACTTTAAGTTGTTTCACATCACCATATCATTCATCATACACTGGGACCCCAATAGACAAATATGTAAAACAATAGAAAAACATAACTCGTATGTAAAAAACACGTTCTGCTTTTAATAAAAATTGTACATTCAATGTAAATAAACACTAATTTAAAAATTCTCGTTAGAGATGAGTTATACAGTACATGAAATTTAAAAAACACAAAAATGTGTCAACATAGACGATCCTAAAGACTAGAGAGCAAACAAACAAAAAAGAGGTGCAAAATCATAAAAACATCCTAAATTGCGTTACTCCACATGGAACTCAATGTCATTTTCAAATTGTTACATCCAAGGAACCACACGGGTGCCACATTAATGAGATTATTAATGGACACTTGCAGAAAATGACATTGAGTTCCATGTGGAGTAACGCACTTTAGGATGTTTTTATGATTTTGCACCTCTTTTTTGTTTGTTTGCTCTACAGTCTTTAGGATCGTCTATGTTGACACATTTTTGTAACCCAATGACGATTTAGCCCTTGTTCGATTAATTCAAGCAATCCATCCATCACTTTTTTTTATTCTTTAGCATGCCACCCTAAGCAGGAATGGTATGCCCAGTCATGGCTCCCGTGCACATCGTGTCACTGGAATGAAGCCAGACCTGGCTGGTGAGCCCTACTTAGGGCAAAACTGGCTCTGGATGGCTTGTGTTTCGGTTCGGGGAGAACCTGGCCTGGCTGTTCAGGCTGGACTGTTCCAATTATTCCTAAATATGAGAAAGGTGGGAAGGTGTGAAAATTCGGTAAGCCTATTTTTGATTCCCAGACCAGTTTTTTAGGAGCTTTTCAGCCATTTAGGCAGAGGTGCCACAGATGGCTTTGAAGATGGTGTCACTGATTTTGTTAGAGGTTCAGGCCTGTAAGGGCAGCATACATAAATACAGTCCTCCAAGTCTGAAGAGCAAACTTTATAAAGTACTGAAAATAGTAAGAACTTCACCACCAACAACAACACTCACAGAGGTAGGGCTCTGTTTAGAGTTTAGTTTCAATACCTATTGTGAATATTGAAGGGTACCGCCAACCCACTGCAGGGTCAACAGGTCATCTTTTGCTATCTAAAGGATTGCAAGTTGATTATAGTTCAAGAAACAAAATCAGTTATAATGATGAAAAATGACCAGGAAATCAAGGTCAAATGACAAGGAAGTTGTTTATATTTCTTCTGAATATTGCACAGAAAAGCCAGAACAACTATGTAAATTAATAGAAATGTAGGACTTTGTAAAACGTTCTACAAACACGAATATAAATGTATTACATTAACAATCCTTCCTTTTTCTTGCTGTACAAACAAGAAATAAGTACTGTGTCAATGTCACAAATCATAGACACTGGCCCCTATTCACAAACTTCATTTTGTATCATAATAGTATTGCTAACATACTACAAAATGGAATTCACATATCTACCTGTGCAAGTCTCCATCCCACTGATCTTTCATGTACAGAGGACCCTGCCCCAACTGCAGGGATCTCCACACACATAAATAAGTGTTTTAATAGTAAATGTGGGAGGGACAGAGAAGAGTGGCTGGAAAATGTGGAAAATGTACGATGAAACAAGAGTGGCTAAGAGGGACTAAGGATGGGCTTACTAAGGGCTAAAGAGGGGTTTAGGGACAGACATGCCCCCAAACATAAAAGAGCATGCCCATTGCTATTCAGAAACTGCCCTTCCAAAGTTACTACAACCAAAAAAAAGAACCAAAATAACTGTAAAGGTACTCTAGCTCGATTAGGTCCAGCACCACACATGGCCAACCACTGGCATTGCAATACCTTCCAGAAGGAATAATGTCAGATGGGACTTAACCTAAAACCCCATAGGAACTAATTTTAAATTAAATTACATTATTTAAACTATTTAAAAACATAAATACAATTAATTTAATGTCCTCTTTATAAATAAAACATATTTATTGTTTTCTTTTAAAATATTTTACTAAGCTTTTTTAATTTAAAAAATAATGTAACTACTTTTTGTTATAAAAAATAATGAAATTATATACATCACTTTCAATAGTTTTATTACATAATAATAAATATATTTTTACTTTAGGTGGGAATTTCTTTCTAATTTAATCTCCAGAACATGATATTATTTTAATGTAATACTCATTCATTCATTTCTTTTATTTCTGTTCATAGAAAACAATGAAAGGTAACAATATAAAATACCAAATACATATATGTACATATGAAAATATTGTAGGTTAAGAAGTGATAAGAGCATATTGCAGCCCTTTTGGCAAAAGTATAAACAATTAAAGTATTTAAACTGTCCATAAAGACCTTTCTCCCACTATATGGCTGTGAGAAATGTACCAATTGAAAATGACAACTGGTCCACTCGTGTCTGTAATACATATTCTCATTGCTATAATGCGGTCATTGAAGCCCATCATTCAGCATAGCAGTATGATCCAGCGTTTCTGCTGCTTTGTGTATGTTATACAAAAGAATAAAATATATTCAATGGACTCAATGGCCTTACATCCCATTGGACATATATTTAATGTGCCTGGCCCCTTCTTCCAACGACAGGTGAAGGAAGCTATTGCTAGTGTGCCCACTCTAAACTTAATAAAAAGTTTGAAACCATATCTAAATACGGTTCAAACTCAAAACTACATTTGAATAAGAGAAAGCCATCGGTCAGGCTGCCCAAGTTGGCCACGGTAGATTTTTGAGGACAGCGTATAGGCAAAGCATGCAGGGTGCATTCATTATTTATATTATTTATTTTAGCCATTATCAAGTGCATCTGGATGAAACTATGTTAAACAACAAGGGTAACATCAGGATAGGATGAGAGTTCATAGTTAAAAGAAAAGCTTAAATGGAAAAGGTCTAGCATTGGTGTTGAGGCTTGTAAAGTCCACATTTGTAAAGCGCACAATCACCCATAAGGGTCTCTAGGCGCTGGGGGGCCGTCTGGAAGATTAAGCGAGCTATTGCCCAGAGTCACATGGTGCTGGGGCTGACCTGCCACCGGAGCCGGGGATCGAACCGTGGTCCCCAGATTCCAGCGTCAGTCGCCCTGGCCGCGGCGCCACACCTCTGTAGATCATATCCAATTGCTATCTCTACTTTAGGAATTATCTTAAGAGACTGACCTTGAGATGGTTCATGAAAGTGGTGATTACTGTATGTTTGGTGGAGAAGTGTGGCTCAATGGTTAGAGCGGCAGACCCTGATGCAGAAGTCTGGCCCGCAACCAGGGTTCAATTCCCGCCTCGGTGGGTCTTGGGCTCAATTTCCTCGGACCTGATAATTCTCGCCTCCAGCCTATTCTAAACATGAGTCCCACTCTGCAACTCTGGGCAATAGCTTGCTTAATCTCCACAATGGCCCCAACAACGCTAGGATGCCTGGCTTCACCTTGGGGGTGCCCAGGAGTGGGCACTTCACAGGGAAAGGCCAGGAAGGGTTCCTCAGCAGTATTCGTACAAGCGCAGAGAGGCCTCCAGGTAGTCGTGCGCTATACAAGTACCTCTACATTTACATTTTGTTTAGGTCCAACTGAAGGGAATGCTGACGAGCAGCCCCAGAGAAAGACTGCTTTCTCGCACTTAAGGTTTTTAATGTGGAGTCATGAATCTCAGGTTCTCAGGCCTCTCAAACTGCCAGAGACGGTACATACATTAGCAAGAAGGCAAAAACGACTTTGTTTTTGTAAATGGTCTTATGGACAAGCAAGCGGATCTTGAATTGCATGCCAGCCATTATCGAGAGTCAGTGTAGGGCACAGGGTATGTGGATGATGTATCTATTAGTGGAGTGTACCAAGCTGGTCATCATATGAAGGACTGTGTTGTATTGGGTGATGGAGGTTTTGGGCATGCATGCCAGTATGGTCTTTCTAAAGTCCATTGTGGGTATGACTAGTGAGTTTAAAACGATTAGGTGAGATGAGATGCCAAGTTTTTATTTTTTTGGGGGGAGGTGTTATGAAAATAAAAGTTTCAATCTTGGTCTCCTTATTGATGTATGTATTAAGTATGAGAGATGAGCCCAGTTTGAACCCCAATGATTTAATAGAGGGGGTGTATGGGAGACAGAAAGAATTGCCCTAAATTCAACAAGTTAGGTCATGCGTTCTGTGGAAGAAGGTTGAAAGAAGAAGGGTTTTAGTTTCGTGTGTGTTTAAAAGAAGGAAATTCTCAATCATCCAAGTGTGGATTTAGGTAGGGCAACCTCTTCAAATAGCAATCGCTTCCATTGTTGAGGTGTTTTGGTGGAATTGGGTGTCAGAAACTTATTGGTGCACTGTGACACCTAAGGTTTCCAGAATCAGCAGCAGGCTCTCCATGTAAAGACCGAATAATATAGTGGCCATGGCTAGGCTGTGAGGGTTCCAAAGATCATTGTAAGTGTGGCCAAGACTTAGAGCTCGGTTCACAAAGGTAAACTTACACTTTTGCGTACATTTACTCTTTTTCAGTCACTATTAAATTGTTTGTTCGTGAATACCAAAAAAGACTAAACTTACACAAAAGTGTTTGTCTTTGTGAATTGGGCCCCTAGTCTCCGATCTTAATCATTAGAAGACTGTGCGGGGATCTGCAAAAATTCTGTCTCTCATTCTGCTGCCCATGCAGGGTTCCAGTGTCATGAGTAGCCTGCTCAGTCGATCATGTGAAAAGTGGCGATCAGTTCTAACAGTGCAATAGAGCAGGCTTTGCCTTTATTAACAACATAGGGCTAGATGTAGGTAAATCTTATTTACCGATTCATAAATACCGAATTTTACCGATTCGGTATTTATGAATCGGTAAATAAGATGTAGGTAAAAATTCGGTAATTTTTACCGAATCGGTAGGATTCGGTATTTACCGATTCGGTAATTACCGAATCGGTATTTGCCATTGATTCCTATGGGCCTTGAAGCCCATAGGAATCAATAGCAAATACTGATTCGGTAATTACCGAATCTGTAAAAATACCGAATTGCCAAGGGGGACAGGGTGTCACTTTGACACCCTGTTACACCCCTGTTTCTGGCTTGTGTGCCATGTGGCACACATACATGCCCTAAGGGCATGTATGTGTGCCACATGGCACAGGTGTGCATGCACAGATGTGCATGTACACAGGAATTCGTTATTTACCACCCAATGGTATTAGGTGGTAAATAACGAATTCTAAAGGCCCTGTAGCACTGTTTAAAGTGCTACCTACATAAGAAATTACATATTCGGTAATTTTACCGATCAGTAATTTTACCGAATCTGTAAAATTACCGGTTCTGTAAAATTACCGAATCTCTATGATTTTGCAACCCCTACATGCCAATGTCCAAATACCGGTCGGAAACGGCCGAAAATCGGTATTTTCGGCCGTTTCCGACCGCTTTTTGGACACCTACATCTAGCCCATGGTGTTTATAGTTGTGTAATTTCAGTGGAACGGCTTCTTTTCTAATCCATCTTGAATGCCAACGTATAGTTTACCAGCAAGCCCTCCTTGGAGAGGACAGCGCTTAGTGAGTTGGGAAAAGTTTTTCAATATTTTTTCCAAGCTGGGGGGAGGTTGTAAATTGGGTGATAGTTTTCTGGTTGTGAGTGATCAAGATTTACTTCCCATAGTATGGGGTGATCAGACTAGTTGTAAGAGGACTTGTGAATGTGCTATGGTTGAAACAAGCCTAGCTAGTTACATTTGTTGTTTCACTAAATCAATTAGTTAAGACATGATTATAATCAAAGGCATGTAAAAGGCCTATAAATAGCTAATGGTAGTAGAGCCTAATGTTATTTCAAGAATGTACAACTAAGGGCCTGAATGACATGAAGCAAGGAAAATGTGGTTTGTTTGCACACCATAAACGTTTATGATGATATTACACATTAAGTAAAATAGTCAAAGCATTTAATTACAGTCATGGTAAGCTTCCAGGCAGAGGGCTTTTAGCAATTTAGGCTGCAATCAGGAGTAAAATATTTGGCATGTCAGATCTATAGCACAGCATCAATTCTTCTTAGATCAGTGTTAGATCAGTGTTAGTCTGAAGTTCATGTACAGAGGGAACAAAATACATTTAAGAGGGTTGACAGACTGGTTACAAGAGAGAGAAAAAGCATTAACCATGGTGACTGGTCTCCCAATTTACAATGACATGCATCAATCATAGTATTTCTGAAAGACAATTTTGCAAAAAAAGATAAGAGAGGGAAGGCCCCAAGTCAGAATTTTAAAATTCCAGGACTACTGAGATTCTGCCACAATTGCATCGAGGTAGGGTTAAAAGTCTCTTATGGTTTTTAGACCTAGTTGATCTCTCAACAAGGAACCTTCACTGGTGTTAGAAGCAGATTCATAGAGTATCATCTCATAGCAGTTTGCCTTCATCACTGTAATACTTGTTGTACTTAATGGTTGTAGATTGTCCCACACATCACTGATGCCTATTTCTTGTACAGTGTTTTTTACATGATAAATTCATGGACTCTTCCCCAAGTAATCCATGTTGATGAGTTCTTGGAGCACTTTTAAGTAAATCTCAGCATTGGGAGGTTTCAAAAAACAATAAGAGCCTCAACTCCATCACTTCTTCTAAAGGTTTGAGCCCGAGCTCCAGCCTTAAGGATGTCAATGGTCTTCCCTGTTACAAAATCATTATGTTTTTCAGAAACTAGTTCTCAATTTTCTGTAACTCTGGCATATTTTTAAGACCCCCAATTTCTGCACCATAGATCTTTTCTGTGAGCACCTTAAATGTTGTACTTCTAAGTTGTTTTTAATTGAATCATTACCTATGACCCTCTTGCAGGGTAGGACTGCTTCCATCATCTCCTTCATCAGATATGCTGTCTTCTCTTTATGGTGAGTTCAGGAAAGTCTAATATCAAATCTAGTTCCTAGGTAGTTCTCCTAAATCAAAAGTGGACTTTAACTCAATTAAGGAGAGGAATAAGGTAGCTTTCTTGATTTCATAATATTTTCTGCAAATTAGTTATATCTCATGGCTTCCTTTATAGTACTTAGGCCACCTCCAAACCGATTTGTGCTCTAGAAAGTATATTTTTATTTACAATCCAATCTTGAAGTTGGTTTAGCAATAGCTTGCTGTAGATTTTCCTGACTAAGTCTAGGAATGAGATCGGAGGATGATTTGACAGATCCGAATTATTACCTTTCTTGTGTATCGGAACAGTGATATCCAGTCATCTTGAATTAGGGACTTGCCAACATTTGTAGACAGAGTTAGGTCAGTTAATGAAAGGGTATGAAAGTTCCACGTTTTTGTGAAATGCATTTCATACATTTTGCTTAATCGTAAAAAGAAAATATAGTCAAAATGAAAATTTATACATATACATTGTATGCATGCAGACAAATAAAACAAACGTGTCAGAAAAAAGGAATCAAAAGCATATGCAATGATCAAAGGGGTTTGGGTAAAGCCCTAGACATGTTTGATATACAATAAAGTCTGATGTGTAGAATTTGGCATTAACCAAATAGGAGAAGTGAACATAAACATTAGATTTGTGGGCTAAGACAAGGTAAAGAAAAAGGTCAGGGGGAGGAGTGGGGTCTTGGGTAAGTAACAAAGTGCCCTGCCGCATTAATGTAATTAGGTCTATGTGCAGTGGTGACCATCTCAGGGTATGTATTTCCTCGGGATGGCAATGGGCTTCCAAATCATGCAGATAGAGGAGGCCTCGATCACTGGGTTCATCCACACCCAGTGGTACAATCCTGTAGTCTTGGTGTGCAGGTTGACATTGAGCTGTTCTTCAAACTTCAAATAATGATGTTTCCAAATCAGTTTTCCACCAGTCACTTCTGTCAGATGTGCTCTCCCATTCATGCAATGCTTTCATAAACAACATCACTTAGTTCACCTCCTCCTTGAATATTGGAGCCCTCTTTCCCCAACAAATCAATATACAAACTCCAGAAAGCCCCTAACAATGCTGCTCTTCCTTCTTTTGGCTTGAAATGGATGACCATATCACGCCTGCTTTGAAATCTCTCCCCTTACTCCTAGTACAGAAACAGCAAGTTGCAAATCTATCTTTAATCCACAGTCTTACAGGTCCTTCTACTGGGTAGACCTTCCCACTAAGCCAAGGCAAGGACGTATTCATAAAGGAATCGTAATAAAATTGCTAATGCCTGTAGTTTGCAATATCATATCAATAGTGATAATTCTGGGTGGTAGAAGAAAGTACAGAGCTGACGCCCTCTGAATTGCGTTTACCTTTGGTATACTGATTTCCTGATGATCCACAGGAGATGAAAGGTTGCATGAGGTTCCATACACTGTTATGCCAGTTCAAGGAGCTCTTTCAAAGCACCTCTATTCTAACTTTTGATATGAACTGCTCTTCAAGTAATTAAACATTCCTCGAGCTCTCATAATGCACCTCAGGCTGACTGATATATAATGTAACAAAAGCGTCCGACAGTGGATCCCTACAATCGACAGCACCTGAATCGCTATCACTCCATTATTCTAACCTCATCTATCCTCATAAGGACATGTGTGCACACCGTATCACACCCACTGTCACAATGTTATTCCTAACGGAACTCTATGATTTTTTAACAAAAGCACAGGTACACCACTTCTCAATATACAAGAAAAAACAATTATACAATCTATTCCCGAACAACAATGTTATTCCAAAGTTTCCTTTATTCCAATATTACAAAAATGGTTTTCTAAAAGCAAAGTCATAAGTATCAGTTGTTGAAAGTGGCACAGCCAACGCGTTTCGTCCTTGAAGCGGATTTCTTCAGGGCTGTAGATGCCAAAACACATAAATATACATATAAATACACATAACTTGACATAATTACAAAACACATTAATTCATTATATACAAACAAATAAAACAAATATTAAAAAACCATTACAGACTCTCTTTATGAACCAAGACAAACATTCAAAGCACATATGATATGTACTGAAGCAAAGGACTGTTAAAGACAGACTTCTTATAGAATAATAAAGTATGAATACAATTTCCAAACCTAAGATCAATATCACAATTGAACTAGTCATGGGGTCTATAGGGCCTATATACAAGTGAATCAATATTATGACATGAAGGAGACTAAGAAAGCGAGTGGAAGTGACTGATATCTCACTCGGGATACACCCATAGCTCCCACTATGCCAGTGTCACTAGTTCAAAAATATTGAGGGGTAAGAGGAGGTGGTGAGGGTGAAGGGGCTTCACAAGAAGAAAACCAAACTAAATGAGGACACAGGTGCTACCTAAAAAGTGTTTAAGCACACTTTTCTTTGGAGCTTATGCCGAAGGAAGAATATGGCAGTCAGCTCCTGTGCCCCTCTGAAGTGCAGCGCCCTGGGCGTGGGCCCAGCTCACCCGTGCTAAAGGCCGGCCCTGCTTGCACCCTGCACTGATATCAAGTAGGGAGTCATTCGCACATGGTGCATCTTTATACTGGCCTGGCCCGATGCACTGATATCCATAAAATGAAACAAGTGGAGGGTTTTTATATATTCTGACTTTAGAAATCTACAGGTATCGCACCAGAGAGACATAAAGAGCTCATACAATGCATCTCTAGACTGCTCTGCACCATGCACTGACATCCCGGTAAATATAAATGTAGTAAGAAAGATCTGGGCTTACAATCATGTATGCTATGTGTCCAGCACCAACAGCTCCATAACATTTCCAAAGTTAAACAAGCATTGGCAAGGCCAATAGCTCCTGCCATTGGGTCCTTATAGGTATTTCGGCCAAGACCTTTGGCTTTGCTAATGTCTTTAAGCTATGTTGTAGAGCATTGTGGTTGCTGTGCAGCATATTGAAAAGTTATAATAAAAAACTTTTGTAAGCAATTTTGTTACCTTATATATAACCAAGAAGACATTATGTACAACTGAAGGACCCTATTAAAAAAATTATTAACATAGAAAATGTCTTCTAGTTTTTAGGTCTCGCCTGAGCCAGGGCATGCGCTGCTCTGGGTGAGGCATTTAGTAGGTGCTCTGAGAAATGCTACTTTGCCGGCGATCAGCTCGCTAGAACACGCACAAGAGCCCGCACGTCATGCACAGCTGTGGCAGCTTCTTTGATGAAGCGCTCGTGAATGCTTTCCCTATCCCCAGCTGGCATGCAGCTTCTTTGATCTGTTTGGATTTCAGCTCTCAGCTAACTCGCCGACGCGAGTAAGTAGCAGAAGACGTGTCCGCGAGTCAGCTGAGAGCTGAAACCCAAACTGATCAAAGAAGCTGCATGTCTGGTCTTTTGCTTTTGTCTTGCGGCCACGTTTGAAGCATATTTGCGGCCGCGTCTTTGTTTATTAATTTGCTGCCGCGTCTAGGGTATACTCGCGGCAGCGTTTGAAGAATACTCGTGGCCGCGTCTAATGTACACCCGCGGCCGCGTTTGATGTTTAATTTGTTTAACTTGTGCTCTAGAAAGTATATTTTTATTTACAATCCAATCTTGAAGTTGGTTTAGCAATAGCTTGCTGTAGATTTTCCTGACCCAGTCTAGGAATGAGGTTGGAGGATGATTTGACAGATCCGAAAAATTACATTTCTTGTGTATCGGAACAGTGATATCCAGTCATCTTGAATTAGGGACTTACCTACATTTGTAGACAGAGTTAGGTCAGTTAATGAAAGGGTATGAAAGTTCCAGGTTTTTGTGGAATGCATTTCATACATTTTGCCTAATCGTAAAAAGAAAATATAGTCAAAATGAAAATGTATACATATACATTGTATGCATGCAGACAAATAAAACAAACGTGTCAGAAAAAAGGAATCAAAAGCATATGCAATGATCGAAGGGGTTTGGGTAAAGCCCTAGACATGTTTGATATACAATAAAGTCTGACGTGTAGAATTTGGCATTAACCAAATAGAAGTAGTGAACATAAACATTAAATATATGGGCTAAGACAAGGTAAAGAAAAAGGTCAGGGGGAGGAGTGGGGTCTTGGGTAAGTAACAAAGTGCCCTGCCGCATTATTGTAATTAGGTCTATGTGCAGTGGTGACCATCTCAGGGTATGTATTTCCTCAGGAGGGCAATGGGCTTCCAAATCATGCAGAGAGAAGAGGCCTCAATCACTGGGTTCATCCACACCCAGTGGTACAATCCTGTAGTCTTGGTGTGCAGTTTGACATTGAGCTGTTCTTCAAACTTCAAATAATGATGTTTCCAAATCATGGACTTTAACAGGTAAGTAAACATATAAATAAATAAAACGAATTTCGTTGCGCGCACTGCATCACATTTGGTGATGCAGTGCACACAACGAAATTCGTTTTATTTATTTATATGTTTACTTACCTGTTAAAGTCCGTAATCCATACATTACAACCCGCCACCCTGTGCGTCCCCCGCCCTACGTCTCCGCCCTGCCGTTACACCTACCACCGGCCGTGGCTGGACCTTCCCACTAAGCCAAGGCAAGGACGTATTCATAAAGGAATCGTAATAAAATTGCTAATGCCTGTAGTTTGCAATATCATATCAATAGTGATAATTCTGGGTGTTAGAAGAAACTACAGAGCTGACGCCCTCTGAATTGCGTTTACCTTTGGTATACTGATTTCCTGATCATCCACAGGAGATGAAAGGTTGCATGAGGTTCCATACACTGTTATGCCAGTTCAAGGAGCTCTTTCAAAGCACCTCTATTCTACCTTTTGATATTAACGGATCTTCAAGTAATTAAACATTCCTCGAGCTCTCATAATGCACCTCAGGCTGACTGATATATCATGTAACAAAAGCGCCCGACAGTGGATCCCTACAATCGACAGCACCTGAATCGCTATCACTCCATTATTCTGACCTCATCTATCCTCATAAGGACATGTGTGCACACCGTATCACACCCACTGTCACAATGTTATTCCTAACGAAACTCTACGATTTTTTAACAAAAGCACAGGTACACCACTTCTCAGTATACAAGAAAAAACAATTATACAATCTATTCCCGAACAACAATGTTATTCCAAAGTTTCCTTTATTCCAATATTACAAAAAGGGTTTTATAAAAGCAAAGTCATAAGTATCACTTGTTGAAAGTGGCACAGCCGACGCGTTTCGTCCTTGAAGCGGATTTCTTCAGGGCTGTAGATGCCAAAACACATAAATATACATATAAATACACATAACTGGACATAATTACAAAACACATTATTCATTATGTACAAACAAATAAAACAAATATTAAAAAACAATTACAGACTCTCTTTATGAACCAAGACAAACCTTCAAAGCACATATGATATGTACTGAAGCAAAGGACTGTTAAAGACAGACAGACTTCTTATAGAATAATAAAGTATGAATACAATTCCCAAACCTAAGATCAATATCACATTTGAACTAGTCATGGGGTTTATAGGGCCTATATACAAGTGAATCAATATTATGACATGAAGGAGACAAAGAAAGCGAGTGGAAGTGACTGATATCTCACTCGAGATACACCCATAGCTCCCACTATGCCAGTGTCACTAGTTCAAAACTTTGAGGGGTAAGAGGAGGTGGTGAGGGTGAAGGGGCTTCACAAGAAGAAAACCAAACTAAATGAGGACACAGGTGCTACCTAAAAAGTGTTCAAGCACACTTTTCTTTGGAGCTTATGCCGAAGGAAGAATATGGCAGTCAGCTCCTGTGCCCCTCTGAAGTGCAGCTCCCTGGGCGTGGGCCCAGCTCACCCGTGCTAAAGGCCGGCCCTGCTTGCACCCTGCACTGATATCAAGTAGGGAGTCATTCGCACATGGTGCATCTTTTTTTTTTTTTTTTCCTCATCTCCACCATGGCTTAATCTGTCAAACCCATGGACAGGGAAGAAGGGACTGTGGGCAGTTGACATGCTGTCTCAGTCCAAGACTGGTTGGGGTGTAATTGATGTACGGATCCGTCAAAACCCTACAGCAAAATCGTTTTCCCATCCATTCCTTACCCCTTGTATACTGTTTGACAGAAATTACCATTAACCACTTTCCATCATTGCTGTTACCACCAATTCGCCTAAAAGAAAAGACGATGATGTTATAGCAAAAAGAGTGAATCATGGCTTCGTAATCATTGGAACTGGGGGAAAAAAAAAACAACAACAAAAAACCCAGCTTAAGTTATTGGGACCAATCGAGTTTCCGCCAAAAAGCTCTTTTGTCTGGTTTTCCAGCCCTGAGAGATCCATTTTTGATATTTGTAACATGGAAGAGCACCAGTCGTGTAACGACGGAGGAGAAGCCTCTTTCCATCGCTTACAGATTTCTCGTCGGGCCATAGAGTAGAACAGAAGGTTGTTAGTTAGGCTTCGCTTTTTGTCAACTACTCCAAATATTACTAGCCGGAGATCTATAATCACGGTGGAGCCTATTGAAGATGTTAGTTTATTGCCTATTGATTGCCAATAAGATGTTAAATGTGGGCAATCGTAAAACATGTGTGCGTCCGAGGCCGCCACTAGGCCGCAACGGGCACATGCCACTGGTTCACCTGTTGAAAATTTAGACAATCTCTGAGGGGAGTAATAAGCCCTGTGAAGGGTATACAGATGGTTTCTACGAAGCCAAGCAGGTTTGACAATATCCCAGAGAACATTACAGGAGGCTAGCCATAATTCATGCAAATTTATAGAAGGCAACTGGGAACCCCACAGCTGGTCTGGAAGATGGAATTCCCCATCGATCTCCTCTAAAATTAGGTTGTAGAAAAAGGAAACCTCCTTGGGTGCAGGTGTCTTGTCAAGTAAAGAAGATTCCAGTTGACTACTTCCTCCAAGGGGCGATTGGGGGCGACGAGAAGCCCCAGTTGTTTGTGCTTGTGCCCAACTTGAAATCTGTAAAAAAATTTAATCTAGAAAAATTAGGGCCCACCTTACTCACTAAATGTTCCCAGGAGAGCATATCTCCTTCCAAAAACAGATCACCCCATGTAGAGATTCCAGCGTCTTTTAATGGACTTATCAGTACGTCATTGGCCCAACCTGGAGGAGCAGGGAGATCCCATATAGGAGATCTATTTGAATAATAACCTATTTTAGTGATGACTCTGAGATTGTACCAAGTTCTTGCTAGGCCCTGCAGCACCTTCAGTTTGATCTTCTTGAAAAATTTGGGGTCTCCAAACTTAAAAAGAAACCCCAACTGCCCTAGACCTTCATACAGTAGTAATGTTGTAAATATCAACCCGATGCCTCGTTCTAGTGGAGTTTTAAGTAGCATTTGGGCGTGTGTCATCTGAAAGGCCCAAGCATAGATCTGGAGGTCTGGACCAGCCAAACCACCCTTCTCCCTGCGGCGCCTCAATTTCCTCCAAGCTATTCTTGCACTCTTGTTCTTCCAGACAAATGAGGTGATGTCACTCTGCATCTTTGCAATTAATGAGAGGGAGAGGAGTTGGCCTAACGGCTAGGGCGCTCGACCTCGGACCTGGGGATCTGGGTTCGAGTCTCGGTAACGACGCCAAAAACCTCCTGTGATTCTGGGCAAATCACTTAATCTCCCCGTGCCTAAAAATGAAAGTGTGTCCTCATGTAACGTAACGTAACTAGAAAAATATGTAAAGCGCTCTGATACCTGATTCGGTTCGAGTCTAGTTCGCACTATATAAAACTCTGCAAAAAAAAAAAAATGATGTATCAAAATATAGTGGTACACTATTAAAAATAAAAGTCAACTTAGGTAAAATGGACATCTTAACTAAATTTGACCGACCCAGGAGCGTTATTGGAAGATGTCCCCAAGAACCCATTAATTTCCTACATTCTTTAGCAACTAAGTTAAAGTTAGTAGAGGCAATCAAGTTGATATCCTTGACAATTCTTATACCTAGATATTTCATGTTACCACTGGGTTGGACCGGAAGCCCCGTTACTACGCTGTTCCACACCATAACCTCGGTCTTGGTGGCATTTACTTCATAGCCAGAGATGGTACCAAATTGTCGTGCTAAATTTATGACTGTCGGAAACGCAGTGCTGATATCTGAAGTTATAATCATGATATCGTCAGCGTACAGGGACACTTTTTTTCCCAATCTCTATATCTGAAAGGTATGATGTTATTATCCTTCAGAATTTTTTGAGCAAATGGCTCAATATAGAGATCGAAAAGCAGGGGCGATAGCGGGCAACCCTGTCGTGTGCCCCTTGTGATGGTAAATGATTCCGACAATCCTCCATTAACCAAGACCGAAGCAGATGGATTATGGTATAACAGTTCCACCGCTCTGCGAAAAGCCCGACCTACACCGAATTTTTCCAAGGCCCCCGACAGGTACAAC
This sequence comes from Lissotriton helveticus, assembly GCF_964261635.1. Taxonomy (NCBI): domain Eukaryota; kingdom Metazoa; phylum Chordata; class Amphibia; order Caudata; family Salamandridae; genus Lissotriton; species Lissotriton helveticus. The sequence continues at coordinate 307,441,803 of NC_136068.1, read as the reverse complement.
CAGTTGACCCTCTCGAAGGCCTAGGTAGCATCCAGCGTGAGAATAGCTAGGGGTAACGAGGAGCTAGTTGCCATGTCGATCGCTCCTATTAGGTCGTACGTTACTTCAAAGAGCTGGCGACCTTTAACAAAGCCCTTTTGGTTGGAATGTAGTACTGAGGGAGCAACCTGCCCCAACCTCTTAGCTAAGAGTGACGTGAAGATCTTATAATCGGCGTTAAGTATTGAAATAGGGCGGTACGAGCCGCAGTCGGTGGAAGCCTTGCCTGGTTTCAGAATGAGTGTGATCGATGCTTTACTCCACGATGTGGGCGGTAAATCACCCTCCATCAAAACTTGATTAAATAACGCAGCAGGAAAAGGAGCAATGTCAGCCGCAAGATGTTTATATATCTCGGCGGGCAAGCCATCTGGCCCCGCCGCCTTTCCGCATTTGCTGTTAAGTATAGCAGATGATACCTCTTCTACCGTTATTGCCTGATCTAAAAAGGCACTTTGTTCTGAGGAAAGTGTTGGCAGTGAAATGTCCCTAAGCCAATTCTTTACATTTTCAGAGGAGATGTTGTTGTCCTCCTGGTAAATAGTCTGGAAAAAGTCTTTAAAGGCTGATCTAATTTCTAAGTCCGAGGATACTGTACCAGAACTAGTAATTATAGACCCTATATTGTTACGGGTCTGATCAGTTCTAGACTTTGTATGTATATATGTATCTATGTATGTATTTCGACTTATATAGCGCACGAATCACCCAGAGGTCTCAAGGCGCTTGCTTAGGGAACCCGTCCTGGTATTCCCCTGTGAGATACCCCGGCAGGGTATCCACAAGGTGAAAGCCAGGCATCCCGCCGCGAGGGGCCGTAGTGGAGATTAAGCAAGCTATTGCCCAGAGTCGCAGAGTGTGACCCCGTGAGTCGAGTAGGCACCGGAGCGAGAATTGTCGAGTCCGTGGAATTTTGAGCCCGAGACCCGCCGAGGCGGGGAACCGAACCCTGGTCCACGGCCGATCTCAGCTTCCGGGTCTGCCGCCTCTAACCACTGAGCCACGCTTCTCCGCGTTCAGGCTAGTAATTTACCCGCCCCTTCTCCAAATTCAAAATGGGCTAATTTACTAGCTTCCCACCTTTGCAAGTTGCGCTGGTTAAGTACTGAAGCTAGTTGCCCTTTGAGCTTCAACAACTCCTCCTGTTTACTCAGTATAACGGACTCGAAAGCATTATTGAGATTTTCTAACTCAGTTTGGGCTGTCAATAGGTTAGCCTCTATCGATGTGACCTCTTGGGTGTACTGTCTCTTTCGAAACGTGGTTTTGTTCTTAATAACCCCTCTCAGAGAACATTTAAAAGTGTCCCATACTGTACTAGAGCTCGCAGAACCGATGTTAACTTAAAAAAATTCTTGCGTTTCTGCTCTAATATACTCCAAATCATCTGGAGATGTGAGGAGAGACCTATCGATAGACCATGACCTGATCGGGGGTTGAATCATTACTTCAAGATCTAAAAGTACCGCCGAGTGGTCCGACAGATGAGATGGAAAGTAGGTAATGCTCTTAGCTGAATTAATCAGAACTCTGCTTACTAAGAAGAAATCGATCCTGGATCTATGGCGATATTTGTAATTTCGGAAGGAAAAACCAATTTTCGGTCCCGACCTTACTCTCCAAATGTCAATAATTCCATATTGATACATGGCTTTAGGTAAAAAATCTCTGGATTTAGACAGAGTAAGTTGTCGTCTAGAAGTAGTCTTGTCCAACAAGGGGTCGAGCACGATATTAAAATCTCCCGCTATTATCATTGGTTCTGGAAAGTGCAAGAGCTCAGAGAATAGCGAGGCCAGGGCAGAGGGGTCATCTCGGTTAGGCCCATAGTACCCAACTATCGTGAGGCGTGAACCGCCTATCACGACAGTCGCGATAGCCCACCTACCCGAGGAATCAACTTTCTGCTCTAAGAGTCTGGTAGTAATTGTTTTTTTTAAAAGGATGGTAACCCCTCTAGTATTAACTGTTTGAGAAGTGGTAACGGACAGATCGATCCACCTGTTTTTATTTACCAAATCAAGTACTTCAGCTTCAACTAAATGTGTCTCCTGAAGTATAATGACCTGCGCATCAAAATCACGTATATATTGTAAAATCGTTTTTGATTTAGGTTTGGTGCGCAGGCCATTAACATTCCAGGAGAGAATCTTAATGGTACTCATAATTAATATACCTAGTGAGGCTAGACCCTACTAACTTGCACCCCTTGGCATATCTCCAAGATGCAAAATCTGTCTATTTTTTACAAATAAAATGATCAACAGCCAATTTAGAGATGGGAAACTTTTTATACTTATTTACCCTAACCCTCACCCCCGTGAAACCCATCCCCCCTTCCCTGAGGAACCCTTGTTTGACCAACCAGATCAGGTCCAGTTTATGGTACCCCTAAGCCATTCTAAGCTCACACGAAGCTTTATTAACTGTGGTGTTGAGGACTGGGTAAATCTGTCTAAAGTTTACCCTATTATGGCCACACTCAAAATCACAAGCATGTTTTCTCAGGGTAGGAAATGCTCATATTTTTTTTTTCCTTCCCTTTTTTATCTTTATATGTGACCATATTCTTTTTTCCATTTTCTCCTCTTTCTTCTTTCTTATTTATCCTATTTTTCTTAACTTTTTGTTTTTGTTCCGAAAAAAAAAAGCTGGGAAGGTCAAAATCAACTTGAGGTTATAATGTATATATATATATATACATAAACTCTATGAAACTCTATAAACAGCAATAGTGGGGAACCCCCAATCTCTCTAAACCTAACCTACCCTCAACTCTTAGTAGTGGCTATATTCAACAATAGCTCATCAGCTGCCTGGACTGTACGAACATTGAATATTTTGTTATTGAACATGATCTTCAATGCTGCAGGAAAACTCAGCTGTACGGATGCTCCCAGGTTCCTAAAGGCCTCCATTCTCCTACCCAGTTCCCACTGCCTATCCAGTGTTGCCCTTGAAAGATCAGATCGTATTTGAAAAGTGAAATCCCCTCCAGTCAGGGATTTTTGTTTGAGGGCTAAGTTGAGAATGTGATCCTTCAATAGGAAAGTGTGAAAGTTGACCAATATCTTCCGGGGCTTCGTCCGCTGCAGGTTTCGCCTGAAGGGATCCCTATGGATCCGCTGAATATCTACATTCAGTTCCTCCTCTGTGTGCATTAGATTGAGAGATTTTTTAAGGAGTTGGATGGTGTACGACTTAATGTCAGCTCCTTCACTTCCTTCAGGTACATTGAGAATGCGGATGTTGCAACGCCTCGCATTATTTTCCAGGACCTCCATTCTATCAGCTAGTGCGGTGTCCTCTCTTTTGAGTTTCGCTATATCCTCTTTAGCCCTTTCCAATTCTAGAGACATTGCGGCTGTTGTTTCTTCCAACACCCCAGTTCTTGAAAAAAGCCCGTCTATTTTGCTATCTAACGATTCGCAGTATGTCCTGATCTCTCTCTGGATTTTAGATGACTCCTCAAATCCCCGTTTGATGTCAGCCGATAAATTAGAAAACATAGTCAATACTGAGGAGAGTGAGGGATCTGGGGGTATATTAGTAGCAGTAGCACTGGCTGGTAGTCCAATAAATATATCAGAACTAGGGGGAGGGCTGTGGGCAGGTTGTAACTGAATATTCTGGTTCGCGTTTAAGAGGGACTCGAGTTGTTGTTGTTTACCTAACTCAACTGGCTTGAGACATATGTCCACCTCCGAGCCCGTATGCTTACCAGGGAAACTACTGACTTCTGCTTCAGTGATACTAGTTGATACTGCCGGTATTGTGACAGGCTTGTTAAGAGTTAAAGAACTGCTAAGATTGTTGCTATTCTTAGCGCGCTGCTCCATTGATGCTTCTGAAGAAAGGATAGCTGAACCAACATCTGTCAGTATAGTATCAGTAGATAGACACCCCTTCTCGCCAGGTTGACTCTCATTGCGTACCTCCTCTTCCCTATTTTGTAAACAAGAGTCTGAAGAAGGCACACAACCAGATGTAACTATGCCAGGAGTTGTATCTGAGGATATACAGACTACAGGGGGACTGCTCTGCGCCAGATTCAAAACCTGAGGAATGGCCTTGAAGTAAGATCGCAATGAAGGCGTTATCTTAGAGCCTGAATCTAGAACTGGTTTAACTGCCTTGGGTTTGGATTTCTTTGCTCGTTTGGGTTTGACCTCTGAGGAAAGGTAGTAAGAGGTTTTAGATGGCGTTTTACTGGTGCTACTGGTACTATTGCTGTCGTTGGCAATATTAGACCTAATTAGCCTAATTGATTCGGGTCCCACGGCAATAGTATCCTGGTCCTCCTGTCTAGTTTCCAGGGCTGAGGGACCACACGATTCCCCTTTCCCCCAATTGGTCTTTCCTCCCGCTTTATGACGTGAGTTTTGACTTTTAGTGGCCCTTTTCCCCCTACAACCCTTATTAATAGTTGCCAGACTCAATTTTTGGGGAAACTCAGGTTGGTTTATATTGTAGCTTCTATGGGAATATGAGTTTTTAACCAAGCTACCCCTCTGCTTTACACTGGAGCCTGCACCCAGTTTCAACCCTTCATCCTGACCCTCTTCGAGTATCTCTTCTGGTACCTTCAGAGATTTAATGCCAACTGTCCTTCCCCCTCCTTGTCTCCCCTTCACTTGTTAGTTGCTGATTCAGGTATGTCGATTTCCACCGCTGCTATTGTTGCCGTTGCTGTAGTGGACGTCAAAGCAAATGCAGTTGTACCGGCAATATCTTCTGATGCCGCCTCGCCCCCCTTCCTGGCTGCAGCCTCAGGGCGAAGGTCTCTGCAAAGGGAGCGCAACTGCCTCCCACGCCAAAGCTCCAGGGCGGCTCGGTGCCACTTCCACAGTACCGCCGGCGTCCGTATCCGTATCCGTATCTGCAACGACAGCTGAGCCACCAGCGAAGTATACGGGAGAACTCGAGCGGACGCCGAATCTGCCTGGAACACGCCCCTCCGAACGCTCATGGAGAGCGAGAGGAGACCGGGTCAGACGGTCGGAGCCAAACTCTTCGTTTCGGAAGAAAACAAGGTTTTTTCCTTATCGAAAGCTTATTGAAAGCTACTAGAGCTATTAGAGTTGCTGATATCTAGAAAGAGCCCTCATATCGCGAAAACTTTAAGTGCTTCGCTTCGCTAGAGCCTAGAGCGGAGTACCGCGGCAGCTAGCCTACTGTCGCCATGTTCCAGACATGGTGCATCTTTATACTGGCCTGGCCCGATGCACTGATATTCATAAAATGAAGCAAGTGGAGGGTTTCTATATATTCTGACTTTAGAAATCTACAGGTATCGCACCAGAGAGACATAAAGAGCTCATACAATGCATCTCTAGACTGCTCTGCACCATGCACTGACATCCCGGTAAATATACATGTAGTAAGAAAGATCTGGGCTTACAATCATGTATGCTATGTGTCCAGCAACAACAGCTCCATAACATTTCCAAAGTTAAACAAGCATTGGCAAGACCAATAGCTCTCGCCATTGGGTCCATATAGGCATTTCGGCCAAGACCTTTCGCTTTGCTAATGTCTTTAAGCTATGTTGTAGAGCACTGTGGTTGCTGTGCAGCATATTGAAAAGTTATAATAAAAAACTTTTATAAGCATTTTTGTTACCTTATATACAACCAAGAAGACATTATGTACAACTGAAGGACCCTATTAAAAAAATTATTAACATAAATAATGTCTTCTAGTTTTTAGGTCTCGCCTGAGCCAGTGCATGCGCTGCTCTGGGTGAGGCATTTAGTAGGTGCTCTGAGAAATGCTACTTTGTCGGCGATCAGCTCGCTAGAACGCGCACAAGAACCCGCACGTCATGCACAGCTGTCGCAGCTTCTTTGATGAAGCGCTCGTGAATGCTTTCCCCTACCCCCAGCTGGCATGCAGCTTCTTTGATCTGTTTGGATTTCAGCTCTCAGCTGACTCGCCGACGCGAGTAAGTAGCAAAAGACGTGGCCGCGAGTCAGCTGAGAGCTGAAACCCAAACAGATCAAAGAAGCTGCATGTCTGGTCTTTTGCTTTTGTCTCGCGGCCGCGAGTCAGCTGAGAGCTAAAACCCAAACAGATCAAAGAAGCTGCAAGTCTGGTCTTTTGCTTTTGTCTCGCGGCCGCGTTTGAAGCATATTTGCGGCCAGGTCTTTGTTTATTAATTCGCTGTCGCGTCTGGGGTATACTCGCGGCAGCGTTTGAAGAATACTCGTGGCCGCGTCTAATGTACACCCGCAGCCGCGTTTGATGTTTAATTGCGGCCACGTTTAATGTTCAGTCTCGCGGCCGCATCTATTGTTTATTTACTCGCGTTTGCATTTATTCCGCACGTCGGCATCATCTGATATATTTTCTCGCTCCCACTGTACATTGAAATCTTTATTCTCGAACTTTGCTGCTGCTCATTTCTTGCACTCTGTGTCTTTCGAAAGTACAGCGTGTGTTGACTTCTCTTTAGTTAAGAGAATTTGTTTGTTTGGACTTGATATTTACAATTGCTTCCTTTTTGTGCCAAGAATTTACAAAGACAGAGGATTACTAGATGGCCCCTTGAACATGCCAAGTGTTTTGGAAAAGAAGAACCACTCTATGAAATAGGGAACAATTTCAGATAGCTCGAAATCGAAAAACGTGCCTGGTTTGACTTTTGTACCCATCGCATCTTTCTGGACAACAAGAAATGCCGTACATGATTGAGTTTGCGATAGGAACATTGATGTCAATGAGCACCTGTTACAAGACTTTGAAGAGAAACTGCCACGTCGGTTGAGACTGAAAGTTTGACATAAGATGCATGCGGCACAGCTAGCTTTCAGCTGATCCCATGTGCCTCTCTGTCCTGTTCTCCTTCTTTGCGCCCCTCTCTCTCCCCACCCACAACCCGCCCCTAGCATTCAGTTGATCCCATGTACCTCTCTGACCTGTTCTACGTCTTTGCGCCCCTCCCTCTACCCACCCACAACCCACCCTTTACCTTCTTTAGTCCTCCAGCCTGTCTCTTTTCCTTCCCCTTTCTCTTCTTCGCTTCTGTCCATCTGTCTCCTCGTTCCCCTTCCACAGTTCCTGTGACACTCGCGCTCTCCTTTCTCCTGCACCTTGGCTCCTCCCTTCTATGCCTCCCCTTCGGCTTCTCCCGTCTTTCCCTCCTATGCCCTCCTTGTTCCCAGTTCCAGCACAGCCAGACCTTGCCCTTGCGCCCCCGTGTTTCACTCGCAACATTCCCTGTTAGTTCTTCTCGCGCTCCCTGTCTGCCGCCGTCCAGCTTTCTTACTTTCAGTCGCTCATGCCTCACAGCATAATTCGTGGACGTGCACGTCGCCACTGTGCTGCATCTGTCCCGGATGTGCGAGGGTAGCACAAGGTATATTATCGAGGACTGCTTCCGGGCCACCCTCCTTGCCACCCCCTTCAATAGAGCTGACAGGAGCTGTCCTAAACTCTAATTGTGCATAATGTTTATATTAAGGAGCAGATTCACCACAAAAGTAATAATTATTTAAGCGATGGAACACATATACACAATCTTTCAAAGTACTTTATTCGGTTTACAATTTTAGAAACCATAAAAGTTATATATTCCAAAATACAATACAAACACATAATAAAACACATAAAGAATTGTTGCCCAACAGCGAGTCGTAAACAGGGAATTAACTTCTTCCTTATGGTGATGTGGATGGCATCTTTAAAAACGTTATCATATTAAAAAGAACAATAAAACACGATATGCAGTTAAAAATCTAGGCTTTTTCTACATTTCATTGCACATTTTAGAAAACCGGCCACAAAGGGGATACAATTGAGGTTCAACAGCTGCAAATAAAAAAGAGCTGGACGTACTTGCTTAAAATTTAACTTTTTTAAAATAGGTTTTAAATAACGGGATCTGGGCATTTCATAATATTTACAGAGGAATATAAAGTGGAGCAAATCCTGAGGAGACTTATTGTCGCAGCCACAGGATGCTAGCACTTTACCTTTGTGACTTCCCCTTGGTACTGCTAGTAACAGATGAAAAAGGTTCAATCTAAACCTGGTAAGTAAGAATCGCTCAGAAGCAGATATTGGCAGGGACAAATACGGTTCCATATTTGGGGAGGTTTTAAGCACCAGGTGTAACCGGACACTGGGCTTCAACAGTTCTTTCTCCTCCCTGAACATAGTTTTGTTGAGAATAAAAGAATATTTAATGAGCGTTATATCCTTTCTAGTTATACCTTCAGGTTTTGTGAATAATTCCAGACGTCCCAGGTTGCTAAAACAAGTCATTAAGTACTTAATCCAGGGAATTTTGGTTCTATGATCTAGATTTAAAATGTCCCTCATGACGTTATGTGTAAGACCTAGGTGCTTGTTGAGCCAACATTGAAGCCAAAAAGTCAGCGGGTGTAAAGCCAGGGTATCACTTATGTAGGGCAAACCAGTTTCTTCGTGGACTGACAAATTCGCTGTCCCCTTTGGGACGCTCAGTAATTGTTTTAAAAAGTTATTTTCAGTCACCTGGAGGCCTACAAGACCGGAGTATCCCCAAACATCGCTGCCGTAGTTGGCTATAGATAAACTTTTGGCTCGATATATTTTTAACAACGCTGCCACTGGTCGATTGCCCATTTTAGAGGCAAATCCAAAAAGTGCAGCATTTGCCCTGGTAAATTCGCCCCTTTTTTTTATTTAAAAGTGCTGCCCAGTTAAGCCGGTGATCTAGGAGAACACCCAAATAGGAGAAAGTTGAACAGTTAGGCACTCTCGTTCCATTCACCATAAAGGTGTACTTCTTGTTGGAACTAGGCCCCACCTGCATCACATAGGATTTGGTGTTATTTATGGTCAGATCTTGCTTGGTCATAAATCCATTGAAGGCGTCAAGTAGGGTTTGTAAACCATTAGGGGTGCGGGCGAGGAGGAATGGGTCGTCCACATAAAGCAGAATGGGCAGACCTCTCCGTCCCACATGAGGGTAATCAGCCCCTGTGTCCAGCAATACTCCTTCTAGATTGTTGATATACAGATTAAAAAGAAAGGGCGCTAAAATGCACCCTTGTCGTACCCCCCTTTCTGTATTAAAATTCCTGGATACCTTCAGGTCTATTGTGTATCTGATATTGGCTTTGGTATCTCTGTGGAGGTCCCTTAGGAAGTCCACCAGGGATCGCTCCACCCCCAAGGCCTCCATGGACTGCCACAGCTTTCCTCGGTTGACGAAGTCAAAAGCCGAGGAAAGGTCCATGAAGGCCATGTAGATCGTCCCAGGGCGGGTGATGGTGTATTTACCTAAGATCAGATATAGGTTAAGACACTGGGCCATTGTCGAGTGGCCTGGGCATAACCCATACTGAATGTCTGAGATTATCTTATGCTCCTCAGCCCAGGTACTCAGTCTCTTTAAAATGGCTCCCCCTATAACCTTTACTACTGAATCAATGAGGGAAATTGGCCTGTAATTCATCACACAATTGCGATCCCCTTTCTTGTAAACTAGTGCTATTGTGGAAACTCCCCAGGATATAGGGCATCCTTCCTTGGCCGCTGCGTTTCCCACTGCGGTCAAGATCAGGTCCCAGGAGGGATTAGATTTAAAAAGGTCCGGAGGAATACCATCCGGGCCAGGGGCCTTTTTATTTGTGAGTTGATTTATAGCCACCTCTATTTCTTTCAAAGAAAACATCACAACTTCATTCCCTGGATTCTTGACGGGTGTCACTGGCAGGATAGACGTGTTCTTAAATATGGAAGCAAAATGGGACACCCATTCTTCCTCTGATATGTTGGAGCCCACCACTTTAACCCCTTCCGCATAAAAATGTGATTGATTGATGGTACTCCAAAATCTACAGCTACTAGATAGGGTCTGAGGGTCTAAAAGCTCCCTCCATAATGCTTCTTTTATTTCGATTTTACGTTTAACCAGTGCGTTTTTATACGTTTTCCGCAAGATTCTAATCCGGGAGTTATCCCTGGGCATGATTTTTAAACCTGCCTTTAATTCTCTTGCTGCTTTTGAGCATAAGTGGCAAAACCATCTTGGATCTTTAGGTTGGCCAGGTCTACCTGGGGCTGATAGCAGACCTTCTACTTTAATGGCAATGCCCTCAAAGGATTTTAATATTCCTGGAGCCATGGAATCTACGTTGAGGCAGCAGGAGAATTCTGCCGCACAGGTAGCCTTTAATGTGTCATGGAAAAGGGACGGGATTGTTTGGCTCCATTTAATCCGTCGCCCTCCGTTGATTGGTTTTAAGGTGTCGCCTCTTAGTGTTTTTCCCTTTTTTTCCAAATACTTCCTCCCATTGTCACACATACAGGGTTATGATCGCTCTGTGCGGTAGGAATTATAGAAAAACACTGTAGGAGGGGTACTATGGACCTAGACAAGAGAATGTGGTTGATAAACGAACCACAGCCTCTACCTTTAAACGTTGGGTAACTTTGTTTGCTAAGCGGTGGAACAAAACTTAGCGCAGAAAATAAGTCCCACTCGTTGAGCATCTCATTAAGGGCGTCACCTTGTCTTGTGTGCTCAAAATGAAGTCCCGTTATCATTGGGCAACCCAAAGACCCCATAGTGTTCAGCTTGGGGTCACCACAGGGGTGTACATTAAAATCTCCTACAATAAGCAGGTTATTAATTTGGGAGCCGCAGTCCTGTTTTATAAAAGTATTCAACTTAGTGATCCCACAGCTCTCACATTTATGGGTAGCATTGTAAAAATGTATCACGAGGAGGGTACTGTCTTTTTGTCCCAGGGAAATGACCTGAATATTTCTATTATCGGAAGGGATAGCCCTGATGCTACATCTAAGTGCCAGTGATACAAAAATTGCCAAGCCACCCCTAGCCCTTCCGCTGGTGGCATTGATCGCTGGGACAAAGAAGGCTTTAAAACCCTCCAGTGCAAAGTTACTGTTGGTAAGCCAGGTCTCTTGTAAACATATTACCGATGCCCATCAGATGTAGGGGGGGCTTGGTGATCTGATTTGTCTCCCACTGGTATGGGCTCCAACCCTGAGCTCTTGACCTGAAGAAAATTAATTTTCGGTGAAGTGTTTCTTGCACCGGGAGTGGGGATTACATTTGTGCAGCACAGTCAATCACAATCATTAAGGTCAGAGAGTGCTGCAAATCTGTTTGACCCCTCGAGGGGTGGGAGAAACCCATATCCAGCCCTAAATGGTACGCTTGATTGTCTCGCCCATAATCGACCCGATCCCTGTTGTATTCTGTGGTGAGGTATCCTATCATGTTGCCACCCGTTCCGTGTGTCAAGTCGTGCTCGGTTCGGTGCCCCATAGAAAAAACCTAGGGGTAAAATCTCGATGTCCGAGCCCATGTGCCCCCCACCACACACTACTTCGCTCAATATCCTTTCTACTGGAGCTGGGCTGTTGAAGTTAATCACAATACAATCTCCGTTTATAGATTTTCTTGACCTTCCCAACCAGGACACCAGTCGGGCCATTATAACGCTATGCCCTACCATATTACCTTCTGTGGTGTTGCAGGACAGCCAGTGAACAACCTTGTTTTTTTATTGGCTATAGTCCTCTTTTACTCTCTCGTTGAGGGGGGGTACATTGCCTAACAGTAGCACCAGCGGGGTAGATTGGGGGGGTAGTTCAATAACTGGGAGAATGGGTGTGAAATTAGTGGATTTGTCCCGATTACTTACCCTCTCTATCTGTACGGGTGAGAGAGTAGGGAGGGGAGTATTCTGTCTAAGGTTTTTACCACTTTCCTCTATGGTAACTTGTTGGCCTAAACCCCTGATGGGTTGAGGGTACCTCCCTTCGTCTCATACCCCTTATTTCTTAAAAACCTTGACTCGTTGACTACGCTGGTTGAAGTCAGACCAGGAACAGAGGGGGGATTATTCGCCTGTTTATTTAGGTCAGTAGAGGTACCCCCAATCTGTAGACTGGGAGTTAAATTCGCCAACATGAGGGTGTTTTCTGCGGTTACCTTATAAAGATTTTCCATTTTCTCATTAATTATCTTAAGTCTCTCAATAAGTGGAAGCATGAAGGATTTAAGCAACTGTTCCACTTGTGATACAGTGCAAACAGCGTCAGCTGTAGCAAGAGTGAGAGACTGAGGGTTGGTGCTTAATATAGGTTTTAATGAAACAGGCATACTTGTGGCAAGTGTATTAGATGTTGTCGTTATTTTAGAGGTAGTGGTCTTGACCGATTTATTTGTTGTTTTAGGTACCTTTGTTTTTCTACCTGATTGACGGCCCCCTCCCATCTTTCTTTTGCCCGTTTGTTTGGGACCAATAGCTGGATTTTTTGGTGTAACAGCAGCCTGAGCATTCTTGATGGTTAACACAATAGAATGGACGTCCTCTGAAGAAAAGCTACTACAAGATGAAATATTCTCTGAGGGGATGGGGGTACACCCATCTGGACCTTTACTTGAGGATCTTGAGCTGGTCACACTAAAGGGTCGATTCCGATCCGGTAAAAAGCGCTCCGAATTGCCGTTCGGAGCATTTTTCCCGTACGAATCGTACCCTGCAACGTCCCCCGTACGTACGACGAAGTATGATTTGTACCAGGAGCCGTACTCCGTACGAATCGTACAGGGACCGTAGAAATCAAAACCACATACAAATCTCCCTCGGAACCCGCTGTACGCAACATCTGTACGGTTCGCGGACACTTTTTCCGAACCGGCAAGTACGATTCGTGTTGGGTACGCACCGTATGACCCTTTTTCTACGGGAGCTGAAAACAGCCGTAAAAGCAGAGTTCCCCCAGAAACAGGTACGGAACTCCCCCCCCAGGTACGGTGCGTTCACCCCATGATCGCAGGGGTACTGTGCATACCCCTGCGATCACTGGGTGTACGCACCGCACCCCACGATCTTGGGGTGTACGCACCGTACATCATGTACGCTGGGTGTACGGTGCGTACCCCATGTCCGCTGGGTGTACAGTGCTTACCCCCATGATCGCAGGGGTACGGTGCATATCCCTGCGATCATGGGTGGGTACGCACCGTACGGTGTGTATGTGTATGTGCGCTTTTCCATACGAATCGCCCTTACCTGACGTTGACCGTACAAATCGCGTCCTGATACCCCGGTCCGGATCGTACTCGTCGAGTCGTACGGTGTGTGTACGAGTCGTACGGAGACGGCTCCGGATGCGAATCGTACGGACAAGAATTTTACCGGATCGGAATCGGCCCCTTGGTCTTCGGTTGTCAATATGATCTGGTGAAACAGCGTTCCGTATATCGCCCAGGGAGGATCGCTTATAGCCCATAAGTTCCAAGGATAGCCGTTTCTCTGTAAGGGCTATTTCTCGCTCTAGCACGCCGGCAGCTCTGGTGATAAAATTGTCCAGAGTCCCAGTAATACTACCCCCCTTTATACTTGTTGCAGTCTTTCTCCCCTTCCCTGAGTAATGGTCCATTTTGGGTAGAATGTCAGTGAGGGGGGCTAACTGGTCTGAATTAAGTTACACACTGGGACGCACTAATAAATTATATCAGGCAAAGATGATCGTCCCAAACCCTCTCGTATAGTCTTACCGGCTAAAGATGCACGTTGGGGGGGTAGCCCGGCCCGGCCTCGTCTGGCCCCGGACGGCCACAGACGGCCCGGGCTTAGCCCGGCAGAATCCGCGCGCGACCTCGCGGGGCGAGGGACCAGGCGGGGCTTTATGCGCCTCCTGGCGCGTGTTGCAGATGCGTCCTTGCCCCAAGAGATCCTGGGTCTTGTAGTCGCCAACGGGACCGGCGGAGCCAAGCCCGGGCCGGTCGGTCAACAGGAGCGGTGAAACAGGGGGCGGAGCCAAGCCCGGCCACAGGAGGAAAGCGGGAGAACCAGAGGTCTTTATACAACCCCCCACAGCGTAACTCTACCAACAGGGACTCGGCCCCAGGCGGGGCTTTATGCGCCTCCTGGCGCGTGTTGCAGATGCGTCCTTGCCCCAAGGGATCCTGGGTCTTGTAGTCACCAACGGGACCGGCGGAGCCAAGCCCGGCCGGTCGGTCAACAGGAGCGGTGAAACAGGGGGCGGAGCCAAGCCCGGCCACAGGAGGAAAGCGGGAGAACCAGAAGTCTTTACACAGCCCCACACAGCGTAACTCTACCAACAGGGACTCGGCCCCAGGCGAGGCTTTATGCGCCACCTGGCGCGTGTTGCAGATGCGTCCTTGCCCCAAGGGATCCTAGGTCTTGTAGTCACCAACGGGACCGGTGGAGCCAAGCCCGGCCGGTCGGTCAACAGAAGCGGTGAAAGAGGGGGCGGAGCCAAGCCCGGTCACAGGAGGAAAGCGGGAGAACCAGAAGTCTTTACACAGCCCCACACAGCGTAACTCTACCAATAGGGACTCGGCCCCAGGCGGGGCTTTATGCGCCTCCTGACGCGTGTTGCAGATGCGTCCTTGCCCCAAGGGATCCTGGGTCTTGTATTCACCAACGGGACCGGCGGAGCCAAGCCCGGCCGGTCGGTCAACAGGAGCGGTGAAACAGGGGGCGGAGCCAAGCCCGGCCACAGGAGGAAAACGGGAGAACCAGAAGTCTTTACACAGCCCCACACAGCGTAACTCTACCAACAGGGACTCGGCCCCAGGCGGGGCTTTATGCGGCTCCTGGCGCGTGTTGCAGATGCGTCCTTGCCCCAAGGGATCCTGGGGTCTTGTAGTCACCAACGGGACCGGCGGAGCCAAGCCCGGTCGGTCGGTCAACAGGAGCGGTGAAACAATGGGCGGAGCCAAGCCCGGCCACAGGATGAAAGCGGGAGAACCAAAAGTCTTTACACAGCCCCACACAGCGTAACTCTACCAACAGGGACTCGGCCCCAGGCGGGGCTTTATGCGCCTCCTGGCACGTGTTGCAGATGCGTCCTTGCCCCAAGGGATCCTGGGTCTTGTAGTCACCAACTGGACCGGCGGAGCCAAGCCCGGCCGTTCAGTCAACAGGAGCGGTGAAACAGGGGGCGGAGCCAAGCCCGGCCACAGGAGGAAAGCGGGAGAACCAGAAGTCTTTACACAGCCCCACACAGCGTAACTCTACCAACAGGGACTCGGCCCCAGGCGGGGCTTTATGCGCCTCCTGGCGCGTGTTGCAGATGCGTCTTTGCCCCAAGGGATCCTGGGTCTTGTAGTCACCAACGGGACCCACGGAGCCAAGCCCGGCCGGTCGGTCAACAGGAGCGGTGAAACAGGGGGCAGAGCCAAGCCCGGCCACAGGAGGAAAGCGGGAGAACCAGAAGTCTTTACACAGCCCCACACAGCGTAACTCTACCAACAGGGACTCGGCCCCAGGCGGGTCTTTATGCTCCTCCTGGCGTGTGTTGCAGATGCGTCCTTGTCCCAAGGGATCCTGGGTCTTGCAGTCACCAATGGGACCGGCGGAGCCAAGCCCGGCCGGTCGGTCAACAGGAGCCAAGCCCGGCCACAGGAGGAAAGCGGGAGAACCAGAAGTCTTTACACAGCCCCACACAGCGTAACTCTACCCATATACACAATCAGGGTCGGACTTTCCTAGCGATAGGCTACTGCAATTATGCGATTCTGCTGTGCTGCGTTTTTCGCAGAAGTATGGATTTGCCGTATTTGCCACACAAGCCTTCATTTGCTGCATAATCTGTAGATGTTAACAAAATAGGATTTTGTTTCTTGCTCAAATATATGAAAAGTTACTCAAAATATTGTGTTTTGTGTTCCCATGCAGCAAAAGGCCAGTTGCAAAATTAGACCAGTTATCTTTCAGTTGGTTATTGCTATATTTGATTGTGAAACTGGTACTAATGAGTTGAAACCTATGCCCAGACAGTGTTACCATGAGTAACAAGTATTGGCATAGCCAATAGGTCTTGTCTTTGGGACCGTATAAATGTTTAGCCATGCAACAATTGTTGTTGCACCAAGGATATTGTGCTGCATACCTAAATACTTATAAAGTCCCTAAAGCGAGACCTATTGGCTATTCCAATGCTTGTTTTGTCCTGGCAATGATGGCAACGTCTTCCTGCCTGTTCTAACACTTGTTTGTTATAGCTTTTTTTTGTTATGGGGGGAGGACATAAACAGCGGGAGGGTGGAAGTTGGAAATAGTACTTGAATACAACACTAGCAGCGGATGGACACTAGGGGAGAATCAACTGATGCCTAATTTCGAGGGCAGACTGAGGTAGTGCTGAGTGATGCTGAGGTGGTGGTGTGCTAGTGCAGAGGTGATGCTGAATGATATTGAGCTGGTGCTGATTGATGCTGAGGGGGTACTGAGGTGATGGTGTGCTGGTGTGCTGGTGCGATGGTGATACTCTGGTGACGCTCAGTGATACTGATGTGGTACCGCATGATGGTGAGGTGGTGCTGAAGATGCTGTGGTGCTGAGTCATGCTGTGGTGGGGGTGCTACACTGGTGCTCAGGTGGTGCTGAGTGATGCTGAGTTGGTGCTGTGCTACGGTGATGCTGCGCTGATGCTAAGCTGCTGCACTGATGCTGAAGTTGTGCTGCACTTGTGCTGAATTGCTGCTGAGGATAGGGCTGAGCTGGTGCTGAGGTGGGGCAGTGCTGGTGCTGAGATGGGCCTGTGCTGGTGCTGGTGCATTGACGCGGAGCTGGTGCAGTGTGCTGATGCTGAGGTGGTGCTGTGCTGATGTTGAGGGAGTGCTGCAATGGTGCTGAGGTGGTGCTGTGCTGGTGCTGAGGTGGTGCTGCACTTGTTCTGAATTGCTGCTGAGGATAGGGCTGAGCTGGTGCTGAGGTGGGGATGCGCTGATGTGGAAGAAGTGCTGCATTGGTGCTGATTTTGTGCTGAGGTGGGGTTGCGCTGGTGCTGAGGTGGGGCTGTGTTGGTGCTGAGATGGGCCTGTGCTGGTGGTGGTGCACTGACGCGGAGGTGGTGCTGTGTGCTGATGCTGAGATGGTGCTGTGCTGATGTTGAGAGGGTGCTGCAATGGTGCTGAGGTGGTGCTGTGCTGGTGCTGAGGTGGTGCCGCGCTGATGCTGAGTTTGTGCCCGCTGGTGGTGGTGCACTGATGAGAAGGTTGTACCATGCTGATGCTATTGTGCAGATGCTGAGGTGGTGCTGTGGTGGTGCTAAGGTGATGCTGTGCTGATGCTGAGTTGATGCTGAGGTGATGCTGAGTGAAGCTGAGGTGGGGATGAGGGGGTGCTCAGTGTTGCTGTGGTGGTGCTGAGTTATGCTGAGGAGGTGGTGCTGCGCTAATGCCCAGGTGGTGCTGAGCTGATGCTCAAATGATGCTGAGTGATGCTGACTTGGTACTGTGCTGAGTGGATACTCTGCTGATACTGCGACGGTGCTGCGCTGATGCTGAAAATGGTGCTACATTGGTGCTGAGTTGCTGCTGAGGTGGGTCAGTGCTGGTGCTGAGGTGAGGTTTTGCTGGTGGTGGTGCACTGATGCGTAGGTGGCACTGTGCTGATGCTGAGATGATGCTGTGCTGATGTTGAGGTGTTGCTGTGCTGATGTTGAGGTGTTGCTGTGCTGGTGCTGAGGCGGTGCTGCCCTGATGCGGAGTTGATGGTGCACTGATGGTGGTGCACTGATGGGGCGCTTATGGACCCTCACAATAAACAAGTTTTATACAGGAAAGCAACATTTAAAAAAATAATGAAAAACACATCGTCGCACCAGCATTGGCACAGGGCCTGACAGGTACAGTAAATAGGTCCGGGCGCCAAAATAAAAGTGCACCCCATTAGTGAATTAGATAGATACAAAAGTAGCCACTGCTTGCAAATAGGGGCAGTTTTGAACGAAGTGCTGTATAAGTTGTTTGCAAAGTATGGAACACTTCATTGATTTGAGCTTGCTGCAGGCATTGTTTGCTTTTTGTCTGGGAGATCAACAGTAAAACCCTCAGTATATGATAAAACATTTCCACAAATAAGCAAATATATGGCCCACACACTGACCTGTCAGGCCAGTCCTTTTGGCACTGCCTGATTGTATTTAAGCCAGTCCGACTCTGGTTGGCTCTAAAGAGGACTATTTTGAAGGATGCACATCAAAATGTTATCAAGTACATTGGAAGAAAAATGTATATAGAAATTTAACAGACAAACTGATGAAGATCGGCTCAAATAAAACTCCACTATGTATGTATGTGAATATACTTTTTTTTATTATTGAATATTTTTTGTCTGATGAGCCAGATAAAGAGGTCTCAAAGCAAGCTCTTAAAAATGTCTATTTCTAGATGGCTTCCCACTCTGCCTTGCATATTCGAATGGCGGGGATGCTTACTTACATGCACGATAACAGATGCTGGAGGCAGAGAATGAATCAAAGTCTGGAAACTATTTTTGGGTAAAATAAAACTTAAAGTTGCTCATCTACAAAGCAAAAAGAACATATGATGGATGGAATGCTGAACAATGCAAATATTCACTCCTAGTTACAGATCTGGTTTCAATCCATCATTTTTTTGGCCACCATGGCACACCAGTTTGGACTCGGCTATATGCAAATCAGTCTTGATCCTGCTCCTCAGGGGAACAGTCCAGCACAAACTGTCAGCCCAGGTCCTCCCCGACACGGACAAAAGAATCCTGGGACCGGTTGCCAGGAGCATTGGAGGGTGGACGCCCCCAGTTTCCACTGGCCAAGAGGTCTTCTCTATGCCTTTCCCTCCCTTTCCCATTCTCAGCAGGGTTTTGGCAAAAATCAAGAGGGAAAGGATGGTGGTGCTGTTGATAGTACTGTTTTGGAGTCTTCAAACGTGATACCCCCTACTGCACAGTTTGGTCATTGCTCCTCCTTGGAAGTTTCCAATGTCCCCTTCTGCACTCAGGTTTCCTCATCTTTCCCATAATTCAATCAGACAGCTGGCATTGGGGGGTTGGAAATTGAAAGGAGGAGGCAAGTCATTAAGGATTGCTTTTTAGAGGTGGCTTTTTCAATTCAGAATTCTAGAAAGGTCTGCACCCTTTGTGTTTATGAAAGACACTGGAGGAATTTCTTTGTCTGATGTTCATTGAGGAGGTTTCTCCCAGACTCTTGTGAGGGTGCTTCTATTCAAGAGTTCCTAAGGAGTGTATTTTTAAAGGGTATTTCAGTCTCTACTCTCTGTAGCCAGTGGGCCGCCATCAAGGCTATCTCCTCCCCTTTGAGTCCTTGGCCCCTCTCCTTCTTTGGGGTTTCTACCTTAAAAGACTGGTAGTTTCCTTTCCTGCTCCCCATGGGATCTCCCACTGGTCCTTAATGCTTTACAGAAGTCCCCATTGGAGCCTCTGCCTTCAGCAGCTCTACAGATTTTGACCCTTAAGGTGAGTTTCCTGATAATAATAACCTCAGGGAGGTGTTTAGGGGAGATAGGGAAATTACCTTCTCACCTTTCTTACTAGGTTTTTCCAGACAAGGTGGCACTTCGCCAGGAACCAGCTTTCCTTCCCATAGTTCCCTCTCCTTCTGGATCAAGATATTGTTTTTCCTGCTTTATTTCCTTCACCCTCTACGGAGGAAGAGGTTCTACTGCAGTTTCTTGATTTGACAAGGGCTCTTGTTGATAATCTGGAGAGAACTGCCTCAAATCACCAGGTGGATTTTCTTTTTATCACTTCTGAGGTAGCCAGGCAGGGTCATAGCTCTATGACTGCGACATTTGTTGTTGGGTTAGGTTTGCCATTTCCTTTGCCTATTTCCATTCATGGCTGGGATTCTCTTCCTTCCTGTGATTCAGAGGGACTCAACCATGGTTGTTGCTTCCTCATGGGTACCCTAAGTTTAAGGGCACCTCATTGAGAGATTGTTTTATGGCAGCAACATGGTGTTCCCCTCATGCCTTCATTTCCCATTATAAACTGAGGATAGGGGAGGTCTTTACAGAAGACTTTGGCTAGTTCAATGATTAGTACTGAATCAAAAATAAAACTTTCTTGGCATTTTGATGGGTGTTTATTTTTTGATTTTGCTTTGGTATACGCTCGAAGGTGACTGTGATGTAGAAGATGGAGGAGGAAGGTAAAGACCAGTATTCTTCATAACTCTGAGTCATTGTCTTCCTCGTCAGAGTCCTGCATCCCTTCCGCGCACCCTTGTGAGTTGGTTGATGAACAAAAACGAAAACGGTGCGGGACTTGGAAGCCACTGGGCATGTTAACCGCCTCGCTGCGGCGGCTTTTCCCGCTGTACGCGGTCATTTTTAAAATACCGCGTTACATGACGAGCTCAGCTCGTCATGAGCGCACGGCAGGTTACGCTCATGACGAGCTGAGCTCGTCATCAGCCTGGAAGAGGTTAATAGGTCTCCTTCGTTTTTTTCTCATTTTATGTTTTTCTTGTAGGTCTTTATGATCTCTTGAGTAATACAGAATGTGGTATGGGTTTGTCCCACCCTTACAGGTCAGATGACAAGTACTTCCTGGCAGATCACCATGTTGTGTGGGGGATTTTTTTCTATGGGTGAATGCTGTGCCCTGAACGCATAGTGCTCAAAGGTGGCTGTGGATCGGAAGACTATGACTCAGAGTAATGAAGATTACTGGTAAGGAGAAACAGCCATTGCAATGCATTTAGAATACAGCACTTTCAACGCGACTACAGTTACAACGCATAGCCTTTACGACACGTGGTTTTACAATGTGTACGCCTTCCCACGCATGCCTTTACAATGAATTACATTGTAAAGGTATGAAAGTTAAAGATATATGCATGGTGAATGCAGTAAAGGCATATGCGTAATAAAGCTAATCAGTGTCTTTTCCTCATTCAGCCACAACAAAAGCCGAAGATAAAGAAATCTTCTGAAGCTGGAAGAAACCGGCAAAGGGATGGAAGTCAATCTTTGGAGCCGCCATTGGCTTCGTTTTTTTCCGCCTCCATTTAAAAAAATTAAAATAAAAAAGACCTACGTGTCAGGAGTGATCAAGTGGAACTGGTACGCTCTCGTCCCCCCAATTCCTGCCATTGACTAACATGGGGCTGAATACACACAAGAGCGTTTTAAGGCTCTGGGCCGGGACTGGGATTGGGAGTAGATTTTAGGGCTCAGGGCTGAGGCTGAGGGGAGGTTTAAGGGGTGATGCGGCGCCGGGTCCAGCTTCAGGACTCAGGGTGGATTTTTTTAGGGAGGGTTGCACCAGGGCGGTTTTAGGGCTCAGGGCTGGGATTTTAAATCTGCATAGGGATATAAACTCTGGAGTGTGGAGTTCAAGAATAACATGTAAGGGACCTTCGAGCCCCATGTTCTCCCTCGTTCAAGCTTGGTGAAGGAAAAATATGACTTCAAGAAGTGGTTATTACCTTCTCTTTCCTCCCCTTGATTAGTTACCCTGTGAAATGGATTGAAAGAAGAAAGAAACATTTGTTGGAAATGTCCTCTCTCTCTGGCATAGTCTGTCTGAACTTCAGCCTCGGGATGGAAGGGGGCGGGAGGGGAGTCGGTGGTCCGTGGACCTCCATGTCTTCCCTCGTTCAAACTTGCTGACGGAAAACCATGACTTCAGCAAGTGGTTATTACCTTGTCTTTCCTCCCCTTCCTTCCTTCCGCTGTGAAATTGATTCAAAAAGAAAGCAACACTTTTGTTAAAATGTCGTCTTTCTCTGGCATTTTTTTCTAAACTGCAGCCTCAGGACGGAAGGGTTAAATAAATGGCAAAAAGACGGTTCTAAATATGGGAAAATAACTAAATAAAGCACAATATAGTGCCCACAAATTGACCAGATTGGTTACAGTCACACGCAAACACATTAGCGCCACTTTACAGAGTGGGCCAGTTTAAGCGCTACTTTCGTTGTCACCTCTTTCCTGGAACAGCAGCTTTGAAAGTGAAAGCCTGCATGGCGTGCTAAATATAAGGAAAGCACGTCACGCATGCAGTAGTGAAAAACCCATTGAAGAAAATAGTGCTTACAGACAAATTCAAACATAACCTGTCACAACAGAAGTAAATGGGCCAGTCACCTTGGGAGGTTTCAAAAGAAGACGAGGCGGTACTAAGGCGGGAGTAACAAGGCAATGAAGGAATCAGAAGGCAGCATTTACGAAGTACAATGACGCAATCCAATAAAAAATATGGGCGGAGAGTGAGCGGAGCTTCACATTCCTAAGTCAATACTACATGCCTAGAAGAGCAGCGCATGTGCGCTGCCCAGGCTCAACCTAAAAAGGATAATATGTGTGATTACCTATCTGTCCAATTAGATATGAAGTGATTTGGGAAAATCCAATGTCATGATGGATTGTAGGACATTGAACCTATCCAGCAGGCCATTATGAGGATGTGTGATGTCAGCCACAAGAGATACCCTGAGCAAATACCTCCTATTCTGACATCCGAGACGCATTGGTTGGTGATCTGCGCAGCCGCGCAGAGGAGACACTCGCTCTTTCAAGGAGACGCTGGGAGCTGGGAGCTGAAACTGCAGCCGCCGCCGCCGGTAAAACGCCGGTAAAACGTCCGAGCCGCAAACCACCCACCTCGGAGCTCGATCTGATTAAACCGAGCGGCAGCAGAAGACAAGGTCGCGGCCTTTAAAAGGAATCCAAAGGGAGGCCGGCGGCAGGCATCAGGCGGCAGGGGGTTGCGGACGGCGATTCTTCCCAGTACCCAGGACCTACAAAAGCGAACAGCGAACATTTACAGTCGAGTTAACCGCAAGGTGAGGTTGACACCGCCCCTGGCCCCCGGCCCCCGGTCCCCGGCCTCGAGCGGACAGTGAGAGTGAGAGAGGCAGAGGGGTAGAGAGGGGTTGACTGAGGCACGAGCACGAGCGCGGCTGCAGTTAGAGGCTGCTGCAGAGTAAGAGCCCGGGGGACTGTCAAGGCAGAAACCGACCAGGTCTGTTCTTGCTCGTGACAACCCCTGAGTGCTCCGCTTGTGTTCTGCCCCTGATCCCCCTCCCCCCTGCTCCCTTGTGTGCCTTGGGAGCCCCCAGGGTGCATATTATTAGTTAATTTAGCCACCAACAAGTCTTGGTGTGTTGGAGTTTTGAGAGGAGTGGAGCCGCAGAGCTGCTGAGCCACAGTCACACCTGCACCCGCTGCAGCAGTCATAGTGGTGAAAGAGCGGTGCCAGAGAGAGCTGCAGCAGTGGCAGGGTACGCCTGAATGAAGATTGTGGGGACGACAGGTGGCAGATGAATAGGTGAAACACAACCTTGTCTCCAAAAGGTCCCCAATAAGGGTCTAGGATAAACGTCAAGACAAGACAAAGACAAAGTTACTGATAAAGTTACTGATAAGCCAGGCAACACAAGGCTTAGTAACGTTGGGTTTCATCATGAGGTCTGGCAAAGTGAGGAAGACACCGGCGGACAAGATTCCAGCCTCTCGAAGTGCTCTTAAACGGAAAAGATTGGAAAAGTTGAACTCCACCAAAGCAAATAGTTCTAAACAGAACCCACTTATCTCACCAATTGCCTCCCTCTTTGAAAAGTCAATTCAAAATAAAAACTAGCCTAGTACGCGATTCCAGTTTTTGAAAAATCCGGGGGGTGTTTTGTTCTCATCAACGGAAGGAGTCCTGGGCCTATCAACACCTATAGTGCCAACAATGGAGATTAGCCCAGGGGGGCCAGCGGCGGCTATGTCAATCAAAGCCGTTTTGACACAAGACACAATAACCATCCTTGGTGATACGGATGAACCCTTTAAAAATATTAGTCTAATGGAGAGTCCAGGACACACTGAAAAAACTAAAAGCCTCTGTGGGAGAAACCGTGAAGTCTTAACAGCAGCATTGGTACAAACTACCCCAATGCCATCACTAAATCTGCAGTCTCCAAACTGTTAATAACAACTTATCCAAGCCAAGTATTACCAGCCACAAAAGAGTCTGCAAATACGGTGGAATTAAAAAACACGGATTTGATGGAGTTGGCATGCGACAAAAGCAAATGTGAGAATGAGTCGGCCAAATGCCTCTCGGAGAAAGGGGAGTTAGAGGAGGTTGGAGTTATTGAGAGAGATAATGAGAATAAGCACTTGTCTAGTGAGTATCCTACTGAACACTTACAGAAATTAATGGGCCATGGGGGGGCCCCATTGACAATAATCAATACCAATAATAAGGACCCAATAAAAGAGGAATCCATGACTAAAACACAAATGGATATGGCCTTTGTGAATCTCGTTGCCCCTCTTCTAAAAGCCTTGCAAACATCGGCAAAAACAATGATAATGCAATCTGATAAGTTGGATATCCAAATCGACTTAATGAATATTATAGCGTCAAATATAGCAGGGATAAATACAAAGTTGGACAACCTGAATAACTTGATTAAAAGAGCACAAGCCCATACATACCAGTCACAATCCTCCTGCCCTTGTGGCCCTGTTTTGGACAAATTGAGCTCTCTCCCTATCATCCTCGAACAGATTTTAACCTTAAACCAAAGCTTGATTAATGCAGATCAGACGCTGGACAGTGCAAGCAGCTCTAAACTTGATGAAAACTTACCGATCGATGAAAAACCCTCAAACATGATGAGCCCCAATGTGGACAAAAAGGCCATGGTCAGGATCAAAATTAACGAAGTAGCAAATAAAACGGTTTTGTTAGACTCTAGTAATAACGAGATCACAAAGCCAAGGTTATCCAAGAGACAAAGGAAAAAAGAGAGGAAAGCTCAAAACAAGAAAAGTGAGGTGGTTTCAAACAAGGGATATGGAGTGTATCCTATTTCGCGAACTTGAACCAAGGTCTATCAAAAATTGTTGACAAAAGTGGAAGTAACATGGATACTTCAGTAAGTGAAGATACGAATACTAAAGGTAACTTAGTGTCCGAAAAAGCGTGTAAAAACCTTGAGCAACCAGTCACTGTTACCAAATCTCTGCAAGATAAAAAAATACAGCATAATAAGATGGATGGTACAAATCAATCGCGCACCGCAGATCCAGACATACAGTGCAATATTATGGGTACTAAGTGTATGCAGCCTGAAGTAAAGTATAAGATCAAGCCCATTGAAGCCATTGCCCACGGCACAGATAAGGGAGAAGAGGAAGGATGCCAACAACTTAATGGCAACTCCGTGAAATTTATACCAGCTAAGTTACAGGTTGATGGTCACTCAACAGACAAAATTACTCCTCTAGAAGGTACAAATAAACTCGCACAAATGTCAGTGGATAGTGACGAATGTCAAAGGGCAATTCCAGCTTCCTCCATACAATCAATAGAGCTTGCGACTGTAACTAGAGAGGATCGATTGATCCATGAGCGCCAAAGACTGAATGCGGAGCATAGTGCCCTGACCGAGAAAACATGGAAATTCTGTGTAAAGAATCCAGAGAGTACTCAGGTAAATATGGAATCAGGCATCCCTAAGCAGTCAGTCAATCACAAAGCTGGATTGGAGCTGCACAAAATAATCTGGACACCAGAGTATAAGTCTCAGGGGGCACATGACATATTAAATAGGAGCAACATTTTGAAGCTATTGACGGAATTTGAAGACCTAAAGGTTATTTGTACAGACGATCTTGAGCGGGTTGAATTTCTTAAAGGCACGACTGATGCTTCAGCAAAACAAACCTTGACAACTTGGAAATCAACACAAATAGCAGAAGCAATTATGGGGAAGGTCGATATCTTTCAATCATGGGGCATCCAGATATCGCATCAAATTTCCCCACGCTACCCTGCTCCATTGAAGAGGCAGGGTGGAGTTCAACATTCCCTGAAAATGGACGATGTATCTTTAAATAAAATAAAAAAAACAGTATATTCAATATTATTTAATGCTAAGGGTAGGAGTGAACCCATGCCAGAACATGAAGAAATAAAACGGGGAAATGGGGAATCAGACAATTCCACAGCTAATTGGAAATGGCTCCCTGGTATGTTAAATGAAAAAAAGGAAGGTCTGACCAATTGAATGGAAACTGGAACAAGACACCAAAAAGGATATACATGTGGTATCCTGGAATATTGCTGGTGCAAAACGTTTACTGGAGGGAGGCTTTCCATTGGATGAATGGCAAGGTTGTGATATAATTGCTCTACAAGAAACCTGGCTACGAGAAGAAATTGCCCTTGCCGGGTTCATACACCATAGTGTAGCAGCGGAAAAATTTAAGATCTATGGCTGGGCCATAGGTGGACTTTCAGTATACGTGTCTTCATCCCTAAAGATTAATTCAGAACAATTACAGTCACCAGATTCTAGTATTCAGCTAATCAAACTAACAGATCACAATAAAACCAATCCAATAGTTCTTGTAAATTATTACACACAACCGAAAATTAGGAAAAAAAAGTTAAAGAACGAGATATTGTGCAAAGGCATCACGAACTTACGCTCGATTGAACCATTAGCTGATATATTAATCACTGGTGACTTTAATTCCAACCTGATCCTAACTCCGGTAGAGGATGATAAACTAACAATTGATAATGCATACTGGGGTGTTTCCGAACAGATACAAAGTAGTGTAGGAACACGAAAGGACAAACAGGCAATCCAATTAGTGACCGAGTTAGAGTTCCTTGGGCTGCGTGTACTGAACGGGAGGTTCCCGGAAGATCAACCCCCCAGCAAAACATACATTGGTCCTTTCTCACAATCCACCTTGGACTTTACAATGGTTAGTCTTTCAATCTTTCCTTTGGTAACTAGCTTTCAAATCGAGTGTACAGTGCTGAGTGACCATGCAATGCAACACATCATATTTAACCTCAACAAGGAAAGATTGCAATCATCATATATATTGAATGGTCAGTTAAATTCTGTTAACTTGAAACGTATTAATTGGTCCAACACAAATGAACAAGAGTGGGATTCAACAATGAAGGAAACATTGATAACGATTGGGAATGTCCCAAATGCGATCCAAGGATGGTCTCTTTTTCTGTTAAAATTTAAAAAAAAATGAAGTTGCCTGTCATAAAATCCAGCAATGAAGGTCCACGGAGTAAGCTCCCGAAAGAGCTACAAGATCTTAGAAGACAACTCCGAAAAGCCCAAAAGAAGTTAAAGTCGTCAGACCATGGTACAAACCAATGGGCCAGCTTCCGTGCTCAGCCAAAGGAATATAAAAATATGATCTGGAAACTTAAAAGGTCAACAAATGATAGTTTTTGGTCAAAAATAATTTATAGTTCAAAATTACAGAACACAAATACATTTTGGCAAACTATAAATCAATTAACAAGACCCCGTAACGTCTTAACTTCAAATGTGCAGGAATCAGAGTGGGCATCGTTCCCTGCTTCAAAATTTACAGACACCACGTTAAAAAGCTACTGTAGTGACCTTTGTCCAAAAAGTCTAAAAACAATATGCCCCGCAGAATATCAAGTGAGCCAATCGAGGACCAATAAAAACGGTAATGAACTGAGTACAGACTTTCAGATCAATCTATACACAGCGGAAGAGATAATTAAAATTATTAAAAGAGCAAAATCAAATGGGGCGCCAGGCCCGAATGGCATTCCACAAGCTGTGTACAAATATTCACCGGAATTTTGGGGGCCTTGCCTGGCCGAACTGTACTCAGATGTCCAAAATTTAAACCAAGTCCCAGAAAGCTGGCAAGGATCAATATTCATGCCAATTTATAAAGGTGGTGAAAGATCCAAACCGAAGAACTATCGTCTAATAGCATTGCAGGATGTTGAGGCAAAATATTTTGCAACACTACTTCTAAACGATTTGGTTACCTGGTCGAATGAAAAAGAGCTGATCCCCATTAATCAAACGGGGTTCAGGAAGGGGATTGGAACTATTGCCAACATCCTATCCATCACCATGATTGCGGAGAAGTGTATGAGTAAAAAGCAGGATCTAAACATGTGTTACGTCGATCTTCAGGCGGCGTTTGACAGTGTCGATCGTAATTTATTGTGGACGAAACTGAGAGCATGGGCCATTCCGGAAAGTATTTTAAGGGGTTTGCTCCTATTTTATTCGGATACATGGTCGCAAGTGAAAATAGGTGATGGCACCCGGCTATCGAGAAAAGTCCCTACAACGATTGGTCTCAAACAGGGATGTGTTCTCGCGCCTCATTTATTTAATCTCTTCATCTCGGATCTATCAGGGCTATTGAATAGTTGCAATGCTCATCCGCCGAAACTAGGTGATTTACAGTTCAACCATCTGGCCTATGCCGATGACATAGTGCTTATGAGTTTAACGAAGCTGGGTCTAACCAGATTAGTAAACGAACTTTCGGTTTACCTGCTGGCAAATAAACTGGCCTTAAACATCGCAAAAACAAAAACTATGCTGATAACCAATCGACGCGGATCACATCACGCTATTTGGTTAAAAGGAAAACCATTAGAGAAAGTTTCAGCATACAAATACTTGGGCTTCTACCTTGACGATAAGCTTAATTTAAAAGAACAGAAGAAATATCTGACTCAAAGAGCGGGAGCCTTGATATTTGGTTTAAGTATGTTGACAAAAAAACTGGAAGGTCCATCACTCAAACCCTTATTAACTGTGATGGCCAACAAAGTTCTCCCAACCCTGACCTATGCAAGTGTGGCAATGCATGGAACGGATGCGGACCTATTGAATAGTTTAACAACCAAAATTTATAAAAAGGTTTTACGATTACCCAGCATGACATCACCAGCGCAAATGCGACTCGAATTTGGATTGCCTTTCCAGGATTTCACCGTCAGCTACGTGCTAGCTCCAGACCTCTCCCTGCTCCCTGAGGCTGCAGTTCTACCGGTACCTTTCGCGACACCCGCTTCGCGGGTGCCGCTCATCTGCTCCCTGAGGCTGCTCCCTCCTGGTGTGAGCGGCTCCGCAGTCGGCGGAGAGCACACTCGCTCCCAGTAGAGGTCGGCCCAGGTCGAGCTCTTCAGTGAGACTTCAGCGCGTGGAGCCTACCGGGGGACTGCGAGGACCAGCATCCTTCAGTCCACACAGCTGGTGCCTCTTCCCCCGGCGGCCATGCCCCCAGCCTCCTTGTACTTTACAGGCCAAATTACTTCCGCGACGCGGGGCGCGCGCGGGGCGAAGCTCGGGGCGAAGCCCCGGCAAAGGGCGGGCCCTCCGAGGCCCTCCGAGACCGAGTGAGGCCGGGCAGGGCCGCCTCTCTTTCACTTGTGATTAGTGCTCCCTCTGGATTCCCTCATGGCTGAGACTTTGGCGCACCCATCTGCTGATAAGGTAGGGAGTACTATTAATGGTCCCCTTGATAACTATTTTACTAAACATGTAACTGATATTGATAGGGAAAAAAGTCTAGCAGAGCGTAGGGCAGAGCGTCGTCGTTCTGTTGAAAGCGTGAAGAACAAGGCCTCTGCCGACCTTCTTTTGGAGACCTCCATCCTTACTATCAGTTGTACTCCAACTACTGACGACCCTTCTATTCTGGAAAGCTTTCCACTCTTGCTGAGAGACTGTACGCCAACACCTTTGAGTCAGGTATTCGAGTTAGCAAATCCTAGTAATCCTCCCATTCCTTTATCCCCTGATGCAGCGTTATCTACCAGAACTCCAGTTCAGGCCAAACATGTCCAAACTAAATCAAGGAAACATGTGGAGGTAACCATCCATCGCCCACCACCTGCCAAGAGAAGACGGAAGGGGGGATATGATAAAACCAAAGATCAACCACGCGGACTTTGGAAAAACTTCCAAGCGAACCATCAGGTCGGACCCGGCTCCAGTGGCAATTGATGTCGACCCTCCCAAACCGGTTACTCCAAATCCTTGGGCACAAGTACAATAACCAATCAGTGCAATTGGCACAAACGACATTCCTCCCGATCCCTCTCTAACCACTGACCTAAAGTCTGCCTCCTTGGACAGTATGGAACATCTTATTAGGTCGTTTATCCTACCGATTATAGAGAGGCTGAGGAGGGTTGAGAAAAAGCTCGAGGTGCTTGAAGCTCGGACCACAGGGGGACCGTCAGGAGGTGCTCCTACACCATCATGTGGGGTAACCTCTTGTGAGCCGAGTACTTCTAAAGGTGCCCCCCTAGTTACACAAACTAAGAACCCTATACATCACAAAGCACCCACTACCAACGAGGTTCCTACTTCAGCTCCAAAGGTATCCAGCTCAACACAGGCTGGTCTTATTAAAGCCCCCGTTGGGAATCTCCACCAGAACACAAGGGCTCCCTTCAGATCTACAAGACCGCCCCAGAGAGCCCAACAAACCGAATTGCCTCCGGAAGCGGCCCCATACGTGGTTGTCTTGACGGGAGTGCCCACCCTACCCGACAACAAGAGGGAGGGGCACTTCCAGCTCAAAAACAAAATCATGCACTGGCTAGCCCAGCACCGACCACTTACGCACAACATCAATGGGGAGATTGTGTATGTAAGACGACTTTCATGGTTGGGTAGCAGGGCTAAGGACATTGATGGTGATCTTGTTGTTATTAATTTTAGGGACCCCCGTGCAGTTAATTACATTCTAAACTGGTCCCAGGGTGGGGGTAGTAATTCTGTCACTCCTCGCCCCCTGACCTATTTCTATCCAAGATCTCCGTTGCTCCCTCACACATACACTGGTGGACAGTTACCTATTCACAGCGTATCCCAACTGCCCTATAACCCTGCCTACCTGCCTCAAATTCCACATCTTTACCATGTTGCTGACCCATTGGGGTGGAACACAATACCGGCTCGCCCAAGAAGTGACCGCAATAGCAGAATGGACTATTTGAGACCATTTACACCCCTAGAGATTACTAACAGGTTTGATGTCTTTTCGGGATTGGACACCTGTGATTGAAGTTTACAGCATGACCAGTACACAGGTGCCCAAATAAAACTACTGTCCACTGATATGCAAGGTGGGAGAATCAATCCCAAGAATCCACCCCACGATTTGTCACCCACTACTGTGCCCCCTCCTCCTATTCACCCCCCGGTTTTAACTGGGTGTACCCCAAGTCTGTCTATTCTCTCATGGAACATAGCGGGCCTACAAAACAAACTAGATACCCAGGATTGGGTGTCCTTCATTGACACCCAAGAGGTTTGCATGTTCCAGGAGACATGGGCTCGGGAGGATAAATGGCATCTGGGATACGCGAGCTTTACCATTCCAGCTAAATGGGAGGGGAGAGGACGACCGTCTGGGGGGCTCTGCATTTGGGTGGCATCGCATCTGGGCTGCAAGGCTAGAGCCCTCAACACCAATTCACTGGATGTCCAGTGTGTATTACTAGAATGGCCAAACCACTCAAAACTTGCACTGATTAATGTCTATTCCAGACCGGTGGGAC
Organism: Lissotriton helveticus; assembly: GCF_964261635.1. Classification (NCBI taxonomy): domain Eukaryota; kingdom Metazoa; phylum Chordata; class Amphibia; order Caudata; family Salamandridae; genus Lissotriton; species Lissotriton helveticus. Next base: position 307,410,634 of record NC_136068.1, on the reverse strand, counting down.
CTACAAAACCATCTCCCACATTCGAGGAACTTTCTGCATTCCTCCCACACCTCCCAAAGGGTGTTATGATCGTGGTAGGGGGCGACTTCAACTGCCAGTTTGAGCCGCTTACTCTGACAATGGAGGGAGCACTCGGGGAAGAGGATGATCAGTGGGGCATTCCTCAATTGGAGGGCCCCCCAGCCAAATCATGGTCGCCCCTAGCGACACAAATTTTGGCATTTACCCTTAGTAATTCCTTGAGGGCCTGTAATGGTAGATGCGGGAAGGATATTCCCTCCAAACCGACCTTTAATAGGGTTGGTCACGAGTCACATCTGGATTACGTCCTGGTCCTGGTCCAGACCCTGGACTGGAGCAGGGTCTTGACCTTTGACGTGGTACCTAGAAGTGAGAGTGACCATAATGCTTTGATCCTATCCCTGGCTCTGCCATCTGAACTCAAGATTGACCAGTCGGATCAATCGATACTAAAGGATAACTTAATCCTAACAAATGATAGGCGCAGAGTCCGATGGACTAAACTCTTAGACAATCCTGCCCATATCCCAGAGCTCTACGAGAGAATACTCCCCACATTAGAATCCGTGGAGACAATTATAAATCATTCCCACTCCGAAGATTTGTTCAGGAAGCTGGGTAAACTCCATAAGGATTTGGTGGGAACCCTTGCGGATCTCTTGAACCCAGTGGTGAGGAAAGGGCCTAACAGGGCACAAAGGCAGTCTTGGTACAATCCAGCTTGTAGGGAGGCAAAGGGCAAACTGATTGAGGCGCTGAAGCACCCAAGGGACCCAGGGATAATTAGGTTAAGGAGGGCCGGTCTAAAGCAAGCCATTCATAATGCGAAGGTGGCTTGGGACCACACAAATTGGGAAAGCATGTTGTCCTCTCTTAAGACAAAAGACACCCGCAAATTTTGGCAAACTGTGAAAACAGGCTCATCAGTGCCGACTCAAGCAATTGAGGCCAACATTGCGGCCGCGGTTTGGGAGGACCACTTTCGTTGCCTCTATGAAGAGGCGGCCTTGGGTCCGCCGGAGCACCATTTGTGCGTTCCAATGGGACATTCTTTGCTGTTGGGTTCCCCAAATGTCCGTCACTCAAGTATGGAATAAGCTGACCCCTTGCAGTTCTCTTTGGGTGATATTATTGCGGTAATAGCAAAACAGCCATCAGGGAAAGCCCCGGGATTAGATCAAATTCCGTGCGACTTATTTAAACATCAACCCACGATCTGGGCTCCATACTTGCTAATTAGTTTTAATGCAATTCTTGCAGGAATGGCGGTCCCTAGTACTTGGCTGGGAGCAGAGATTGTCCCAATCTTCAAGAAGGGCTCTCCTCTGCTCCCAGCCAACTACAGGCCAATCAGCCTGATTGATGTCTCGCAAAAGCTTTTTGCGAGGCTGATTCTTGACCGCCTTCAGGACTGGATGACTGATCATTCAGTGTTGAGTACATTCCAGGCGGGTTTCAGGAGTAAGGTCTCGACCACGGATCTACTTTTTAGGCTGGCCCTTATTTTTTGGAAGACGGTGAGGCTGGAGGGGGGCACGCTATATACCGTCTTTGTCGACCTTAGAGCGGCATTCGATCTTGTTCCACGAAGCAAACTGTGGACGGTACTTGCCAAACTTGGGCTCCCCCAACCTCTTTTAGATATTATTATCCGTCTACATACTGAAAATTTTGCGCAGGTAAGATGCCGGAGATTGGGACGTCTCTCTAACAGATTCCCCGTTGACAGAGGGGTAAGGCAGGGCTGCGTCCTAGCGCCGACTCTGTTTTGCCTCTTTGTCAATGGGGTAATCGATTTTTTAAATACCATTGACAACACAGATGCACCGCGGCTGGGTGGCACTAGGGTGCCCGCGATTATGTTCGCGGACGACACCTTACTGCTCTCAAAATCCCCTATGGGGATTCAACGAGTTTTGGCAGGGTTTGAGGCATTTTGTCAAGAACATGGACTTGAAATAAATGCCTCAAAAACTAAGTATATGATCTTTAACCCACCCAAAAAGACACGCCCTAACCCACTTATAGGTGTTAACCAACTAGAAAGAGTCTACACCTTTGAGTATTTGGCTGTGACTATCAATGATAAATTTGATTGGGGTGATCATCAGGCCAAGTCACATCTTAGATTGGCTCAATTATCCGGGGGTATCATTAGGCTGGCAAATTCCAACTTATCAACCATCAGGCCGATAGCCCCTCCCCTGGAGATTTATAGACTCCAGGCCAGAGGAGCGATTCTCCATGGTAGCGAAATGTGGGGGTATGCTTGCAAAAAAGATCTAGTCACCCTAGAAAATAAATTTCTTAGGCAGCTATTAAAACTACCGACAAGCACTCCACTCCTGCCGCTCAGGTTGGATCTGGGCCTAAAACCCCTGGACCAAGTGGTGGGTGTGAAACCTTTAACATTCTGGAGAAGACTATGGACAACCCCGGAGCTAGCTAACTATAGGCAGGAACTGCAGGGAATTCTTGCATTACCGGATGCAGAAAATATCCCATGGTTCAAATACATTAAAACTGAATTTGACCGATTGGGCTTTTCGTCCCTGTGGAACGATCCTTTAGTCGCCTGCCAGAGCATGCCCCGCAAACATCTTGTGGCCACGTTCTATGCATGCAATTTGGCATCCCACATCCAGGGTACACGCCCAGACTCACTGGTAGATACATTTCTTGTGGTAAAGGATTCTTACAAGTTCGAGCCAGTTCTGGATGATATCTTCCCAAATCTGGCCCGGAAGCTGTTCCTCCAATGGCGATATAGTATTCTGCCGTTAAGAGCATTTACGAGTAAATGGAAACAATCGAACCCGGAGAATTGCCCGGGCTGCAATTGTAGGCTGGAAGACGAACTCCATCTAGTCTTCTTTTGTCCCGCCTACTCTGCTGCTAGAAGAATCTGGGTAGTCCCCCTATGTAAGAATCTAGGGTTTCGTAGATGCTCTGAGGCTTTTCGAATCCTCAAAACCGATTTGTCTAAGGTGACTGTGTTTGTAATGGCGAAGTTTTTAGAGGCAGCCTGGCACAAGAGACTACGCCTAATCGCTAGGATACCCTGATTCCTTGCCTGTTTGTGTCCCATTTATCCTGCAAATCATGAAATTGTATGCAAAAGTTATTTTTACCATGTTTTTAATATCTTTTAGCTTAATTTTGGATTGACTGGTTGTATATTGTTAGCATTTATTATGAGCCTGATTTCGTACTGCTTCTTTGACTATGTAATGGATTTTGTATTTTATGGGTTCTCAGGGGCCTGGAGGTATGATGGTTCTTTTTGTATCAATTTTATTGTATCTTTTATGGCAGAATTGCCGAAATAAAGATTATCGAATCGAATCGATTAAAAAATGAAGCCCTGGGCAGACTATACTCATACATTAAGATGTGGTATCAGATAAAGCAAAAAGCAGTTAATAGCAATCTCAATACCTATTTATGGCAAGAACTTCAATCCCAAAAAAAATCCAAAGCCAATCAATTCCTTACGTATGCTTTGGAGGCCACAAGCTCAAAAACTCTATGGGATACAAATTTGTCATTTGCTTTATTAAAACAGATTTTAAATAAAGCAGCTAAACTTCATTCACTTGTTTTGGATAAAGAAATTTTTTCTCATCGTTCGCACTCTTGGACTGTAATAAATGGCTGTAAGACACTGACACCGGCACTGTACTTGGAAACAACTTACTCCATTTTTATTAAAAGAAAGCTGATGTCATTGAGATTTGGTAACTTTCCAACATTAGCTGATGAACCAGCCTGGAAACAGCAGGTAGCTGTCTCATGTCGTTTGTGTGGCAGCTCCAAAGAAGATCTTATACACATAATTTGCCATTGTAAGACGCTGTCTAAGGAACGGACAAATTATTTAAAGAATAGTTTTCGGATTAAGAGGTTGCGAACATGTAGATCTGCTATTATTGGATGCCTAGACACAACTGCTCCTCGGTTACATTGTAAGCTGGTGAAGTTCTTGCAGGCATTTGAGAAACGCATTAAACAACATGAAGATATCTAATGCTAACGATTTGAACTATTGCACAATGATGTAAATATTGAGAAATCTTTGAGTTTTACTTTTTGCCTTATAATAGACGTTTTATTGCTAATTTTAACGTAATTTTAAAAAACAAAACAAAACATTGTTTTTTATATAATGGATGTGTTTTACCTACTAAATTGTTATGGTTTTAATTAACTGAACAATAAAGTTTAAATTTCAAATTTCACCTCCTATTCTGACATTTTAACTTGCAGGGGAGGCATAACATACAGCATCAGTATTTAGCACTGCAAATTCTGCATGATTTGCCTTTTACGGGCCCTCCCCAATAAATTTGGAAGGTTTGACCTGCGCCCGCTTATCAGGGGAAAACTTCAATTATTATTATCACACAACTCATAATTCCGATCCTTGAGCAAACACTGGAATTCAGCCCTAAACTTCTAATCAGGCCCACAGTATGATAGATCATCGCTTCATAGTCAATACTGTTCCCCAGTGAACAGAAATCTAAAGATGTCAAAGTGCTATAGTGACATTAAGCTGTTATTGGAATACATTACACTCTAAAATATGCCCTGTTCACAGAGCACACTTTGACAAGATGCAAAAAGGGAGGTATTAACACGCTCGTCACCAGTGCTTTAAATGGGCCGGTACTTTCAGGTACAGAGAACCGGCACTTTTTTATTTTAAGAGGGAGACTCCTGGGACTTCTCAAGAGAAATGTAATATTTTTCATTGGAAAGTACCAGCACTTCTCAGAAACAAGCAGGTACTCTGGTGCAGAGTACTCCACTTCTATTTTTCCATTTCAAGCACTGTTGGTCACTACCCCTCTTGCGTAAGCGTGCTGTGCAACTCACCCAACATGATGCCCACCTTTAAACCAGTCATGTTATTTTTTACAGAAACTGCAGGAGGTTTCAACTTGTTCAGTTATGATCGCCTTTTTTAAACATTCACTGAGACTGAGAAAATGTTTTTCTTTTAGATTTATGCTTGTAGGTTTTATCTGATGTATTATAGTTTGTCTTTTCTGTAATTTAATTCATTTGAAATTTATGTAATTTTTCATTGTTTTGTATCTTTTATGGTTGTAAAAACTGAACAAAGAAGGTTGATTGATTGATGCCTACCTGGGGCAAAACACTGACGCCAACATATTGATGGTAATTAAGAACAAATCGGGGTCATCTACATGATGAATCATGAGGTGTTACACAGGTATTTCTGAGCTGTCTGTATCACCTATGACTTTTAGACATTTTTATACATTTTTATTAGGGGAAATATGCTGATAAAATGCACCACTTTTGGAAAGGGTCAGGATTGGTCGGTGCATCATAAGAATTCTGAATTATTTAATCAGCACCCTTTTAGAGCCTATGACTTTTCAACATATGTATGTGAAAACATGTTTTAAAATGTACTATTTGACCACATTTTTAGGTCGGAGTCTACCAGACAACGCAGCTGTCTGGTTTGCTAACATCTTGGTGGCTTTGTGGTTTGTAACTAACATTTTCCTGCTTTCTATGTACTGACTGTACTTGTTTTAGGCGGCCTACCTCAAGTTTATCCTCCCCTTGCCTAAATCCTATTTACTGTATTCTTTCTCCAATCCGGGATTTCTGTAAACAGGCCTTTAAATCTTGTTCTTTTCTTGTCACATTTTCTGTGCATTCAAAGACAGAGGTCAAATGCAGGCTCTGTCTTCCAGGGAGCTTGGTGTTTACTTTTCTTTTGATGACTTCAAAATGAGAGCATTTATATGACAATCATGCTGGCTACTGGGGGGTGCTCGTTACCATGTTATTTCTTTTCTGAATCAAAATTTAAAAAGCAAATAAGAAGCACATTTTTGAAGTGTGGTGGAAACAAATATTTTTATACTATCAAAACAAATCAATACACCTACATGGGCTGTGGCGGTCCCTAAGCTGTTGCTCTACTGTGTGGAGACCTCTAACGCCGAGCCCCCTGGTGCAGGCCTGATCTGGGCGCCTGAGTACTGGCCATATTTGACAAAGCTGGCACACCTTGCCTGGTGATAGCAGGATCCTACAGGTGGCCCGGGGGGGGGGGGGTAGGGCAGCGACAACTCCCTACTGCTGAGGGTTGTGGTGTAAGGTGGCGGGCCCTGGAATTGAGTGGCTGGACTGCCCCGCCGGAGCCTGACCGGGAATTCCACCGTAGAGGGGTCTACACACGCATTGAAGGAGCCGGAGGGGAGTGGAGTGGGCACTGGTTGCCGGGGCGCATAGACTGTTGGTGAGTGTCCCAAAGTGCCGCCCAAGATGACGAGAGGTGGGAGCGGAGGGGGCACCACGAAACATGGGCCAATTGATAAATATAGGGAGCCGAATGGAGGGGCCGGGGCGGCTGGGGGCCCTCCAAACCCGGGGCCAGATAATGCAACACTGTTGGCAGCTATAACCCAGTCCTGGGATATGTTAGACGCATAAATTGGGGCTGTGGGAGCGGATGTCACCCTACTGCGTCAAGATTTGCGCAGCGCTGTCGCCCGCATCACAAAGGCGATACAAGGATCTCGGGAGTGGAGGACGATGTAGCGACCCTGAAGCGCAAAGTTGCCAACATGGAGAGTGTCCAGAAGAATCTAGCACTCCGGGCAGAGGACGCGGAAGGGCGGGCCCGACGGAATAACTTGCGCTTTGTTGGGCTCCCGGAGGGCTGCGAGAAGGGCAACATGGAAAAATTCTTGTCTCAATGGTTGACGAGTTGGCTTCCCCGGGACTCCCTATCAAACTGTTTTGTGATAGAACGGGCACACAGGGCTCTTGTTCAGAAACCGCCAGTTGGGTCCCGCCCCCGCCCGGTCTTTGCCAAACTATTGAACTATCATGATCGTGACACCATTCTACAACAGGCACAGGCGAAAGAACCTCTCCACTATGAGAACCAGCGGATCCTTATTTTCCCTGACTACACAAAGATGGTGCAACAACAACGGCAATCATTTATGGCAGGCAAAGGCGCGTCTGCGGGACCTCAAGCTCCCATATGCTCTGCTTTATCCGGCTCATCTGAGGGTGGTGTTCCAGTCTCGCACCCACTTCTTCGATACTCCGGAGGAGGTCTTCCAGTGGACCGACGAGACAGTGAAAGTGAGGGTGAATACCCCGCCAGGCATTGACTCTGATGCTTCGCAGAGTGGAGCACAGTCCCAGACAACCCGAGGGTCATGGAGCAGGGGGAACTGGGTTCCAGGTCCAGAAGACGCTCCAACTCAGGGGGGGCGGAGGGGGGCTCGAGGGGTGCTTCTGATCCTCCCATAATAGATCCGTGACTACGGGTCCCAAAGGTAAGGGGACCATAGTTATGACTGAGGATTACAGTGCACCCATCATTTCTGCAGGGCCGGAGTAGGGTTGCTCTAGTGGAGAGCACGGACTAAAAGGACTCTGAATGTATGATGCGGGTATTATTCTAGTATTAGCGGGGTGGGGGGATGTAGGAGGGTGGGTTCTTCCCCTAGTTCTGGTCTTGTTGGGGGGGAGGCTGGTCTATGGGTAGTTTGGGGGGGATCCATTGGTGGGGTCGGGCTCAGGCCCTATGTTGTGGGCCGAGGGCTACCTACACCGCGATAGGTACTCCAGTGTTCATGAGGTATGGGGATGGGAACCGGGAGTTGGGGGGGCAGTTTTTTGTTTCACAAAGAGGGTCAGTTGGGGTAAGGTCACACGACAATGAAGACATCTCCATGTTATATGTGCATGCATCTAAGGGGCCTGACACAGAGGCACTTCCTCTCATGGTTTACCAATGGCGAGCGCAGAGGCTAGAGTGATTGGTCCCGGAGCATCCCTTCGAATCCTTAGCTGGAATGTGCGGGGAATGTTGGATCAAATTAAGAGGGGCGCTGTACTGCGACAGGCCAAAAGAGAGCGCGCTGATGTACTACTCTTACAAGAAACACATTTACTGGGTAACAAAGCACTTTGCCTGCAGCGTTTTGGCTACCAGCAGGTTTATCATGCAGGCTTTGTTAGAGGCTCCCGAGGGGTGGCCATATTAGTGCACTGCAGAATCTCCTATGTCAATGCCACTCAATGGATCGATCCACAGGGCAGGTACATATTCATCAGGGGTAGAATTGGGGAGGTGACCCTGTATTAGGTAGTGTTTATGCTTCACCTCCTCTGCAGTGGTCCTTGGTCGAGAGGCTCTTTGAGCTCTGGGCTGACATTCCTGAGACACTAGCGGTAGTGGGGGGGGATTGGAACTATGTCATGGATGGGTTGGTGGATAGATGTAGGCCCGGAGGTAGGCGGGCACCAGCAGCATCTACTAAGTTGGGGGACATGGTTAAGAACTTAGATTGGATGGACACATGGCGGTATCTACACGCACTTAGGCGGGAATACACGTATGTCTCTGCTGTTCATAATTCCTTCTCCAGATTGGACTATATCTTTGTCCCAAGAGCGGTTATTGGTAGGGTAGGATCGGCGGCTATTTTGCCGCGGGGGCTATCGGACCACTCCCCTGTAAGTATCGAGCTATTGCTGGGTAAGGGGCAGCAGCCATTTCGGTGGCGCCTGTCCACGTGGCACCTTCACAACGAAGACTACCAGAAACACATGAGGGAGGCCATTGCCCACTTCTTGGTAGAGAATGTAGGATCGGTCGCAGCTACCGGGACGGTGTGGGAGGCCCTGAAGCCCACGCTGAGGGGAGTGGATATTGCGTGGTGCGCGGCTGCGTGTCGGCAGCGCAAAGCAGACTTAATACGTGCCGCGGCGGACATAGAGACTCTGTAGCGTCGTTGTAGCATAGGTGGAGAAAGTCAGATGGTGGGGAAACTCCTCTTGGCACAGCAATCTTATTCGTCCCTGCTCTTAGAGGAGTCACGCTAGGCGTGGCTAGCGACGCGCAGCAGAATCTGTCAGTGGGGGGATAAATCGGGAATGATGCTGCACCAACTTTGCCAGGGCACGTTCCAGGCTCAGACGTTGCCGGGGCTCCTGGATGCTGCTGGAGATCCGGTCGTAGATCCAAAGGTGCTGGCGGAAAGTTTTGCGTCATATTACGCGAACCAATACGCCCCGACTGAATGCCTCCCAGCGGATATGGTAGACAAGTTCATAGCGGACCTACTATCACGGGCAGTGTCGGACGAGGTGCGTTAGGGCCTCGAGCTCCCATTGACGGCGGAAGAGCTGGGGAGGGCCCTGGGAGAACTTAATACTGGAAAGGCTCTGGGGCCTAATGGGTTTCCAAGCGAGTTCTACAGGAAATATCACCTCCAACTCGGCACACCCTACAGGGCGGCATTGGAAGAAGCACGGGAACGAGGCTGTCTCCCCGCAGACTGGAGACATGCGGAAGTGGTAGTGTTTCAGAAGCCGGGCAGGCCTCCGGAGCAACATGCTTCATACAGGCCCATATCTCTACTAAATTTTGAGGCAAAAATTCTAGTCAAGGCGTTGGCTAATCGTCTCCTGCCCCACATTGCGGGACTTGTCCATCCAGATCAGGCCGGGTTCATGCCCCATAGGGCTACAAGACATAACATTTGTAGGGCCCATGTAGCAGTAGTGGAAGTTCAAGACACCGGGGTGCAGGCGGCACTTTTCCTAGCTGACATAGATAGGGCCTTCGACTCATTGAGTTGGGTCTACCTGTTTGCGTTGCTGCCCTGGCTTAACCTAGGGCCTCGTTTCCTGTCCTATCTGAGACTATTGTACACGGACTTAATGGCCTCGGTTAGAGTGGCAGGTGCCATATCATCCAAATTTGCAATCGGGCGAGGCACCAGGCAGGGTTGCCCTCTCTCGCCATACCTCTTCGCCCTAACCATGGAACCACTTGCGGCTTGGGTGCGTATGGACGCACAGCTTAGCGGTTTTGAGTGGGAAATGGGTCAGTCAGATAGAATTGCCCTATATGCGGACAATGTCTTATTCTTTCTTACCAACCTTAATAGATCGGGGCCACGTATACTTGAGATAATGCAGATCTTTGGCGAAACCTCGGGCTTGTATCTGAACCCCCGTAAATCAACTTTGTGGGTGCTCGGAGCGCAATCTAGAGTGGGGGAATGGGCATCCATGCTACAGGTAGGAGTCGGAGGCATTAAAAATCTAGGAGTGTTTATTTCAGAGGTCCTGGCAATCTCCTTGGAGCGCAACTTGGTGCCGGTTTGGGATCGAGTCCGGACCGAAATGAAGACGTGGTCCCGTATGCCCCTTACTATATATGGCAGATCGGCCATTTTTAAAATGGTGGCCCTCCGCCGGTTGCTCTATCAGCTACAGAATCATCCCTATCCGATATCACCCCAGTGGTCCGCCTAGTAAATTCAGCACTGGGACAATTTCTTTGGGCCGGAGGTGCGGTGAGGGTGGCACTGCGGACGTGTTTCCTCTCAATGTATTGTGGTGGTTTAGCGACCTCAGATATCCTCTCCTATTACCAGGCCTCCCACCTCCTGGTCCTGAATGAGTAGTGGTACGGGGATAGGGGGGACCCAGCATATGCACTGGAACGACACCTTATGGGCTCTAACTCCCTCCATGGGATACTGTACGCAGCAAGGCTTCGAATGAGGCTGCCGCCGGCTACTCAACTGGTATTCCAGATTTGGAGGCGGGCATCGCCTGGGATGGTGGGGCACGCTGACCGAGGAAACCCCACTGTGGAATAACGGACGCCTTCCAGCTCTGGAGACCCTTCGGGGCTTCAGGGGCTGGGATAATATAGGGATTTCAAGGCTGGGGGATGTTATGTCGGGAATGACACTTAAATCCTTCCAGGACCTCCGCACAGAGTATGACATGTCCCGGTCCCAGTTTTTTCAATATCTGCAATTCCGCCATGCCATTACACCGAGTTTGGAGAGTCTGGATTCCCTCCCAGAATTTAGTCCATTGAAAGCCAAGGTCTTCATGGAGGACTTAGGAGATAAAAAGATATCTTGCATCTATCAGACACTGGTCACACACTGCTCCACATCATTGCAGAATCTCAGAGAGTCATGTGAAAGGGATGTGGGGGTACTGGAGGAAGAGGATTGGCGGGAGGCATTAGAGGCCCCTAGAAGTGCAGCAATAGTGGCTTATCCAATTCAAATACTTACACAGAATCTACTATACTAGGGAGAGATTGTGGCGAGCAGGCCTCATTGCATCCCCAGATTGTCTTAGATGTGAGAGGGAGGAAGGGACATTGATTCACACGGTGTGGAGTTGTAGCTCGCTGGCCAGATTCTGGAAAGGGGTGTTGGATTGTTTGTCCGAGGTTCTAGGGTGGGAACTCCCACGCACAGCGCGACTAGGTTTGCTACATGTGATGGACGAGGTGGGGGTGAACAGGTATAAGAGGCATCTATTGTTACTAGGCCTGACCCTCGCCAAAAGGGATATAGCCAAAGCATGGAAGGACCCCCGAGCTCCCTGTGTTCCGGTATGGGAGAAGGGGCTCGATTTTTGTATGGGGCTGGAGCAGCCGATCTTTGTGGCCCAGGGCTGCCCGCGCAAGCACTATAGAATATGGAAGAGGTGGGCCGATTATAGGGGCCTGTGGCTGGAGCCTCCGGTGGAGCGAGAGGCTACTATGGAGATTGTATAAAGAGGCACGATGGAAGGTGCATGTTAATTCTAGACCAAGCACTGATTTGCAAGGTAGGGGAGACGGTGTTGTGTGTCCAGGGGGGGGTGGATCCGGGGGGGGAGAGGGGGGAGGGGGGGAGGGAGGGGGGTGAAGTTGACATTGTTAAGTTTGATATTATAATCTGACAAAAATGATGCCATGATTGCTACTTCATAGATGCTATGTAATGATTGACAGCTCACTCCGGAGTGCGGGGTACTGTGCTATGTGTGCAATCTATCAAATAAAATCTGTTTAAAAAAAAAAGAAATCATCAATACACTAGGTGATGACATTTCCACACATTTTCCTTTGTGCACTGTATAATTCTTGCAAATGTAATGGTTGTTTCAATCGAAGATGTGTTGTCTGTAATGGAAGTGTTACCACACCTGCTATTCCTCTCTATGCCACTTCACTCTACTCTGCACCGCTCAACTCCACATTGAGTCGCTGCACTCTTCTCACCACTACTCCACTCTATGCCACTTCCCTCTATGCCTCTCTACTCTACACCACTCTACTCTATGCCAATGCACTTTAGCCCACACTAAACTACTTTGCACCACTGCACACTACACCACTCCATGCCACTCTACTCCATACCATTCTACTCTGCAACACTGCACTATATGCCACTCCACTCTACGCCACTGCATTCTACTCTGTACAACTCCACTCTATGCCAGAGCACTTTATGCCAATCCATTCTATGCCAGGCTAATCTACTCTGCACTCTGTGCCACTCTACTCTACACTACTGTACTCTACCGTGCACCACTTCACTCTACTATGCAACAATCTACTCACGCCATTGCACTCAGCGCCTCTCCATTCTGCGCCATTGCATTCTACTCTGCGCAATTGCACTCTACTCACCGCCACTGCACTCTACTCTGCGCCACTGAACTCTACGCCAATGCACTCTACACCACATTATTCAAAACTAATACTCTCTACACCACTGCACTCTCACCAATCTACTCTGCACCACTGCACTCTATGCCACTATACTCTACAGCACTTTACGCCGCTGACCTCTGCGCCATTATACTCTCCTCAATGCATTCTATGCCACTCTATTCTACTCTACGCCGCGGCCAGGGCGACTGACGCTGGAATCTGGAGACCACGGTTCGATCCCCGGATCCGGCGGCAGGTTAGCCTAGCACCATGTGACTCTGGGCAATAGCTCGCTTAATCTTCCCGACGGCCCCCCAGCGCCTAGAGACCCTTACGGGTGATTGTGCGCTTTACAAATGTGGACTTTACTTTACTTTTACTCTATGCCTTTCTGCTGTATGCCACTGTACTCTATCATTCACCACTCCGCTCTATTCTGAAACAATCATATCTACGCTAGTGCACTTGACTTCATTGCTCTGGGCTCCACTACACTCAGTGCCACTCCACTCAGTGCCACTCCACTCAGTGCCACTCCACTCTACTCTGCATCAATGCACTCTATGGCACTCTATCCCAATGCACTCTATCCCACTCCACTCAAAACAAATGCACCCCAAGCCACTGCACTCTATGCCAATCTACTCTGCACCACTGCACTCTACACAACTATACTCTGCAACACTTTACGCCACAGCACTCTTTGCCATTGCCCTCTATGTCACTGCACTTTATGCCACTCTATTCTACTCTGCACCACTGTACTCTACTCTGCACCACTCTACACCACTGCACTCCACGCCAATGCACTCTACACCACTACACTCTACGCTAGTCTAGTTTGCAACACTGCACTCTCTGCTATTGAACTCTACGCCACTGCACGCTACATGGCACCACTCTATCTTACTCTGCACTGCTCTACTTTATGCCTCTGCCCTCTACGACACTATACTAAACCATTGAATTCTATGCCGGTGCACTAAACACCACTTTATTCAAAACCAATGCACTGTATACCACTGCACTCTACGCCAACTACTCAGCACAAATGCACTAAAAGTTACTGCATGTCACGCCATTGCGTTCTATGTCACTACACTCTACGCCACTCTATTCTACTCTGCAACACTGTACTCTATGTCACTGCATGCCACTCCACTCGACACCATTGCGCTCTACATCACTGCACTCTACGCCACTCTTTTCTAGCCTAGACCACTGTACTCTATGCCACTGCTACCTGCACCACTCTACTCTACACCACTCTACTCTGCACCACTCTTTTCTACGCCACTGCACTCTACTCGGGACCACTTCACTGTACCCCTCTCTAGGCCAATGCACTGTGCGTCACTACAATTCTGACCACTCTGCGCCACTCTATTCTATTCTATACCACTGCATTCCATGCCACTGCACTCTATACCACTCTACTCTACGCCACTGCAGTCTATGTCACTCTACTCTACACTAGGGTGACCAGGCGTCCTGGATTTGCCAGGACAGTCCCCGTTTTTCACCAGCTGTCTGGGCAGATTTCGAGAAATTTAACTCATGTCCCCGTTTTTGGAGAGGGTTGACTAAAAACGGGGGGAAGTTGTTTATGTTTTACAAAGCAGGGATAGTTAGTAGTTGTTCCAAGAAAGCAATTTAATTCATAGACAACGTACTGGGTTTAAAAATTGAATCTTATGTATGTTCTTACTGCCTGTTTTGTAGTTCTCTGCTGAGGAGCGCTGTCATTCTGTGCACTCGCTTGACGTAAAATTATAGTCCTTCTTCAATTTTTGTGAAATGTCCCTTTTTTTGCTTTAAAATTCTGGTCACTCTGCTTTACACCTATGCACTTCGCCCTGCACTACTCCACTCTACTCTGAACCACTCCACTCTACTCTGAAACAATCTACTCTGTGCAACTGCAGGCTATGCCATTGCACTCAAATCTACTCCACTGCACTCTCCGTCACTCTACTCTTTGTCACTGCCCTCTACGCCAATGCACCCTACATCACTTTACTCAAAACCAATGCACTCTATGCCAATCTAATCTGCACCACTGCACTTTATGTCACTTCACTCTAGGCCACTCTACGACTCTGCACTCTACAATAATCCACTGTGTGATGCTCTATTCCACTCTATGACACTCTACTCCACGCTATAGCACTCCACTCTACAACACTACTCCATTCTATGATGCTTTATTCAAGTCCTTCTATGCCACTTCACTCTATTCTATGACACACTACTCCACTCTACTTCACTTCATGCCAATCCAATCTATCCCACTCCACTTCGTGATACTCTATGCCAGTCCACTCAACACCATTTGACTCTACAACACTCTACTCTACTAAAAGCCATTCCTCTCTCCTACACTACTTCACTCTATGCCACTCCTCTCTACAACAATCTAATGCGCTCTGTCCTACTATATGCAGCACCCTCTACGCAACTCCACTCTGCTCTGCACCTCTCCAGGAACCTCTATGCCACTCCATCTAGGACACGCTACTCAACTCTGACACTGTACTCCACTTTATGCCACTCAACTCTACTCCATTCTACTCTACAACACTCTACTCCCTCCTCAACACTTCACGCCAGTCCATGGCACTCCACTTCACTTAACTCCACTCCACGCCACTCAACTCTACACTCCTCCATGACACTCCATACCACTCAATTCTACTTCACTTTATGATACTCCACTCCAGGCCACTCTCCTTTATCCTATTAACTTTTAGCTGAACAGCAGCCACACTGGTGCACAACATGGCTAAAACATATTGACAAAGCTAATTGCATGGGCGAGACCTATAGGCTTTGCCAATGCTTGATTCAACATGTTCTCACTCCCCCAAAGTCCCCCCCAGCCCATCCATCCCCCCACTGCCCAGGCCCTCACCTGGACAATCAAGCCCACACGCTGCTCATTTAAATTTGAATCAGGTGTTAGGCCTCACCACTTTCAGAGATCACCCTCTGCCACTGTGGGAGATAAGAGAGAAAGAAACGCATATAGGGGAGGGAAGCCTGAACAATGAATGGTTAAAATGAAGAAATGCACAATGTAGACACCATACAAACTCTCCTAAAACAGCCACACGATCACAGTTAATTCCTATGAAGGAATAAGCATTGCGTGAAAATAAATATACCTAATGTCATAGTGCCACCTAGAGATTATTTTTGTTTTTGCAGCATCTTTCTACTGTCTATCTTATTTAGTAAACTTAAAATAGTAATGGACCATATTTTTGCTTTTAATAATCTGTCGCCATTAAAACTGTTTCCTGCTGTTTTTCACATTAGAAAGATAGTAGGTGATGGAATTTTGGGATTTCATTTCAAATAACATTATTTCACTGCTGAATAAATACGTTTATTCTTAACTTTCTTGCTCGATAGCACAACTCACACTGTATCACAATACCTGGTCATTGCATCTCCACTTTGTAGTTTCCTCCCACACGTGAAGTGGAGAGACATCTATACTCCAATAGAGAGGGCGGAAATGCTCCAGTGTTGAGTGAGGTGGCTGTCAGAACAGGAGAAATAGGTCCTCAGCTCGGGTCATATGTAGATGTGATTGTTAAACTGCAAATCTAATTGTAAATTAAATGTATTTCTATAGCACTTACGACCCCTGCCGAGGCATTGAATCATATTTTTAGCAAGTAGCACGCTACTACAGAACTTAAGATTAGTAGTTAGAAAGCTAGTAAAAACAGCATTTGTAATGCAATAGGTCTCGCATTTGCGAGAGTTTAAGCTATTAGGATTGTGAATGACAATGGGCCCGATTCACAGAAGTAATCTGAGACAAAATCCTAACTTTACGACTTTCGGTATTCACAAAAGTCATTTAGTAGAATATTTACATGATCTACTGTCCACATTTATCCTCTGGTACATTTTTACGGTTTCAAATAAGAGTAAGTAACTATTATATACATAAATATACACATGCCACTTATTGTAGTTATTAGTAGCAGACATAACCCTCTATATATGCACCTGTATGTACATAGAAGCAGCCATTTTGACATGGTCAGATTATACACATATATCTAGGGGAGCCATATATAGTTTTCCCTTTATATAAATATATCTACTTATAACAGGAGGCATAGTTCAAAGTACAAAGATGTGTACTTATAAAATGACAGCTCTTTTCCTTCATAATGAGAATTATAATGTGAGTATACTCTTCTGGTGTTAAAGTGGCAATGATCTGTGTGGTACATATGTATAAATCTTTATTCATTGAAGCAGTTATAGTTCCTCTATATGATGAACAACAACAGTCCAGTGAACAGATATGTCTACTGATTACATTCATTGTAGTAATGGTTGTGTGTGTGGCAGGGCAGCAATATAATCAGCAGATGCACAGCCACATGGCATCTTTCTGTTTAGAGTTTTGGGAAGAAGAATAAAGCATGGGACACAGACAAAAAGGCTCTCTGCAGCTCCCTCAACTACTGGCACATCTGCAGGGGGTTCTTCTTCATGCACGTCTCTTCCTCTAGTGTTGTGCTTGTGAGCTGAGCTTGGCACCTGGGCTTAAGTACCCTCTGTACTGTTGAAAGTCCCTAGGACCATACCACAAAACAAGGTCATCAAAATCTCCGATGTGAGCAACGGATCTCAGACAGCCTGATACATTTCTCCCAGCACCTAAACTTGTGGAGATAGCCTGTGGATCTGCAGAACTGAGCAAACAACAGGCTCTCACTTGACCACTGTCTTCTATTACATTTGTACGGTCAGTCTATGTACTGATTCGATCTGTCAGAGATCCCAGCAGGTTGGGGCTCCACAATTTGCCATCAGAAGTCAAGGAACATGATAATGTAATATCTATAAATCTTTTCAGTGCTTAATTTGTAAAAGGAAAAGAGCCAGGGCCCTCGTCAGGAAGCCACTGCACCTTACCCCACCCCTTGCCCCTGCTAGTGCTGCCAGTGACAATATCAATACAACAACCAAAGTTCACACTCCTACAAGTGTGACAATTCAGTCTATTCAAGGCCCCCAAAGCTATAATAATGGTTCTGGTGGCAGGTATTAGTACATTTTAATGTATATTATATTATATTATTAATAAACTGTTGTTGTGCTTATCTATTAATTAGATAGACAGCGCCACTAAGTGGCTGACTGGCATAAGTGCTGGTGTTGACAATTAAGTGCCTGTGTCGAGCACAAGGAACCACTGGCTCAAATTAAGCACTGAATCATTCTTATACATTTCTTATACATTAACATAGCGTAGAAAAAATATCAAGCAATTATATCAATTGTTAGAACCTTAGCATAGACAAATAATGAAAACATAAAATATGAAGAAACAACAAACCCCTTATAAAAGAGTACCACAGAATCTTGCATCATTTCAGCAGGAATGTAAAGTGAGAAATTGACCCTTCCCCACACACCTCTCCTGTGCTGCCTGCTATGAGTGCAATGGTCACATTTATTTGGGGTCCAAGTTCATTGACTGAAAAATTCTGTGCTCGTCCTTAAACTAAAATTTTGGATTTTAATACTGTTTCATATGAAATAATAAATGTGTTTGAACTGACAGTACTCGCTTCCCAAGAGGGGCTTCAGAATGAGATGTGAGAAAGCGACACGTATTCGGCACAATATTGCCAATGAGAGCTCTGTTTCCCATGCAGTCTATACTTGGGGGTCGATTACAAAGTCATCCGGAAAGGCTCCAAACGGCATTTGATTCATCCGAATCTGATTCGGAACCCGCATTACGGACCGACCCGAACACATTTCCCACCGAGCTATTAGGATGGCTGAGAAGCATTCGAACTGTCTGACTCGGTTCCAAAAGGCATTGGGAGAAACCAAGTTGTTCACAGCCAAATCGTAGTGGTCTATGGAGCGCGTTTCCAGCCGAGCGATTAGGATGTCAGATTCGGACAGCCTTTCCGAATTGGTTGCTCTGAAACTAATCGGCTGTTGGAATCTGGTTTTGGGGGCCCCTAGCAAGCCCTACTCCACCCAGGGCCCTCAGAATCAGGCCCATGGGGGTACCCATGGGTACCCACTACCCATGCATGCACAGTGTGGCAGTCACCATGGGGTGCGCGCCACAGAAATCAAGGTTTTCCCCAACCACCCCTTTTGTCAAGGGGAGCCTGGTGTTCTCATTCGGAACACAGGCTCCCATTGAAGTCAATCGGAGCCCGACTGAATCGAATCCGGAAACATCCAGATACATTAAAATCGCTAGTTTGGACTCCCTGGATCCGAGTCGGTCAGAAAGCATTCTGGAACTGAATCGGTCAGAATGCTTTCCAGTTGAGATTGTAATAGGCCCCTTACTATTAATGAACAAGCATCCATAATGAGATATAAAAGCTATCCATGCAAAATAAAAAAAATCATAAACCTACAAGCTCTCATAAGAAAATTATACAATGAAGACCATATTATGTTACACTTCCCAAGGCGGAGGCCAAAGGTCACAAATCACAAACATATGGAAATGTATGGAAACAGGCAACGCATGGCACTGGGTTTGCTGGTGCAAACCCCAGTGGGGGAGTAAGAGGAATAACCATTGAGCACCATTTCCTAACCACGATCCAGCGAAGGAGAAACTTAAGCTCTCCCTGCACCAGTGGAACCACTGAGCCAAGATGATCGCCTACTTACTGCACCTTTTGAGGTGCTCGGCCTCTGTCGGCTGCCGCAAAATATGGGATGAAGCAGAGTACTAGGGACCATGATGGCTGCATACTACAGGAAACCATAGAGGAGAGAGAGAGGAGCACACCTGCAGGGCCCATTGTTTCCCACCTTCCATATTTGACACTGGAAGACACGGATAAGGTCATGGAACTCCAAGGTGACTTGCAATATCTTTATGTTTGTACAACAGGGAGTACTTCATTCCTACTAATACATGGTCACACCATCACCTTTCACACAAACCATTTAAACACATGGTGTGTTGCAAACATTAAGATTAAAAGTAGAATCTCTAGTCCAAAATTAAACACACCTAAAAAGTTAGGTGTGTGTTGCAAAAAGATAGTAGAATTAGTTTAATGCTAGTAAGATTTTATTTTTTTCTTTAAAGCGTTGTAGCTCTGAATGTGTGGAAACACCCATAAAGGTTCAATCTTTTCTATAGTTACCTAAGGTGTGCAAAAAGTAAACAGTTTGCCATAAGTATCTCCTTTCTGCTTAGCACTGTTCCTCTAGAATAATATAGCAGAAGAGGGAAAGGTTTCAATTTCGGCATTTTAAACTACAGCTTTAATTTTGCTGTGTGTCCTGCCTTTCACCTTGACCTCTGGGTGTAGCAGCAGGTAGCGTGATGTCAGAACTCAACTGCAATATGTTTTTGCAGTTGAGCAGTTACGTAATTTCTTTATTACAAGCGACTATGTGTGTCTCAAGACACCTGTAATAAGGAAAATAGAGATGGGTTTTTATATAGGAAATGCAGTACCCCATTTATTTTAATTGCTCTCTGTGTAGTGACATCTTCCTTGTAGGTAGGCTGTAATGATCTCAAATACCAAAAAAGAAGATGTTACACTAGGGAGTATGTCATTTTTTTTTTTAAGTAAATAAAGATAGCAACTTTTGTAATTTACTGTTTGGTGCTACTCATTCTAATATATGTGGTGTCCAATGAATCAATTCAATCTGGTACACATGACTTGTTTGTATTTCCCAAACGCAGCTGTTGCTGTCAATCTTAAACTAACTCTATGCTGCAACAAAAGAATAAGGAAGTAGCTTTTCATATAGATCTGTCTGGACCATTTTATTACGCTGTGGGTGAGGGCTTACCATATGTTAATGTTATGTTATGTTAATTCTTGTCTTTTATAGCGCACGGCTACTCCGTGGAGTGTCCCGGCGCTTTTAATACAATCATCACAGAGTAACACAACACATTGAAGCAAGGGGAAACAGGGAACAGAAGCAAACTACTGGGCAAAAAGCCAGGTTTTAAGGCCCTTCCTAAAAATCAGCAGATTACAAGTGCTGCGAAGTGACAAAGGCAGCGTGTTCCACATCTGTGGTGCCAACAGCCCAAAAGAGCGGCCCCCAATGCGGGCCTTTTTTACTCGTGGGACCTCCGCCAGAAACAGGGATTCAGACCTCAAGGATCGGGTCGGATGGTAAAAGACCAGCCTCTTCTGGAGATATTTTGCCCCCGAGGCATGGAGAGCCTTATGGGCCAAGGTCAAAGCCTTAAACACTATCCGTTTCCGGACAGGCAGCCAGTGGAGCGACTGCAGGAGTCCCGAGACTCTGGCGCGCCTATAAAGGCCAAAAATGGCCCGCGCAGCCGAGTTCTGGACCACCTGGAGCCGCTGCAGAAGGTAGTCCGGCAGGCCAAGACACAGGACGTTGGAATAGTCCAATCTTGAGCCGATTAAGGCCTGCACCGTCAACTTCCTGTGATCTACTGATAGTAAAGGGAAGAACTTACGCAGCATCCTAAGCAGGCCAAAACAAGTTCCCGACAGACCAAGAATCTGAGACCTTAGCGCCAGGCCATTGTCCATCTTAATTCCCAGATTCTTAGCCAACTGGGTCAAATGTGCTGGAGGAAACATGTTAACCGGCACTATTCCTGCCAGTCTGGATCGTGAGGGCAGCCGAAGAAGAGTACCTCAGATTTGTCTGAGTTGCATTTGAGGCTGTTCAGCTGGAACCATTCGAAGACAGCCCCAAGGCACTCACGGATACTCTCTCCATCAAACTCTTCTCCTTTCCTGCACGTAAAAAGGAGCTGAGTATCGTCAGCATAGGATACGATCTGGGCCCCATAAGACTCCGCCAGTGCCGCAAGAGGGGTCATAAAGATGTTGAAGAGCGTCGGGCTCAACACAGAACCCTGCGGAACTCCGACTCCCAAAGGCGGCATCATGGCAGAGCTGGGTGGGGCCCAGACCGTTTGTCGGCGACCAGCCAAAAATGATCTAAACCAGCTGAGCACCGTCCCCCTCAGACCGATCTCATGGAGTCTGATGAGGAGACCCTCTTGGGGGACGGTATCAAAGTCCGCCGACAGGTCCAGCATGACAAGCATGGCTTTGCCTCCCGAATCCCGCACCTCTTTAATAGCCTCAGACACCTCCAAGAGCGCCGTCTCGGTGCTTAAATTGGGGCGGAAGCCAGATTGAGTGGGGTGCAAGAGACTGTAAGATTCCAGGAAATTGGAAAGCACAATATGAACATGCTTCTCGAGGATATTCGCCAGCGCAGGGAGGAGAGAGATTGGCCTATAATTGGCCAAGGCCTCCGGGTCAAGGCCAGGCTTCTTGAGAAGGGGAATGACCATCGCCTGTTTCCAAGCCTGCGGAACCACCCCCCGACTCAAGGAAAGATTCAGGAGCGGGTTCGCCAGTGGGTTTATAACATCGGCCATTTTCGCAAGGAATTTGGCTGGACATGGGTCAAGAGGCAAGCCCGACTTAAGGTTAGCCATAAATGCCCGCGATGAAGAAATCAAAAGAGGTGGAAAAGCCGCCAAGACTGGGCCCAAAAAAGGCCGCGAACCTGACCCATCTTCAGAGCTCCAAGGAACTTCAGATACCCTCAGGGGAAAAGAGTCCTGGATCAGTTTGATCTTGGTGGTGAAAAAATCAGCGAGAGCCAAGACCCAAGAGTCCGGTGGGGCGGCTTGAGTTGAATTGGTTCGTGCAGTTGTGAATTCCCTAACAATTGTAAAAATCTCCTTGCAGGAGTTAGAGGCCGCCTCTATCCTTCTTGCATAGTAGCCCTTTTTCTCCAGAAGGATGTCACGATGGTAGGCCTTAACCGCGATCCTATAGGCAAGCCTGGCCGCTGGATCATACTGGGAGCGCCAGGCTCTTTCCGCCACCTTACACTGCCTACGAGAAACCGACAGTGCTTCGGTGAACCAGGGGGCAGAAACCCGTTTCGATGTTATTTGGGGGGCCATCACGGGGGCCAGATCGTTCAGCCTATCCGTGAGCCACACCTGTAGGGCCTCTACATCCCTCTCCAGGTCACCTGAGCAAGGGCAGGGATGATCACAGGATGCCTGAGCCAACATTGCTGGAGTCACCCGATGAAGGGCCCTGGAAGCTCGCCCCAGCTGTCTAGGAGCGGTACTAGATGACTTACTGGTACCTAGTACAAAAAATTTCGCCAGGCTATGGTCCGACCACAGCACCGGCAGAAGTGACATGACCTCGTGGAGAAAACCTGATCTAAGGTATGACCCCTTACATGCGTTGGCCCAAAAAGATAAGGAGCAAGGCCAAGGGGAGCCGTAATCTCCATCAACTTGATCACATCAGGGTCCAGACCCTATGTGACCATTCACTACCCTCTTGGTAATCTGTACTGGCGCCAGAGTTGATGTGTCAAAGCCCTGAGGAGGTAGCTTGAGGCATGTTGTGGAATGAAAGTTTTTTAGCACTGACAATGAGCTGGCTGGAGGGACAGACTAGAAGTGACCACATAGTTTGACAAGCCATGGGGAGATGTTGCCAACCCCAAAGAAAGGTCGGAGCTTGAAGTTAGAGTTGGCTATTTCAAAAAATTATTAGCCAACTAGTTGATCAGGAGTTAGGAGGACTGTGACTAAGTGTACACTATACCTAAAGCCTTAGAAGTGTTTGTGTGCTGGGTATGCATCCACGCACATGCGTATAGGAGCTCTCTGTTGCCACAACAACCACACCGGGTGTGTTCGTGATTTCAAGAGGTGGGTGGAACAACCTTCTAGACTGGGGGAGTGGTCACCTGCTAGGGTGAAGAAGAAGAAGCCTGCCAGTCTGTGATGAGAGGAGGCTTGTTAGGACTAATTATAAGCTGGGTAGCGTATGACTAGTGATGCCCACTGTGGCGAGGAAGAGCCGTCCAGAATACAACAGGAAGATCCTGCCACCCTAGGACCTGCAGAGGCCCACTATAGGTCCACCCTAGGTGAAAAGTTCTCCCATGTAGGAAGTGGAAGACTTACACTGTGTGAACTGGTTTTATTGGCCCCAAGTCAAGTAGACTCTCCTAGGTGATTGATTTATAGAAAGAGCTTTGAAATCTATTGAACAGGAAGGGGAAGAGGACTCTTTGCACATAGAATAACATCTCCTCAGACTATTTTGGAGGTCTTTTTGCTGCTTCATAGCTGTTTCATAGCTGATTGCTGATGGTCTTGGGGAAGAGGCTGGAGTGACAATCTGAGAAGGATGAAGAGAAGCCACTTAACCACTATACTCTCCAATGTACTTCAATCCCTCCCTCTTGAGATGCCACCAGCCCTGCAGACTGGATCCAGGGAGCACTCCAGGCAGGGCGGATGCTATTGGGACTGATTTTTCGAGGTAAAGTGTCGGTCCTGGGAAAGTCGAGTAGTCCCATGATTATAACCAAGCACTAATGAGATGTGGGTTTTTAGCCGAGGTTGGTGTCATGGGGCCAACGCAAGTGCATCAGGCTTGAAGCGGGTCCTCTAACGTCGCCTGAGTTTGCAGCAGGTTTGGTGATATGAGGGAGAAAAAAAAGAGGTGCCACCAGCACGCTTATTAGCACCATAACACCTGTATCACCATTATGTTTGGCATGCTACCAAAAAGTTCCTGCCTGTTCAGGTAATACACTCCTGGGAACAGCAGTCCACTGGTTGTGTCTATAAATGTTTTTAGAGAGGGCACTCAGGAACCCATGTTTTTCCTTCTTACTTTGGCAGGTAAGGATGAAAGTTCTTGGAAGGGCCGAACCAGGACTGTCAAAAGGGAGGGGCACCTGGCGCTAATTCACATGGGCAGCACACTCTGCTGGGCCCCACTCTGTAGTTCCCAACAGACAATCAACAAAAGATCAATGTACAACTAACAAAAAAAAAACACTTTATGACCTTGTTGCTTCAGTCTATTTTGTATAAATTCTTTATTTGGTTAATACATTAACCATAATAGACGAAAATACAAAATAAAACACAAATGAACATAATGACCAACAGCATAGATAAAAAAAGCCACTATTTAAAACGTCATCAGTGGACAAAAAAAATAGAATATTAATACCAACAATAAACAAAACAGACAGGGAAAACAATCAGTTTAATTGGATGGCGTGCAGAATGAACTTCGCTACCACCAAAGATAAATGAATCAATGTTAACAATTGGGTAAAAAGCATAGCTTGCTTGCATAGTCTAAAATTGGCTCTCCTCAAGATAGGAACTAGGAGGTGCCACCTAGGAGGCGTATAAAATTTGCAAAAAAGCAAAAAATGCATGTTGGCTAAGGGAGACAAAAGTCCTAAGGGCACACTGGTAGGTTCATATTATCATAAGCAGGTACAAAGAAGGCAACCAAAAGATGCACTGTGTTCAGCCTCATGTGTGTCAATAAATAACTGTGTTGTCTATTCTGGACCCAAAAAAGATGAGGCTCTATATCAATGGTTACAGTAATTAGCATATGGTTTAAAACGGAGGATTCCAAACAGGGGAGGTTTCTGTGTTAGGGCTATGGAGCTACACCCCTTTGATATTCCTACATCTTTTCTGCCAAAAATATTAAACACTTAGGGGCATATCATCAAGAGGGGGCGATAATTATCGCTAAGCGCACTTAGCGCTAGGATACTTATCGCCACCCATCTCTGAATTTTATCGCTGAGATCGCGTGCTATCAGCAACGCTTATTTCCACAGCAATAAAATTCAGAGTGCAAGCTGCCTAACTGTGTGATTATCACTGGAAATCCAGCGATAATCACACAACTTTTGGTGATAGCTTGCTGATAGGGCCTTACATACTTAGCCATGATATCCACCTTCCATAGGATAGCAAGGCTAAGTCAGTTTCAAAGCAGGCGTAAGGAAAGTAGCGATAACAGAGGTTATCGCTACTTTTCTTGTCGCCATGCTGCTTTGCGTGAGGCTTGATAATAGGAGAAATGTTGCATAGCGACATTTCTCCCGTTATCCTGGGGAGGAACGCCCACTTTGCATCTCATTAGAGATGCAAAGCTGGGTGATGAGGGAAAGGGCGAAGAAGCATGGATTCCCGCGTTAGCGTGTCATTGCTAATAGGGCGTTAGAATTATCGCCGCTATTCGGCCGAAAATGGCTGCAAAAGCGGCGATAATTGTTTAACGCCCCCTTGTTGATATGCCCCTGATTTATTTAGAGATACTATCTCAGATCGTATCTCTAAGTAAATCGAAGGCTGCATCCCTGCATGAGGTAATTCACAGGCATAGATCCCACCCTTTACCATTTGTCCCTGGTTAACAACGGATGTGAGCGTGGTAGGTAAGATTTAGCGCCTTGCCCTCTCTAATGGTAAGTATTAATGCTAAACTTGTATTAGGTATATGATGCTGAGACACCTGGTCAGGTTGGCCTCCCCCACTGTGACACCCCTTCCATGGCTGTAGGTCGCTGGCCCCATTAGAAGTGGAGCTGCTGCATTTGTTTTGCAGCAAAGTTGTACAGAGCTTTTGGTTGATTTCCAAACAATGAATGTTAACATCATTAAGGTAATGCATCCCAGTGATTTAGATCCTGTTTCAATTTCATGTTTTACTAAATCTTGCCTTCCCTAAGAGTGTTAACTATTTCCATCATATATGTTTTACAGGCATCTTATTATTCTTGTACAGGGCATGCGTTGAACTGAGTCGCGCCAGGTGTTTATGCCGGACCGCCATTGAGACCTCTGGCGCTGAAGTGGAAGTGGAAGTGGAAGTGGAAGGCAGTGTGAGTTTCTCACAGTGCCTATCAGTGGGTTGACCTCTTTGCAGAGCACACAGAGCAATGGTCACATATTCCAGATGCAAGTGAAATTCTGTGTACACAGTTGTCAAAATAGTGACAAGGCAAAAGTAAATGAAAATAAAGAGCTTAAATGTGAGTGAGTTCAATGTATGTTTGTGGGGGGTGAAGTGAAGGAGATGTGAGGAACTGTATAAAGGAGAGAGTAAACAGAGGGTGCCGAAGAGGTTACAGTTGAGGTTTAAGGTATGCTGATGGACGAGATGTAGAGAAAAAAGAGCATCCATGGCTAACATAAATGAAGACCAATTTTCCTTTCTACAAGTCTCAATACTATGCAAAGCACAGTCTCTCACTTTCAGAATCGAAACATTTTCAATATTAATTATTTACAAAAAAATCATTGTAACTCATTTACCTTAACTTCTTAACCGTGGCCCGAATTTTGCTGCGGTGAAGGAGTTTCATTGAGTGGGCGGGGCTGCGTCGGCCAACGGACATGCGCAGCACTGCTGAGGAAGTGCTCACAATGGCCGTTGGCCGACACGAGCACAGAACGGGTTAAACTGCTAGCAAACATTGACAAAGCCAATAGCCCTGGCAGGTTTCAATCAATCAATCAAGGGTTGGTTAAGCGCAACCACTAACCCATGAAGGTCTCAAGGCACTGGGGGAGGTGGGGAGCTGTTCTTTATCTAGGTGGTGACGTCTTTCACCCCTTCTTGGAAGTTGTACCTGGTGATGTTGGGTTCATTGGTGAGGGAGAGGATCAGCTGTGTGTCGTCAGCTTACAAGACGATTTTGAGTCTGTGGTTCCTGATGATGATTGTGAAGGCAGCCATATAGACGTTGAAGAGGGTGGGGCTGAGTTAGGAGCCCTGGGGCATTCGCAGGTTGTCTCTGTCTGTTCCGAAAGGTATGGTGGAAGTCTGACCTGTTGTGTTCTGCCTGTGAGGAAGAATCGGATCCAGTTGAGATCCTTGTCACGGATGCCGTCGTAGTGGAGTTTAGTGTTTAGGGTGCAGGATGAGACGGTGTTGAATGCTGCAGAGAGGTCCAGGAGGATGTGGGCCATGGTTTCACCATTGTCAAGTAGGGAGCAGATGTCATCGGTGGTGGTGAGGAGGGTGGTCTCTTTGCTGTGATTGCTTCAGAAACCATATTGGGAGATGTCCAGGATGTAGTTTGGTTCAATGAAGTCGGCTAGTTGGTTGTTGACAGCTTTTTCAATTACTTTTCCTGGGAAGGGGAGCAGAGAATGAGCCTGAAGTTCTTAAGGCCTGTCGGGTCTATGGAGGGTTTCTTCAGGAGTGGGTAGATTTTGGCGTGTTTCCAGTTGTCAGGAAAGGAGGCCGTCTTGAGGAAGCAGTTAATGGTTAGGTGTACCTCGGTTGCGATGGCGGAGGCGGCTCTGTGGAAGATGCGGTGATGGCAGGGGTCCAATGGTGCCCTGGAGTAGATGTTTTCGTGGTCCTTAGGGTGTTGTCTGTGGTGGGTGGGGTCCAACTGACCAGTGTCTGTCAGGGCACGTGAGTTGAGGAGGTTGCTGGTGCGGTGGGGAGGTCCTAGTTCTCAAAGTTATCGTAGATCGTCTTGATCTTGTGATGGAAGAAGGTGCCAGATCTGTTGCAGAGGTCTTGGGAGGTTGGGATGTCTGTGGATTTGCTGCTGGGTTTGGCGAATGATGTTGAAGAGTTCTTTGCTGTTGTGTGCGTTGGTGTTGATTCTGTCTTGGAGGGCCTTCTTCCTTGTGTTTTTGATGAGGTGGTGGTGTGCAGTGGTGGCTGCTTTGAAAGCAGTGTGGTCTTCCAGGGATTTAGGTTTAGGTCAATTATTGTGTTGTATATCTGGAGACAATAACAGAAAGCTGAGAGAAAACTTTAAATACAATGTAGTGTGGCATTCTATGGGAATCACAGAAATTTAGTATACATGTTTAAGACCCCTACATTCTCATCCTACTTAAAGACCTGTCTGTATATATTTCTATATGACTGATTACAGCCGGCAGCTCTGTGTGCTTCCACAGCTCTGGTTAAGGCATTTTCTTCCGAAGTCGATACAGAACACAGAGAAATAAACTAGGAAGCACAGTTGTCACACTGTACAATTTGCACACTACAGTTACTGTTGAACATATTAATGGAGTAAGATGAGGCAGTTTTTAATGTGTTTAAATATTTCAAGACTACGTTCCCAATTGCTTTATAAACCTTGCTTTCTCACAAAATTCTTCCTTAAAATATTTGCTTTAAAATGCCCCATTTGCTAATCTTTTATCAAAATGTTCTCAGTGGGAGGATCCTCCTTAACTGATTGTTCTTTATCTGGTTGACACATAGCTCTTAATGGGGTTTCTCAAGAGGAGGACAGAGCCTCCAGGTTACTGAACAATTCTGACACATTCAACCTACAGCTGAGATTTTTTATTTAGGCCAGCCAAGGAATCTTCATGTCATGGTCTGACCTAATACAGTCTGACAGTACAAGATGATTAAATGCTGTTTGATCTTTTCTCCATATAGATAACCATAAAAGAAGCGGGCAGACATTAATATTGTAAATTATATCATCCATTCCCAATTCTGGACACAAATAAGAAAAGATGCTCTGATGGACTACCAGAAGTCTTCTCAGGAACCCATTTTTAACCTTCTGTATGGCACAATAATCCTTAAAGACCCACAGCCCCACACCACAGGTAACAATTGAAAGACATTTCAACTTGTTTACACCTCTCAATCCTTTGATGGGGTTGATGTCCAATTTAGAGGTAAAATTAAAAACTGCCTCTACACTTCTCACGAAAGCTGCCACTCAAGTGCATCCCAAAGGGGTCCAGCTACAAACGTCTCCAAATAAGGTCCTCGAGTATGGAAATGTAGGGCCAGAGGAGATCTAATTTTTATTACCAACATAAATCCTGGATTTATGTTTCTTCGGACCATACATCATTTTGTGTCCCTTGGACCACTTTATACTTAGATCTCAATCTGCCATAAAAGGAGAACAATTATCCAGGAGTCTCTGTGGCCCTAGCAGGGTCTGGGCTAAGACCACCTATTTGTCCACATAAAGAATGGTGGGTTTTGGCAAGGTGCCTATTCTTGATACATCAAAATCAAAATTTGTGAGGAATTTGTCAAGCCCATTAATATATAATTTAAATAAAAAGGGAGCATGCACACACCTCTCAAGGACTCCTTAGAGAGAGTAAAGGGTTTTATTGTCTCCCCAAAAGGGCCATGTCAAACACTGGCAGTTGTCTTGGTATGTAATTGCCTGAGGAAACTGGCAATACTATCCTCAACCATAAGATTGGACATTGTGTCCTATAGTTTCAAGCGGTTTAAATAGTTGAATGTCAAGGTCAGGTCCATGAATGCCAAACAAACATTAAACACAAAAGTTTGTGGTTTCCCAAAGTCAAACTGGGTCCCACCAATGCTAAATATTGTTCAGGCTTAAGACCAGTCTGAGTCATGCTAGCCTATATGCCACTTTGCAAAGCATGTGAATTACAGATTATATTCAATCCCGTACCTTTCCTCTTCCATTTGAACTATCACCATTTCATTCCACTCTCCTTATCTATGCCAGCGGAGGGAGGAGGAGCATCGACCACAGGCTCCTACAGCAGTGAAAACTTTAAAAACGAAATGATAATAACACAGGATATTATCATTTTATTTTTCCTCACTTACTTGAGCTGAGTCTAGGCAGGGCAGGCCCGGGACATCCTGATGGCCAGCTGCAGTAAGGAGGAGGAGTGGTGGCACTGTTGCAAGTGAGCATGTCGGTTTGGCCGACTGTCTTAGGATGCCTAAATCGACATGAGCAGTTAGATCGCTCCATCAGATCTGTGTTGTACAGCCGGGTGGAGAACAGGCACAGGGTCATAGCCCCTTAGTGAGCGCTGAAGCAGGGTGCGCAGACAAATCCCAGCATGAGAGCACCGTCTGGATTGGCATAGGGGAGCCTGTGGACTGCTGGGAGTCGAGGAGCAGAGGCGCAGAAGAGCACTGAGGTGGCAGACAGCAGGTAAGCACTATTTTTAATATTCTTCTCCCCCACGCTAGCCCCCACATGCTGCCTCACCAGTTTAATGCCACAGCAGCCGCTACTGATCTATTCTTTATACCCTTGTGCTCTATTTTTCACCCCAACCCTTCACTTCCAAGCACTTCAGTTGCTTCCCCTGCTCACCCATCCTACTGTGTTTTCGCTATTTTATCTTTATCAAGAATGTATTTATTGATGTTCGATTACTTAAAATCATTAAATGTAAACAACAGAACACAGCGGATTGCTATATGCAAGAAAAACCTATATTTAACATCTTATAAGAAAATTAAATCAGGAGTATTTCTCAAATGAAAAGCAGCATTTGTGAACAACATTAAAAATGTTAAAATAAAGGATCTCATGAGTATTGTCTCTTCTATTCTTATGTCCAGATTGCTCTAAACAGGGCCAGCGCGGTTATGCCATAGGGGAAAAATATATATATATGTATATTATAGTTTACATTAATAAATTAAATGAGGCGTATAAAGTTGCTTCTAAACTTCATGGATTTGTTTCTGGATTTTTTCTTTGTAATTTAACTGTAATTGTAAATTGGATTTTTATAGCGCTTACTACCCCTCACCAGGCATTAAAGCGCTTTGCGGCGAGTAGCACACTACTCCGGAACCCAGTATAAAACTTTCATAATTAGTGATCTCGAAAGCTGCCAAGTTATCGCCATGCATTTATTTGTTAAAACATTCAGTTTGCAACATGAATCCAAATGCTATGGTGCACTGAGGGTGCCTTCTCTTTTGCTTGTAGTTCTCATTTTAGTGGAGTGACCACCTACTTTGCTCATGTGTGTAATACTGCTAGAGCTCAGAGCGTGCTCCTTGCTGTTATCTGAGAAGTCTAATTCTTTGTAACTGTCATCGGTGCTGCACGCATTTTGAGAAAAAAAATCTCTTTTTGTTACAATGTTCTTTGATTTTGAGGTCCAGAGCTGGGACACTTTTTTGTAAAAACGATCGTCAAAAAATCGAATGATTCTATTTTGCTTCCTTGTTTTGTGCATTTTAAAGATCCACAGTTTCGACTTTGATTTGAATGTAATTAAGAAGAGTGCTGACTTTGCTCTTTTATGTGGCCTCTGTTGGCCCTTAAGGTCGCCACTAAGGATCATACAGTGTTGGCCTTGCTTTATTTATTCTTTCTGATTTCAAATACTACAATGGACGATCACACATTTATTTTTAAAGCATTCTATTTGCAGTGTATATGAGCTTGTTACTGTGTATGTCCAGAGACTTTAATACGACCTGAGGCCTTACTTAGTGCTTGTAACATTACAAGTGATCTGAGCGTGCACTATTATATTACCTGAGCAGTTATTCGTGAATGGTTCTAAGTGTTGTGTTATTGTTGCAGCATGTATACGTTTCAACTTTCGTCCTGCTGCTCCAGGAAAGTAGAGCCTCGGAAGTCCCAGGAGGGTTGGGACTGCTGCCTTCCCTCACTGACTGACCTTGAGTCAGCCAATTAGGTAAGGCAGCATTCCACACTTGTCACAGAGTGGGAAAGGTTCAGTGAGAGTTGCTGATCCCACCCCACCCTGTCAAGAGCTGTCCCTTGGCCCTGGGGACTTCAGAACTTAAAGCTGAAGAGCCTAGGTCCGAGGCAATCAGTGATGCTCCCCCTCGTCACGAAGGGGAGGCCTCGAGGTACCTCTGCCATGCTGAGGAGGTCATGCTCACAGGGCTGTGAAATCTTCAGCCTGGAAAAGTTCAGCTCAGGCATCCAGGAGCCTACGCATTTAGCACAAGTCTAGCTCCAGTCTGCCTGACCTGAAAAAGAAGAGTGTCTGTCAGGTTGACCTTTGCTCAGCCTGACAAACTCTCTTCCTCTCTGGAGAAAGGTGAGGGGGTGTGGACCCTTCCTCCACATGGCTGAGTTGCAGCTGGTTCGTGGTAAAATGACACTCTGCCACTCTCATCAGAGGCGCAGAGAACTACCTCCTATAGCTGGGTGTTGTTCTTTTAGGCCTCTTTTATCTGCAACTTGGAAGATAAAAATTAATAATTAACATTAAAATTAATAAAGATGAGTTGACACAAAATTGAAAAAGGGTAGACAGGTGAATGTATGAGTAGGTGAAAGGATTGATGGATGAGTAGGTGAAAGGATGGATGGATGCATGCATAAAAGGATGGGTGAAGGAGTGAGTGAGAGGATGTGTGGGTGAAAGGATGGGTGGATGAGTGGGTTAGGGGATGAGTTGAAGGCTGGATGAAAGTATGAGAGAGTGAATGGAAATTTGAGGGGATGGATATGTGGATGAATGCATGCATAAATGATGGATTTGTGAAGGGATAGAATGGTAAAAGATTCAATGATGGATGAAGGAATGATTGATGACCGAATGTAAAGGTGATATTAGCAGGTGCTTGTAAGGAAGAGACATAGTAGTTCCTCTAGGGAGGGGTAGCGCTCACTTGCTACGCTTGGTGCATCAGAGTTTTGCAGAGGCGGCTCCTCCACTAGGGCGGAGGAGCATTGCCCCACTGCTTTCTCGCAGTGTAAGAAAGCCAAAACATAAAATGGTAATAACTTTTGGTTATTACTATTTTATGTTTCTTTGCGCATTACGGGCGGGTGTGTTGGTGGAGCTTTCCGAGCAGGGCAGGGCAGGGCAGTGGTGTGCTCACTCCCCAGTGCGCAAAGACAGTTTGGTTGACCCTCTCGGGCCTCCTAAACCAGTCATGCGCACTCTGCACTTCTTGGCTGCATTGCAGCCTACATGGAGAACATGCCATCCCCTACAGCCCCTGGCTGGGAGGCGTCCCGACCAATTACAATATTTCCCTGGAGTGTTGTGATTGGCTTGGTGAGGGGAGGAAGGCTCCTGCGTCCTGTTCTTGTTGGAGACAGTAGAGCAGGAGCAGTGAAGACACGGGAACCGGGCGGGCAGAAAGGTAGGTTTTACATTTTTTTGGTTGTTATTGACCCCCCCTCCAAGTGTGACCCCGTGCCCTTCCGACACGCGCCTACCCTCCACCCTGGAGCCATGCCAGCTGGAGCAGTGAAGACACGGGACCCGGGCAGTCAGAAAGGTAGGTTTTACATGTTTTTGGTTGTTATTGATCACCCCCACTAAGCGCGACCCCGTGCCTGTCCGACCCGTGCCCACCCCTCACCCACGAGCCATGCCGGCCGCTACTGGAGCTTTGGTTCAAAGTGGGGAATATTTAAATTTTCTGGTTACTCTCTAGCCTCACATGTAATTTATGTAATAAGAAATGTGTGGATTAAGCATAAAAATGTCTTGTTCAGGCCTAAAGCAACACCAGTAACACCAGAAAACGTCTGGCAAATGCACAGGTGAAGATGTGAAAAGTATGCAGTAATGGTGTATTGGAGTGTCGAGCCTCATATTTACTTGAAATAAAATACAGAATCAGGGTGTTAAGCACAGCACAACTTTCATTTCCTCCAGTAGGGTGTATCTCCCAATTTAAGGGATCATTATAAAGTGGGTGGGGATGGGGCAAAGGGGCACACATTTTAGATAATGAGGTTACTGGATTATTTCTGCTCACACCATTAACATCTCTGGAAACACCACAGCAAGATAAAATTGCAATACCACAAATATTCTCATTTCACCTCCAGGTAATTTAGGAGAGTTTCTGCCCGCCTTTTGCCTAAGAGAGTAAATATTTAGTAATTACTGTCAAGAGCAATGTTTCTTCAAGCTATAGCCCAAATTACCAGCTGAGGGTTTAAATACAGGAGAAATTGTGATACTTCCACAGTATTTCATGGACCAAGTAGTAACTGGAACCTTAGTTTTACATTCTGTAAACATGTGTGTGTGCTGATTCTACTTTTCTGATCTTGGACGTTTCATTGTATCGAATGTTCTATTATTTATTCAGCTGTGTTATTTATTTTGGTAGTCAACTGATTGATGGTTGAGAGTCTGCTCCTGGCCCTTCAATTCTGTGTTTAGCTTCCATGGGGATGTCAGAAATATACTGATTACCAAAGAATTCACGTAATAATAAGCAACAGATAAACCTAATGAATGCCTCCGTCCTAGAAGGAGATAAGTAGGCAGGGTTCTGTTGCATCTCCACCAACAGAATTCTGGAAAACTTCCTCCTACAACTGTGGTGACAACAGCAAGTGAACTTGTGTTTCTGTGCAGCATCTTCATAGCTCAAAGAATGAGGAATGGATGGCTTTCTGTACAAGTGAGTAGGATGGAAAATCTCTTCACCAGCCTTACCCATTTTACTAAGGCACAGTCAGTTCATTTTTGGAGGCGACAAACTGGCGACGAGGCTTTTGTAATCCGGTACCCTAGTTGCTAAACCGTCAAAGCGCATTTAACTACCAAGGGTCAAAACGGTCACTGGTTAAGGATGGGTTAGCCCCTGGGGAGCTAGATGAGAAGCCAATACCACAGTCAAGATTTGTGGCTACAGTTCCCCAGGGTAGTTTTAAATTGACCATCATAAGTTGTGAAACCTAATAAAGACCTCTTTCTTTCACCAATCGAAATGGAGTTTGCAGTCTATTGATTATATCTGGCAATTTAGGGGTCAATTAGGATGGTGGACGGATCGCCATCGCCATGCAGGCGGTGGCAATCCGTCCGCCATCCTTGCCCGTCCGCCACCTATTTCCCCCCCGCCATATTACAATGGCGGGGGGACCATGGCAGACGGGAAGACCGTCCGCCACTTTTCCGCCGCGGTCACCTTGCGACCGCGGCGGAAAAGCTCAAATATGGTGGCGGTGTCTATCAGACACCGCCAGCCATATTAGGATGTGCTCGGGGCTATGCCTTTCCGTGGCGGCATTGTCCATACAGTCCTTGCTTTGGGGGCCCATTGCGGGCCCCCAGGGTGAAGGGGGGTGGGGGGTGCACATGGGAGGTACCTATGGTGCCCCCCTGCGTTTCAAAATACAACATGGCAGGCACCGCTTTGAAACGCACAACATGCATTTTTAACACTGCGGTGGGCGGTGCTTTCAACACCGCCCGCCGCAATGTTAAAAATGCTGGATGCACCCGCCGCTGTGGCGGGTGCATCCTAATTCCACTGACAGGACCTCTGCCCCTGTGGCGGATGGTCCCGTCCTCAGACAGGATGGCAGACGGACTTTGTCCGTCCGCCATCCTAATGGACCTCTTAGTTGCTCAAAAGGCACCTCTTATGGAGAACGGGCCCTCTATAAATAACAATACATACCACATTTTAACCATATATTTGTAGTATGTGCTCCAAAATGCACCAAAGGATCCCCAATACTCCAAAAAATTGTTATTTATTGGGCTCTTTATGAGTACTTTGATGTTTCATAGCCCATGCAACTTTAGTCCATTTCAACAAACTTTATTTCGGTTAAAAAGGCCATAAAAAGTAGAAGTTCATATACAATATAACATTGACAAGCAGAATTTGACAGTTCATGGTTTAGATTTTGCCGTACATCTCAGAAAAACATTTCGATATGTCCAAGGTCTTTATGCCAATTAAAAACACAAATAATTAAAACCAGATAAAAACTAATAAAATTAGAGGCTAAAAAGGACATAAAATGCGGAGAGTTTTTTTTACAGTTGCTGGGAAGTATTAAAATAGGCCCTACGCCTGTGCCACACGGAATTAAGGAATCGAGACACAGCAAAAACTATGGGTGGGGGGTGAGTATCAGATCTTAACATTCTATACGCCTGAAGACACTGTGTACATCCCAGGTTTCTGCATAATGGTATAAGCCAACGCCGTCTGGCAGATTTGGAGCCTGGGCCTAAAAAGAGGACGCGAGTGTCGGTCTCATCATTGCTGTTGCAGGCAGGACAATCTGCAGAGGAATCATTTGACTATTGGTTCACAAAAGAATTGCCCGGGAGGGTCCCTGTTCTGAACTGGACACACAGCTTCGTGGCCATAGGAGGCTGTATGTCGTCGAGAAAAGACTCAAAGAGGTACTCGGTTTTTATATTAAGAAAATCAACTGTTAGGTGCCTGAGTCTGGAGTTCACCTGCAGGTCGGCTAATTTAGTTATGCGACGAAGATGGGCAGCACCCCTACTCTGAAAACGGTGCCAGCACCACTGTGTTCAAGAATGTCACAAAAATAAGAAAATGGCACCGGGGTAAACAGAAAAGTCAGCCATCTGTAAACAACCCACACATAAATATAATACCACCATCAGAAGACATACAGCTGAATTATTTAAAGAAACATCTGCAGATTGCACCAGTGAATACCAGTTTTTCACTGGTACCCAGGGCTGAATAGGCCTTTTACTGCACAAGGCATTTCCTCGGTGGGCTGTTGCAATTGGAGGCTGCCTCTGAATTCTCAGGACCACCCCTGATGCCTCTGTCACTTTCCTCTGCTCCCTGAGGCAGGAACAACTTTAGGGCAGTGTGACCGGTGCCACTGCACCAGGCACTGAGCTCGAGGGTTGCGCTAGCATAAAAGAGATGCACGCAAACTGCAAGGCATATATTTAGAACCAGGGGCGCAACTAGGTCTTCATTTCGGGGGGGCTAACATGGCAAAAGAAGGGGCGTGGCTAATGTTAATCAATGGGGCGGAGCTAAAATGGCAGATAATCAGGATCGGTTAATGCCCCCTCACACCTTAAAACCCATACCCGCCCTGAACTCTAAAATTACCCCCGGCACCCCAAAACCCATACCCATCCTGATCCCTAAAATTATCCCCCCCTGGCACCCCAAAACCCATACTCACCCCACACCCTAAAATTACCCCCTGGCACCCCAAAACCCATTACCACCCTGAATCCTAAAATCACCCCCCTGAAGCCCCAAAACCCATACCCGCCCTGAACCCTAAATTTACCCCTGGCACCCCAAAACCCATTCCCATGCTGAACCCTAAAATGACCCCTGGCACCCCAAAACCCATACCCGCAGTGATCCCTAAAATTACACCCTTGCCCCCCAAAACCCATACTCACCCTGAATCTTAAAATTACCCCTGACACACCAAAACACATACCCACGCTGAACCCTAACATTAACCCCCTCACACCCTAAAACCCATACCCGCCCTGAACCCTAAAATTACCCCTGGCACCCCAAAACCCATATCGATCCCTAAAATTATCCACCCGGCACCCCAAGACCCATACCCACCCCATACCCTAAAATTACCCCCTGGCACCCCAAAACCCATTACCATCCTGAACCCTAAAATCACCCCCCTGGCACCCCAAAACCCATACTCACCCTGAATCTTAAAATTACCCCTGACACACCAAAACACATACCCACGCTGAACCCTAACATTAACCCCCTCACACCCTAAAACCCATACCCGCCCTGAACCCTAAAATTACCCCTGGCACCCCAAAACCCATACCCATCCTGATCCCTAAAATTATCCCCCCGGCACCCCAAAACCCATACCCACCCTACACCCTAAAATTACCCCCTGGCACCCCAAAACCCATTACCACCCTGAACCTTAAATTACCCCTGGCACCCCAGAAACCATACCCATGCTGAACCATAAATTCCCTCATTGCCCTCCAAAACCCATACCCACCCTGAACCTTAAAATTACCCCAGGCACCCCAAAACCCATACCCATGCAGAACCAAAAATTCCCCTCTGGCACCCCATAACCACCCTGAACCCTAAAATAGCCCCCTAACATCCCAAAACCCACACCTGCCCTAAACCCTAAAATTACCCCAGGCACTATAAAACACATACCCACGCTGAACCCTAAAATTAATCCCATGGCACCCCAAAACCCACACCCACCCTGAACCCTAAAAGTATCCCCCCCACCCCAGGCACCCCAAAACCCATACCCACCCCACACCCTAAAATTACCCTCTGGCACCCAAAAACCCATACCCATGCTGAACCATAAATTCCCCCGGCACCCCATAACCCATACCCACCCTGAACCCTAAAATTGCCCGCTGACACCCCAAAACCCACACCTTCCCTGAACCCTAAAATTACCCCTGGCACACCAAAACACATACCCACGCTGAACCCTAAAATGACCCCTGGCACCCCAAAACCCATACCCACCCTAAACCCTAAAATTGCCCCCTGGAACCCCAAAACCCCAAAACCCATACCCGCTCAGAACCCTAAAATTAAACCCTGACACCCCAATTTGTAACCCACCATGAACCATAAAATTACTCACTGGCTCCCTAAAACCCACACCCACTCTGAACTCTAAAGTTACCCACTAGCACCCCCAAAAGGTAATGATGTGCTGAAAAATGCATTAAAGTTACCGGAACTTACATAAAAGTGCTCCTCTGATACTATACTGTGGAGTCGGGCTGATCAGCAGCACTGCGTCCTGGCATCCAGCCACTCGAAGGTCTCAGAGTAGATAGGTCTCCTGGATTCTCCTTGCCTGGGTCCCCTCTGCTTCTTCGCTGCTGCCCTTGGATGCGAAAATAGAAAGATCCATGGCCCTGTTCACCATTTATCTGGTGAGCAGTGCGGTGGATGTGAATTCCATCCAAGTGCACAGACAGCAGGGTGAAAGGGATGGCAGTGCAGGTGATGCTTTTCCTTTGAAAATTAATTTCTGCTGGTGTTTTAGCCCAGTGTTTGCTGTCTGTGCACTTGTATGGAATACACATCCTTACAAGTGCACAAACAGCACACCCTGGGCTATGACGCCAGCAGAAATTCCCATACAAAAGAAAAGCGTCACCTGCACTGGCCATGCCTTCCTCCCTGCTGTGCACTTCACACCCCATGCTTATCACCCATCAAGTGCTTAGGTGAATCCCTGCCTTCAGGCAAGGATTTCACCTCTGCGCCACTCTAAAGGAAAACAAGAGGTCAGGGCAGGGGGGTTCACTCGAGGAAACTGTTCAGAGGCTGGCTGTCTGCTCGGGCTGCTGGGCCTCTCAGAATGCATAATAAAAATCACATTCTCGGCTCCGATGCGCAGCATTAGTTAATGATTTCAGTGCGTGTCATCTTAGCCCGGGCAGAGGAGGCGACGGGGGGGCTGAAGCCCGGTGAGCCCAATGGGTGTTGCGCGCCTGTTTAGAACCTTATGTTTTTGCCCTCAGTCTTTCGTTGCTAAAAAGGGTTTGTTTGGGTAGAAATGAAGGCATAGATTCATGAAGGTAAATTCCGCTCGCAAAGGGGCAGATTCTCAGAATCTGCCCCTTTGCGACCGGTATTTTTGCATTTGGGATGCATCATCCCAAATGCAAAAATCGCAAAGTAAGAAATCGCAAAATTGCGATTACTTGCTTTTAACGAATCTCAAATTGAGATTCCTTAAATGCAATGCATTAAAGTTTAAAAAATTGCGATTTCGCTAATAGGGCTCGCAAATTACAATGTAGTTGAACTTCATGGTAATTTGCAAAAACTTTGAAAAATGCACTAAAGTGCATTTTTCAAAGTTTCATGTTGCGCACACACATGCCCTAAGGGCATGTGTGTGCGCAACATATGTGCACAGATCAATTTCAGGGGTGCAACAGGGTGTCCTTTGGACACCCCTGCACCCTTGAAATCGCATTCTCAATTTGGGATTCGCTAATTGCGATTCACAAATTGAGAATGTCTTCCCATTCATTCCTATGGGCCTCTAGGCCCATAGGAATGAAATGGGGAGGTATTCCTTAATTGCGACTCGGAATTTGCGAGTCGCAATTAAGGAATTTTAAGAAATTGCTATTTTTTAAGCGATTTCTTCTTGCATAGCATTTTGCTATTCCTTATTAGCGATTCCTTATTTTTCGCTAATAAGGAATCGCAAAATGGATGCTTGATGCATCTGGGGGTAAGTCTTATTAGTAAAGTCAACCCCAGCTACTGGGTTACATTTTAAATCCTGAGTTTATGCTTCTCTGTACCAAGCACTCTTAAAGTATACTGCCTACCTGTATGGATGACATTTGCCTTCTCCATCTTGTAGTCCTCATTGCCTTATGTAACATTTCCTATACATCGAGTTATACACTTCTATAATTTAATTTCTTTGCATATTGTGTCTGTGGTATAAATGTGCTCCGACAGCCGCCATTGGTAAGAGTAGCGCTTTAAAACAAATTAAACAAATGTGAGAGAGAATCTATGGAGAGATGAGGAGCAGCCTTGGGGGATGGTAGTGAGGGAATCTATGGAGAAGGAGGTCATTGGGGACACTAACAAGATTGCCTCACTGGGAGCCAAAGCCAGCCCTGCCCCGTGAATAATTGCAGCAGATAGAGGGAGGTTTCCAGAGAGAGAAAGAGAGGAAGGAAGCAGAAGGGTGAGAGAAAGTGATCAGAGAAAAGAAGAGAGAAAGGAGAAAAGGAGAAAGAGAGAGAAGAAAGCGCAAAGAAAGAGGAAGAGCGAATGAAGGGATTGAAATAGAGACAGGCTGTTCCAAGGGAAAGAGTGGGGCAAGTTTGAGAATTTTTGATAGGGCTGGTTTTGGTTCCTCAATCCGGCCCTGCTGCTACCGACGAATTTTGGACGTGTGCGGACATTGTTGCATCACTCTTTAATCGAAATGAGCACACACTAACTGGTACAAATGTCTTCTTTTCGCAATGGTCATCTGTAAATGTCACTTCAAAATTGTAAAGCCATTTTGGCCCTAACCAGTACAATTTAAGTGATGGTTTTACAGTGTTTCTTGTGGGAAGACGGGCCAGTGATTTGACCACAGTACGTACACAGCAACCTGCAAAAAAAAACGTGTTGAAAAGGTCACTTTTTCATCATTTTTTGAAAAATGCTCTATAATCTCGACTTTGTGTAATTTTTTTGTTCTCCGGAGGTTGCTAGAAAAGATTAATTTGTGCATCATTACCAAGCCCGTGGTAATTTCCCCTTCACCATTATCATAATCATTAACTTTAAAAAAGTAATCACGGGTAGGATGTAACTTTTAAATGTAATCATTTTAAAAACGCTTGACCTTTTCAAGGACTAGCTCTATCTGTTTTTCGCTATTTATAATGCCTCTTGGGCGCTGCCAAATTGCTCTTATCAAAAACTGGTGCATCCTTCTCAGACTTATTTTTTAAGAAAGGCTTAAGTGCTTTCAATTACTCTCTGTACACCGCTGACATTTCCGCTACATAACTCTTGGCTCTGAGAAACATTTCAGCTCTCTTTTTTTATCCCTGTTCTACCCATTATATGCACATTACTATACTTTCCTAGCGGCAACACAGGCACCCTTGCATCATGTTGCAAGGGTGCCTGCATTGTAGGCAGTATTTTTTTTGTGCAGGAGGGCCATGTAGCTCATGTAGAAAGAAGAAAAAGCAAGGAGAATAAAAGATATTTCTCCTTGTTATGCCTCACCTAGCATTTTGACGCATTCCCAGGTCTACCACTAATGGTAAACCTGGGAATGCGTCATGCTTCATCATCGGGGTCCCAACCGGGCGGCCGATGCCCCCCGGTTGTGCTACGACGCCTGATTACAGCGGAGCTGGTGTTGGTGCGTAAGTGTGATGTGATGTGATTTTATCCAGTTAAAGATACCTCTAAGAATCCTTGCATCTAATTTTAATGGTGGCGGCTCAGTATATGATTAAATATTAGATATGTGTGGTGCAACTATTCAGGAGTTATTACCTTTAAGTTGTCTTATGTGTGGCGGTCTACATGTTTCAGCCCCCGCTGGGTGATTAACAGGGCTTTCTTCAGGACCAGGTGAGTGATAAGTGGGTGGCAAAAGGTGAAAGGTGTTCCGCTGTAATCAGGCCTCCTAGCACAACAGGGGGGCATTCGGTGCCCGGTTGGGACCCCGATGTTGAAGGATGACACCAACCAGGTTGGTGTGTGAGGGGTCTTTTAAGAACACCTAATGGGTCCAAGTTCATGCTACAGACAGTGACTTAACTACATGCACATAGTGGGTCTGCCCACATTGTTTAAGTATAGTATGCATCTGGGGAACAGGACGCACCCCTAAGCCCTCGCTCTCCCATTGATTTTTCTAGTAAACTTGGGAATGTGCCATAATTCAAAGGTGGTTGCGTGGGCACACACCCGCTTCACCCATGGGACGCCTCCCTGCTGCAGAGTAATGCAAGGCAGTGATTTGTACTGCCTTGAATTACTTAAGATTTACGCAAGGAGGCCTTGCGTGGCTCGATAGATCTCACTTAGGTTTTGCGTCGCCCTTGTGGCCCCTTGCATGGTACAAGGCCGATGCAAAACCTTGATGAATATGGGACTATGCATATTGTTCCAAATTCACTTTTAATTGTATTCAAGTTTTTTGTATTGTGTTGTATTTGCATTCATACAGAGCTTCATGACCCTGATGAAGCACCGAAGCCCTTTAGGGACGGGTAACATGCTACACCGCTGGGACTAGTTGGTTGGAAGAATGTTGATTTGCAGCATGGCCTATGTGCAGGGCCACAGGAATTATGTGGCAAGAGAGGACCAATTATGTAGGTGGGTTTACTAAATAATACAGCAAGAAAAAGCAAATTATGCAGCACAATGCCGCACATTTTGTGAAAGGATTACCTCATTGTTTTATACTTTTTTTCATGTTAACACGATCTGGGCAAGGGTTTCACCTCAGTAGTACCAGTCTGTCACACACATACAGCAATAAGCAACAGAAAGATGACCAGTCAACCTTTGTGAAGGGCCTTCCACTGCACAGCAATACGTGTTGTCACGTCTTATTAACTTCGGATTCGTTTCAGCTTGAAAGTACTCCAAAGAATTTACTCATAATACTGCAAATATGCTGCTGATTAATAATAGCTATAACTTGATTTTTCCTCTCATTATACATTTTCGGCAATTATATAGGCCCTAGCCTGTAATAAACAAATGTCAACGCCTTGATTAGATGGCAATGACATGCTACTTCGAACACAGTGCTAAGTTGGAAGAATACTGAATTGGAATTTGACCTAAGTGGGAAGCATTTTGTTGTCTCTCATGGAAACCAGAGTGGTGCTCTTATTCTTAAATTGTTACTGTGCTCAAGCATTTACAGGCGCAAGAGACATATGGAATTGAATACAAGAGCAATGCATATGGGATAAAGTACCCTCTGTAGTACATTACAAAGATATTTGTAGTCACTATGTGTTTCATGACCATATAGAGCAGTGATCCTCAAAGTACGGCCCAGGGGCCGCATGCGGCCCTCCTGACCTTCACATGCGGCCCCTTGCTGAATGACCGCAGGGTTGCGTTTTACTTGAGAGATAACTAACATTCAGCAATATATTAAATAAACAAGGACCGTGTTCTTACAAACTAACTGGAGTAAAAGAAAAGGTGCAAATAAGGTGTGCTGCAGCACAAAACTTTA
Organism: Lissotriton helveticus; assembly: GCF_964261635.1. NCBI lineage: Eukaryota > Metazoa > Chordata > Amphibia > Caudata > Salamandridae > Lissotriton > Lissotriton helveticus. The sequence goes on along the minus strand of NC_136068.1, from coordinate 307,366,983 downwards.
GACACACATTCATTTTTGAAGAAATCTTGCAATAAACGTTTAAAAATATGACAAATTCCTTTTCAAAATGCAAAAACCTGGATTTTATTCAAATGCAGGGGTGTTTCACCTTAGCACATCAGATGATATCAGTGCATTGAGAAGTATTGATAATTTTCAAAAGTAAACAAAGAAGCATTAATTTCTACTCCCACCCTACAACAATTCCAATAGTGAACTTATGGGCCAAGTCAGTTGTCACGTCGAACCCTCTGGGTGGCCTGGATTGTTAATTACTCGTGGACAACTTAACCCCAGATTCATCAAAGTCCCGTTTTGCGAGTCCTTAATAGCGATTTTTAAGGAATCGCTATTAAAGACTCGCAAAACGGGATGCATGTAGAAATCGCAATATTTTTTGCGATTTCTACTGCTTCTTTACTTGCGATTCGCCAATTGCTAATCGCAAATAAGGAATGGCTTTCCCATTCATTCCTATGGGCCTCAAGGCCCATAGGAATGAATGGGGAGTCAATGCTTATTTGCGATTAGCAATTAGCGAATCGCAAATAAGGAAGCGATTTCAAGGGTGCCAGGGTGTCCAAAGGACACCCTGTAGCACCCCTGAAATGCAAATATACACTGGTGTTGCGCACACACATGTCCAAAGGACATGTGTGTGTGTAACATACAACTTAGAAAAATGCACTAAAGTGCATTTTTCTAAGTTTTCGCTATTTACCACGAAGTTACACTTCGCGGTAAATAGCGGCCACATATTGTGAATTCGCAATTTTAAAAAGGTTCATGAATAGCATTTAATGAATCTCTAATTGAGATTCCTTAAATGCGATTCTTCGCAATTTTGCGATTTTTATAATTGCGATTTTTGCATTTGGGATGATGAATCCCAAATGCAAAAATTGCGTTAGCAAAGGGCCAGATTCTCAGAATCTGGCCCTTTGCGAGCCGATTTTGGCTTCATGAATCTGCCTGATAGTTTCTTAAATCAAACACAAGAGTAGTTTTGAACACTGTATATCCTGAACGCATGTATTTCAAGGGGCTCTTACATGTGATAATGAGAAAAAAGGAGGCAGATTTAGATAAAACAACTTCCAAGAATCGCACTATTTGGCCAAGTGGGAAAGCCGGGATTGATTCTAGGTTTTCTAGCTTCACATTGTGCAGTTCTATTTCATTCCAATCAATTATGAACTTACTGGCAGATGCATCAAAGTTATGTTTTGCGAGTCCTTAATAGCTAATTTTAAGGAATCGCTATTAAAGACTCGCAAAACGGGATGCATGTAGGAATTGCAATGTTATTAGCGATTCCTTAAGATTCCTTATTAGCGATTCGGTAATAGCTAATCGCTAATAAGGAATGGCTTTCCCATTCATTCCTATGGGCCTTTAGGCCCATAGGAATGAATGGGAAAGCCATTCCTTATTAGCGATTAGCTATTACCGAATCGCTAATGTTCCGCTATTTCAAGGGTGCCAGGGTGTCCAAAGGACACCCTGTTGCACCCCTGAAATGGACCTGTGCACAAATGTTACACACACACATGCCCTAAGGGCATGTGTGTGCGCAACATGTAACTTAGAAAAATGCACAAAAGTGCATTTTTCAAAGTTTTAGCAAATTACCACGAAGTTCAACTTCATGGTAATTTGCTCCCCCTTTTAGCGAATTCGCTATTTTTTTGGGTTTCATGCATTGCATTTAAGGAATCTCATTTTGGGATTCCTTAAATGCAAGAGCAATTTAAGGAATCACTATTTAGAGATTCCTTAAATTGCGATTTCTGCATTTGGGATGATGCATCTCAAATGCAGAAATACCGGGAGCAAACGGCCAGATTCTGAGAATCTGGCCGTTTGCTCCCGGTATTTTGCTTGATGCATCTGCCAGTTACTTCTTTCTTACACATGACTCTCCCAAAGTAGTTCTAGCAAGTAGATAAGGCTTACCCTAAGGTGAGGTAGAGGCATAGCGATTCAAATATAGGGGCGTAATTTAGAGGGAAATAGGGAATAGAAACCTCAAAATAGATCCATGACTCACTGTCTACAACACATACATGCTTTACTTCCTCAAAGCCAATTATGCCTTTCGCCCTCCCACAGCCCCGCTAGCAAAGCCCCACTCCCATCCTGCTGGCATCGATGCTGCCCTCGGACACACCGAAGACCATACTTTGTGACCCCTGGGAAAATGTTAATGTACACTCATATAGAGAAGCAAGGCAGAAGTCAAAGTTCCTTTATAATGTCATCAAACTCCAAGGTGACTGCAATATATTTTCAGTATATGGCACAGAGTATTTTATTCCTAATAATAAATGGTCATACCACCACCCTTCCCACAAACTGCTTAAATCATTGATGTCTTGATCTTCTGTGTTCATTGCAGACAAGAAGAATAAAAAGCAGAATCTGCACTATGAAATTAAAAAGCAGTCAGCAATTTTTGCAAAAAGGAATTCGAATCCGTTAAAAGTAAGATAAATTATAAAATGCTGTTGCTCAGACTGTTTCTAAACATGCTGAGATACTGTCTTCCCTGCAATGACCAACAGTGCAGAAAAAAACATGCTGCCATCAATATATACTTTCTTCCAATCACTTTTTAAAAGATATCACAAGAAAGAAAATACAGTTTCCGCTTTCCTTGTTTAAACTGCAGATGCATTTATGCTCAGTGACCGTCCTTGCACCCTAGCTGCTGGCTTTGGCACCATGCATTGCGATGTCAGAACTCAACTGTAATAGGGTTATAGTTGTGCTGGTGCATCATTTCTCTACTACAGATTACTAGAGATGTGACAACTCGATTATAATAAGGACACTTTATACCGCAAAACCAGGTTCACATGTATCAAATGATTGGAAGGGTGTGAGTTATGAGTGTAACCAATGTGAGATATGTTTTAGCATCCAGCCCAATGAGGTGTGGAATACTCTTCTCTCTTCATTCATGCAGCTCTACTCGCCTCTGGAGTGGAATGAAGTGAGAGATGTATGCACATTGAGGTCACACGAATAAGTGTTAACCTGCGCCAGATACACACCTCAATATAATTGTAAAAATGTGTACAGCGAATGTGTTGCGGTGTATGAAATTTCTTATGAAAAAATAAACAAAAAAACCTCAATAAACAAATTTCAAACACCATGTTGTCATTGAACAGGAATAGGGTCTGCTTCTAGGTGCATGTGAGTGACAGAGGAGCAACTTAAAGGAATGCAGAGGTTAGAGGTAGCCATGGTGGGATTAAAAAAGAATGGCCAAATGGAGATCTCTGCTTTACTGGAAGACATGGTAAATGCTTTATAGAGTCCACAAAGTAGGAGAGGGTAACCTCCACCCAGAATGCACTAGTTACAAGCAGTCAGGGTGGATGCTCTATGAAATCAGCCCAGGAATGGCAGACGACCTGCCCAGTGGAGATCGCTGCGTTCCATAGAATCTACACAGGAGCGACAGAGAAGCAACCCACAGGAGTGCTCTTGTTAAAGGGAGGCAAGATAAATGCTCTAGAGGGGTGACCCAGAAGCAAAAGAGGAATAACCGACAGGAATGCACGGTTCACTGGCAGCCATGGGAAATGCTCTATCAAGTCTACCTAGGAGTGGCAGGGAAGCAATCCAGAGAGATGTTGCAGTTGCAGGTACCCGATGGAAATACTCAAACGACTCCACCCAACAGTGACAAAGGAGTAACTAAAAGGAATGCAAAAGGGCAAACCACAGGGGTGCAACTATTGCAGGTAGCAAGATTATCTGGATTCCCCAGGAGTAATAGTGTCAGGGGAGAGAAATAGCGTAAAACGAGTATAATTTGTAGGGGATGAAGTAAAGAAAGTAGTGCGTTTATGGGGAAAAGTGTGATAGGAAGAAGAGGGAGCACAAGCTCTTTCCCTTCAAGGTGCTAAAAGGGATAAATAGGGAGCACACAATGGGACGCCGCCCTTCACCTTTCAGTCTGTTATGAATGAAGCATCTTTGTAGAGCGCAGGGCTACTCAGTAAGAGTGTCCCGGCGCTAATAGTCTCAAACTAACAGACCTGACAACCACACCTAGCACTGGAAGAAAAAAGTTTTAAGAAATTTCTTAAAAACCACCAGGTCAGCCGTAGATCTTAGAGAGGCCAAGATTTGTTCCATGCTTGAGCTCCCAGGAGCCTGAAAGTTTTGCCCCCAGACCGAGCTGGGCGTATTCTGGGGACGCAGTCCAGGCCCATGGAGGATAACCTCAGGGATCTGGCAGGCAAGTAGTGGCTGACTCTTGCCCTGAGGAAGCTGGCGCCCCTAACATGGAGGGCTTTAAAGAACAATACCAGGGCCGTTAACATTGATGCTTTTACTCAATAGGAGCCAGTGTAATGCCCTACGGTGAGGGGGCATGTAAGTCCTGGGCTTAAGTCTAAGAACCAGTCAGGTCGAGGCATTTTGAACCACGTGGAGGTGCTGGCAGATATAACCTGGAGGGCACAGGTACAGAATGTTTGTGTAGTCCAGTCCGGAAGTAACCCGAGCCTGGACCACAGTTTTACTGGTGTTGAGTGAGAGAATGTTTATGTTTAGGGAATTTATTAAGCGCACGTATACCAATGGTCTCTTGGCGCTGAGAGGAGAAGGAGAGCTGTCTTACGGGCTCTATCAGTAGGCTAGAGTGAATAACCATGTTTTCAGTTTTTTCCTAAAACTGGTATACTCTTCTGTTAATCTGATTTCTATTGGCAAGGTATTCCATAGTGTGGGGCCCAGTACGGAAAAGCGAGAGACACCCATTCTCTTTCGCTTGAATCTAGGAATCGTCAGCATATTCATAGTGGCTGATCTGAGATTCTGTTTGGGTAAGTATCTTGAAATCTTTGTGAATATGAATTTGGGGCCCGTCTCATGAAGTGCGTTAAAAATCATGCATCCGGTTTTAAACAAGGACCGCTGAGTCACAGGAAGCCAATGTAGCTGCTTCATTAGAGGCTTGGTATGGCAGTGTCTAGGTTGCTGAAAGACTAGCCTAGCCGCTTGATTTTGGATGAGCTGTAACCTATGAGTTTGATTAGCAGGGAGCCCTAAATAGATGGTGTTGGCATTTTTCCAGCCTGGACATTATCAAGGCAAGCATGATAGATATGCTTGCCTCCCTAAAGAAAAATTTCCTAATTTTCTTAAATGTCCTCAAGTGAAAAACACACGAGGACGTGACCAGGTTAATCTGCTCCTGCATGGATAGATTAGCCTTTATCTTAATGCCCAGACTTTTGACTGAATTTTTTGGGATAGGTGGAGTCCCCAGTGCAGCTGGCCAGTGTGCCGTGTCCACTGTTCTATTCTGTTGTTAGAGATAATTATCTCTGTTTTGTCCGAGTTTAATTTGAGATAATTATGAGTCATCCAATCTTTGATGAAGAGCATAGTATGTTGGAAAAAACCTTGGAGTCATTTGTTTCATCAATCGGAAAGATTAGCTGCATGTCATCTGCGTAATTATATACCTTCACTCCTCCTTTTTGAAGAGCTTGGATCAGAGGACAGATATAAATATTGAACAGGTGGGGGAAAGGGATGACCCCTGAGGTACCTCACATGTGGTATTGGCCCTGGCTGAGTTGAAAGGTGCCAGCCTGACGGATTGGGTGCGTTCCCCTAAAAATTAGAGCATCCAATCCAGACCCATGCCTCTCAGACCTGCCGCAGCCATTCTATCTGCGAAGATGGAATGATCCACTGCATTGAATGCAGTGGACAGGTCCAGTACTACCAAGGCCAGAGTACACCCCCTGTCTGCTCCTTCCTTCAGATCATCTAAGACACTCAAGATAACTGATTCAGTAGGTTGCGATGGTCTGAAGCCTCCCTGATGAGAATCCAGAAAATGTGATTCTTCGATGAAGACACAAAGAAATTTAGCTACATGTTCCTCCAGCAATTTTTCCTGGTAGGTGAGGAGCGAGATAGGTCTGTAATTGCTCAGAAAGCTGGGGTCTACTCCAGCCTTCTTTTGTAATGGGACTAACACTGCCTCTTTGAAGGCACGTGGCACTACCCCTTGCTCTAAGGAGGTGTGGAGGAGAGAGAGAAAGGTAGCTGGGAAATGAGAAAGAAGTTCTTATTGTATCCTAATAGGGCAGTGGTCATTGGGGGAGCCAGATTGTATCTTGTTTCTAAGTTCCTCGAGCCGATCTGAGGTAATGTTTTGAAAGCTGGACATCGTTATGGAATTCACATGTTGCTTATGTGATTTCCATTCCTGAGGGCCAGTGGAGTTAGAGTTCTGGATGGTCTTAATTTTCTCAATAAGGAAAGTGTTCAACTCGTCACATAAGGCCTGGGAAGGGGTAATGGCCAGAGTAATGTGGTCAGGACTGGAAAGCTGTCTGACAATTTTAAAGATATCTTTAGATTTGTTATTAGAGTTGAGTACCCGGGTTGAGTAGAAGGCATTTTTTGCCTCCACTATAGCAGCTTTGTAGTCTGGTAGTGCTCTTTCATACATTTTCCTTTCTGTAGGGAAGTAACTTCTCTGCCATTTCCATTTCGCCTGGTGAGTTTAAAGTTTTACAAGTTTTAGCTCCTAAGTAAACCAATTAGAGGTTTCATGCCGCTTCAGGCACCTTTCTTTCCTCTGTAATGGGGTATGCGCCTCACATGCCTGTAATTGCCAGTTGGAGATGGTTCTCTCCAGCTCATTAACATTATTCGTTATGGGCAGGAAGGTAGATTGCAACGGAGAAGAGGAAGAAACTTTCTCAACATACGTAGAATGGCATAGCAGATGCCCACTAAGGACTGGACGAGGTCTCAATGAGAGAGCACTGTCAATATAGATGCCGAGATTTTTTACCATGGATTGCGCAGAGAGAGGCGGAGACATCTCCTCATGTCACCATTCTCTCCAGTCCTCCATGGACAGAGAGCCGAAGAAGACAATTTCCGATATCTCAGAATTACATTTCAGTTGTGTGAGAAGTTAGCCTGGCATATGATGTCCACTAGTTCTAGTGGGCACCTTGTACCAGTCTAATCGACCCTTATTGATGGTGGTTGTAAAGTCAACCTTATAGAAAGCTATCCTAGTGGTAGCATGAACCAGCAGTCTTCAGGCTAATACTTCAGTAGGCTAGTTAAGCAAGTTGTTTTACCATATATAATCCCTTGACTACCAAATGAAAGGACACCACACAAGGTATATATCAAATATATATGTATTTAATCTGAACACAACCCCTCTGCACTCTTTATGAGGTCAGAAGTAAAAATACAATACAAGTCACACAGTTAATACACAATAAATTGCACAGTATACGTTATGCCCTAGGGGCCTCACTAGCCATATACTAAGAAAGTGGTATAAGTACCAAGTGAGAATTAGAAAGCAGGCCTAGGCCCTGTAGAATCGCTGGGGCTTCACTAAGCAACCAAAGGGTAAGAAGTAGGAGACCCACGGGAGTCGCGTGCAGTGTCTAAACACAGGTGCAGGCTCCCATTGACTTTCTATGGAGTTCGTAAAAGTTACAAAGTTACAAGTTAAGGACACTTCCGGATGGACTAGGACAGAACCCTTTTAGACTTAGACCCTAGTAGGGACAATACCCTCAAGACTACCAAAGTACTCGTGTTACCTCACCCACGAAAGCCGGGTCTATAGGTGTCTTTTGATGTCAGGTTTCATCGTCGTCTTCTATGGAGAGCTGCAAAGAAGTGCTGCAGGCGACCAGAGGAAAAGTGTCCGGATGGATTCAAGGGTGGATCGGAGATGTGAAGAACCTGAAAGCAGAGGGGACAGAGTCTGGGTCACTAGCCAGTAACCAGGAAGGAACCAGGCGATGTTGAGTGCTTTAAGGTGAAGAAGGTGAGTTTGTCTCTTCAGCCATGAGGTCCAGGAGGCATCGACGATGACCAGGAGCTGGATTCGAGCTGTCCCACAATGGATCTAGATGACTGCAGCATCGGTATCCGGATTAGACCCAACAAGCCTTGGCAACCGCAACCCACGCAGGATGACAAAATTGGCTCTGTTGCAGACCAGCAAGGTCTGTGGCGCTTCTCCTTTTCAGGCAAGCTGGAGCAAACCTGGAGCAACCAGGATCACAAGTTAGATTCAAGATGGCATCTTCAGGGGGCTCACTAGCCGACAGGCAAGGAACTGGGCAGACACATCGAGCACAAATGTAAAGGCAGGGCCCACGGGATACCCGCGGAGTGTCGGGGCCTGGGCTTTGGTTCCAATGATGCTCAGGGCTGGGGATACTCGTACCCCAATGCACAACTTTCTGAGGCTTCAGGAAAGGAGTGCACGTAGCAAAAAGCAGAATGTCCAAGCTGTCCGCTCCCACATCTCTCGTGTCCGCCACGGGTCTCAGCTTTGCTGTGGATGTGGGTCGGGGTCAGTGAAGTCTGGAAGTACAGATCTTGAGTCACAGAGTCTTCGCGATCCAGCGGGAGCCTTGAAACTGCAGACCGGCAAAGTTGCTGTTGGTGCCTGTTTGAACAGGGTGGTCACTCCTTGAGCACAAGGGAGATGTCTTCTGTCTTCTTGTCAGAATAGAATGTTGAAGGTCCAGGAGTTCTGTATCAAAGTTTCATTCCAGGATAATCTAAAGTCCTGGGTACACAGCTCCTATACCTATACTAAGGATGGGGGCTGGATTACCTGCCTAGGTCCCTCCTATGGGTGGACCTGAGAAGGGGGTGGTTACACCCCTTTCCCTTTGTCCAGTTTTGTGCCAGAGCTGGGGCTGGAGTGCCCCAGAAACTGGTTTGAACCGGGCTATGCATGGAGCACCTTGTGTGCCCCAGGCAGTGTCTGGATGCATTCACTGAATGCAGCCCTCCCTGCCCCAATACACAAGACCCCTGTCTGGGGAGGTGCTGGCACCTCCCTGGACAGGAAACCTATTGTCCAGGCCGCCCTTGCTGTAGTTTCCCCCAGCAACAGGTGGTCAGGCTCGTGTCTGTGGCAGCAGCTTCCATTTTGTGATGCTGAGGCTCTGTTTAACTTTAACCGGGTAAAGCAGTAACATACATGTCTTTTCCCTCTAGATGGGTGGAATGCTACCCCCGCCGCCATAATTGGCGGGGGGTAGTATTCCAAAGTGTTTGACACTTTACACGACATGTTTTGATAAAGCCATACCAAAGTTAGCATTAACCGCGAGGATTATATTGCACTTAAGAGTATATGGTATGGCTATATCATAGAACAGCTATAAGTAGATGGTTCCTAAAGCTGTAGAGGGGCTCAGTTCATGCTAGGGCACCCTTTCACATAATACCAAGCACTCTGCCTCCAGGATTGTCGAGGCCTAGCTTAGGAGTGGCTTATAGGTGTATATGTTTCTATATATAAAGGTAGATATAGGAATACTGTATCTAAGTAAGGGGTGGTTACACCACCTTACCCAGGCTGTGTGAACAGACCTGTGGTTTCAGTTTGGAAGGCAAACCAGGGGTGGTACAATACATGCTGCAGGCCCTGGCAGGCCTAGGGTGCACCTATGCCCTGGGTACCTATGGTACACTATACAGGGGCTCACAAGGGTGACCCAGTAACCAATCTGGTATGTACCTAACGTACATGGAGTCCATTTTATAGAGAAAGCAGATAGTCTGGGGCCCTGAATAGCAGGGTCCCAGGCCAACTAAGTCGAAAACCAGCAAAACACCAGGAAAAAAGTTGGGGTAACCATATAGTCAGATTCCACCTTCCTACAAATTGGTTCCTATTGAGCCAATTAAACACCATAGTGAGGCATGATCTGATCTTCTCACCATCAAAATCAGCTTTCTTCTCACAAGTGAAAATCAGCTGGGTATCGTCAGCATATGATATTATTTTGGCTCCACAAGCTTTCGCCAGAAAAGCGAGGAGCAACATATATAGATTGACGAGAGTGGGGCTTAGAACAGAGCCCTGAGGGACCCCCACTTTAAGGCTGGGCATGGGGGAAGCGAAAGGAGGCACCCAAATTTCCTTGTTTCTATCCTTGAGAAAGGAAGCCAGCCATGCGAACCAGATCCACCTATACCAAGATCACTCATCCTCTCTAGGAGCCTGTCATGTGGGACCGTATCGAAGGTCACCAACAAGTCCAATTAAATAAGGATAACTCTGCCACCATGGTCACGCTTTTCCTTGATGTGCTCAGTGACCTCTAACAGAGCCGTTTCAGTACTACAGTTAGCCCTGAAGCCAGATTGAGTGATGTGCAGGAGATTACTATTCTCTGCGTAGTCCAAAATTACTCTATTCACATACTTCTCCAGTATATTAGAAAGAGAAGGCAGTAGAGAGATGGGCCTGTAGTTAGACAGCACCTTCGGGTCCCGCAGAGGGTTTCTTTAAGAGTGGAAGAATTTTCGCATCCTTCCAAATGGAAGGCATAAGGCCCATTGAGAGAGATTAATGCACCACCTTATTGACCACAGGGTTTACGACCACGGCCACAGAGGCCAGTAATTTAGCCCTTACAAGGGCGCCTGGGTTGTACATCTTGGTAAGACGAGTTAGATAGGGGACACCTTGGGAGGCGAGTGTGGAGTGCCACCAGACTCGGGAATACCCAATCAGGGACTAAAACAGAGGTTCTAGAAAGCATGGAGAGGTCCTTCAGAAGGGAGAAAGGTTAAAACACAAAGGAATAAGGAAATGGACAAGGGAGAGGGTAAAGAAGGAGACTGAAGTAAGGTTGCCATCTCACAGGAGGAAGGCGGGACGAGCAAGGCCATGTACTGGTGGCAAAGCAAAAACACAGGTTTCAAACAATGCCGACAGCCCTAAACAGTTATTCTAATAGAACGAGTAGGCATTAGAAGTACTGCAGATCACCTGGCTCACCTTGCACTAGACCAAACTGGCTCCATAGTATTCAGCAAGGTGAGGAGTACACCAGGAAGTAGGGTTAGTATGTGATTGGAAGGATACCCATTCAAAGTGGCACAGAGAACTAGCTCACAGGGGAGTGATACAAAATCACAAAGAAAGGAGAAATGTAAGATGGAAAGAGAAAACACAGAGGATTAATAGGTGCATTGGCGGCCTCATAGACTGGAGGGTAAGTACAAGTGGAATGGTGAAATGACAAGATGGTTCCACTTATAGAGATGCTTTCAATGTCAAGTGGTGAAACGCATCAGCCGGACAAGAAGCCATTAGTACTTGTGCCACATTGACAAGTACTCTTACCCGGTTAATGGACATCAGCAACTTTTATGAACATTGAGGTTTTGACTACTAACAATTGTTCTTCCCTTTCTGCAGATTCCAGATGAACCCGTCATCGACTGGGCAAGGGGGCTGCATATTTGGATCAGTCTGTGGATGTGTTAAAAGGGGCAAACTGAACATTGCCTAAGAAACTCTATTTGCTCTCACAGTCAGTTAAATAAAGTATTGCAGGTATTTCAACATTTGACCGTATTAGTGGATACCTAAGTTGACCAGGATGTTTTAAATATGCATTTTAATAGATACATTATTCAAAAGGTATACCTGTTACTATCATATTTAAGACGAAGGTGATACTGATGATCAATATGTGGTTGTTCTGGTGACATTCATTTGATCAGGTTCTGGACGATCCAATTTTAAAGAAGACCAGGAGGAAAAAAGTGCCAGGGAGGAGTGGGCAGGCACTGATATTACTTTCTAGGCAACTCTCAATATTGATTGGGACATTGGACAGTCAATGATTAATGTGCAGGAAATTCACATCACGTTTGATTCATTATTACAGTGGCCTCTAAATTCTGACATGCTTGGTAACTCCTTCTAGGTTTTACTGTAAAGTACATTTTGGCAGTTCAGACCTGCTGAAATTTACTGAGGGGGAAAATGCCCCCAAAATATAGGGCATGTTGATTTTGATGCAATATGTTGAAAACTCAATGCTATTTCCTACTAATAGGGAAAACGTGTAATAGGTGCTATTTATTGCATTGGATAGATTCCTACCCCTGCCACTTCAGATTTTATTGGGATGATAAATATTACACTAAACACCGGGCCACTCGTAATGAGGGCCTTAATGCTTAAAAACACAACTAAGCTTTTAAAGTAAGGGCGTTATGACAATAAGAACTAGAACATGGTTTGACCTAAAAAAGATGGTTGTAGTACATGTTTTCAATGTGGGTGTTTGTCATTTGGCCAGTTTCAGTTTCTTTTCAGCATTAGATAAAATATGGAATAACTGGAACTGAAAGGGATATTTTGGCAGGATTTGTCCGATATGCAGAATGATTTGGATTGTAATTTGCCGCTATGTCTGGCTGAATGTGGACAATTTTAGAGCAATCATTGATGGTATGAAAGCAACAACATTACCTTGGTGTCCAAGCAGTATTACAAATCCCCGAGAAGGGCAGATCGGAATGTAAAACCCCAATCTTTTCTCTTAAATGTAGATTCTGAGTAAATGAAGGAGATAGGCACGGCTGGAGAGAGACACGGCTAGTTCAAAGAAGCCAGGTTCTCAACTCTGTTTCCAATTTCTCGTTTTATAATATACCACACTGGGTGTTTCGTGGTCCATTTGTCTCCAAGGCAGAAATTGGGAGGTCAACCACTCAATTTGCCGACAGGAGAGGTAGGAAAGTATTAACATCAAGGACCTAGGGGGTGCGGTGTGGTGCCAGAAAGGGTGGACGGGCCACCTCGAGGAAATGGTGACGAGGCCAAATGTCAGGAAAGGCTAGGCCACCACTCCATGCTGCTTACACTTTTTCATATTTCCTTGATCCTCCGAGGACCGTTCTACCCCACCAAGGAGTATATTGGGTGGGTTAGCGCCACAAAATGCCCTTGAAGGGAGAAGAAAACCATTTTACCCCAGGGTGATGGGGTATGGCCCTAGGCCTGGCCATCAATCCACCGAATCCATTCATCTTTCATTTTTTACCAACATATTTCTATGTGGATGGTCGTGGGTTTAGCCCCCTGATGGAGAGATGGGGATATTCCATGTACACATCTCCCAGCAGGCTGAAAGGCTAAATCTGGTTAGTAAGGAGTCATACAGCAGACATCTCCTTCAGAGAAATCCAATCCCTGGTGTTCCAGTACTTGAATTCTTGCTTGGGGATCAATAAAGGGGGAAGCTTTGAATTTCCAACAGTTCCTCTCCTGTGTCCTTGCATGCATTATAAACAGGGGTATGCTGCCCACGGCTGATGCTGCTCCTCTGCAAAAAATGCAGAAGTGCTGAAGCTAAGACACTCCCCGAAGGATTGCTGATAACGCAATTAGGGGCATATTCACAAGGAGCTATCGCCGAATTAATGGTACTTTATAGCAGCCAAAGTCATGATAAATTTACCTCCCCATTCACAAGCTGGTGTTAACCGCATGCGCGCTAGCGGGTTTTCCCGCTGTGCGCTGAAATTTTAAAAAACCGCGGTTTGTGACAAAGCCAGCTCGTCATCCGCGTAGCGCAGGTCACGCGCATGACGAGCTGGCTTTGTCATCCGCATCGAAGGGGTTAACAGCTCACAGCACCAGTTTACCCACGATAGCAGCCGCAAAAATCATCGCCACAGAGGACCCCCGCAACTATCGCTAATGAGATGCAGAGTAGGCGTTCCCGTGCAATAAGCCGCGACAACACAACGCCACAACATTCTCAACGACCAGCCACATCGGTGACTTGGGGTAAAGTTGGAAGGCAGCCTGCACCACAAAATGGAGCCCAGCCCAGGGCGTCATTGGAAGGGCAACAGATGCCATGGAGCCACTCATCATGCAGCCCGGACACCCAAGAGGGCCACAACACCCACCGCCAGCACCCCAGGACCCCAACCCCCACCTGGAACACCCCCCCCCGGACCACCACAGAGGCAGCGCAGACAAAGACAGCAGCCCCCCAGGAAATGCACCTGCCTCACAGACCCAACATCTGACAATATCACTGTCCACTAAAGGCTGAAAGGGACAACCATCCTACACATCCTGACCATCATCGCCTAACAGGCCTATGGCACCAACACAGCGGACAACCAACATCCCACCCCACACCAAGCTGCTGGCTGTGCTGCACCTGTTGGCCCCTGGCATACCCCAACCAACACCCGCCAGAGTCTGAGGAGTTTCACAGCTAGCCACATCCAAGTCCCCCACACCTATCCTGGACATCACCATCACCCTGGCACCCCAGTCCCCATAAGTCCAACACAATGCGCAGGATCCACTGGAGACCAAGCAAGGACCATACGCCATAGCTGTAGGCACGCAAATTTTGGGGGCAATCCACAGCACACATGTCCTACCGGTGTCCCATGGTGACACAGCACACACTCACCGCAACAGGAAGCACACGTCACACATCAATGTGCAGGCAACATCAGAACACAGTATGACCTTCACCAATGTCGCCTCCCAAATACACAGGCAGTGTGCATGATTCCTTCATCCTCCGACAGTCCATCAGCAACCAGCGTTCCCAGAACGGCACCAAGGGAAATGCACAGCCCATTGGCAAGTTCCAAATTAATACCCCACTCACCTCAACTCCACTACCATGCAATTCACAACTCTGGCAATGCACACGTCACAAAATCCCAACCAACATGCACAACAACATGCCCACCCACCAGACACGACAGAACAACTTACAATGGTAACCTGGGCAAGCCGTAAACATAAGCCATCAACGGCGGCACGGAACCTCAGCCACACAATAGCCGAATGTGGGGAGAGGTGGCAACCAGGCATGTGTGAAGGATGCAGTAGAACCATGATTGGGAAAGTACACAATGCCAAGAGTGGTGGCGATGTGCTGGACAGACCGCAGTATGCAGAATACACCCATATCCACAGCGACATACACCTCTGGTGTATGGAGTGTAGTGGACAGTGGACGCAACCATGTCATCCCAGTCAGTGGGGGTCCTCGCGTAAATATTGCCTGTTACGTCCACCCTTAAGCGTGAGCAGAGTGGGATGGCCCGGCGTACGCAAGGCCAGCGTAGGGGTGTGAATAAAAAGCACGTAGCCCTGCGCGTGGTCCTGTTCCGGAAAGCCCAACGTCTCTCCCAGGGTGGCGCCTCTCACCCCGCCACGAGGCCAACACCGTCCTCATGAGCGGAGTTGCCTGCGATCCTGTGCGCCAGCTGTACCCCGGCTCGCTTGACCACAAACCTGTCAGGCCCGCCCCTGCGCAGCCAGGCCACACTGATCACCTGCCGACACTGGCGTGTGTCAAGGAGAGCCCACCACGTGCCTGTGCAAGCTCCAAGCCTGAGGCCCGCGACCCTGCCAGCCTCTGAGACCATCGCTGGCCCCCCGATGATGGCCCATATTACTCCTTCCTCATTCACATACTACACCAGCGTCCTCTTTGGCCCAGTAAGTCCCATATGTGAAAGTGTGTCTTGGGTCCTGAATGGCAGTGACCCCAAATCCAGGCCAGCAGCCACAGCACCTAATCCCCCCCCCATCAGTGAGGCATAGTTCCATATGGGCATCTTACTACACGTGGTGCCACTAACCCTGTTGAACGCCAGTCGGCTACACGTGGTGCCACTAACCCTGTTCATCACCAGTGGGCTACAAGTGGTGCCACTAACCCTGTTCAACACCAGTCATCGACATGTGGATGAGGGACCAGGACTAACCTGCAGACCAGTAGGTCTCACATCCAGCACCTAGTCACGAATCACGAATGGCAGAGTCCGCACCAGTGGTTGCACGGAGAGGAGTAAGAGGAAGATGCGGCTCAGTCCGGGCGAAAGCTGGGTCACAGTCACAGAGGTGACCGAACACGTGGTGCCACTGAACCTGAAATATGCAGGCCGGTGGGGCCACCAACCTATTCCGGCAACACTACGTGAATGGCATGTGCTTACCGCAGCCTCCGGCCTACACTGCGGTCCAGTAGGTCAATGAGTCTTGATTTAGTGATGGGGGAGTTCATATCAGTGTACAGGCATTATCGCAGACTGCATTGCCTCTCAGCACCGGTGCCACTAAGTCTGTTCCCCGACATTCATGGACACTCACTGGTCGTACATTGGTGGCGTCTGAGTCTATGGACTAGGGGCTAGTTTTCATCATCATGTAGCTGGTACCAAATTGGTGGTGAAAACAAGGCATGCGCATTCCACTCCTCCATTTGCTGGTTCCAGATAAAATCAAACCTTCCGCATCATGCCCTGGAGGACACCTTCCACTGTCCCCCGCAAACCTCCGCAACATACATCTCGGACATTGATGAGGACCCGCTCAGGTAGCTTGGCCCATCTGACTGCACTGCAAGTCACCGTCCCGTGGCTGGGTGCCTGTGCCGGCTGCAATGCATCCGGGGCCACTAACTCAGTGCTGGTCCGTTCCGGGACCACTTCTTCTGAAGCATTGGCCTTGGGGTCATCAACAGCATTTCTCTGTGGCCCTGCGCTGTATGCAGCCTCCGGGCCCAACTGCGTCCCAACTGGGCTCACACACCAAAGCGAGTTCTGACCGGCCCGGACGTTGCATCACTGCAGGAGGCACACGCCACCACCGCAAGGACCACCTTCAACCGCAATCTGCCAGAGTCTAAACGGTGGTCCTGACAGACTTACGGAGTTGCTCAGACCTTTCGTGGATGCCATCATCGGCCTGATACCCTGCTCAGCACTCCAGGTGCCAGGGACTCAGTGCACCGCAGGCCATTGTCTGTTGCTGATTGAGTTTTGTGCTGTGGAGCGGTTGTGCAGCTATGTCACCTCAAACAGTGTTGGGCCCTGAGACGTTGATGGGGAAGATGATTCAGGTCTAACACACCCCACTGCATCTGCATCAGGAATATATTGAAGGGACACAATCCGAGACTTTTTCTTCACATGAGTGCGCTCATCTCTAGTGTCCCAACCCCAGTGCACTGCAACTCACAGACACTTCTGTTTGCATGTTGGCTGTCCTCTGGACTTTCTCCGGCTTACTCCATGTTGCTCAGCAGTTGACTCTGTTATGCATTTGTTTTCTGTTTCTGTTGCACTGGTGTCCAATGTTCAAGTGGTTGACAGCACCAGACATTCTGTGCGGAATGGCTTACACTCACCCACACACATCCAGCACAGGTGTCACTGTACATGTGGCCCTGCCAATAAAGGGGCCGGGCGTATATATATATATATATATATATATATATATATATATATATATATATATATATATATATATATATATATATATATATATATATATTCTATCCACGATTTGTCTCCAAAACGATGAGGCCACAACTCAGCATGTAAACCCATTTATTACCAAGGATTGCCACCTCCACGAGCAACTCACAAATATGGCCAAACGCGTTTCGGGCGTGGGACGCCCTTGTTCACTGGCTTGAGAGACCCCCCGGAATGAGCGGACCACCTGAGCACAGTCAATGTCCCGCCCCAGTGGGCGTGTGCCGCAAGGAATTCTGGTTAGGGAAGTCCGTTCAAAAATAACACCCCAGTGGGCTCCAAGGGGTCTCAAATTACAAAGTCTTACCCCAGTGGGTATGTGTTGCAACGAGGATTAGGTTAATGTCACCCTCCTTTGGCACGATCATGCTGTTCCAAAGTGCCTCTGCATATACTGCACTCCGGACCCGCTTGTTGTGCAGTGGGGCCTCATCACGGCCGAGCCAGCCGTTAATTTCCTATCCACGATTTGTCTCCAAAACGATGAGGCCACAACTCAGCATGTAAACCCATTTATTACCAAGGATTGCCACCTCCACGAGCAACTCACAAATATGGCCAAACGCGTTTCGGGCGTGGGACGCCCTTGTTCACTGGCTTGAGAGACCCCCCGGAATGAGCGGACCACCTGAGCACAGTCAATGTCCCGCCCCAGTGGGCGTGTGCCGCAAGGAATTCTGGTTAGGGAAGTCCGTTCAAAAATAACACCCCAGTGGGCTCCAAGGGGTCTCAAATTACAAAGTCTTACCCCAGTGCGTATGTGTTGCAACGAGGATTAGGTTAATGTCACCCTCCTTTGGCACGATCATGCTGTTCCAAAGTGCCTCTGCATATACTGCACTCCGGACCCGCTTGTTGTGCAGTGGGGCCTGATCACGGCCGAGCCAGCCGTTAATTTTCTATCCACGATTTGTCTCCAAAACGATGAGGCCACAACTCAGCATGTAAACCCATTTATTACCAAGGATTGCCACCTCCACGAGCAACTCACAAATATGGCCAAACGTGTTTCGGGCGTGGGACGCCCTTGTTCACTGGCTTGAGAGACCCCCCGGAATGAGCGGACCACCTGAGCACAGTCAATGTCCCGCCCCAGTGGGCGTGTGCCGCAAGGAATTCTGGTTAGGGAAGTCCGTTCAAAAATAACACCCCAGTGGGCTCCAAGGGGTCTCAAATTACAAAGTCTTACCCCAGTGGGTATGTGTTGCAACGAGGATTAGGTTAATGTCACCCTCCTTTGGCACGATCATGCTGTTCCAAAGTGCCTCTGCATATACTGCACTCCGGACCCGCTTGTTGTGCAGTGGGGCCTGATCACGGCCGAGCCAGCCGTTAATTTTCTATCCACGATTTGTCTCCAAAACGATGAGGCCACAACTCAGCATGTAAACCCATTTATTACCAAGGATTGCCACCTCCACGAGCAACTCACAAATATGGCCAAACGCGTTTCGGGCGTGGGACGCCCTTGTTCACTGGCTTGAGAGACCCCCCGGAATGAGCGGACCACCTGAGCACAGTCAATGTCCCGCCCCAGTGGGCGTGTGCCGCAAGGAATTCTGGTTAGGGAAGTCCGTTCAAAAATAACACCCCAGTGGGCTCCAAGGGGTCTCAAATTACAAAGTCTTACCCCAGTGGGTATGTGTTGCAACGAGGATTAGGTTAATGTCACCCTCCTTTGGCACGATCATGCTGTTCCAAAGTGCCTCTGCATATACTGCACTCCGGACCCGCTTGTTGTGCAGTGGGGCCTCATCACGGCCGAGCCAGCCGTTAATTTTCTATCCACGATTTGTCTCCAAAACGATGAGGCCACAACTCAGCATGTAAACCCATTTATTACCAAGGATTGCCACCTCCACGAGCAACTCACAAATATGGCCAAACGCGTTTCGGGCGTGGGACGCCCTTGTTCACTGGCTTGAGAGACCCCCCGGAATGAGCGGACCACCTGAGCACAGTCAATGTCCCGCCCCAGTGGACGTGTGCCGCAAGGAATTCTGGTTAGGGAAGTCCGTTCAAAAATAACACCCCAGTGGGCTCCAAGGGGTCTCAAATTACAAAGTCTTACCCCAGTGGGTATGTGTTGCAACGAGGATTAGGTTAATGTGACCCTCCTTTGGCACGATCATGCTGTTCCAAAGTGCCTCTGCATATACTGCACTCCGGACCCGCTTGTTGTGCAGTGGGGCCTCATCACGGCCGAGCCAGCCGTTAATTTTCTATCCACGATTTGTCTCCAAAACGATGAGGCCACAACTCAGCATGTAAAGTGGCACTGGGGTAAGACTTTGTAATTTGAGACCCCTTGGAGCCCACTGGGGTGTTATTTTTGAACGGACTTCCCTAACCAGAATTCCTTGCGGCACACGCCCACTGGGGCGGGACATTGACTGTGCTCAGGTGGTCCGTTCATTCCGGGGGGTCTCTCAAGCCAGTGAACAAGGGCGTCCCACGCCCGAAACGCGTTTGGCCATATTTGTGAGTTGCTCGTGGAGGTGGCAATCCTTGGTAATAAATGGGTTTACATGCTGAGTTGTGGCCTCATAGTTTTGGAGACAAATCGTGGATAGAAAATTAACGGCTGGCTCGGCCGTGATGAGGCCCCACTGCACAACAAGCGGGTCCGGAGTGCAGTATATGCAGAGGCACTTTGGAACAGCATGATCGTGCCAAAGGAGGGTGACATTAACCTAATCCTCGTTGCAACACATACCCACTGGGGTAAGACTTTGTAATTTGAGACCCCTTGGAGCCCACTGGGGTGTTATTTTTGAACGGACTTCCCTAACCAGAATTCCTTGCGGCACACGCCCACTGGGGCGGGACATTGACTGTGCTCAGGTGGTCCGCTCATTCCGGGGGGTCTCTCAAGCCAGTGAACAAGGGCGTCCCATGCCCGAAACGCGTTTGGCCATATTTGTGAGTTGCTCGTGGAGGTGGCAATCCTTGGTAATAAATGGGTTTACATGCTGAGTTGTGGCCTCATCGTTTTGGAGACAAATCGTGGATAGAAAATTAACGGCTGGCTCGGCCGTGATGAGGCCCCACTGCACAACAAGCGGGTCCGGAGTGCAGTATATGCAGAGGCACTTTGGAACAGCATGATCGTGCCAAAGGAGGGTGACATTAACCTAATCCTCGTTGCAACACATACCCACTGGGGTATGACTTTGTAATTTGAGACCCCTTGGAGCCCACTGGGGTGTTATTTTTGAACGGACTTCCCTAACCAGAATTCCTTGCGGCACACGCCCACTGGGGCGGGACATTGACTGTGCTCAGGTGGTCCGCTCATTCCGGGGGGTCTCTCAAGCCAGTGAACCAGGGCGTCCCACGCCCGAAACGCGTTTGGCCATATTTGTGAGTTGCTCGTGGAGGTGGCAATCCTTGGTAATAAATGGGTTTACATGCTGAGTTGTGGCCTCATCGTTTTGGAGACAAATCGTGGATAGAGATATATATATATATATATATATATATATATATATATATATATATATATATATATATATATATATATATATATATGCCTGTGTCCCTGTGGTCTTGTTGTATGCATGAGGGCCCTGGGCCCTACGACATTACATTGTGCTGTGTACATCGGATGCAGACATGTCACCGCAGGCAGAGGGTTGGAGCTTGGACATGTATCTTTGTCGTTACCCACTCAATTCATAAGGGGAGTGGCCAGGGCCGTCGTACCCAGAGCCAACATGGGTGTGTGACTGCTATTTGAGCGCCCCTGAGCGTGGTTCTGTACTGTGAATGTGCATCTGCATGTGTCTCTATGGCAGTGTGGAACTCCTTAATGGGGTGTGGGTAGTCCCTGAAGGGTGATAGACACCTACGTGTGTGTTCTAGTTCACATTCTATTGGTTTGGGCCCCACCGAGACCTGTTGGGCCATCTCATTTTGGCGTGCTGACACATGGCATTGAGGTGCCATGTGTGAGTGGGTGACGTGACGTGAGGCAGCTGTGCTTGTGGGTGCTTCCTGCTGTGTGGTCTGTTGCGGGCTCGGTGTTCTCCTCTGAGTAGCTTGGCTGGCCAGGTCCTGGTGGGGGGGTTGCGTGGGATATCCATGGGCTGTTGTAGGGCGTCTGTGTCGGCGGTGTAGTGGTCCTCTCCCGCATCACAGATTTGTTGTATTCTGTGCTCTGCTGAAGATGTTGTGTGCTCCTCTGCAATGTGAAGGGGAGATGCATGTTGACAATATGTTGACATGTATGTTGGAGCATTGTGCTGGTTTGCATGCAGACTGTATGGCAATGTACATTGTGACTTTGGGAGGTGCTGGATTCTTCTGCAGGACAGTGTACATTTGGACTACATGACGGATGTGAGGTCGTACGCGTACATTTCCATTTCACAGTTTCCGGCTCTGTCAGATGTAGTAGGCATGTTTCTGTGCATGTGCGGAGCCAGTTGTGTCCTCTGTTCTGCAGTGTTGGCTATGGACATTGTACCACGTTGTAGTCAATGTGGGTGTGCTGTTCTTGCTATATGTGTGTGCTGCAGTGTGCCAAGGGGATCTGGGACATGATCCTGGGTAATTGTGGGTGTGCAGTGTGCTACACCTCGTTGTACCTGTGTGCCATTGCGCCCATCTCCCCCCGTGCCCCCAGTCGCTGTTCGTTGCACTCCCTGTTAATGTTGTGTCAGGTCCTCTCGAGCTGTGTCCGTACTCCCTACTCCTTGCACCGTCTCCACACTGATGACTGTGGCCTGAGTTTCCTCCAGCTCCTCCTGTGGTGCTGGACTGCCACCTCCTGTCGCCGTTGCTGCCTTCCAGTTGGCAGCGGGTTTGTGCCTGGTTTAGGTTGTCATGTCATGCCTGCGCCGATTGGCCTCCTCGATTGGCCTCCTCGGCACTCCCACTGCATTCCAGGTGGTCTGCTTGTGGGTCAGTTGCTGGTAGTGTTCTGTCACCTCCGTGACGCTGGTCTTGTTTTCCGGCGGTCTGCACCTCGTCTTCCTCTTCCTCCTTGGCCTTCCCCGACCCTGTTGTTCCTTGCTGGTGGTCTGTGGGGGTTGTGGGGTTCAAGTTGGCCTCTGCGCTGGGTGAGGGTGCATCCATGTTGCTATGTGCTTTGGCTTGTTTCTGGTGTGTTGTTTCTGTAGTTTTTATGGTGCATTGTCCTGGCAGACGCGTGGGATTTGCAGGGCTGTGGCTGGTTTTCGCTACTTTTTGTACCGCGGTTGGCCTCATCTCATGTTTTTTAGCGTTCGCGTATCACATTTTTGCGGAGTGACGTTGATTTTCACGCTGACATTTGACGCGTTATATGGTGTCTATCGCATGCTACTGCCACGTTGTGAATTCCACGTTGACACAGGGTTATTTTCCCGCGATAGTCTGCGATGTTGAAAGTTGCGTTACGCCAGTCTTGCGGTAGTTATCACACGTTCTTGTGAATATACCCCATAGACTTTATGAATCCATCTACCTTATGTAGAATGGACGGTACTATGAACTTTTTTCTTCTCAGACCATTAATATTCCCTATACTTTACCATAAGGAGACTTTGCAGTCGGGGTGAAGATCTCCACATGGTGAAGTATAGGTAAAAATAACAAAAGTTTATTTATCTTGAAAATAAATATTAAAACTATTTTTATGTTAAATATTAATGAAAAATTATTTTATATTTGTAATATAAATGCAAAACAAAATCAAACAAATGCTACAGCACAATTAAATTAATTTTTAATTAAAATATTAAATAATGGACAATATTAAATGAAAATAATTTTTCTGCAGTTTAAATTAATAAATAGCCATCTAAAGAAAGTAATATTTTTAATGTGTGGTAATGATTAATACATGTGGTGCACACAATTAATGTAAGTATTTATTGTTACATTATTGTTTAATGAAACATGTTATAATCATATAATAAATATGTACTATTTTTAATATATTTTTATAGATTCATTTATATGTATTTATATTTTTAACCATTTTAAATAATATAATTAAATTTAACGTTATTTCCTATGAGGATTTATTTTACGCACCGATCTCAATTATTTTCTATGAGAACGTGTTGACTTGCCAGTGGTTGGTCATGTATAGTACTGGAAATACTACTGTTGTTTTCAGTAGTAACTTACACTCAGAGAGCCGTATGTACTGAATTTAGGAATAACGATTTCCTAATTAGGATTCTCTGCGAATCGCAATTAGGAAATCGCTATCCCTGATGTATGAAACACTTTTAGTTTCATGTAGCGATTCCTAGTGTGTTGCAAATCGATCTACCTCATGAATATTAATCAGGTAGGTCGCAGTTTACGAACTATTGAGAATAGCAGCCATCACAGGAATTGTGACCTGCTGGGGTGAGCAGACCACCATGTCTGTAAATGTAAAAAAAAATTTTTTTAACATTTAGGTTTCCTTTTTTAAGAGTAAGCAGTGAACCACTGGACCACTGCATGCACTCAAACCATATTTGTTTCAACATTCATAATGGAGAAGGGGTCCTGTGGGGACCCCTTCCCATTTTCAAATGGTTACCACCACCCTTGAGGTGTCAGTAAGAAATAGATGTTTTGCAACCGTAATTCAGTAGCAAAACATTAATACATTCCACTGTGATTCTGCAATTGGAAGGGACGCCTTTAAAACGCCCATAAATGCATGTGGGCCGTGGCCCCCTGGATGGTAAACAACTATCTACGACTCAATGGGGATAAAACAGAGGTCCTGGTCTTTGGCAGCCAACAATCCATATAGTCTCACTCTTGGTGGCCAGAAATGCTCGGTCCATGTCCTTGCGCTGCTGTATTAGCAAACATTATTGGTGTTTTAGTGGACAATTCACTTTCTTTTGATCCCCAGGTCAACAGAAATGTATCAGCCTGTTTCTGGGTTATTAGGATCCTGAGGAAGATCTTTCCATGTCTCTCTCTCTCCTCTCGAAAGCAGGCAGCTGTTGCCCTGATTTTGTCCAGGCTGGACTATTGTAACGCTCTTTACCTGGACATTAATAAGGGATCCATCCATAAACTGCAACTTGTCCAGAATGCAGCAGCGAGACTTGTCATGGAGCTTCCTTAATTTCACTTAGTCTCCGCTGCAATTCACAAATGACACTGGCTTCTTCTAGGAAAGAGAATTCTGTTTAAGGCCCTGTGCATCGTCCACAGGACTCTTCATAATTCTGGTCCTGAAGGAATCAAACAACTCTCCTAACGATACATCCCCTCCAAACAGCTGCGATCTGCCTACAAAAATTGGCTGGTAGTCCCCAAGTTCAGGAGGGCTAGGTGGGGTGGAAGAGCCTTTGCCGTCACCGGTTTTAAGCTTTGGAACACCCTCCCTCTATCGATGTCTTGCCAAGAGTCACATCTTCTCTTCCGCAAGTCTTTAAAGACATGGCTTTTCTCACTTTAGTATCCAAAAGGCTTATTCCTGCCACTCTTGACTGCTGGTTACTATCCCTAGCGCCTTGACGCCCTTGGGCAAAGTTCACACTCTATAAGATCTATAAGATGATCATTCATTCAGTCCAAATATTGAATCGGTATGTATGTGCAATTCCAAACTGCGATTCGGAAAAGTGTTACCGAATTTGCTCTTTGTACATCTGGAAAAGCATTTTTGTGGTCAGAAATGACCAGATTGGCCGGTTTCTGAACTCAAAAATGGTTTGTACAAATGGGCCAGAGTTTCTGAATACCGAAAAGTAGTAAACCTACTCAAAAGTCCAAGTTACCTTTGTGAATCAGGCCTAGACTCTATCCAAGCCTACTACAACGATTTTCCCAGTGAGCCACCTCCACTAACTCAACTAGGGAATATTGTCACTACCAATGCTCCACAAGGCCTCTTAACCAGAACTTATAGGTTAATGTCCGAGAGGTTGCAGGCACCAGGGAGAAGGGCAAAAAACAAATGGAAAGCACATCCAGAAAAAGACAAAACAAACTCCACTTGGCATTAACGTTGCGCACAAACAAGTGAGAATTCACTCAACAGAAGGCACAGGTTAATACATTATACATTTCTGCACAATATATTTTACACACCAGCTACTTTATATTCAGTGAGCATTGATGTTCATCCCTGCTGCCTTAGGCACAAACACTTCAAGGCAGAATATATACACTTCGCGTGGACCTGCCCACAAGTAACCTATTTTTGGTCCTTAGTATTTGAGATGCATGAAAAGATGATTCCTCATCAAGGGGATACTTCTCCATTAATAGCACTAATGGGATATATCAAAGGCCTACACAAAACAGTGAAGCGACACACAGCATTCGCCTGCTTACTGGCTACATAAAGGGGTGGCCATTTGATGAGGTAGAGGCACTCTGTCTACGATTTCAGATTGGATAAATGATTTAAGCTTTTGAAATAATGTTGTGGACACATATGCTGAAATATGTGAATTTTCATATATTCCTTCCCCCGTGGACATGCGTAAAATGTTGCTTATCTTTCAATGCAGTGTCTACATACATAACTGATGGATGATTGATCTAAGCTGTATACATTGTTTAATACAATAAAATAAATAAATGCAAAAAAGAATTAAAAAAAGAATTATGTCAAAATTATGCCAAGACGTAAGTCCAGTATGCAAGCATAAGTAAATTGCCTCAGGTTCCCCTTCTGTCAAGAATTATCTCCAAAATGACACCTCCAGCCTTTTACCATTGGTAAACTATATGCCATGCATTACCTTCAGTAATCCTGGGCCAGTGGCAGATTCACAAGTGTAACACACTCACACACAATTCCACTAACTCATGCTTACTTACATTCACTCACTCACATTTATTCTGATTCACTCACACTCCCCACACTCTCACCCAGACTCTCTTATTCTCACTCACTGAGTCACTCATTCCCACTTCCTATTTCATTCACACTCACACATTCTTACACACTTCCCCTGCATACACTCTCTCATCCACTTTCACCCACACAGTCACACATACACACACATACATACACACACTCACATGCTGACTCGCTAAGATGCTCACTAACTACTTTACTCATATACTCATTACCCGCCTCACTCATATGCTCACACATGATCTCACTCACACAGTTTGACATGCACACTGTCTGTTGGACACCATTTGAGGGACCATGGGGCAAGCAGGAGACACTGGGGCTCAACTGTGGGGGTTGAAGTCATTTGTCGTCAATGAGATACTATGATTCTGCAAACGGGGCCATGTACAAACCCTCCAACACGTGGCTCTTAGAGTAGTGATGGTGAGCAGTGTAAGCCTTCTCAAGGAGGTAGTGCTCTAAACAGAACTGAACAATCGTACAGCAGCACAATAACTGAATGTCCAACCCAGTGGTTTTATTCCAAGCAGGAAAAATAGTTAAAATCTCAGTAGAATAGAATACTACACTTACATAGGTACAGCACACTTTAGTATATGGGCGCTGTTGGGCAGGGCTGCACCTCTTTTCGTTATCTCCCACTGGTTCGTTCCCTTGTTGTCTAGGTGGTCCCCTGGGAATTAGAATAATAGCAAGATTATGGGTCAGGTGCAGATTTCCCCCTTAAGGTATTTGCGCTCAGTGTCTCACAGTTCAGTAGTTTTAGTTGCCATACAGTTCACTTGCTCAGTTCTTCGCATCCTCAGTGGAACAGTAATTTTGGTCTTCTTATCAGCATGCACGCTCCTTTCTGTGTCTGGGAAGAGTTGTGCTCACCAGCAGCTTTGTGTGGGTCTATTGTCTGGCTGTGGTTGCTTGCCTGGCAGGTGTGACTTTTGCTCTTATGCTTGTCAACTTCGGCTGCTAGTAACTTTCAAGAAGCCAGAGTGTAGTATGCTGCTCAGCCAGGATGTATGTGAGTTAGAATGTTGGAAGTTAGAATGTTGGAATGGTTTGAGTCAGTTGGTCTATGGGCTGAGCAGCATACAGGCTGCTCCTGGTGGGGCTTGCTCTTTATGTACTTTCTTACTTGTAACTTCAACCTTCAATAAATATACTTGAAGTTCCCAACAACGAACGGACATTCTTTATCTGTTCATTACACAGAGCCAGTGATTCCCATGGAAGGCTTGATATCACTGCAAAACAAGTGGGCCCTATACAGGGAGTTTCTCTGGGATTGATCTGACCATGCCCAAGCAGCTCTCCTGCCTCTGGTCTGGCTGCACAATGTCCAAACTCCATCTGGCAGTCCAGCCACACACTAGTCAATCACCTTCCGGACAAGAAGGCCATTAAAACAGCAATATGGGCTCACACAAGTTTTCCGGAGACACTATGGGCCCGCATACACAGGGATACAGATCCCTCGCCACAGTCTCCTTCTTCTGGATGTCCTACCAGCCCCAGGAACCCACTGCGCCATGCTGCTCCTTGACAGCCAAAGATCCTGCATGCCTTCAGGCTCCTTCCCTCTCTCAGCTGGCAGGCTGTCTTCTAAGTGCATATGGAAAGGTATACAACTCTTCCAGCAAGAGGTCAGACTGAGGTGATGTTGGCTCACTTCTAAGTAACTGCCGTTCAGGCAGACTCCAGTTCTGGTTGCACGCCAGCCCTCTGAATTCTTTAGGGACTATTTCCCACCTTGGCCAAAGAGGACATGGAGCTGGAAGAACAAGTGGGGTTGTGGGTTCTCACTTCTATACAGAAAGAGCAGACGAGAGAAGTGAATCACTGTCTTCACTTTCAGAACTCATTTTTGGTCGTTCTCCTTTCAAGTGCACTTTCCAAACTGTTCTGAAGACACAGGCTTTAGTTATAGTGATGCTTCTCACAGATTATTCAGCAGCTCCTTGCTATGAACATTTCCCAACTGAATTACTGAAGGAGGCTTGTCTCCTCTTGCCTCACTTCAATATGGAGGCCTCTTCCCTCCAGCTTCAAGAATGTCAGCAATATACTTCCACTTCCTTGTAAATGTAAATGTAAATGTAAATTTCCTTGGAAAACAGTCTCATCTGTCTAGTGCAAGACGCCAAGCTAAGGGTATCCAAAATGAATCACACAGGACTCCATTATGTTATGTTATGTTATGTTATGGTTAAGCACATACATGCATAATGATGCATGCAGTGGGGGCTCCTCCGCTAAGGTGGAGGAGCGTCACCCCACTGCTTGAGGAGCAGTGTAAAAAAAATTGATAATAACATAAGCTATTATCATTTTATTTTTAGTGTTGCCAGGTTAGAGCGGGCTTGGCTCCAGTGACATCTGGGAGGAGGAGTTGTTGCTGCACTCTAAAGTGCTAATGATGGCCAAACCAACATGAGCACTTTGCATGTTCTCCATCCACGCTGCATTGCAGCCTGGGTGGAGAACATTCCCAGGCTCCCATTCCCATCTGAGTGCCGAGCCACAGCGCTCAGACCAATCACAACGTTGTATTGCTTAGTGTTGCTTAGTGGAGCCTGAGTGCTTCCTGGTTGAGGAGCGGAGGGGAGATGACATGGGAGAGACAGAGGAGGGACACGCTGATCAAGTAAGTTAATTTTTTTGCCCCTCGACCCTGTTGTACCTTCTGTATGTTAAGTGAAGGGGAGTTTGATGAGCAGTATGTTTTCCACCTCCATGATCTGACATCACGATGTCAGATCATGGAATGTTCATATGCTATTTATATGACGTCAGCTTAACTGTCAGCCAGATGACAGCTGGCGCCCGTTACCACCTGTTGTTGCTTATCCGCTCCTTGCGGGTCCTTTACATTTATCTTAAATAAATACTTGTGACATCTACTTGGTATTGTATCTATCTGTCACACTACAATTGGCGACGAGGACGTGGGATCAAAAAAGGACCTGCGGGCATATAAAGTGAAGTTCCTATCGTAGCGGGTTTGATTGAAGAGACCTGTAAATTAAGGAAGTGATGTAAAAGCGGAAAGGTGGAGAACTTCTCTACGTGAGTACATTGTCACATGTAAACGGTGCCGTGAATGAGAAGTGCAGCATTAATAGAATAATTTAAAGGATGGACAGCGTGGAAGCAAATGAATTGAAAATGAGCGCGACTAAGGATTAACATAAGCTACAAGCGGATGTGAGCGCGACTAAGGATTAACCAGTTCGAATCGTTATGTGCGCTTGATATCGACCTTTATGGAAAATTGAAGTGAAGGATAAGCGCTAAGGGAATGTTCGTGATCTGAAAGCGGCAGCTGTGAGGACTTACTTTTGGCGCGCAATCCTGTCAGGTTCGAGCGTCCGCTGAAGGCTGTGATTTCCCTCAGCTGTGACGCGTGAAGCACTCTGGGAGCTTGTTCCTAGTGTTGATTGGACCGCAATTGAACAACGTCATCGTACGTGGAAGCGTGCGGCCATTTTGAAAAAAAAAATTACATATGTAAACACAGAATGTTTTTGGAATTCACGTCGAGCACTGTGCTGTATTAAAAGAGAATCTTACTTAATGGAAAAGGAAGGCTATTTCAACAGAAATAAAAATAACATAACAGGAAAATAGACTAGTTTCTTTAAAGTGATAATATCCAAAGTGAAGTATGGCTGAGAGCAACAATATATGTGCACCTCCCCGTTTTTTGGAAGAGCCTGGTAAACCCACTATGAAGTGGAAGAAATGGAAAAGGGCTTTCGAGAATTATATAGTATCCATTGATGGGAAAGCATTTGATGCGGAAAGAAAGTGTTCTTTATTGTTTGGCCTATTGGGAAAGGCCGGGCAGGACGTTTTTGACAGTCTACCCGAATTTGAAAACCCACCAGGAACTTTTATACCCATGAATGAGTATGAGGAAGCTTTGAAAAGGCTTGAAAAACTATTTGATGAGGAAAATAACATAATGGTCGCAAGGCATAGGTTTGCTCTAAGGAAGCAGCAGGAAGGGGAAACTGTTGATGAATATATTGCTTGTTTAAGAATTCTTGCTGTTGAATGTGAATATGATGAAATGACTGATATTTACATAAGGGATCAAATCGTTTTCTATTGCTACTCTAAGAAAGTTCAGGAGAGGTTGTTGGCATGCAAAAGGCCAACATTGCAGGAAGTCATAGACATAGCTAGGGGTATAGAGAGATCGCTAGTGTCTACCAGAGAATTATCACATGCTGGGAATAACACTAATGTATTTTACTTGCAGGACAAAAAGAAAAATGATAGTAAGACATATGGAAAAAATGTGGGGGAAAGGAAAGTAGGAGGTAAGCAAATGAGTTGTTTCAGATGTGGATCAAATGACCACCTAGCAGACTATAAAAATTGTCCCGCAATTGGTAAGAAGTGTATCAAATGCAAGAAATATGGCCATTATTCCACTTTGTGCAAAACTAAGGGAACGAGTAACAACATGAGTATTAACACTGTGGGAAACTTTGATGAGGAAATGTGTTCGAATATTATCCTTTATGTTGAAATGGAGGACGGTAAGATTAGAGGACCAATAGGGGATGTGAAGATTGGGGAGGTTGAGCTTAAGTTCACTGCAGATTCTGGTGCACCCATAACAACCATTTCTGATGTACTTTTTGAAGAGAAATGGCAAAATGTACCACTCACTGAATCTGATGTAAACCCAAAAGCATTTGGAGAGAAGGAAATAAACATGTTAGGATATTTTAATGATACTGTCACTTTCAGGGGAAGAGTCATTGAAACTAAAATCTATGTGGCAGAAAAAGGGAGGATATTAGTAGGGTGGAGAGACTTAGCCCAATTAGGAGTTATATTGGTTCCTGGAGCTAAAGACCCTGTTATTTTGAGAGAAGAATGGGTGAACAATATTGTTGTTGATGAAGGTAAATCAAATTTGAATGACACACTAGAAAGACATAAAGAGGTTTTCAGAAATGTTATTGGTTGTGTCAAAGGTTTCAGCCATGATATAAAACTTAAAGAGGGAGCCATACCATGTAAACATAAAGTCAGAACTGTACCTTTGTCAATTAAAATGGAACTCAAGGAGGTACTAGAGAAATTGACGAAGGAAGGAGTAATTGAGGAAGCAGAAGAATCCGAATGGATTTCTGCAATTGTGGTTTCCAAGAAAAAAAAACAGGGGACATCAGGTTGTGTGTGGACCTGAGGTCATTAAATAGAAACATAATAGTGAACTGTCATCCACTGCCTAAAATTCAGGACATACTCCAATCAGTGTCAGGTTCCAAGTTTTTCTCATTAATTGACCTAAGAGCAGCTTACCACCAAGTTTGTCTATCAGAAAGGTCAAAGAAGCTGACCACATTTATAACACCTTACGGAGCTTTCAGGTATGTGAGACTACCTTTTGGGTTGGCATCCTCTTCAGGTGTCTTTCAAAAACTTATGGACATACTGTTTGGAGGAATGAAAGGAGTCGAAGCCTTTCAGGATGACATACTTTTACATTCTGAGACAGAGCATGACCACTTGGAGCTAATAGATAAGGTTTTGGGGGTCATTGAAAAGAAAGGCATGACTGTGTCAAAGGACAAATGCAAATTTATGACCAATGAAATTGAATATTTAGGGCATGTATTAACTGCGGAAGGAATTCTACCAAAAGATGATCTTGTATAAGCCATAAGGGAGGCCCCAGAACCCAGAGACAAAGAAGCACTTAAGAGTTTTCTGGGCCTCAGTGAATACTATGCGAAGTTCATGCAGAAATATGCTGAAAAAGTAGAACCACTCAGAAAACTTTTAAGGAAAAATGTTGTGTTTAAATGGACAACTGAGCAGGAACAAGCGTTCAAAATGGTGAAGGAAGAAATAGCCAGAGCACCTGCATTAAAACCATATGATCCGCAATTAGAAAACATAGTGACTGTTGATGCAAGCAATGAAGGTATTGGTGCAGTATTTTGTCAAAGAAAGGGGAAGGAGGAGAACACAATTGCTTTTATTTCTAGAAGACTCAGTGAGACGGAAAGAAATTATAGTACTATCGAACGTGAAACCTTGGCATGTGTGTGGGCTGTACACAAACTCAAGGATTATTTATGGGGTAAAAGTTTCACACTCGTGACAGATCATAAACCCCTAATATATATGTTGGATGGTACGGGACGAGGAAATGGAAATGCAAGCTCAAGACTACTAAGACTGATGTCAAAGTTGCAGGAATTCAATTACATGATTGAGCACATCAAAGGTGGCAAAAACAGCAAAGCTGACTGTTTGTCACGTTTGCCCATACAAAATCTGAAGGAGGAATCACAGGATGACACAGAATGTGTAATCGCACTAATTGATGCAACAGTCATGTGCGAAGGATCCATAACAGAGAAGGAATGGCTAGATGAGTTGGCTAAGGATACTGTGTTAGCTAGAGTACATGATTATGTGCGAAGTACATGGCCACCTATAAGGAACTTACCTACTGAACTGAGGAGTTATCAGCAAGTGAGTGATGAGTTGACAATGGAAAGTGGATATCTCAAAAGAGGCGAAGTCTTTGTGCCGCCGTATGAACTCAGACAGAAAATAATAAAACTGGCTCACAGAGGGCATCCTGGAATCACTGCCACCAGAAAGATTCTTAGGATGCATTACTGGTGGCCAGGAGTGGACAGTGAAGTGAGGAGCTATGTGGACAAGTGCGAACAATGTTTGAACTCTGACAAGCACTGGAGAGTTGAGAGGAATGAATTGCAGAGTGTTGCAATTCCGGATGGACAATGGGCAAAAATCGCAATTGATTTCGCCGGACCATTCAATATAATGCCATGTGTAAGTAAGTACCTGATCGTATTAACTGACTATTATTCTAAGTGGGTTTGTTACAAATTTGTGACTGCTGTCACGACAGAAGTAGTCATTAATTATTTAAAAAAGGTTTTTGATAGAGAAGGACAGCCTAAGATCTTGGTGTCAGACAACGGTTCACAATTAATTTCTAGCAGCATGAACGAATTTCTAAAGAGATCAGGCATTACTCAAGAAAAAACTCCTTTATACAGCCCCAAAAGCAATGGCCAAGTAGAGAGACTGAACAGATTCTTTAAAGAAGGAATACAAATGGCAATTGCAAATAAAATGGATGTGAGGGATTTCATGAGGGTAAAAGTAAATACGTACAACAATACACCTAAAGATGCCACCAAACACACGCCGTTCTTTTTGATGAGAGGGAGAACCTGTAACAACATCATAACACCTAAAATCGGTGGATGGAGTAGTGCTGTAACTGAATCCAAGGAAATAAATGATGAGGAGCTCAGAGTGAAAGAAAGCATTGAAAAGAAACAAAAAACAGCCAAAGCATATTCTGACATGGTCAACAGGGCGAAAGACAAATGTATCACACCGGGAGATTGGGTTTTAGTGAAGAAACCTGGTATGGTGAGAAAGGGAGAGTCTAAATTTAGTAAACCCATGAGAGTTGGAAGGGCTACCAATGGTGCTGTTTTGGTAGAAGGTGAAGGATGGCGAAGTAAAGACCATGTAGTGAAACTTAAACCAGGTCAAGAGAATATAATAATGAAAAATATGGAAAACGAAGAAGATAGCTTAAATGACAGTGTGCTTGAATGGGAAGACATGCCAAATACTTCATACCAGTCGCATGCAAATGACAACCAAAGGTTTTCCTCGGAATTAGTTGATAGTTCCAGGGGTACCTCTGTTGATGAAAATGACTCTGTTGTAACGCAAGATATCACTAATTCGAATCCTAGAAATGTTGGCACAAGAGCAACTACTGAAAATGCGAGTGAAATCATTTCTGAAACCATAGAGGGAATGTCTTCTAGAAGTGGGAGAAACATCTGTATGCCCGCGAGATTCAAAGACTATGTAATGGAGTAATTACATTGTATATGTTTTATTCTTCATGGGGAAAAAAGGGAGATGTTGTACCTTCTATATGTTAAGTGAAGGGGAGTTTGATGAGCAGTATGTTTTCCACCTCCATGAACTGACATCACGATGTCAGATCATGGAATGTTCATATGCTATTTATATGACGTCAGCTTAACTGTCAGCCAGATGACAGCTGGCGCCCGTTACCACCTGTTGTTGCTTATCCGCTCCTTGCGGGTCCTTTACATTTATCTTAAATAAATACTTGTGACATCTACTTGGTATTGTATCTATCTGTCACACTACAGACCCCCCCGCCACACCACCCATGTACTGTACTTGCCGCCACTGGTTGCATGAGTGGGCCAGTAGGCCACCAATCTAATGACACAGAATAAAAGGTCTTATAGCATCTATGGATTCAATAAACACAGATCACTACCACTTCATGTGCTAACCCCATTACAGGGTCCATACTCCTCTGTCAATTAGGACATGCTTGAAGTCCACTATGTCACAAGTCACATCTAGAAACTTGCTTATGTGAATGGCCACTAATTTGCATGATAGCAAGGCACAAATATTAAGAATCGGATACCAAATACACCCAGTTCGGCAACCAGAGTTGATTAACACGTGTGTACACCATGCAGGGGTTATTTCTTTTCCAATAGGCACACCTTCCACTTCAGACCGCTCCAAACCTTACTTCACTGTTGGAGACATCTGCTCATCAGGTCGGCAAATGTTTTACAGGAGGTACTACCCGGAGAAGAAAAGCAGGCAGGTCCTGTACATCTATGGGTTTATGTGGCTTCCAAAATGACCCACCATTTGTGAGGTTGTGCATTGTAATTAGGGGCACAAGGTTCCCTTTGCATTTTTTTGGTTTACATGCAGCCTCTCTGGCATATTTTCTGGCATGATTCCGGGGTACATTGAATATTGACCGGCTGTTTCGTTGCCAACTAATGCAGACACAATAGTACATTTTCATTTATTGCAATGAAGTCCTAGTTTTTAGTCACATGGACCGCTGAGCTTTATAATCCAAGATGGGCACTGGAGTCCTTATTTCCCTTTATGGTTGGTGCCTTCTAGGAGGAACTGGCCGGGCTATGCCATTTTACTCATTTGCTTATCTGTATCCTGGAGCACCTCCTAAGTCGCCTGCTTTTCTTTCTTTTTCAGAACGCAGTGGCCTTGTTGGGGGTTGGAGCAGGTTAGATTTCATCAGGTTGATCATCCAGACCTGAGAGACATCTTTTCTCCCTGCATGTGTCACATTCCCACATTTTCAAATGTCTGTAACCCCCTCAGATTAAATATAATGCACACATGTGCATGCTTGTTCTTTTTTTCATGCCAGGGACACTTCAGCATGACGTTTTCTGGGGTTCGTAGTTTCACACTGAGTGAGCATGGCAAACCTTTGGAATTCTTTTCA
Organism: Lissotriton helveticus; assembly: GCF_964261635.1. NCBI lineage: Eukaryota > Metazoa > Chordata > Amphibia > Caudata > Salamandridae > Lissotriton > Lissotriton helveticus. Next base: position 307,331,665 of record NC_136068.1, on the reverse strand, counting down.
GATTGACAACATGTGCACTACTATTGGTGTGCATGCTGTTTTATTCTTTCCTCTTTATGCCCCGCCTTTTACTTTTTCTTGTATGGGATCTGTTCCCTTAATCTAATAAGCATGGATCTTTCTAATTTCCACAGAAAGAAGTGTGAGTGAGATTCCTTTCATGAAAACTTGCCCCTGAATAATTTGGGCTTGGTAAGAACTCATTCTAGATTTTCATCACTTGCTAGTTTGATTAGGCATGGAGCTAGGACTAACTATTTGTTATCTTTCCTTATAGGTTGCTACCTTTGTTTTGTCCTGATGAAGACCCCAGAGGATTCATCCAGTTAAGGGGTTGAAACGTTGACTTGAGTTGCACCCACCCTGACATTCATTGTTCGATACTTAAACTCCAATGCTTCAAAACTTTGGGTTTCAGTTGCTCAACTAAATAATGCAAGGGGTTTAGGTGATTCCTGTATATTCTCTATATTTTGTAAATATTGATCCTTCTAGGTCACTTTTGTTGTCATGGCTCACTGACAATTACTTTTTCACTGCACCATCACTTGGAGCACCTTTTTGGATTTGTTTATACACTACAAGATGATCAGTCTCTTGCATGTATGATTCAAAATACAGAATGAGAACATCTGCAATGTGGTTGTAAGGAATCTTTTTCATACAAACAAGAAATTGATTTAAACTACAGGACAATGGAATATCCATTTCTATTTGGAAAGAAATTTTGTTCCAAATTTTCCTCCCGGCAAAACATTTGTTTGTATGACTGTATTACCCTTGTTCTAAGGATTAAAGGGTGCCCATTCAATTTTTTGTCCTGAAAAGTTACCTGCCACTCCACAGTCCAGATCACTCTCTTGGGCTGTTTCTTGGGCCTAAAAGCTGTCAATGAGTTAACAATAGGCCACTGTTAGCTACAGAAGTCTCTCATTTGCAGAGGAATTGGAACACATTTTGCAGTGGTGGGATGCGCACTGATGTCATGTCAATAAAGTTTAGGACGTTGCAAAAATCCAAATTTTAATTTCAGGGAGAACATACCAAGGTTTAGTGTCGGAGTTGTAGGGGATCTCTGAGATGGGTGAAGTCCATTTGTGCATACTGAAGCATATTTTCACAAATATACTGTCAAAACAGGGAGTACTAGGTTATTAGCATTTATAGGTACCACATTGCACATATAATTGACCTATTTGCAGTTAAAGTGCCAGACCCAGCCACTGGAAATCCTAATCAGTTTCAACAGGCTTAAAAGTGAATCATAAAAACGTATGGTGTGAGGCAAGCCTTCTAACTGTTGATGGCTTCCCGCCCACCAAACACTGGCACTTGGTCCATATAAATACGTTTGGACGGTTGTCTCAGCTCTACTCCTTGATGATTGATGTGTGTTGCCTGTTTGACAATGTGGGGTGCATGTTTGGGAATTAGTACCCCTCATAACAAACCATCTAATTATTTTAACACATTCTAAAACATGAATGTGCTACAGAAGAGAGAAGTTAGGGTAGTGGGGTGAGTAAAGGTGTTTTCTTTCTCACTTTCTTGGAAGGGGATTCACCCATTCATTAGACTGAAACACAAAGAGGCTGTGTCAAAATACAGGCAGGGGACTTTCTTTTGCCTCTGTGGATTGTGCAAAACTATTCAGGAAATTCTCTTGGAGATGTAAGTTATAGTCCTCACTATTACACCTCGTCATTGCACACCACATCCCCAAAATCTTCAGAAATAGACAGACCTGATAATGACGTCACTTAATCATTTAATATGTGAGATTATTCAACAGAGCTCTGTTTCTGTTCCCAAAGAAATATTGTACACCCAGTTTGTTCAATTTCTGAAACTCAATGAAAAGGGTAAAGCTTATGATAAATATTGACTCAGATGAAATGGCCATCAAGAAAAGAGTTATTGTAAAATAAAAATAGAAATCCTATTGTCTAAGAATACAATACTACCTAAATTGCTGTGCACAACACAGAAACGTTAGAGTTCAGTTTTGCAATGAAATATTATCTCTCAATATTGTTCATTGAACTGTGAATTTTTGGAATACTGAGCCAAAGCCTGAAATACAAAATATTGACCAGAAACGAGTTACTCCCAAACTGAGGTTTTTGGGCCATGGTATTTCATGCTCCCTAAGTACGGTTGCCAGATTGCTCGATGTTAGCTAGTCCATGCCTGTTACAAATCAATGTTGCCTCTATGACATTAATGTATTGTAATTATATTGTAAATGCATTTATATAGCGGTTACTACGCCTGCCGAGGCATTGAGGCGCTTTTTCAGCAAGTAGCCGTATATGTACTAGCATCGCGTTTCTTTGGCACATGTTTGACACGTCTGATACTCTCATGGCAGATCACTTTAGTTTCACTGGGATACCTTGAATTACTGCTCCTGACACATCCCTTTACATTACAGTTTTCCTGAACATTCTTAAAAGACTCCTGGTAAGCATTTGTTAATCCGCTTAATATTTTAATGTCCAACAATATATTGATGGACTTACGCTCTGGGAAGGGTGCCATGCATCTCATATTGTAAACAGCTTCTTGAACTTGTAATTGATGTGCTTACGTATCTCACACGATGACATATGGGATATGTCTGTCATTTTCACATGTATACGTTCAGGGGTGCTTCTCTCCCTCAATTTGTCTGTCCAACCAAGGAACTCATTGTTCTTTGATCTTTGATATGACTTGGGGATTATGTACTTATGTTAATTGATTATTGTACTTTAAGCCATTTCAAATGTTTGCTTTTTCATTACAAATCAGAATTTTTATTTTGTTTATTTTCTTTTTCCTATTTTCCTCTTTTTGTCCTGTTTCTCCCTTCTTTTTTTCCTTTTAAATGTTTCCTTTCGTTTCACTTTTTTCCATCTCGATCTCCAATCTTTATCTCACTTTTCTTCCATGGTTTTATATCACTTTATTGACATCCAGTTCATATTCACTGGTTTGGGCTCATTTCAATTTTTGTATTATGCACTCATGATGTATATATCACCTATGCTTGTGGGCATTTTAACTTATCAGCCTTGAAAAAGCCCACGACCAACCGGCCATCGGTCGCAACACGTGTCGGCTGTTTTTTTCTTTTTTCAACACTACTATGTGCAACTAAGAAAATAAAAAAAAGTAGCAACCACTTTTGAACACAATCATTGGATATTATTCTCCACAATCCTCCATCTACTACCTGGATTCTAGCTAGCCTGGCTGATGAGGGGTGAAACCCTGAAACCGGTACCAGGATGATTGCTTACGGTTCAGGGAGGACATGGCCTGGCAGTTTGGGCTGGACTGTTCCCATGAGGGGCAGGGTCAAGACTGATTTGCATACAGCTGAGTCCAAACTGGGGTGGCATAGTGAGCAAAAGAACAATTAATTAAACCCTGATCTCTTGACTGGGGGTGAGTGGAAATGTTTCAGCATTTCATCCATCATATTGTTGTGTTTGCAACAAATGCAGGGCAACTCAATTGGTAATAACAAATGTTCTACTATTCTACACTCCCACATTCCTTCTGATAAAAATGGTACCTCACTTGTGTGGCTAAGCCTAGTGCCTGTGGAAGAAAAGGGCCAAGAACACAACATTGGCATATCACATTTTTCCACAGAAAATTGCCCCTTTTTATGCAAGATGGGTAAATGTGGATTTTGGGCGCTACCTCAGCCAGCACCAAGGGAAACCTAGCAAATCTGCAAATTTTTTAATCCTAAACACCTGAAATAATCTCACCAGGTGTTTTACCCTGAATCCCTTGCACACCCCAAACTTTGCCTTAAAAACGCAAATGTTCCTCAAATCTCTATGATGGAGAGTTCTAGATTTTCCAGGGAGCCACAAACTTCCTTCCACCCAGCATTCCCCAAGTACCCCAATAAAAAAGGGATGTCATTTGTGAGAGTATGCCTGGTACCTACTACAGAAAACAGCCCAAAACACAATTTGAATACATCCAATTTTTTCACTCAAAACTGACCCTTTTTTGGCACTGTAGGTAGCTGTGGATTTTGAGCCCTAGCTCAGCCAGCACCTAGGGAAATCTAGAAACATGCACATTTCTGAAAATTAGATACCTAGGGGAATCCATGGTTGCGTGACTTGCATGCCTTTCACCAAGTTTTTTTTAACCAGAATCTCTTGCTGACCTCAAACTTTGACTAAAAACACATTTTCCTCATATTTCTGAGATGGAAACTCTGGAGTCTGGGGAAGCCACAAATTTCCTTCCGCCCAGCATTCCCCCAAGTCTTGCCATAAGAAAAGGTACCTGACCTTTATGGGGAGGCTGTGTGCCCCCATGTAGTGCCAGAGGCAAACCCATGTATTGGGACCCCTTGATGACCTTTGACTACCATTGTTTTAATTGACTTGATGTGTTTTTTTGAGTGTAAAACATCTTTTTTTCTGCATGTGCACTTTTCCTTGAAGATTTCTTTTGTGTCTCCTTGCAGGGGGGGTGTTCGTTTTTCACAGCCTTGCCAGGAACAGAACGTGTGGGATGTGCATTTAAAAGCATGAGAGAGAGGCGTGGAATGTACTTCTTGGTATCGGAGTGTAGTGTTATATGCAGTGGTGCTCAAATGTGCATTATGTTGTACATTGGGAGATGAAGTGTTTAGTGCTATTGTCAGTGATGCACAAATGTGCATTGGGTTGTGCATTGGAAAGCATTATGAAGTTTTTACTATTGGTTTTGACATCTTGAATTCTGACTCTGTCTAGCTTGAGCTTTGCGCGCACAGGCAGTCCCCCAGATTATTCAAGTTATTTAGGCTATCCACGTTCAAGATTGTTTTCTGCACTTTTAGAGATTGTTTTCTGTACTTTTGGACATTGTTTTCTACTTTCTCAAGCTTCGCGAAGATAAAGGGCTGGAACAAGTGGGAGTGCAGAAGGATATGTGACCACTCTTTTGCCTTTGGAATGCTTGAATGGAAAGTGGCCAACAAGTTTCCTTGGTGCAGAGGAGGTCCTCTCTGGAAACTTCTAGTACTTTGAGGTTATAAAACTGGGGTTTGTTGACTTGTAAAGTGGGATTTGTTTGGAACCTGAATGAATGACGAACACATCTAATTCAGTTATTACTTCCCGGTTTGCTGAGTCTCTTGACCCTAGCTGTGAATCCCCCAGTCTGGAGTGGGCTAAGATACAGTGTTTGCAGCCAGTGAAGTGTTTTTTTTTATTATTGACTTTGTGATGTGTGAGTGTGTCTGTGTGCACATTCAAGTCTCCAGTGGTTATAATCATCTGATGTGTTATTCTTTAGTATTGGCATTGTGATGTGTGAGTGTCTGTGTGCACATTCAAGCCTCCAGTGGTTAATCATCTGATGTATCTGGTGTATATATCTTTCTGATTACACACATGTAACAGTGCTTATTTATTTCAGTGTACGTCCAATATTATTATCTGCTTTTATTTTATTCCATGTATTTTTTCCATGCATTTAACAGATGCATTTGCTTACTCATAAGTGTGTTATTATTTTTTGCACATATATACATATATATTGCACTTATATATAGATCATTTGCACTAGCACTTTCAGTCTGTGTTTGGGGCCATCTACATTTAACGGTACAGCATTGTATATAGACTATTTTAAGATATATGCAGTTTAAGCTTGTTGCACATTCTTTATGAATCTGGTGTGGTTGGACATTTTATCGTACTTCCTTTATGTGGTTTTATTCTGATGTGCAACATCCCACTAAAACGGAATGGTGTCCAAATTGGTATTTATGAATGGAAAACGGTGTTATTTAATTACCACATTGGACATGAATGCACTTTCTTTTGAATGTGTTTTTTATAATGTGTTTTTTATGTCTATGCGCTGTAAACGCCCAGCCACTGATTGTACTCAGTATTTAAACACTGCTATTGGTTCCTATTGTCATGTGAACAAGGCTACAGGGACGTAGCCGAAACGCGTCATGCTGGAGACGAGGGATCAATAAACCACCTTTTGCATTTACTTTAAGCGCTTTCTTTGTGGTCTGTACCTGTATCAACGTCGGCATCCAGGACCGACAGGCAGGAGTTGGAATCGAATATCAATTGGGCGGTGAGTGGCCGTTGCCGCCTTTACAGACCCTCCTTTCACTATGGGCTGCAGGGCTATGCGGTCGAACGTGGAAGCGAAAGAACAATTGACCCGGAAGGAGTAATTGAGCTGACAGCCCCCCGCAGCGGTGAAAGACTGACTCAATCACCGGAGGACTCGGAGGTATCGGTGTTGGACTCTCGCTGGAGTCGGACGACGTCGAGAGTTACCACCCAAAGACCGCTGGGGTAAGCCGGTGCGAGTTCGTTTGCCCTCATTTGTGCAATATACTATTGGTGCGGGAGAAAGGATTTACAGGCGCTACTGAGTTCAACTAGCCAGGAAACGTCAATATAGGAGTTCTGGGCTAAGGAATTGGTTTATTGCCCCATATAAAATGTCTACACCAGCAGAGACTTTGAGGAACTGGGAAGCATTGGCGGATGCCATGTTTGTTAATTTACCGGCATTAAAGGCTAGAACAGATACAACTAAAACCAGTGATGCTGCCATCGATTTAAAAGGAAAATTGAAAAAATTAGAAAAACTACTGAGGACCGAAACGACTAAGTGGTGGAAAAAACGCTCACTGGAAAAATATAAGGAAGTGGGACGCGTGCTGATGGAGCGAGATAGAAAACAAAATTTTGTTTAAACTCGCAAAGTCACATTTCCATAACATGAATAAAATTATTAATGATTTGTGATATGTCGTGCTAATACAACTTAGATTAAACTTTACACGTGGGGGGACTAACATGTGTGCTCATAAACGTGCATATTTGTTGCATCCTTTTGTTCGTGCAAAATAATAAAATAATTTATTGTTTTCGTTTTTGTCATTACTAACTGCTGCAAACTTAAAAGAAGCATGTGCTTGTTTTGCTTTTCCTTGTCTGTGTGATGTCATTTCTACTATTCTAGGTGCTTATGGGTCTCATAGAAAAACGGAGACTGGTAAATATAAACGCTGCTTTATTTGTTTGCAATGGCTAGGTAACATTTTGATTAATCGGGTGGGTTAATTAATTAGTAAACCATGGGGTGGATACAGAATCTACTTTATTTCTTACATTAATACTTTTCTTGTGTTTGTTTTATACTAGAAAACATAAGTTGCCTGCTTTTGGGCCTAGTCATTTGAGCCGCAGAAAAAGAGCTGATCTATAATTCTGCAGAAAGTCACGAGACGCCCATTCTGAATTAAAACGTTTATTGAAGCTGCATTCACAAAGCAAAAACTGATGAGCTGACATCATTCTGTCGGACATGGCCAAGGTCGAAAGTGAACATTTTGTCAGTCCTTAACTTGGCATCCGCGGAAGTTGTACTGAAAGTCTATGGAAGCTGCGAGGATGACTTAATACAAAGTTGCAATCGCAGGAAGCTTCTGGCTTCACGTGGAAGAGACAATGGTCTTTGTAAGACATGATTTTGTGGAACTTTTTGAGAATCGGGTGACATGTCACTTGTCACTCTCAGCCAATGGGACGTCGAGGATTTCTGAAAACTTTCCTTTGCTAGTTTAGTTAGCGTAGAAAGGTATAAAAAGTCATGCCCTTAGGGTTGGGCTGGCTGCTGCTTTCTGACTTTCCGATGAGGGTGATGTGCTGCTGGACTTTGCGTGGAGCACGTAAGAATCCTCAAAGAACTTTACTTTAATTTCTGACTATTTAGATCAGTTAGGGAAATAGGTTTTAGAAATGCTAAACTTTATATAATTTCTTTAAAATTGATTCAATTGCTTAAATTGTATTTTTCTCATATTTCTTACCATCATGCTTGCTTTATTGCAAATAAATTTCAATTATAAAACTTTCAACTTATATACCATAATTTAGAAAATAAAATCTTACTTTTGACAAACAAGCTGGTCTTGGTTATTCAGAGTGTAGGTTACCATTAGCTAGATCACGTCGCCTATGGTGGTCATTTAAATGGTTGGGTTTTATTCTAATGACTATATTCTTTCTGCAAATGTATAAATATGTATATAGTTTGTAGATAATGTGTATATAGATTTATTCTGACCACCTGATTCAGTAGGCCCAAAATATATCAGGTTTATAAATGGGTCCTTATTTAGTATAGAAATTTGTTTATAGGTTATGAAATTGGGTAGCGTAGTTTATGATATATTTTCTATAGCCCGCTGGATCAATTCTCTGGTAGCAGAGGATGGTTGCTAAGAGGTAACCAAGGTAATATGTTGGTTGCTAAGGATTACGTCATGGTATGGAAATAGGATCGATGTTTTAACACTTGTTAAGTTCGTTTTTCGTGCTATCTGTAAGCTATACCGGTATAGATTGTGTGGCGAGAAATTAGTCACGCAAGCCATCTGTTCTGTTTGTAGTGATATCGCCGAGTATCACAAGAGGTATCGCCGTGTACCATAGTGTTGTCGCCGAGCAGCACAGTTTAAGGGCTAGGTCTGAATCTTGTATAGTGAGGGTTTTCTAAGAAATTAAAGCAGCATGAGAATAGGGACAAAGCGCCTTCCATAAAACTCACTGTGATGAGAGTATTAGTTATATCCGAGCTTGAGTGAAGGGTAAAATTAACGTCGGTGCATGATTATCTATAAACAGGTTAGAGTCCTGTACGGGTACATGTTTCATATCTATAAACAGGTGAGAGCCCTGTACGGATAACGTCGTTATTTTGCTAACGGTGCATGAATTCTATAAACAGGTGAGAGTCCTGTACGGATTTCATGTGTGTTTGAATTTAGGGAATTTTCCGTGTAAAAGTGCGAGTTTGAATTGTATTTTATGTTCAAGTGGAACTCTTAGAACTTTCACTTCGCGGTGGGTTCAGAGCAAAGCGAGTTCATAATTATACGTGTTAGAAGGGTGGGGTAAGGTTACTCTACTGACAATTGAATATTATCCTTAGTGTGAATAGCGCCGTCTATTCCGAAGTGTGGATACTTGAATGTATGTAAACTATCCTAAATAGTGAAACGAACAGATGTTGTCTTTATAGTCATTGTTAAGAATTAATTTACACTGAAAAGTGTTCTTAAAATGGCGCTGTGAAAAGATTTAGTGAAGGAGGGGTAAGCGCCAGGAGTGAGAAGCGAGAAACCGCAGCTGCTGTGTACGTCACAGAGCCGCGCTGGGATTGGGTGACCTACGTCACAAGCTGTATTCTGATTGGCTCTTGAGTCTCTGACGGCCTGTGAGCAGATTGGTCGTTCGGAAAAATTCTAAATTTATTGGTTGAGCAGAAAAGTGACGTAGCTCAACTGCCATTGGCTTGTTGGTGTGTTTCGCGCACGGATTGGTTGTTTTACGGAACATCCCGGAAATATTTTACGAACGATTTTGTGAATTAAATATAACTTTTAAAAATGAGTTATCATTTTAAACATGTTGAGAAAAAGACAACATTATTTCAGAAATTTAAGAATTTATTTTCACCTGACAAGAAAATCGAAACGCGAGGTGGTAAACTACTTCATAAGTATAAAACACCTGCAGCGTACATGGAAGGTGAATACGGATATCATACTGTCTTATGGTTCGACAGTTGGAAACGCTATACTAAAAACGATGGTGTTTTAGCTTGGCCTGATGATGGTTCATTTAATGTAAGAGTTTTAAGAAATTTACGAGAGAAAATGAATGCTCTTGTTCCAAAACCGAGACCAACTCAATTTGAAACTTTAGTTGAGTGGGAAGACGAGATGTATCAGTTACAAAGAGAAGCTAGTGGAATTAAAAGACCTTCTAAAAATCCATCATGGAAAAGAGAAACTCATGAAGATAGATTGCGAATGTGGAGACAGGGAAACATGAGTGAAGGATTGTATTTAATTCATGAAATGGTAATGGGTTCTCCTACAGGGAAATCTATGGAAAGTGAATCTGAGGATGCAGTTATGGAAGAAATATATACAACTGCTAGAAAGAAACAGCCTAATCAGCCTTTGAGACCTCCTAGATCATGGTCTACTCCGGTGGTTTCTACTGAAACTTCACCGAGTGCACCTCCAATTAGTGAAGCTCCTAAACTTTATCCAAATAATTGTGAAATCACTGAAACTCCTAGAAGATCAGAATTCGAGAATGCTCGAAATGAAGGTAGACATTTTTCAATGACTCCAAGAGCAAGGGAACCTCCAAAAGATTATGCAAGAGAGACAAGAAATGTTGAGGATGTTGATTATAATGAATATTTAAGGTCTAAAGAAGAATTAATTAAAAGAATGACAAAAGGCATGGAAGCTGTCACAGTTCCAGTAACAATAGGTCCTGTTCAGCCTGTATTTGATCAAAGAGATACAAACAAAAATGGATTAACTATTCCTTTAAATACAGAAACTCAAAAGGCTACTGAAAAATTTTATTCAGACTTGACTGAATTAAACACTTCTAGATCGAGAATGCCTGATTTAACCTTTAATGAAGATTTATCTCCAAAAACACCAATGGGTGCTATGTCAGATGTAGGAAGTCCTGAAGTCAGGGTAACCACACCAAAACTTGATGTGGCCAAATTAAAAGCTAATATTGAAGAATTAATAATTGGAACAATTGGCCCAGATAGTTTAAATTACTATCGGGATGATGAACTACTATTCATTTGCAAAAGTATTCAATGGAAAACGAAAAATAAATATGATCAATTAGAAGATCTAGCTGCAGAACTTGAAATCGATGTAAGTAAACAAAAGAATTTTGCAAAGCATTACAGATTAGACTTTTCAGAAAGTGACATTGAGAGTTTGAACTCAATGGGAAGAATAGTTCACATTAAAGATTTGATTGTCTATATCAAAAAGCTAGGAGAACTGAACAAATGGAGAGTGAAATGGACCAAAAGGAAGGAAGATGAAAGATTGGAAAAATTGTCAAAACAATTTCCAATGAGAGAAGTTGCGGGTGGAGGATATGTTCATGTCCCATGGTCGAGACAAGACATTCTGTTATTCACAAATGACTTTCCAAAATTGAGGGAAAAACCAGTTGAGTGGTACAGGCAAGTCGATAGATTTATCAAAGTGTCAAAAGTTCTGTGGATTGATTTAGATGGATTTTTTGACATTGTAGTCCCATCTGATCTTTGGACAGAATGTAAAATATCTATTAGTTGGCCAAAAGCAGAACCTGAGCGAATTAAAGAAACAGGTGCCCCAAATCCACTTGTAATGGATTTCTATGAGAAAGTAATTGTTTGGATGAAAAACAAAATTCCACCCAAAGAAGTTGATTGGGTTAAAATAGAAAGAACAGAACAGGAAACAAAAGAATCAGTTCATTCTTTTTATGAAAGACTATTGTTAATCTTTAAACAATACAGTGGTTATGAAAAATTAGATGAAAAAGACATGAGTCATTTTATCTATAGATTTGTTTATGGACTAAAACCTGAAATTGGAGAAATGATCAGAACTAGTATTGTCGGATGGCAAGCACTATCTGTAGATGATATTCTAAGAAAAGCAAAATATTGTAGCGATGAATTAGAAGTAAAACAGAAGAAGCTGAAGGAGAAAGCCATGTGGGCTCAGGTAAAGGTGGCTGAGCAACAGATTGCCAGCATGGGAAATAAGAACACTAATTTTGTTCAAACTGGAAATACAAACCAGATACAAGGAAAGTTTAAAGGTAATAATTTCCCAAAGAAATTTAGCCCAAAGATAGAAGAGCTGAAACAAAGATTACCTTGTTTTAATTGTGGCGAAATTGGACATTGGAGGGACGAGTGTCCTCATCCTCCTAAAAATTTAAAGAATCCCTTATTGAATCCACAGATGCAGAATGGTGTTAACCTGCAGCAACAGCTACAGATGCAACAGGGGTTAAATGAATTTAATATTCAGCGACAGTTACAACAACAGCAACAACAACAGGTGAATAATCGTCAAGACCAGTTGCCACAACCACCTTTTCCGAATTGTGGGGGAGTTCAAAAATATAATCCAAACGTGGGATTTCAGGGATGTGAACAGGTAATAAAACCACAAAAACAGCAAAAGCAGCAAAGGGTTCAAATGCAAAATGCTTCACAACAATTTTTATTAACAGAAAGTCAAGACAGTGATTCTGATGATTATTGCTGACGGTGCCCGAGAGAGGAGGAAGAGTGTGTTGTTGGAGCCACTCTTGAGGTTGACCAGTCAGGTCCTTATGTAAACGGGAAAGTTAATGATGTAGACATCACTTTTCTAGTGGACACTGGTGCTACCCGTTCTACTGTTAGATCAGTGGAAATTGAAAACCTACCTCTCTCTGGGGATACCATCCAAGTTGTGGGAGTAAGTAATCAGCAAATTAAAACAGACTTAACTGATCCAGTACCAGTTGAAATTGGAAATTACAGAGACAAACACAGATTTGTGGTTTGTAATAGTAGTCCAGTAAATCTATTAGGCAGAGACATCCTATGTAAAATGAATTGCAGAATATACTGTTCTCCTGAAGGAGTTGAGTTACAAACAATGGAGGAAGATGGTTTGTACAGAATGACAATGATGATGATGGAAGCAGAAGAAACAAAATTGTTTCCTGCATTTGAAGAAAAGGATTTACCTGAAGAGCTAAAGGAAACAGTGAAATCTGAAATATGGGATTTTACTGGGAATGAGATGGGTCTGATGAAAAACGTAGATCCTGTAAAAATTGCATTGAAACAGGGAATAGAATTTCCAAACACTCCACAGTATAAAATGAAAACAGAGACAATTGAAGGTATTACACCTATAATTGAAAAATTAATCAAGCAAGGCGTATTAAAGGAAATGAAAAGTAGCTCTTGTAATTCACCAATTATGGGAGTTAAAAAGTCTAACGGAACATTTAGGATCGTACAAGATTTGAGAAAGGTTAATCAAATTGTCATTCCATGTTGTCCTGTGGTTCCAAATCCAGCAGTAATTCTATTTCAGATTCCACATGATGCTGAATGGTATACAGTCATTGACCTTTGCAATGCATTCTTTACTGTTCCCTTACACCCAGACAGTTATGAAATCTTTGCTTTCAGATTCCAAGGTAAGACCCTTGGATGGACAAGAATCCCTCAGGGCTGTACAGAAAGTCCTTCAATCTTTAATGAATTGTTAAAAAGATCATTAGAAGATTTAGACTTGCCAGGTAGGTCTACGCTGGTGCAGTATATTGATGATTTGTTAATAGCTGCAAAGACAAGAGAAAATTGTGTAACAGACACAATAATTCTGTTAAATCGCCTTGCAGAAGAAGGACATAAAGTGTCCCCAGCAAAACTACAGTTTTGCAAACAAGAAGTAAAATATCTTGGTCACAGAATTGCAAAAGGAAAAAGACAAGTAACAATAGAGAGAATAAAAATGATTCAAGCAATGTTACCGCCAAGAACACAAAGACAGGTCAGAATGTTCCTGGGAATGGTAGGTTACTGTCGACAATGGATAAGTGGATTTTCAGTAATTGCAAAACCACTACAAAGACTGACCAAATCAGATGTAAAAGATCCAATTATTCTCAATGATGCTGAGATGGAATCTTTTGAGAACCTGAAAAAGAGCTTATGCCAAGCTCCTGCTTTGGGTATGCCAAATTATGAGAAATATTTTGAACTGTATTGCAGTGAGAGAGAAGGATGTGCATTATCTGTATTAATACAGAGACATGGAAATTTAAAGAAACCTATTGCATACTTCTCTGCAGTTCTTGATCCAATTGCAAAAGCATTACCAGGTTGTTTGAAAGCAGTTGCAGCTACAAGTATCAGCCTTGAACAAAGTGAAGGAATCATTATGGGATTTCCTGTGAAAGTTTTTGTGCCTCATTCAGTTGAAATATTACTGACAAGAGGTAAGACTCAACATTTAACAAGTAGCAGATTGACAAAGTATGAGAAAATCATACTGGGAGCAGATAATGTTTCGATTTCAAGATGTTTGAATCTGAATCCTTCTACATTACTGCCTGATTCTGAAATTGTTGATGATATTGAAACTGAACATGAATGTTTAGATGTCATGGAATTCTGCACTAAACCCAGAAAAGACATCAAAGACAGACCTTTGTCTGAATCGGATTTTGTCTACTTTGTAGATGGCTCATGCTTAAGATCCGAAGGAGGTGTCTTGAAAGCTTCATACTCAGTTTGTACAGTTGTAGATGTTGAAGAAGCATCATGTCTTGAAGGAGTTCGTTCAGCACAAGTGGCTGAATTGATTGCTTTAATTCGTGCATGTGAAATATCAAAAGATATAAGAGTTACTATCATTACTGATAGTCAATATGGGTACGGAGTTGTGCATGATTATGGACAACTCTGGTCACAGAGAGGATACATGACATCAACAGGATCACCAATTAAAAATGCAGTTTTCATTAGAAGATTAATTGAAGCAATACAATTGCCAAAAGAAATTGCCATAGTCAAGTGTGCAGCGCACACTAGAGGAACTGATTATATTTCCAAGGGAAATGCCTTCGCAGACGAAACAGCAAAGTACTGCGCAAGGAAAAATTATTCATACAATCGGGAGAGGAGTAAAGAAACTGATTCAAATTCATTAATGCTAACAACTGTTGTAGAAACCTGGCATGAGATTAGAGATTTACAAAACGAAGCAGATGATGAAGAAAAAGACCTATGGTTAAGATCAGATTGTAGACCACGTGAAGAAGATGGAGTGTGGGTTTACAAAGATGGCAGAATAGTCTTACCAAATTGCTTGATTGCTGACATGGCCAGATTATATCATGGTCCTGCACATCTAGGAAGAGATTCTATGGTCAGACTTTTTAGAGAAACATGGTTCAATACCAAATTTAGAACCATTGCAGAATCTTTTTGTCAAAGGTGTTTGTCATGCCAACAAATGAATCCAAACAGAAAATCAGTGGTGGGGACAGGAATAATTGGTCGAGAGGGTGGTCCCTTTACCAGGTTACAAATAGATTTCATTGAAATGCCCTTACACAACTGTTTGAAATATGTACTTGTAATTGTATGCTTATTCTCAAGATGGGTAGAGGCTTTCCCTACACGACATTGTGATTCAATTACAGTAGCAAAACTAATGCTCAGAGAAATCATCCCAAGGTATGGTTTTCCAGTCACTATTGAGAGTGATGGAGGAAGCCATTTTGATAACAAACTGTTGAAGTTAATTTGTGAAGCTTTGAGCATTGAGCAGAAAATACACTGTGCATACAGACCAGAGGCATCAGGTGTAGTTGAACAAATAAATGGAACTATCAAAAACAGAATTGGAAAAATGTGTCTAGAGACAGGAGTTAAGTGGACTGATGCTCTTCCACTTGTTTTGATGTCATTAAGAAGTACACCAGATAAAAAGACAGGTCTGAGTCCTCATGAAATTTTAATGGGAAGAGTTATGAGGCAAGCTTTTGTACCTGTAGGTAAACTGTTGAGCATAAATGACAGTGCAATTTTGGATTACTGTAAAAGGTTATCTGATATGGTAACTTCTGTGTCTAATCAGGTGGGAACTGAAGCTCAATCAAATGAAAAAGTTTTGACTCATGATCTGAGACCCGGCGATTGGGTCAGAACGAAAGTACATCGGAGAAGGAATTGTCTATCTCCTAGATGGCAGAAACCTAGGCAGGTAATATTGATCACTACTAATGCTGTAAAGTGCAGAGGATTGAAGCGCTGGATTCATCCAAGTCATACTATTCCAGTACCAACTCCTGAAAGTTCTGATGTTGAAAGTGATACCACAGATGATTCTGATTCTGAAGCAGAAGATAGAACAGAAGGTGAAGTAATTCCAGATTCTGAAGATCGACAAGAAAGTCGACATCTGGAAACTGTGCCAGTGAATGGAAATCTGACAAGAAAAGACTTAGAAATAATTGAAATAGATTCTGAAGGTGAAGAGAATCTGTTAAAAGGAAAGATAACTGAGGATTCGGTTGTCTCTATTGAAGACAAAGAAGCTGAACCAAAAGAAGTTTCAGACCAGGAGAGTATCGAAAGGCAGAGAACAAGCTCTGAAGTAAGGAACAAAAATCCGAAATCTGGGAAGCTAGAGGTAATTGAGGAAGAAGAGGAGAACGAATTACCGAGTACCAGTGATGGAAGACAAAGTGAAGTTCCTGAAGGAGTGAAATTGCCGAATAGAGAAGTTCCTGAGTCAATTGAAATTTCAGATTACGAAACTGAAGAAAGTGACGTGGAAGGTGGAAGTGAAAACGGAAAGAAAAGGACTTGGAAGTCAGAATCAAATAATTCTGAACCAAAGAAGAAGTACGTGAGAAAAGCAGACTACTGGCCTGGTGGAAGATTGAGAGTCAGATTGATCAAAAAGCCAATAGAACAAGTTGAAGAAATAAGTAGTCAAAAGAGTCCAGGAAAAGAAGTTGGAGTTGGAAGAAAAATCGAAGTGATATCGAGAAAAGGGAAGAGAATAATTAGACCAAACCAGAAATACAAGTCTCCTGAGTGGACTTACTTAGTAATTCCACCTGTTATTGACATATATGATAGTAGTGAAGAAGAAAACGAAATCCAAGAAATTAGTGACAATGATTGAAGTACAGAATTATTAATTTGGCAAAAGGCTGAAGAAAATCTGTTAGTTGACACAAGGTCGAAGAAAAACTGTTTAGTTGAAGAAAACTTATGTATGACATAAGGTCGAAGAAATCTTGTTTAGGGTTATAAAAGAGAAATATATTTTAAAAGGGGGGTGTATATAAATTTTAAAATTTATTTTTATTTTTGAAGCTAAAACTAACCTAAAAATGCCTTATGTTAAGGAGAGCACTTCAAAATGTTCTGTTTTTAAAAGATGCTGTAAGATGACTCTGGTATGTCTGCTCATTTTAGTTCTGCTCTGGTTGGTACTAGCTGTGATTATCCCTTTAGAAATGAATAGAGAATTACACAAAGTTAACATAACAAGCAAAGCTCTGATTAGCCAAACTAAACATAGTGCATCTGCAAAAGTTATTGATCATCAGCCTAACATTCATCAAGATAAATCAATAGGTGATTTTTCAAGCAATACATTCACAAAGCTTTTGAGTGAATATGTAAAGGTAATGGATGCAAAAGACTGTTATGTCTGTGTTAAGTTACCTGCTTCTGTTTCTGAGGGAGTAACATATAATATGCTTCCTCTCACTTATGCTGTAACATGTAGTGTATTAACTAGTTTATTTTATCAAACTGGTCATTTAGAATATTACTATTCAAATTATGATGAGATTTTTGCTAATGTTAAGATTGATAATGCTTTAAATAAGCATAAGAAAGCAAAACAATTAAGAGAATATTTCCTTGTTACTAACGAACTCACTTACGAGTATGCTTATAAGAATAATCTAACATGTAAATTAAGTGCTGAAGGAAAGAAATTTTTGAATATGGTTGAGGAGAGAAGAGCAATTTATAAGAGAAATGAATTAGTCAAGCAGACTAAGTCATCCTTCTGGCAAAAAGAGGATGAGAAATTAAATGGCAAAATGCTTGAAAATATTGCAATTCACATAGACAAACCTGTTAGTGGAAAGCTTTGCATTAGAAGAGATAATACACTTTTTGATAATTATTTTGTAGGTGCAAGTAACTGTGAAGATACTTATCAGATTATGGGAGGTTGGGGATTTAAAGGTGGAAAAGATCCTATCTTCCCTGGAATTTATTTTGTTTGTGGTGACAAAGCTTACTATAACCTTCCAGACCATTGGTATGGAACTTGTTATGTGGGAATTGTTTTTCCTAAAGTGTTTCATGTTGACAGAGATTCAGAAGGATTGTTTAAAATTCATAATTATGTTAATAGAGCTAAAAGAGAAACTTTTACTGAAGTTCTGGGAGATATTTTTCAAGCTGTAATACCTTTTGTTGGTATAACCCTAAATGCAGGGAGAATCAGAAAATTGTCCACTATAGTTGATAGATTATCAACTGACACTGCTGATGGGTTTCAATTAGTGAATGTTGAAGTTATTGCAATTAGATCCATGGTAATTCAAGATCGTCTTGCTTTAGACATACTTCTAGCAAAAGAGGGAGGAGTCTGTGGCATTTTACATATCCAACATTGCTGTACATATATACCTGATGAAAGTAAGAATATTGAAATGTATATTAAGAATATTACACAAATGCATTCAGAGATAATTCCTTTAGAAGAAGAAGATTTTACAGGGAAACTTTCAAAAAGGTTTCAAGCAATTAAAAACTGGTTTCATAATATCGGAAGTTCAATTCTTGGCAAGATTCTGGCACCTTTGATTATAATAGTATTCATTTTTATTTTGACTAAAGTAGGTTGTTTGTTACATAAAAGAAAGAAACAGTTGAAGGAAAAGAAGAGAATCTATAAACTCAGAAAAGAAGAGGAAAGGGAGATCGAGTTACAGGAGTTACATAGAGAGCGTCATGTTAATTGCAAAGATTATGCTGAAACAGACTTTTAGGTTTTCTAATACAAATGAATTTGAATCGATTTCTTAAAATTTTAATTTACCAAAATTTTGAGTGCTGGTGTGGTGATTTGTTAATCACCAGATGAGGGAGTTGATGGAGCGAGATAGAAAACAAAATTTTGTTTAAACTCGCAAAGTCACATTTCCATAACATGAATAAAATTATTAATGATTTGTGATATGTCGTGCTAATACAACTTAGATTAAACTTTACACGTGGGGGGACTAACATGTGTGCTCATAAACGTGCATATTTGTTGCATCCTTTTGTTCGTGCAAAATAATAAAATAATTTATTGTTTTCGTTTTTGTCATTACTAACTGCTGCAAACTTAAAAGAAGCATGTGCTTGTTTTGCTTTTCCTTGTCTGTGTGATGTCATTTCTACTATTCTAGGTGCTTATGGGTCTCATAGAAAAACGGAGACTGGTAAATATAAACGCTGCTTTATTTGTTTGCAATGGCTAGGTAACATTTTGATTAATCGGGTGGGTTAATTAATTAGTAAACCATGGGGTGGATACAGAATCTACTTTATTTCTTACATTAATACTTTTCTTGTGTTTGTTTTATACTAGAAAACATAAGTTGCCTGCTTTTGGGCCTAGTCATTTGAGCCGCAGAAAAAGAGCTGATCTATAATTCTGCAGAAAGTCACGAGACGCCCATTCTGAATTAAAACGTTTATTGAAGCTGCATTCACAAAGCAAAAACTGATGAGCTGACATCATTCTGTCGGACATGGCCAAGGTCGAAAGTGAACATTTTGTCAGTCCTTAACTTGGCATCCGCGGAAGTTGTACTGAAAGTCTATGGAAGCTGCGAGGATGACTTAATACAAAGTTGCAATCGCAGGAAGCTTCTGGCTTCACGTGGAAGAGACAATGGTCTTTGTAAGACATGATTTTGTGGAACTTTTTGAGAATCGGGTGACATGTCACTTGTCACTCTCAGCCAATGGGACGTCGAGGATTTCTGAAAACTTTCCTTTGCTAGTTTAGTTAGCGTAGAAAGGTATAAAAAGTCATGCCCTTAGGGTTGGGCTGGCTGCTGCTTTCTGACTTTCCGATGAGGGTGATGTGCTGCTGGACTTTGCGTGGAGCACGTAAGAATCCTCAAAGAACTTTACTTTAATTTCTGACTATTTAGATCAGTTAGGGAAATAGGTTTTAGAAATGCTAAACTTTATATAATTTCTTTAAAATTGATTCAATTGCTTAAATTGTATTTTTCTCATATTTCTTACCATCATGCTTGCTTTATTGCAAATAAATTTCAATTATAAAACTTTCAACTTATATACCATAATTTAGAAAATAAAATCTTACTTTTGACAAACAAGCTGGTCTTGGTTATTCAGAGTGTAGGTTACCATTAGCTAGATCACGTCGCCTATGGTGGTCATTTAAATGGTTGGGTTTTATTCTAATGACTATATTCTTTCTGCAAATGTATAAATATGTATATAGTTTGTAGATAATGTGTATATAGATTTATTCTGACCACCTGATTCAGTAGGCCCAAAATATATCAGGTTTATAAATGGGTCCTTATTTAGTATAGAAATTTGTTTATAGGTTATGAAATTGGGTAGCGTAGTTTATGATATATTTTCTATAGCCCGCTGGATCAGTGCCTAGGGGGTTGAGGGTTCTCATAGCACCATCTTTTGAGAACCCCAACCCCCTTATGCTCAAAGAATGGGCATCTGGTAATCTGGACGCTTCTATGAATATGGTTTGTCTGCTAATTAAATACGCAGAAATTGACCGCAAAGAAATTTTTAAGGAAATAGAGCAATTGAATAAAGAATTGGATGAGGATGAAAACAAGGAATATATAAAGAAGTACAGAGAAGAAATAGATGTAAGGCTGGTAAAACATCAAGAAACCATCAGCCCCAGGAAGCAATATAAGTTTGCGCGTGGTGCCTCTAAAGCACCACCACTTTGGTGGGTTTGGGTCCTGGGGGTCAACTTCGGGCGCCATCTTTGTTTGGGGCTTCTCATCCGGCGGCGGCCGCCATCTTGGAGCGGACTCGCGCGCCAAGGGCTCACTGGAGAGCCTATTTAAGGCGGTCCTTCGTGTGGTGGCGGTCTCTACCACCTACCACACTGCTTGGCTCGCGCTGCATTAGCGCTGTGCATTTTTAAGCTTCCCTCGTTTTGTATCTGGGTTACTTTTGTGTTTACTTACCCCTGCTTTTACCTTGTTGCCTGCAGCTCGCGCCTCGCTCCCCACACCGCATTAAAAAAAGGGCACCTTGTGCCTCTAAAGCACCACCACTTTGGTGGGTTTGGGTCCTGGGGGTCAACTTTGGGCGCCATCTTTGTTTGGGGCTTCTCATCCGGCGGCGGACGCCATCTTGGAGCGGACTCGCGCGCCAAGGGCTCACTGGAGAGCCTATTTAAAGTCGCTCCCCACGCGCAGCGGGACGCGCAGGTGGACGCCCTCGCTTAGCCTGAGTCGTGCCGGAGTCCTGCCCGTCTGCGCCCGTCCGCGTCCCGGAGGCGGCGGGGCGGTGGAGAACGACGGTCCGGCCGGGCGTGGGTGAGGATGATCCACTACACTTCGGCGACGTTACGCGCCATGCGCACTTTATCTTGCTCGTGTCGCTCAGTATTTCTGGGGCGCCACAAGGGCAAACGACGCTGTCCCGCCTGCGGCTGGGCGCCTACTGGGATTCCGGTCGGCGTCCATAGGCCGGCTGAGGCGCGTGTGAAACATCTTTGCCTGCTGCTCAATACGAGGTCAGTAGGAAGCCATGCCCAGCACATTTATGACCTTCTCGTCAGGGAAAATCCTCTATGTCTCCTTTTGACAGAGACTTGGTTGGGAGAGGCGTCCAACCCGGACATCTTTACTGCCATCCCTTCTACATATAACATTTTTCGGCAGGACAGAGGGAAGGGGGGGTGGAGTCGCTGTGGTGGTGAAGAAGAGCGTTTCTTGCACAGTTCTTCCTGTGAATCCCATCGAGGGCTCTGAGTCCCTTGCCTTTCTGCTCAGACTATCTCCGGGTCAAGCGTTTAAGGGGCTGTTGGTTTATAGGCCACCCGGCCCGGTGGGTTCTTTCTGGGAGGACCTACAGACAGCCATTTTAGAGTTGGCGCTGTCTGCACAGCACTGCTTGCTGGCAGGCGATTTCAATTTCCATCTTGATGACCCGGACAATCCGGATGTGATTAAATTGCTGGACATTACATCTCAGGCTTGGCCTGACACCATTTGTGTCAGGGCCTACACATGAGAAAGGGCATACCCTCGACCAAGTGTTCTCGTCAGTCCCAATTGCTGACATTGAAACGCTGCCGGTGCTCTGGACGGATCATAGACTGATTAGGTTTTCCGTGTTGGAGAATGGGCGATCTGACAACTGTGCCCCCACGGTGCCTAGATCAGCCTCGAGAGCGTTGCACAGAGTGACGCCTGTGATGCTGGAACAGGCGCTCATGGAACATCCTTGTCATCTTTCGGGGGATCCGGAAAGAGACACTGAGGCTCTGCAGCGGTGGCTGACTGAGAGGCTGGACGATCTTGCCCCTAGGGCAACCCCCCGGTCTACGGCAATACGGCAATCTGCGCCGTGGTTTACGGAGGCGCTGCGTTTGGCTCGCAGCCAATGTAAGGTTGCTGAGCGGGCCTGGCGCCTTCAATATGACGGGGAGGCTAAACTTGCCTACAGGTCGGCTGTGAAGGCCTATCACCGTGACATTCTTGGTGCCAAGAGGGAATACCTTGCCAGGAGGATTGAGGCGTCGGCGAACTCCTGTAAGGAGATCTTCACGATCGTGAAGGAGTTCACGACCCCGAGCGCCTATTCACCCCCGCCAGTACCATCAGATGCGTGGGCGTGTGACCTTGCCACTTTTTTCACCGACAAGATTAAGGCGATTCAGGCCTCCTTCTTGGAGAGCTTGGAGGAGGGTTGTTGCGGCCCCGGGGCAGGACATGGAACATCGTTCACGTCAACGGCAGTGCTGGTAGACTTTCCACCGGTCTCCAGTGATGCGTCCCGGGTGCTGTTGGCCAGTCTTAAATCTGGCTCGCCACTTGACCCTTGCCCTGCCAAATTTTTGGCTGGGATGGCGGCGGTGGTGAACCCTCTGGTCAACCCGATCCTCAATGCCTCCTTGAGGGAGGGGAGTGTCCCACGCACCTGGAAAAGGGCGATGGTGATCCCCCTTCTGAAAAAGCCTGGTCTTGATGCCGAGGTTTTGGCCAATTACAGGCCAATTTCACTTCTCCCGGCTTTGGCGAAGATCACTGAGAAGCATGTTCATGGCGTCTTGTCGAGCTTCCTTGAGTCCAACAATTTGCTCCATCCATCCCAATCCGGTTTCCGTCCTAATTTTAGCACGGAAACGGCGTTGGTGGAGGTCTCAGAGATCATCAGGGAGACCTTGGATGCGGGTGGCAAGGCCATGTTAGTCATGCTGGACCTGTCGGCGGCCTTCGACACCGTCCCCCATGAGGCGCTTTTGGCCAGGCTTTATGACATCGGCCTAAGGGGGACGGTGCTCAAATGGTTTACATCTTTTTTGGAAGGCCGCCGCCAGACGATCTGGGTTTCCCAGAGCTCCGCCGAGATGCTGCCATTGGGAGTCGGGGTTCCACAGGGTTCTGTGTTGAGCCCGTCGTTGTTTAACATCTTTATGTCCCCTCTGGCGGCTGCGGTGGAGGCTTACGGAGCCCAGATCGTGTCCTACGCCGACGACACGCAACTCCTCTTCACATGTGGTAAAGATCAGCCATTTGATGGGGAGAGAATTCGGGATTGCCTGGGTATGGTTTTTGGATGGTTCCAGCGGAACAGTCTGAAGGCCAACTCCAGCAAGTCGGAGTTCTTATTCTTTGGCTGTGCCACCGACCCCGAGTGGCGGCAATGGTGGCCGGCCACTATGTGTCCCCAGGCACAATCCTCTTTGGTTGCCAAGAACCTTGGTGTTAAGCTGGATAACAAGCTCTCACTGAGAGCGCACGTTCTCGGCCTGTCCGGCACTTGTTTCGGCATTATGAAGATGCTCAGCAAGTTTCTTCCTCTATTATCTGCGGAGCACAGGCGGATTACGGTGCAGGCGCTCATCGGATCCAGGTTAGACTATGCCAATGCCCTTTTCTTAGGCCTCCCGGATTACTTGGTTCAGCGCCTGCAGGTGGTACAAAACTCTGCAGCCCGTGCGATCTTTGGTCTGCATAGGCGAGCACGAGCCACTGGGTTGCTGCAGACGCTCCACTGGCTGCCGATCCGGAAGCGGATTATGTTTAAATCCCTGACGCTGATGCATAAAGCATTGTTTGGCTCAGGTGCGGGATATTTGCAGAAGCGACTGGCTTTCTATCGCCCTGCCCGCTCACTGCGCTCTGAATCCCTCTTCACTGCTGTGGTTCCGCGTGTGAGGATGGCCCGCATTGGGGGGCGCTCTTTTAGCCTCAAGGCCCCCCAGCTGTGGAATTCGCTCCCGTTGGCACTACGCAGTACCCCCAATCTGCTCTAATTCAGGAAAAATCTGAAGACCTGGCTTTTTAATCTTTCTGTTTAGTGGGTGTCTTTTTCTTTTGAGTTTGCTTTTTCTTGTTATGTTCTTCTACATTTGAGCTGCCTGTGGAAAGCGCCGGGACACTCTGTTAGAGTAGCCGAGCGCTATATAAATGCAATTTAACATAACATAACATAACAAAAGTGACTATGAGACGGGAAGAATATTCACGTTTGCGCGTAAATTCAATAATGCAACGAGACAAGCCCTGGCACCTAGTAACACCAATCAAACACCAAAAGGGAATCAAAGTGCAGAGCTATCTGAAACAGAGTTAAGCTCTGTGGCAAGCAGTTGTGATTCAGATGATGGAGCGGTGGGTATTTCAAATCAAGCTAAAATACCTACAAAATATACACCCTCAGAAGAACTGGGTTTTCTCGTAGAAGACAGATTCAAGACATTGCGACCGCAAACTCGACAACAGCGGAAAATAAACGAAGAGCAAACAACAAAAGGCGCAATGCAAGGAGGAAACTCAGGAGGCAGAGGCTCAGCAAAGAGAGGCAGGGGAAAGAAATGGTAATAGATCCATCTACTGTCACGAACAATGAAGACACAGTTGTCAAGGACCAGTTGAACAGCGAATCAGATGACAACACTGTGGTTAACCTGTCAGATACCACCCTCACTAAGGCTGAACTGCAACTTCTTTCCCTAGGTCTCTCGTACTGCCCCAAAAAATCATTTAATTACGTCCAAACTCGGATAGACGTTTTTAAGTTTATTCGTAAGCTTAAGTTCAAGAAACACTTCAAATTGTCTAATGCTCAAGTTCGGGCGTCTGATATGATTGAGAGATCTCAACCCTCCAACATTTTCCAAGTATCAGATGTGAAAGCTCTCAGAGTGGCTCAGGAATTGGCTTTGGAGGAAGAGTTCGAAGCAGGTACTACCCAAGAAACATTTTCAAACATGGGCATAACAGTGAATCGACCTTGTGTCACCCAATTCAAACCTCCTTCTACTTTTTATCCAATGATGCCAAAAGACAATATAGATGCTTTCTGTGATATAGTAGTGGAGGATCTAAAAGGACTACAATACAAAGTATCTAGGAAGGCCAGCCGAGTCAGGTACATGGAAAAAGAGTACAGTAACCTGATGAAGAAATTGAGAAGCGACTCTAACCTGATAATTAACAAAGCCGATAAGGGGGGTAATACAGTCATCTGGCCCCGGACCCTTTATATGGAGGAGGCAGAACAGCATTTGAGTGATACGACCTGCTAAAGAAAGGGCAGTTTCAATGACATTAAATGCTTAAAAGACACCATACACAAGGAATTGAATCAATGGAAGCTTGAAGGCCTGTTAAGCAAGCAAGAACATGCATTTCTGAAGAATGATTACCCGGTCACGCCCTCCTTTTACCTAATTCCTAAGATCCATAAGCAGATTACACCAGTACCTGGGCGACCGATCATCTCAGCCCAGGGCAGCTTATTAGAACCCATTTCTAAATATGTGGACCATTTTCTACATGAGCATGTGGAAGCACTACCTTCGTTCATTAAAGACACTGGACACTTCCTTTCGAAAATAAATGGTATAGAATGGGAAAGTGATTTTGTGCTCATTGCTTTGGACATTAGCTCATTATATACCAGCATTATACACACAGATGGGCTTAACGCCGTGAAGTATTTTTTGGGGAAACGTAGCATTATACATAGTCATCACAGTGTTATGTTGCTCAGAATGATAGAACTTTGTTTGAACAATAATTATTTTTTGTTTAACAGGGAAGTATATCAGCAACTGAGAGGAG
Source organism: Lissotriton helveticus (assembly GCF_964261635.1). NCBI lineage: Eukaryota > Metazoa > Chordata > Amphibia > Caudata > Salamandridae > Lissotriton > Lissotriton helveticus. The sequence continues at coordinate 307,305,866 of NC_136068.1, read as the reverse complement.
TGGCTATGGGGGCATGCTTCTCCCCCACCTATGCATGTTCACATGTAGGGTGGTGGGAGGAGCATGTCCTCAGAGGATCACTCAACACTCTTTTCTCCGATAGGATAGTTCATTTTTGGGGTTTTATTGACGATATCTGTATAATTTGGAGAGGCACACAAGAGTCTGCTACTGAGTTTGTCAACAGGATCAATGATAACGATCTCAATCTGCGATTCACTTCCCAAATCAGCACTAGTCAGATCCAATTTCTGGATGTAGAAATATACATCTGCAATAATAAGTTGCAAACTCGGCTCCATAGAAAATCAACAGCGGGCAATGCGATCCTGCACGCTAGCAGTTCACATCCGAGTCATCTTATCAGAAGCATCCCCTATGGGGAGTTTTTGAGGATGCGTAGGATCTGCAGTTCTGAGTCTGATTTGGAGGTATGCCAAAGTGGGGCGTTTAATTGATTCTGTGCTCGCGGTTATTGTGCCTCATTATTACAGGAGGCGAAAGACAAGGCCAATAGCTCTAGCAGAGAAACATGTCTCACTGTAGGCAGTACAAATACCACCCATGAACCAGAGGAGTCAAATGACAAGATTAGCCTTATCACTACTTTCAATGCGGAGGAAAGGAAAGTGAGGGGGATACTTAAAAAACATTGGCCTTTACTGAAAACCGACATCAGTTTAGCTTCGATGTTACCAGATGAACCTTCAATTACTTTCAGGAGAGCACCCTCTATGGGGGATGTTCTAGTTAAATCTAGTCCTGAGGTAATATTAAAGAAAGATTGGTTATCGAATAAATATGGTTTTCATAAGTGCATCTCATGCAGAGCATGCAAGTTTGGTATTAACACCAAGGAACATTACTCTGCATTTGATCCTAAACCTATACAGATTAAAGCACATTACACCTGTCGCACTGACTTCGTGGTTTACGTACTCCAGTGTACTTGTGGGCTCAAGTACATTGGGAGTACTAAATTACAGGCTTTTAATCGTATCCTCCAGCACCTGAGAGCGATTGTCAATTCAGATGAAAGTTATCCAGTTGCGCGCCACTTTGAATTAGTCCACAAGAGGAATTTGAATGATTTAAAATACTTCATCATCGATGCAGTACCCAAAAACATCAGGGGTGGCAACAGAGAAAGACAACTTAGACAGCTGGAAAGTAAATATATTTTACTTCTTGATACCAGGATCCCTAAAGGGATGAATACAGGGGAAGACTTGCACTGTTTTTTTGTAATGTTACAGTACAGTCTTGAGTATATCCTTCTTTTTTAAGAACCCCCTTTTTTGAACAGATTTAGGGATAGCACATCTATGCTGGCATCTTCACCGTGTATTATAACTTGTATGTTCAAGGTATCAGTCACAAATGTCACATTGGAGTTTTCTTCTGTTTGTCAATCTGTTGCCCTCATTGTGAGTTTTCCTATCTTTTGAGTCCGTTCCTCAGTAGCCACACCAGTGTGTAAAGTAATCTTATACATATTAGGGACACGAGTGGGGAATTTGCCTTTCATTGGCAGCATCTTCTGTTGTAATAGAGCACTATGCCACAATATTCTAGTCCTGATTGCCTTTATTTTGAAATGTGATTATATATGTATATCTTTTTACTGTATTGTTTTTTAACGGAGTACTAGAACATGTGGATCATCATTATAGTGATTCTGAACATGTTTTCTTCTAATGTTTCCCTGCTAATTAGTGATACACTTTTAAACTTGGCGAAGTGAAATGGTGATTTCATATCTATCTCCAAGTTCATCATAATTTTGCACTATGCACTAATTTGCACTTATATATAGATCATTTGCACTAGCACTTTCAGTCTGTGTTTGGGGCCATCTACATTTAACGCTACAGCATTGTATATAGACTATTTTAAGATATATGCAGTTTAAGCTTGTTGCACATTCTTTATGAATCCGGTGTGGTTGGACATTTTATCGTACTTCCTGTATGTGGTTTTATTCTGATGTGCAACATCCCACTAAAACGGAATGGCACACAAAAATCGCCGGGACCTGTTTTGGGCTCCTTAAAGCCATCAGAAAGATTCTGCCCCTGCTTCCCCCCATTTCCCAGAAATTAATAATCCAAGGCCTTATTATTTCAAGGCTGGACTTTAGTAACGCCATTTACCTGGGCGCTCCCGAGGCAACATTCAACAGACTGCAGAGAATCCAGAACGCTGCAGCAAGGATTCTCACTAACACCTCGATAAGATCTTCCGCCAAACCAGCCCTGAGGCAGCTCCACTGGCTTCCAGTGAGAGAGAGAGTGGCCTTCAAGGCTCTCTGCCTGTCATATAAAATCTTACAGGACAAGGGACCGCCCATCCTAAAACAATTTATCAAACCCTATAAAGCCCCAAGAGCCCTTCGTTCGGACCATGAAAACCTAATCACTATCCCTAAAGTGAAGAAGGTGCGGACGGGCGGACGGCGTTTCTCCGTCAACATGGGCCGTCTATGGAATTCCCTCCCCCGGGACCTCAGGATGGAACCTGACTACCTCCGCTTTAGGAAACGGCTCAAAACACACTTGTTCCCCTGATCTCCCCCCCCCCTTTTCTCCCCTCCCTCCTGAGCCGCCCTCTGGTTAGATCGGATCTTAGCGCTGGGATACCTACGGGTGACTACGCGCTTTACAAGACCCAATAATAATAATAATAATAATGGTGTCCAAATTGGTATTTATGAAATTTGTTTTTTACCAAATGAATGGAAAACGGTGTTATTTAATTACCACATCAGACATGAATGCACTTTCTTTTGAATGTGTTATTTATAATGTGTTTTTTATGTCTATGCGCTGTAAACGCCCAGCCACTGATTGTACACAGAATTTAAACACTGCTATTGGTTCCTATTGTCATGTGAACAAGGCTACAGTGACGTAGCCGAAACGCGTCATGCTGGAGACGAAGGGTCAATAAACCACCTTTTGCATTTACTTTAAGCGTTTTCTTTGTGGTCTGTACCTGTATCGACGTCGGCATCCAGGATCGACAGGCAGGAGTTGGAATCGAATATATATATATATATATATATATATATATATATATATATATGTCATCTATCAAGAAAGTCCAAATCTTTCCTGCTGGTGCCTGCGGCAAGGCTGGACTGTGCCTTGAAATATATTGATAACCGAAGTCAAAGTATCACGCAGAACTCTCCTTGGGTTTTTACTTTTCTTTATTTGATCAAGCCATCTACTCCTTCACCTATGCATTTCAACCACACATGTCTTGGTCACCATGCATGATACTTTGACTTTGGTGATATATATATATATATATATATATATTTTTTTTTTATATATATATATATTTATATATATATATATATATATATATATATATATATATATATATATATATATATATATATATATATATATATATATATATATATATATATATATATTCAGTTATATATTCAGTTCCACAGTTTGCCCAAAACAAACAGCACACTCCTCACCAGGACAAAGTTCAAAGGCACAGTATAGTAGAGGTAAGCTCGTCCCCTCTTTACTCATAAATTTGCCCAACGCGTTTCAGAAAGCAATTTCCTTGGTCACGGGCAGCAGCAGGATAAAAATTCTCGTGAGACTGCATTAGCTTTGCTTTATGTCCTCTTTAATACCCTTCAAATGAGTGCCACATGGTAAAGCAAAGCATGATGGTCAATGCAGTCTAAATACAACAATCAACGTTATCGATGTTGCTCAAGTAGCATAATTATATTCAAAACCCATAATAAGGTAGATGAAAACAAAGTGTCCTCATACATGTCAATATCGCCTCCCAGCGTTCTGCATGGCTCTACAATCATTGAGCTGCAGACCGGCCCTGGGTAACGGGCGGTGGTGCGCTGTATACGGCTGGACCGCCGTCATTTATTCAGTTTCACAGTTTGCCCAAAACAAACAGCACACTCCTCACCAGGACAAAGTTCAAAGGCACAGAATAGTAGAGGTAAGCTAGTCCCCTCTTTACTCATAAATTTGCCCAACGTGTTTCAGAAAACAATGTACTTGGTCTCAGGAAACAACCAGGCAGGGATGATACCAAGTTGATTTATTTCTTCATGAATCTAATGTGATGCGTTTCGGCAGTCCAGCTGCCTTGATCACAACAATTCATGCAGGCATCCACTCTCGTTATTTAAACATATATGTCTATATACATTGTCATCAATCTAAGATTGCAGCCAAACTCAGTTTTCAGTAGGAACTACTGCTGTAGTCCTACCTCCACTCCTTTGTAATGTTTAAATACCGAGAGTGGATGCCTGCATGAACTGTTGTGATCAAGGCAGCTTGACTGCTGAAACATGTCACGTTAGATTTATGAAGAAATGAAAAAGATGACAAAATAGTCATAAAGCATCAGATAAGGGGGAGCATTGCGGTGATGGACAGGGAGAAGTACATACAAGAGGCCCTTAGACAGCTGAGCAGCCCTGTTTGCTATGAGAGGGTGGACAAAACATATCTAGACACACTGTAGACCAGATACCATGGATATCTCAAAGAATGGTTTGACAAGAAACTTTTGAGTTGGGATGAAAGAAAGTTTTTACTCAACGAGACCCCCACCACACCCACCTTCTACTTGCTACCCAAGGTGAATAAATACCCAGTAAACCCTCCTGGGCGGCCCATTGTATCCTCCAAAAATAGCCTATTAGGAAAAACATCTGACTACGTTGACCATTGCCTCTTTCCATATGTTAAAGATCTCAACTCCTATTTAAGAGATACCAAAGATTTTCTACAAAAAATCCCAAACTCACACTGGGAAAACAAACACTGGATGGTCTGCCTAGACGTCGAAAGTCTTTACACTAGCATTAGACACGCAGACGGCCTTAAAAGCATGTCAACACTTCTTTAGAGCTAGGAATATTGAATTTTTAGAACATACACGCGTTCTCCTGCAAATGATTGAAACCTGTATTCATGTTTAATGGGAGGTGGTACAAACAACTACAGGGCACCTCTATGGGTACCTGCTTCGCCCCCAGCTACGCCAACTTTCTGGTGGGCTGGTGGGAGAAGCAGGTACTCTGGAGTGAGGAGTTGGAGCCATGGTCTAATAACATCGGACTGTGGCTCAGATTCATAGACAATGTATTCTTTGTGTGGGAAGGCAATGAATGTGATCTTCTTTAATTTGTGGAACATCTGAACTGTAATGCTATGAATCTAAAATTCACTACGCAACATAGCCAACATAGCATTGACTTCCTTGACATCAGGCTGAATGTACAAGAGAGTAAACAGACTACAGACCTTTACAGGAAAATGACCTCGGGGAATTCCATCCTCCATTCAGCCAGTTGCCACCCGCCCAACTTTAGATGGAGTGTTCCATATAGTGAGTTCTTGAGAGCAAAAAGAAACTGCAGCACAGAAGCATCATATGAGAGAAACAAACAAGATATGGTTGTGAAATTCAAGAATAGGGGATACCCAACCAAGATGCTACGCAGAAGCATCACGAAAGCTGACTATCAGCCACAATGATGCCCTATTCGCACCCCCCAAAACTCACAACTAAACAGACAACACAGACACACCAGTCAGATTCATTACCACTTACAACACACAGGCAGTTGAGCTCAGAAATATCTTGAAAAGAAGATGGCATATCTTCACACAGGATCCGCTACTAGAGGTTAAGTTAGGGCAGTCACCGGCAGTCACATACAGAAAAACCTCATCCCTTAAGGACATTCTAGTGAACAGTCACCTACACACTAACAAGAAAACTTGGCTGGAACAAACGGGAGGCTTCTACAAATGCAGTAAATGCAAAGCCTGCAGCCATAGTGAAAATGTAAAGGAAATAACCCTGCAGAGGTCAAAAAGACAATGGAGGATCACAAAACTCATTACATGTGGGACTGACTTCGTGGTCTATGCCATCACCTGTCCATGTGGCAAGTGGTATGTAGGGTCGACCACATTTCCAGTCAAAAAAAAGAATCCTGGAACACTGGAGGGCGGTCACCAACCACGATTTCAGTTACAGTACATCAAGACATTTTGATGAGGCACATGAAGGTGACTGGACTAAGGGCAAATACTTCGGTCTAGCAACAATCCCCAGACATCCTAGAGGAGGTAACAGAATCCAGGCCTTACGCCGACTTGAGTCTAGATTGATTTTGTTGGCAGGTAGCATTTTCCCGATAGGCATGAACAACGATGAAGAGCTATATGTGCATTTATAAACACCCAGACTCTTTCTGACAACCTATCCACTAGTTCCCAGTTTGCATAACTAGTAGAGCTTCAACATTTTAAACTCACTTGTCTTGTTATTGGTTTTATAAAAAAAAAATTTGGGTGTTGTTCAGTTTTCCTATTTTGTAAATTTGTCACTTGATACTGCCAATTGTTTAATGCTACATGGATATACTACCACAGTACAAAAGAAGATGTGTTTTGTAAGTCTAAATGCTCTACACTGAATTGCCTCGTGATTGATGATGATGTATGCTATTGTATACAAAGGGGAGGTGCATAATATTGATACTTGATTCTAATTACTTGTATCTTTATATTTTTGACAGATTGGTAACGCAAAACGAGCGAAGAATAGCCACTGAATTAGTGCACATGAGATCCAGCACGTTCTTTTGAACTGTCGTCTCTGCAGCACCCTTCTGCATTGCTAGCGTTATAGTCCCCAAATGTTTTCAGCCCACACCACTCAGTACGTCACCTCGTATGCACTTTAGTTTCAATACCAACCCATGAAGTAACCATTTGGGTCGGACAACAGGGTACTATACCCCAAATTTCCTTTTATTTCATTCTACAAATCACTAGGCACCAACCACTGTATAGACACGCAAACCCATACCTTACACCGGGTTGCATGAGAAAATGAACTACACATGAACTTTCCCTCTGCAGCTAAATCACCTCCAAACTGACAAAACGCAAAGTTCAATCAAGCAGAAAGTTTGTGAATATAACATTTTGTTTTGACCTACATTTATAATTTCAACTGAACAACACGTTGTAAATACACTTGAGTATTTCTTTTATGTTGCCATGCACGCTGTGTCATGCCTCTATACTGCACCTTTAAATATATGTGGAACTCACCCAAGGTCATGTGACCAAGATCTCGAACGAGATCGAAACGTGTTGTTTTTCTGCTGAATAAACCCGCTTATTTGTAAACAGCAAAACCGGAGTAGCTCGTCCTTTCTGCAGCAATTGCTGCAAATGTTGTTCATTTGACATCTGGGAAAGTCTTTTTGTTAGAGAGTGTTGCACAAATAAAACCCCATGCTTTATTCTGATAACTGTCTTTTGATGTGCCTTATTTTATGAGAGTAAAATCCCTTTCCTGGTGTTTTTATTGCTTTATCATGTTTGTGGCTCTGTGTGGGAGTGTGATATTTTTTTATTATTTGGGAGGGCGAAGCAATACACCCGACAAAAACTTCCCAATACACAACATGGATGCATTTTGCAACTCAAAACTGACAATTTTCGACAAAGTTGATAGCTGTGGATTTTAGCCTCCAGCTCTGCCGCCACTTAGGGAAACCTAGCCAACATGCAAATGTTTGTGTTGTGGTCTCTTGGGGTACTGTTCTTATCAGTAGAAGTGTCGTAACTCAGGGTGGTAGAAAATGTGTGACTCCCTGCAGAAGTTTTCCTCGCAGAAATGTGAGGAAAATGTGTGGTTTTAGTCCGTTTTTGAGGTTGGCAGGGCATTGTGGCTAAGAAAATGTTGTGGGATCCATGCGATGCAGACCACTCTGGACTGCCCGGGTGTCTAGTTTTCAGAACTGTCTTGGTCTAGGTAGGTTTTCCTAGGTGGCAGTCTATCCAAGCCCAAAAGGTGAAGCAATTCACTATTGTAAGTGTTACTATATTGGAAGTTCAGCACACTCTCCTGGCCCATATGTAAAAATAACACACAAGAATCAAATGCCCTCTCATTTGCCATTGGGCTGGGATTTTTAGTTCACAGAGTAGAAGAAAGACTGATGCTTTAGGGATGAGAGTGGAGCCTGATGTTAGGATATTTATTTAGAAAAATGTATTCTTGCCGTAGTGTTGTTTTTCACCCCCTCAAGGGCAAATTGCGGCCAAACCTCCTGTCTGGCCTTGAGGGGCCAAAAATCTGGTTTGTTTCTTTTGTGGTGCGTGTGCAACACCCGCACCTCTTTCTTTTGCCCAAAAAGGCAAAATCCCTGGTGTAAGATGGACTTTCTACCTCCCCCCCACATTCCCCAGAGGCGGCAGATTTGGGGCAACCTCCCCTACTGGGACAAACTTATCTGCCCTAGGGGGGGTAGAAATACACTATTGAGCCTTCTGAGGAGGGGGTATGGCTCGAAGCCAGAATAGGTCACCCATTCCTTTTGTTAGGTTCTGGAGTTGTTTTGAAATCCTTTAGTGTTCAGTAGCCAGTCTTCCCCCTGAGGTGGTAGATCGGTGGTGAATACCACTGGTTAACTCCCGGGGGGCAGAAAGGTTATTGGGCAGCAGGATGAGGAAGAGCACATGCCCATGCCAGGGTTGTCATCCCCATCCCAAACAAATACTGCATAAAAGCAGCCCACAGTGTCTTGAGGGCTTTTCTCCCCAATCGGGGCCATTTGGGGGGTAATCTTCCCCATCCACCCTCCCCAGATCAGGAGTAATTAATCCCATCTGCCTCCCAGGGGGGCAGATAGACTGATATAGTATGGTCTCTAGTTTTAGATATGATGATCCCAATAGGATCAAAAGCGACCATAATCTGTTGTCCCTCTCTATAAAATCCTTTTGTTCTAAGTTAGAAAACAAATCCCACAAACCGGTTTATACCAAGGATGTACATCCCACTAATGACATGTGGTGAATCAAGTGGTCCCAGGTATTGGAGTCTCCTGATATCCTACTTGCTATAAGGAAGATCTTATTGCCTGCCTAGTGGAGTTGTCTGGAAGCTCTCAGTGTGAATCAGTTATAGAGATAATCACTGATATCTACATATATATATAAAAACAAATGTATGTCTGTCTGTCTGTTTGTCCTTTATGCATTACTTCACCATTCATCTGATCACCATGAAACTTTGGGAAGTTGTTGAGTACACTCCCGCAAAGGTTTCTGGTATAACATTTTTTTAAATATCGGCCCCCAGGGCCCTCATAATCTTTCGAGTGCTGATGTACGCACCAGACGGAAAACAACAAATCGTGTATCCACAAGCACTCGAATAAATAAATAGAATTAAAACACTATTCATCCGATCGCCATGAAACTTTGGGAAGTTGTTGAGTACACTCCCGTGAAGGTTTCTGTCATAAATTCTTTTTAAATATCGTCCCCCCCCCCAGGGCCCTCATAATCTTTCGAATACTGATGTACGCACAAGACGGAAAAACAAAAAAAGTGTATCCACAAGCACTCGAATATATAAATAGAATTAAAACAGCATTCATCCGATCGCCAGGAAACTTTGGGAAGTTGTTGAGTACACTCCCACGAAGGTTTCTGGCATGTATTTTTTTTAAATAGCCCCCCAGGGCCCTCATAATCTTTCGAATACTGATGTACGCACAAGACGGAAAAACAAAAAATCGTGTATCCACAAGCACTCGAATAAATAAATAGAATTAAAACAGCATTCATCCGATCGCCAGGAAACTTTGGGAAGAGTACACTCCTGCGAAGGTTTCTGGCATACATTTTGTTTAAATATCGGACCCCCAGGGCCCTCATAATCTTTCGGATACTGATGTACGCACAAGACGGAAAAACAAAAAATCGTGTATCCACAAGCACTCAAATAAATAAATAGAATTAAAACGACGCTTTGAAATGTTTTCCATATTAAAATGAATACGTTTCAATAAAAATTACACAATGTAAATTGAATGTTATCATAACGATTTTCCTTGAATTTCCTTTCTTCGGAGATCGCAGCAACACGCGACGGGTAAGCTAGTTCATAATAAATTCTTCAAGAAAATGTTATTTCATTTTATCATATAAAATAACAACTCTAGAAGGCTATTGCCTACAGCCAGAACCTGGTTTAATAGGGAAAGTAGGCTAGCACGTAGACTGTTGGGCAAGGCATTGCGAATGAATACTCAGCAGACCCATTTAGCTAGAAAGATCTATAAATAGGACCAGTTTCGGTCAAAAGGGATTGGGATGATGGAAGGTGGCAGGACTTGAATTTGGCCTGTGCCAGTAAGGATTACACTAGATTCTGGGCCCTAGTCAGATGGGGAAGGGATGTCTGTAAGTCAAACCCACACAATAACATTGTCCCTTCCCACTGGAGTGATAATTTTTCTAACCCTTATTCTGAGAACCCTTCCCATCACAGTATGTGAAGATCCTACTGCTCTCAGTATTGAGGACTTCCTTGAATCACCAATCAGCTCCCAATTCAATCTAGTCAACGTCTCTTCTGTTCTGGACATAATGGCCAGAGAAAGGGCGCCAGGACCAGATGGCATAACCGTGGACATTTTCCTGCATGATAGGGACACCTGTTCTAGGTACATTCTTGTTCTGGGAAATGCCATTGTATAAGGAGCACCAACACCGAGCACTTGGAAAGGAGTCGAGGTTATCCTTATATATAAATAAGCATTGGCATAGCCAATAGGTCTCACCTTTGGGACCTTCTAGGTGTTGAGACAGAGCTATTTGCTTTGTTAACGTTTTTAATAAGTGTTGTAGAGCATTGTGAATGTTGTGCAGCATGTTTAAAAGTTATAAGATATAATAAAAAAGTGTCATAACCATTTTTGGCACCTTATATATAACCTAGAAAACATTACATACAACTGAAGTACCCTAATAAAAACCAGAATTAACACCAAAAATGTGTTCTAATTTTTTTGTTTATGCAATGCTGTCAATTTTTCCCTGCCTGTTCTAATGCTTTTATGTTATAGTTTTTATTGTTAGGTAGGGGCATTTCATCATAGTAACATAACATAACATGTATTTGTAAAGCGCAGTTTCACCCACAAAGGGGCATCTTGCCGCTGAATAACAGACGTCTATTGGTTACCCAACTCAATAATACTAATTTGTTTCACCTCAGAAAGGATGAAAGGCTGAGTGAATTTGCCGGGATTTGGGCCTGTGACCATGAGGTCGAAAACAGTCCCCTGCAGTGAGCACAAATACATGTAAAACCCAGGAAACATAGTGTAAGTTGAGCACGGTGCGTGTGTATTGCACAGGCTAAGTGTAGAACACAGTTTATACCCCGCACATGGAGCACATGGCAAGATGTTGCACCATGCGTTGTACCATGTGTGCACCAACTCAGAAGGCTAACCACACGTTGAAAAGCTTACGTCCTACCCCGAGGGTAAAGTTACTCCTGTGTAATTGGACAAACTCTTAGCATACAATTGCGTAGGTGTAAATAGATGTACACCAGGTAAGTATCCTTTTCTGAATAATTCATTGTATCTTTATGGACAAAAACACTTTTGTGAATTTGTCACCCAGATTTAACCACCATTTAGCCTGGCTGGCTGATCCGAAGCTGACCCGCGTGTATTCTGCACTTGTCAGAGTCCAGCAAGCGAGCCAATGACAGCTTGAGCATGGGTCCAGTCAGATGTCTACCACTGACTCGGCCTGAGCTCCCCTTAGTGCCTCAAGCCTAAAGAGAGCCAAGTCCAGAAGCTGTGGATTCTACCTCCTGTATCCATACTCCCCCAGGCACATCATTCTCCAGTTTAGAGACTGCGCAGTGTCTGCCTGTACTTCCACAATTAAGATGCAAAAAGCCTGTGTGACATGGGTAGACTACCCCCAGGACCAGAAGCGCAACTAGAGACAAATATCGTGTGGGGCTGATAACAATTTCGGGGATGGGGGGTTAATTCTTCCAGTCATATGCAGAGTGGAGATTCAGGGACACAAAGATGGGGTGAAAAAAACAACAAAGCCTCGTTGACAAGTGAATGGTCTTTTAACACCTTCACTGCGGCGGCTATTCCGCCGCAGTGCTAACGGTTTTGAGCGGCCGCGCGGCGGCCGCATGCTCGTGACGGAGCCGCTCCGTCACGAGCGTCGGTTGAGCTGTGCTCGTGACGGAGCGGTTCCGTCACGGCCCGCCCCGCTCAATAGAACCTTCAGCGCAGGCGCGGAATTCGCGCCGCGCATGAGCGTTCTATCGAGCTGGGCGGGCCGTGACGGAACCGCTCCGTCATCAGCACAGCTCAACCGACGCTGATGACGGAGCGGTTCCGTCATCAGCGCCGAAGGGGTTAACCCGTTGCCCGCAGCTGGGATTCCGCCGCGGTGCGGGTGATTTATGACTGTGACGTCCAGGGCCGTCCGACGTACGCAAAGGGTTAAAGACCTGTAAAGTGCTCGGTGCGGCTGGCGGCTTAAAAACTGTCTGTGTGTCAGCCCGGGAAGTTGTCTCAGCCCAAGCTGTCACACACGACAATGGGATTGGGGGGAGCACTGAAGCCCGTTGAGCCCCCAATGGGCGTCGCGCACCTGCAGGAGATAACACGGTCCAGCTTGCCTGGTTCTTTCATGAGACCTGTAGGGGTACAATGCTCCAAGCAGAAGTTTTACTATTTCTTTGAAGTGGAAAAGGCTCAAAAAGGTCCCAAATGTCAGCACTCTAAAGAGACACAAAAGTAAAGCCTCATTGAAAAAGGGAGATGTTTCCCCAAGTCATGCATGCTGAAACCCTAAGCCTAAGCAGACCTTTCCGCACTCTTGGTCCAAACTGTGTGTTTTTTTTATCGATTCTTGTGGCACTGTTGAGTTTAAGCACTGCCGATGCATTGATGGTTATGATGTCAGCCCTTCCCTCTTCAGCTGCAATATACATTTGACAAGTGTCTTCAGCCAGACACAAGGATCAGACATCAATCTATTGGAAGATTTCAAGCTTTCAGAAACAAAACAGACACACAACTTAGACCATCCTGATAACATATGTAACAGCTTCTCATCCCTTCAATGCTACGAGCAGCAGGGTGAGTGGACAGGCTCACACCCTCTACCCCTCCCCCTCCAAAATATTACCCCATGATCAAAACCTGAAGAAGGTAAGAATCATGGGACATGCGCAACTAATGGCACCTCATTCCCCTAAAAGATTTGCCAGCCTTTCTGGGAGAATGCAGTCCAGGGACGAGGAGGGTATCCCAAGGGTGTGAGGGAGGAATCCTAGCTTTGTTGAGGGGTGGAGGAGGGGGGCTCACCGAGTCCGGGGGATGCAATAGAAACATCATGAGATCGGCTGGCAGGTTTAAGGGATGTGGGCTGGTCACTTAAACCTGATCCGAGATGGCAGTGTCTGGGTTACTACCCACAGGCATTTCATTCATTGCCGCAGTGAGTCAGAACTGCTTCAAAGGCAGAGGGACTTTCCATTTCCACTCAGACGTACATAAATGTATGCATGTATAAGTTAAAAAGAGGCCATGAATAATGTAAAAACTTTCCTACATGCCTTATGACTTCCGCTGTAACAGAATGTGCTCACCTGCTCATCCTCAGATCAGCCTATGTGCAAACCTGCTCGAGTGCAAATGTTAAACATATGCAGCGCACTGAGGGGCAGATTTACAATAACTGGCGCATCCCTGCATATCAGCAGGGATGCGCCAGTTATTGTGCGCCATGCCTCCGCCACCATGGATGTGCCGTATATATAATGCGGCGCACCATGGGGCAAAAACGGCACAGATGCATGACGCATCTGTGCCCTAAAAGCGCGCGAGTAACCGGCTGGTTAATGCACTGATAGATTGTCTGTCATAGGTCCCGCGCACTCTTCCACATACCCGCATTTTAAAATTAAACTTTGCATCAGGGAACCTATTGTTCTCTTCTAATGATTCTGTTTTGCTTTTCTCTGAATGTGCTGATTTTAACTGTATCGTATTGCATTTGTACTCTCAAGATGGCGCTGCCCTAATTCCGTGCTCTATTCCACTCTAGAGTCACGCGGGGCCCGCCAGATAGGGCGACACTCTTCCCGCCGCTCTCGTTGCTCTCGCTGCTTGAAAAAGTGACCCGATGCAAGCGCGCAGTGCACGCGCGGAGCGGGCGCGCCAGAGGCAAGCCCGTCTGCGCCCGTCCGCGCCCAGCGGCCAGCAACCATGCCCCAACTGTTATAAATACCCCTTATCTAGTTACTTATGCTGCCAATGACCTTCTGCTACTTAGAGGAAATGTTTCCTCTTTTTGTACCGTGTGTAATTTTCTTCAACTTAGTTTTAGATGTCCTAATTGTGACTTACGCTGGGCCATAGGCACACTAATTCAGTAACTGCTGTATCAAGAGGAATGGACATTTCCACTCATAAAACTTCCTTTCCAAAGGCAGGCAAGTTTCTACATTTTTGGAGTATTAACTGCTGCTCCCTCCCTAAGAACAAAGCACACATATTTGATCTTTTGGATACAGAGAAACCCAATGCTTTGTCTCTTACTGAAACTTGGCTTCATGCCAGTTCAGGCCCAGATGTTGCCAGCGCCCTTCCTCCTGGCTATGTCTTTTCGAGAAGTGACAGAGAAACCAGGAAAGGAGGTGGGATTGAGGTAATTTTAAAATCTATATACTCCTGCAAACTTGAGCCTCAGCCCTTCCCAGATTGTGAAGCCGCCTTGTTTAAACTTGCTGTTTCTCCTCAAATTACCTTATCTGGCATGCTTATCTATCGACCTCCCGGCAACCCTAAGAAATGGCTGTCCGCCTTCCCTGATTTAGTAGCCCCTTGTGTAATGAAGGCTGCCAATTTTACTATTTTGGGGGACTTGAACCTTCATTTAGAGGACCCCCAGAACAATGGGAGCACCATCCCTCTATCTGACCTTGAAGCTCTCAATCTGATGTTAAAAAACCAGGGGCCCACTCACCAGGCGGGTCACCTACTGGATCCAATCTTGTCCAATCTTTTGTTTGATTGCAGTCTACCTGCTCTTCCTCTTGGGTGGTCTGATCATTATGCTATCCAATTTCAATTAGCCACCCCTGGGGATACTGCACCTGCCCTCACGGGTGACGTAGGCATCGGAGGCCCTGGAATAAGCTAGATTTAGACTCTCTTAATAGTCTCCTAATGGCAAATCCTCCGGACACCAATCTACCTCTTCGATCTTTAAATCTCGTGGTGTCTAACTGGCTAGCTAGGTCCATCAACTCCTGCCTGCCTGTGGTACCTAAACACAGCTTCACCCACCATCCGCCCGCCCCATGGTTCAATATTGATCTACAAATCATGAAATCCAAATGCAAGCACTTGGAAAGAAGATGGCGTAAGACCTATGTCCTCAGTTGTAAGTCTGATTACAAGGCAGCCCTTAATACGTATCACCTGGCCTGTAAGGCGGCGAAAACTTCTTTTGGGTCGAACACTATTATGAATTCACTGAACTGCCCGCGGGCTTTGTTCTCTATGGTTAAGAGGCTGGCAGGATTTAATACCTCACCTGCGCCACCCGCCCTCGACGAGACTCAATGCAATAATATTGCAAATTACTTTACCACTAAGGTTGAGACCATATAAAGCTCATTAACGACCCCTACTCCCGCTAACATTGAGAGTCCCCTGTCAGGTACGACCTGCGAGACCCATTGTCCCCCAATAGCTAAGATCTCAATATGGTCTCCTTTTGATGACAGATCTTTTTTAGACTGTCTAACTAGGGTAAAATCGGGCTCTCCTCTTGACCCTTTACCTGCTAACATCTTGCAACAGCTTTCGCCAGATTCCCTTGGAGTTCTCAAAGAACTTCGAAACTCTTCTTTACGAGAGTTTTGCGTTCCTCTGGATTGGAAGCGTGCTATGGTGGTCCCCTTGTTAAAAAAGTCCGGAGCCGATTATACGATCCTGTCAAATTTTTGCCCAATTTCACTGTTACCTGTGTTCTCCAAATTTGGGGAAAAACATGTGCATTGTCAGCTTACAGCCCATGTGGAAAGCTCGGGCTTTTTACTTCCTTCTCAATCAGTATTTAGAACCCATTTTTCTACCGAGACCACCTTGCTGGGGGTAACTGAGAAACTGCGCTCCTGCCTTGACCGGGGTGAGACTACGGCGCTCATTCTACTCGATTTGAGCACCGCATTCAATACCGTGTCACATACCATCCTCTTAAAGTCTCTCCAGTCGGCAGGAGTTGAAGGCCCCGCTCTAACTTGGTTGGCCTCTTTTCTCAGCGACCGTACGTGTCAGGTTTTTTCTTCTAATTCCTCATCTACTATCCGGTCATCTGCGTACGGAGTTCCCCAGGGGTCCACTCTGAGCCCTTTGCTCTTCAACATATATATGAGACCCCTGGCGACCATTGCGGAGGATGCGGGCCTATCTCTATATTCGTACGCTGATGACACTCAAATTATCTTCTCTTTGTCTTCCACTAAGGAAGTTTCCATATCTTCTCTTCAGCTAGGTCTACGTCGGGTGTCGGAGTGGATGTGTTCAAATCTGCTTAAATTAAACGGAGACAAGACCGAGGTTGTTATTTTAGGCAAACACAAGCATCTCTGTGGTCCCCAACATTGGCCCCAGGAAGTGGGCCCTCTCCCCCAACCCGTTACCCAAGTTCGTAACCTTGGGTTCATCATTGAAAACAATCTTTCAATGCGGCAACAGGTGGTTAGCGTTGCCGCCACCTGTTTGACCATCTTAAGGTGGTTGCGGAAGATTATCTGGATGCTCCCTGACTCCACTAAAAGAACGGTAGTCCAGGCACTTGTCACCTCTTGCCTGGACTACGGTAATGTTCTTTATTTGGGTGGAAGTCAGGAGGTATTGAAGAAGCTCCAGGTGGTCCAGAATTCCGCAGCCCGCCTCCTATGTCACGTCCCAAGGAAAATGTCTATCTCTCCTTTCCTTCGGGACCTGCATTGGCTCCGCACTGACAACCGCATCAAATTTAAGACCCTGTGCTATGTCTTTAAAATCAAACAGGGGACTGTTCCTGTCTACCTTCAGGAACTCATTCATCCATATGTCCCTGTTCGGTCTTTACGCTCATCCACTCAAGGTGATTATATAACTCCTAGTTTCAAACTAACCAGAATGGGTGGCCGCTCCTTCTGATGTCTCGTACCTAGACTTTGGAATTCCCTCCCAAGTTCTTTGAAACACGAATCTTCCTACCTCAAGTTTTGCCGAGATCTCAAGACCTGGCTTTTCTCTCAGTGATTAGCTCTCCGTTCACTCAGTCTGCAGTAGTAGATATGCCTGTGCCGGGAAACCCTGTCAAGGGTAGCTGCGCGCATTATAAATTAAATAAAAATTAAAAAAAAGCGGAGCACTGCTGGAGTTCCAGCAAGGCTCCGAGGGGGCCCTATTCTTACAATGCTGCGTCAATCCTTAAGCCTGCTTCAAGCAGGCGCAGGGTTTTGACACAGCATAGGCCCAAAAGTGACTGAGTGAAATCTTTTAGGAGGCGTTCCTGCGCCGGTACGCCCCCCCCCCCCTGCGCAGGTACGCCTCGGGCGCAGGGCTTTACAACGTGACGCATCTCCCAGATGCATCACGTTGTAAGTACCTCGCACCATGGTGCATCTTTTGCGCCGCCGCTGCGTCACAAAAATGATGCAACAGTGGCGTAAAAGGGGCGCAAGGGGCTTGTAAATCTGCCCCTGAAGGTTTAGTGAGCCAGACTGAGGCATGATACAGTTGTGCGGCATTCTTTACCAACCTCACCGCATAACACTGGCTGCTGGTGCATCAGACTGGTGGAGGTCAGCCCCTCCCACAGCCCTGTCAATCGCCTCACGGTGCATCACACACAGCTCACAGTTTTGCACTGCATACGAGTGTCACTTGCCTTTTGTGACCCACTGTCTCACTGCATGTGTGTGAAGGGAAGGGGTGAGGCTGGGGACCTTTGACCTGACTGGGGTGTTTGTCAGTTCTCAAGGCACTGAGTTTTGCTGCTCGCAGAGTGCCGAGCTGGGCATGGGGTGCCAGGTTTTAGCAGGACAGAGAGTCTGACCAATGGTCGTGACTGATATCTCCCGCATAGCCCCCGTCAACCACCGACTGACCATTGGGACTTGTCCAGTTCGGCTCATCCTCACCCCTTCTTGTGCTGCACTGTGTCCCCGGGGCTTGACAGAAATTTGCAGGTCATACAGGGTGTGGCACGTCCATGTGCTCCAGCTCTCCAGCACCTCCCGGGGTGGAGAGGGAGGGCGCCGCCAGTATCCAAGATATGAGAGAGAGAGAAGAGAGAGAGAGAACGGCGTAGGGGCAAGCCTGCCATGTATGCACATGCGTGCGTGTCTAGCCCTGCGGCTGGACATGTAAGGTAGCCAGGACCCAGAGGGCTTAGAGAACGGCGTGATAGTGCACAGAGGGAGGGGAGGCAGAAAGAAAAAAACTAGTTGCAAGAGGGCTGACAACCGAGTCTATATGAGTAAGAAAGACGGGAAGAGAAGCAGGCGGTAGAGGGGCACTTAAAATTCACTGAAAGGCAAATTGAGTGTGGCGCTGCTTGCAAAATTCACTTAAAATTCACTTTGTGCATGTTTGTAATCTCACATATACGCCAGTCCCTTAGATTCAACAAAGTGTAAGTGGTGGGAAGCATGACAGCAATTGCTCGTAAACAAATGGACAGTGACGGCGAAAGTAACCTGATACTGGAATGCAGCCTGCTGTGCAGCTGGCACACTGCATGCCCCTAACTACTGCGCTCGCTCCCGAGACCCATAGGCCATGAGAGGGAACATTTAGAGATAAAGCGGGACATACCCGAGCCTTTGGCCATTTGTGTGCTTTCTTTTGTGAAAGCCTATCAAATACGTGGCCGAAAAAACATGAGGAAAACAAAGGTGTTCGACAATGCTGCGTTTTGGCCCCAACCCTGTTTTCCTTATTTCTGAATGACATTGTCATTTTTTTCTCTAGTCTCCAATTGATGAATTATACGGTTCAGAACTCTGGGGCTTTTCCAATGTATCCCCCCTAACTAGATCAGAGAACATGTTTTTGAGTGGCCTGGTTTCCCTGCCATCGAGCACCCAGCTGAAGCCTTTGATGCTCGATATGGGCAAGAACACCTTGGCTGACAAAGCTAGACTCCACCCACTGTTATATTGGAGAAGACCATGGCAGGAACCTGAACTTTCCCAGCACGCCATGACCTTAAAGGATGTGGCGGCTGACAGGATCACAAGATAAATTGACTCAGACAAACTAAGAAGCTATTTACAGCCATAGGCTTGGAGAGGTTCTAGCACAATCCTCTCTCTAATTGGACCCTGACAGCCGTAATGCTGAAAAACACTATTGGCAGGGGGTGGATCAATGTGAGCTTAAATCTATTGTCAGCTCCTCGTTGACAGAGAGATTCTTTGATTTTAAGAGCAGTTACTCTCTAGAACCATGTTGGGATGCCATTACCATCCCACTAGATAGAAAACTATACTTTCAATGCTGGGTTTGCACATTACCCCTAAAAATATTCATAATTAGATGGGCCCAAGAGGTCGATCTGTTGTGCCTAACATGCCACAGTTTCGGAAAATCCACTGGTCATGTTTTGTTTGCCTGTTTAGGATATGTTGGTCCCCAAAAGAAATGGATTAATCCCTTTTACAGGCACCTGGAGACTCAAAGTAGCTCTATAGCTCTTAGAATTGTTAATAGTCTGTGGACCAATTGACTGCACGGTGGCATGTGCAGGAACCACGCTCCAGTACCTGCTGTCTGTAGAACCTACTGTTGAAGTTGTCTCTATAGAGCCACTAATTGATTTAATAACTGTCTTAATTCTGGAGCACTTGGAGTTCTGCATCTGGACTATAAAAAGCCAAAATGGATCAGGCTGCCTCAGATTCCCTAAGGGACCTATTCTGACAATAGGCACAGGATGTGGTAAATGTCCACCAAACCAGGCTTTGTGTTCCCGACATCTAGTTGGGATTTTTAGATTTTGTCAAGGTTCATATTCAGCAATTCAGAAGATTTAAGAAGCAGCTTTATATGTATAAAAGTGTAACGCTTGGTCATTATAACCAGACTGGTTACGTTGTCCTGTAGGAGCGAGTTGTACTCAAATAAGATAGTCCTGAATGCCTCCAAAAGACTGTGACATTCTGAACACAGCTCTGCACTCCAAATCCGAGAAGCCTCCATGGCAAAAGGGGAATGGGATTGAAGAGAAAGAACAAAAGTTTTCTGGTCAGTCTGCCACCCTCTACATGGGTATTTCTCTGCAGATTTAGGGACCTTTCTTATGTGTCCCCATAAGACAAAGTCAATTTTTACAATATGAAAAAACTGAATTGTAATACCATAATTCCATAATGACACCTTACCCCTAATCTTACCTATTAATTTTCTTTTTCGTGCTAAAGGATATCCTTTATTCAGCAAATAAATTTCCCAAGGGGAAAAATGCAATATGATTATTATAGAGGTATATGAAATCTATTCCTTACCCCCTTTAAGAGACAAACCCTTCTATGTCACTGTCCCTATGGTGGTTGAATTTCAATTCAGTATGACAGCACTAAACTTTAGATATGGGAACTATATCCATTCCTTGAAAGTTTTTGCTGCCTCTATAATTTTTCAACAATAATACAGGAAAATAAATATGTGTGTCAGAAGAGAGAATTCATGGCTAGGCGAATGATAATCAAAAACAGTCTTTAAACCATATTGTGGATATAAGTCTGCAGTTTTAAAAGTGATTGCTAACTCTCTTCATTATAGTATACCTTTGTCTTTGCTCTTTACATAGGATTGCCCACTTCCGAATTCACACAAGCATCTAGGAATCCCAGGAAAGTAAGCAAAAGTCTCTTATATCAAAGTGCAGGCACAGGTTACTGTTTTCTCCCTACAGGTTACTTGAAGTTCAGCGGCAAAAATTGCAGAGAAACCGAAAAGCAGTGATAAGCGTGGCTCAAATCCACCCGAGTGACTTACCACACTCACCTATAAATACCCAATAATAAGTCAGCCGGACAGTGGAGAAGAAATAACAAAGCAATTTTATTAGGCCACAAACTCCCATATGAGAGGGCCCCGTCCGACCTCACCCCTAAGAGTGCGCCGAGAGGACTGACTCATCTCATCACAGCAATACATTATAACATGGTACAGCAGAATAAAATACGCCCATACTGGAAAAATACTGGACCCCAGAGAGGATGAACAATGGTCTCACACAAGAGGCATTTGCACCTGCAGTAGCAACATTTGTTATCTACACCCAAGGCCACGGAGCCGAGCCTCAGCATCTCCAGCACATGAGAACAGTCTGATAAGGGATTTTGCTATTAGTTTCGGTCACAGTTAGCCAAGAAACAAAAAACTGCTGACATTCGGAATATTCCTATTCCTACGGGAGGGGGTGAGCGAGTGCGACTCGCACGCAGAGAGGAACACTCCAAAATGGTGGCACACAGGCTAAGCTAAGAGAACTAAAATAATGTCATACGCATAAATGAATAACGAAGTAAAGAATATAAACGTAAATGCATAAATGAATACATCATTGGTTAGACACATTATGCTAACTCATAAGCGTAATATATGCAGTGGGCGGGGCATCGAAAACTGAAACCTATCAGACCCTCCTTTTAGCATGATGTGGCTAACATGAGCGCAGCCTTTATTAGCCAAAAAGAAGGGTCTTTACACAACGTACTGGAAACAGGATATTGGCGCGTTGGTCTTTTAGAAACTCGTAAATTGCTGGCACACATGGAACAACAAGGGGGAAGGCAATAAACACATAGGCAACAAGTCAGTAATACACCAACAACTCCTACCACCCCCATTAAAATCTTCCAGCCCCAAGAGGAGAGAACACCCCACAACCATGTCTGTAGTGACCAAGTGCTGGTGTCCTGATGAAGTTCAGCCGCTAGCCTATGAAGTTTCTGTACAGCTAAATTAACCATCGGGGCAGAGTCAGGAATATACACGCAACAAGACGTCCCGATGACGCGACAGGCTCCACCCCTATCTGCAAGGATGACGTCAAGCACCATCCTGTTCTGAATTGTAAATAATCTCATAGCCTGCATCTCAATCGTCATATTGGCTGCAATATCAGCCTGCGTATTCACTACCTTTTCCATTACCCTCGACAGACTCCGAATGGCTCTGCTGTTAAAGATGGGCCCCCAGAACGGCAGTAAACCCTTTGAAAAATCCGTCCATTGCTGTAAAGAAGTATCCGTCTGATCTACATCCTCAACTTGGAGAGCCCTCCTTTTACGCTGCCCAGGCATTATTGTAAACCGTCGATGAGTCTTATGAAAATCCGAGGGTGCTACATAAACAGGGGGAAGTAAATAAGCCAAATAGAAAATTCCACCACATCCCTCAGGCAACCACAGATATCCAGTGTCCCCACACACAAAGTAGATGTTCGGAGGAGTAACTAAGGAAGGACTAAGGGGTAGACGAATCGAAGCAGTGACATTGCAGGAGCTATTTCCAACATTTATGGGACCTCTCCCCTGAATGCAGAAAAATGGTGAAGGCCCAACAACCGCCAAGGGTACCAAGGAATGACCACTACTATTTGTCGAAGGAGGGTGTCTATAAGTTAGAGAGGAATTCAACTGGAGGAAACTCTCCCTCACTTTATCAGTGTCATTAGGTGTCATAAATCGTCCCACTTTCCTCGAACATGTCTCTAGAAATGTCTGGTCGAAGCGTCCGTCAGTAAACAACCGTCCAAGAGAAGAGGGGGGCATAGGGCGTACACGCATCGTCAAAGTCGACCCAGTACCTGGCAATCGAGCGTCCAAAAAATCGGGTTGTTGAAAATATTTCACCATACCTATTAAGGTGTAACAACCCACGCAGCTATTCACAGGTGTTAGAGGAAGTGCCAGCAATTTATCCTTTTTGTATGCAGCAGAAGGGAGCAACCCACAGACCCAGCAATCTGTCACATTATATACGGCATGAGCATGATGTAGAGTCTTAATAAAAACATTATCTCGATAGCCCTTACGCATGCATTGTTCCCCATAATCAACAGTAACCATATTATGTTCGGGTAGGACGGAAGGAGTAGGAATAAACTCATGAACAGGGTAAGCTTCATCCAGGAAGAACAGTATCCCAAGAATTATCAAAAATATAATGATGAATATCACAATAACCACAATTTTTCCTTTTCGGGGCAGAGCAAGCCATGGTGAATCTGGTTCTGGTCTGCGAGGAGCTGCAAAAGGCTGCTCCTCCTCTGGGATAGGACGGCCAAAAGGATACATATCACCTAGCAAAAAGTCCAAAACTAAACTAAGGTAATATTCTAAAAGTTCCAGTCACTTCGAAACCGGCCAGAGGGGTTCTTCACCCTCAAAAGGGATCTTCTCCCTGTGTCCGTTAAAGCCTCACAGGCCGGCTTCTATCGTCCGTTCCCTAATCCCACGACGGAGTCGCACAGCTTTTGCAACTCAGGAGCACTTAATCCGGGCCCAGGCGCAATCCCAGTGTCCCACCTGACAATGTCTCGATAGTGCACCAGGGCTCTTACCAGCAGTCCATCCCTACCACTTAACTATTCTTCAGCACAGTTCTCTTCTAAGTCCCTAACTCAGCCCTTCTTCCAGTGCTCAATTTTTTCTCCTCTCTTTTCTGGGCCGCAGATTATAACGGGTGCTCCCTCGCACTTCAGGATCTGTGAACAGAATGGGGAGGTCAATAGCAGGAGATGCAGCCTCCGATGTTTGTTCACTGTGATCAGGAGAGACCTTACCACTTGCAATCAGAGCCGGCCTCCTTTCACTTACATTTGGCTCCTCACCCCTCAATGAAGCATCCGAAAAGGGGACGTAGCGTGGAACCGTTTCACACTCATGATCAGCAACACCGCCTCTCACCCATTCGTCATATGGCAGTGGTAGGGGGACGCCCTTAACATGTGAGGCATGTGTCCATGCCTTCCGGCCTTCAACCCGAAGTGCGGTGCGGGTGGTCAGGAGTACTTGCCTCGGCTCCGACCACCTGGGCTCCAAGCAGGGCTTCCGTTGGCACTTCTTCACGACGACCCAGTCTCCGGGTTGAATGCTGTGGCCTGGCCCCTCCGGCAACGGCTTCAGGGTGTCTGCTACCTGCTGATGAATAGAACGGAGATCTTTAGTCAAAGCATACAGGTAATCTATCAACAGAGGATATTCAATTTCCGAGAAACATTTAGGTCTAGGGACACCCCACACGTTGGCAGGCCTACCGAATATAACTTTGTGGGGGGAAACACCTGTCTTGGCATTAACTGTCACTCTAGTGGAAAGCAAAGCCAGGGGAAGTGCATCTGGCCAACGTAACCCTGTACTCTCCTGTATCTTGGCCATTTTGAGTTTTAAGGTACCGTTGAATCTATCAACCAGACCCGCAGCCTGGGGATGCTGGGCTGCGTGGAACTTTTGAGATATTTGCAGTCCTTTACAGATCGTTGTCACTCCAGATCACCCGGGGCAAGCCATACCTCGAAAAGTACTATTTAATCAGCATCTTAGCTGTCGAGTTGGCTGTACAATCTTTAGTTGGGAAAGCCTCCACCCACCTACTAAATGAGCATACCACCACTAGGACGTATTTGAGATTGTTAACCCTTTCCATCTCAATATAGTCCATCTGTATTACTTCAAAAGGGAAAGATGGAGGGGCAAAATTGCCAACTGGAACAGGTGTTCCCTTCCCAGGATTATGTCTTAGACAAACCATGCACTGCTGCACTAAGTGCGTTGCCACCTTGGAAATGTTCTTATTGCTCCACACTGGGTCTAACAATTTGCATATCCCCCTTGCACTAATGTGAGGCGGCCCGTGGGCCATTGTCACCACTGGGAGGACATATGCATCCGGGAGTAGCCATCTTCTTTTATCTGACACATCCGTCCAGCACTCATCCAAGTCCAACCGCCCCCCACCGTCCTTCCATGTTCTCAACTCGTCCTCAGTCGCTTTTTCTTGTATGTTCCGCACACTCTGTACAGTATTCGCGAACATATTGACGTCCGGTACCCACCTAGCTGGTCCTGCCACAAACATTCGTGGGAGTTTTGTCCTAGCCGTTTCTTTAGCTGTTTGGTCTGCAAATGCATTTCCCCGTCCTACATCATCTACCACCGCCTTGTGTGCACTACACTTGATCACAGCCAGTCGTTTAGGAAGTGTCAAAGCTGTCAATAGTCGTAATATCAATGGGCCATTCTGAATCTTTTGTCCGTGTGATGTCAAAAATCCCCGTTCTGCCCACAGTCGCCCATAGCTATGAGCCACGCCAAAGGCCAAAATATTCACATCCAATCCTTCACTCAGTTCACACGCTCGCATCAATGCTATTATTTCTGCAGCTTGGGCTGAGTGGTACGGGACCCTAGAAGTCTCCACCACTGTTTTCAATGTTGTGACTGCGTATGCTGCAGTTGAGGTACCATCCGCAAGTTTAAAACAGGAACCATCAACATACAGCTCCCCATCGGGATCATCACGGGGGGTGTCTGTCAAATCTATCCTTCCCTTCGTCTCCTCCTCTGTCCGAAAACAAACAATCATGGACTTCATCGTCGTTTTCATCTGAAGGGATGGGTAGCAACATAGCCGGGTTCAAAGTGGCGCATCTTTTGATCGTAACATGGGGTGCAAATAATGTCATCTCATAGCCAGTAAGACGAGCACTAGTTAAATGCTGCGTCTGCGTTCTGTTCAATAAAATGTCCACAGCATGCGGTACCATTACTGTGAGATCTGAACCCAGCACGAGCCCTGCCGATTGTCTAATTGAGACTGCAGCAGCCGCTGTAGCCCTTAGACAGCTCGGCAACGCTCTCGCCACATTGTCAACCATAGCAGAAAAATAAGCGCAAGGTCTTTGTTTCCCCCCAAAACATTGAGTTAGGACAGACAGCGCGCAACCTTCCGCCTCATATACATAAAGAACAAAAGGCTTCTGGTAATCAGGTGTTCCCAAAACAGGTGCAGAGCATAAAGCAGTTTTTAGTAACTCAAACGCTTCTTGACATGCTGGAGTCCAAGGTAGGGGTTCGCGCACCTCTTTAGTAGTCAGATACAGAAGGGGTTTTGTTAGTAAGGCATAATTAGGTATCCACTGGCGACAATACGAGGTTATGCCCAAAAACGCGCGCACCTCTCGCTGTGTGTTAGGTATAGCCATATTAGTTATCGCCTTGATGCGCTCCGGTGTCAGCCTCCTCCCCTCCTTCGATAGGAGATGACCTAAGTAGGTAACCTCCTGTCGGCAGTATTGGAATTTAGGAAGGGACACCTTATGTCCTTTGTGAGCCAAATGGTGCAACAATTTAACAGTGGACTCTCGACACCCTTCCTCAGTGTCTGACGCTATGAGAATATCATCCACATATTGCAATAAAACATTACCCTTCGGGAGTTCCAAATCATCCAATTGTGCCTTCAAAGCCTGACTATAAATGCTGGGACTTTCTGTATAACCTTGCGGAATTCTACAAAATCTAAAACTTCGGCCAGCCAATGAGAATCCGAATAGGTAACGGCTATCTGGGTGCACAGGTATACTAAAGAACGCATTCTTCAAATCCAGAACAGAGAAATATTTGGCAGAGGGAGGGATCATTGTTAAGATCGTGGTAATATCAGAGACCACCGGATATTGGGGTTCAACCACCTTGGTAATGTGGCGTAAATCAATCACAAAGCGGTAGACATCAGGTGTACCATCACCGGCATCAGTGGAGGGCCTCTTAAGGATCGGAAGAATAGCACTATTACAACTGTTAGAGTCCATCTCCTCCACTACCCCTGACCGGATCAAGTCCTGTATTATTTGTAACAGAGCCTTCTCCCCATCTCTAGATATCTTGTACTGGGGTATCCGAGGCAGTCGGGCTCCCACCTCAACCTTGATGGACACAGGGGCAATATCCATTTTTCCCACATCGGTATCACTACTAGCCCACAGTCTCTCGGGGATCCCCTCAAACTCAGCAGGGAGGGGCTCGTCTTTCGAAAAGCACTGCTGCACATGCGCAACAGTAGGACCCAACGTAAGGTACACACCGTCCGGAGAACAGTAAATGGTAGCATGCAATCTTTTCAGGCCGGGTCACCCCCCTGCTCCCACGCCTGCCGCTGCTGACACCTGCCTCCTGCCTGCCTCCTGACTGCTGTAGAGCGACCCAGCCGCCGCTGGGCCGCCCGGATCTCCCCCGCCTCCCACGCTTGACCCAGGGACACCGTCTGCCGCCCAGAGGTTCCCGCCGCTGCCCCCCTGCGGCCCCGCCCACCACCAGCCCATTGGACGGCCCGCTCCCGCCACCCAGCTGACCCGCCCACCCGGCTCCTTACTTAAGGGGTCCGCGTGGCCAGCCAGGGAGTGACCACTGCGCCTCTCACGAGGCCGGGTCACCCCCCTGCTCCCACGCCTGCCGCTGCTGACACCTGCCTCCTGCCTGCCTCCTGACTGCTGTAGAGCGACCCAGCCGCCGCTGGGCCGCCCGGATCTCCCCCGTCTCCCACGCTTGACCCAGGGACACCGCCTGCCGCCCAGAGGTTCCCGCCGCTGCCCCCCTGCGGCCCCGCCCACCACCAGCCCATTGGACGGCCCGCTCCCGCCACCCAGCTGACCCGCCCACCCGGCTCCTTACTTATGACGCCCCCAGAGCGACCGCGCAGCGGACGCGCGCAGCGGGAGCACCGACTGAGCGCCGAAGGTGCGCCAAAGGTAAGCCCGTCTGCGCCCGTCCGCGCCTGGACCGCGCCCAGTGCCAGGGCCCCTGGCCCCCGCAGACCCCAGCCCACCCGCCGGACGTACGACGCCGCCACCCTCAACGCACTCAACGCCGGCCGAACCCCTGGATGCTACCGAGCCACCCCGAGACGCACCCACGGACCCTTCATCTGCCAGTCCTGCAAGTTCTCCTGCATCCGGACCTGCACTGCACCAGCATCCACCAAGCAGAACACCAGCAGCAACCACCTGAAGTGCATCCTGCTCAACACCCGCTCGGTCCACAGACACGCCGTCGAGCTCTGGAACCTGCTCGACACCACAGACCCAGACGTCGCCTTCCTCACGGAAACCTGGATGAACGCCTCCTCAGCGCCCGACATCGCCATCGCCATCCCGGACGGCTACAAGATCATCCGGAGAGACCGCGTCAACCAGACAGGAGGAGGCATCGCCATCATTCACAGGAACACCATCCGCATCACGACCAACACCGACGATACCATCGCACCCGCCGAACACCTGCACTTCCAGATCCACGTCAACCCCAAGACCACCCTCCGCGGCACCCTCATCTACAGACCCCCGGGACCACGCACACAATTCAGCGAGGACATCGCCGACTTCATCAGCCCGCTCGCCCTCCCCTCAGCCGACTACATCCTCCTCGGGGACCTCAACTTCCACCTGGAGAACAACGACGACCGCAACACCACCACCCTGCTGGAAAACCTCGCAAACCTCGGACTCAAGCAACTGGTGACCACCCCCACCCACCTCGCCGGACACACACTCGACGCCGTCTTCTCATCCAGCAAAGACATCGCCTTCAGCCACGCCACAGGACTCCACTGGACGGACCACAGCTGCGTCCACTTCACCTTCAGAAGAACGACGATCCACCACCACCAGCAACAGGTTGCCCGAAGAAGCTGGAACAAGATCACAGCCGACCAGCTCGCCGCTTCCCTGAGTCAGCACCCTCCCGCCAGCTCAGCGAACCCCAGCCAGGCCGCCGACAACCTCACGAAGTGGATCAGCAACTGCGCGGACGAACTCGCCCCTCTGAGGACCCCGCCCAGCAGACCCGGCAGCAAGAAAGCCCCATGGTTCACCGACGAACTCAAGAGCTCCAAGAAGAACTGCCGAGCCCTCGAGAAAGTCTGGAGAAGGGAACCAACACCGGACAACATGACCACCCTCAAGCTTGCCACCCGGAAGCACCACCAACTGATCCGCGCCACCAAGAAAACTGCATTCAAGGACCGGCTGGACAACAATGCACACAACTGCAAGGAACTCTTCAACATCGTGAAAGAGCTCTCCAACCCCAACGCCGGAAACAACGACATCACCCCATCGCAAGACCTCTGCAACTCCCTCGCCTCCTACTTCCACAACAAGATCGCGGACATACACAACAGCTTCAGCATTCAACCATCGCACACAACGCCCAAAACAACGCCGCCCACCACCACCCTCCGCGCCTGGACTCCGATCAGCACCGATGACACCATCCGCATGATGAACTCCATCCACTCCGGATCTCCGACCGACCCCTGCCCTCACCACGTCTTCAACAAGGCCGACACTGTCATCGCACCCCACCTGCGGGACATCATCAACACCTCCTTCGACACTGCCACCTTCCCGGAGAGCTGGAAGCACGCCGAACTCAGCGCTCTACTAAAGAAACCAACAGCGGACCCCACCGAACTCAAGAATTACCGCCCCATCTCGCTCCTCCCGTTTCCAGCCAAAGTCATCGAGAAGACCGTCAACAAACAGCTGGCCGCCTTCCTCGAGACAAATGGATCCCTCGACCCCTCACAGTCGGGCTTCCGAGCCAACCACAGCACCGAGACCGCCCTCATCGCTGCCACCGATGACATCCGAGCCCTGATGGACAACGGAGAAACAGCGGCCCTCATCCTCCTAGACCTCTCCGCGGCATTCAACACTGTCTGCCACCGCACCCTAGTGCAGCGCCTCAGCAACGTCGGAATTCAGGAGAAGGCACTGGAATGGATCATCTCCTTCCTCGACGGAAGAACACAGAGAGTCCGTCTACCACCGTACAAGTCAGAGGCCACCGAAGTCATCTGCGGCGTCCCTCAAGGATCCTCGCTGAGCCCCACCCTCTTCAACGTCTACATGAGCCCCCTCGCGCCCATCGCACGCCAACACAACCTGAACATCATCTCCTACGCCGATGACACTCAGCTGATCCTCTCCCTGACCAACGACCCCGCCGCTGCCAGAGCCAACCTTCACGAAGGGATGAAAGATGTGGCCGAGTGGATGACGATCAGCCGCCTGAAACTGAACTCAGACAAGACGGAAGTCCTCATCCTGGGCTCCTCGCCCTCCGCCTGGGACGACTCCTGGTGGCCCCCCGCCCTGGGCACCGCACCCACACCGACAGACCACGCACGCAACCTGGGCTTCATCCTGGACTCCTCCCTCTCCATGACCAGACAAGTCAACGCCGTCTCCTCGTCATGCTTCAACATCCTGCGCATGCTACGGAAGATCTTCCGGTGGATCCCCACCGAGACCAGGAAGACGGTCACCCAGGCCCTCGTCACCAGCCGACTGGACTACGGCAACGCCCTCTACGCCGGAACCACCGCCAAGCTCCAGAAGAGACTCCAGCGAATCCAGAACGCCTCAGCCAGACTCATCCTCGACATCCCCCGACGCAGCCACATCTCCGGACATCTGAGAGACCTGCACTGGCTCCCCGTCAACAAGAGAATCACCTTCCGTCTCCTCACCCACGCACACAAAGCCCTACACGATCAAGGCCCGAGCTACCTAAACAACCGCATCAACTTCTACGCTCCCAAACGCCACCTCCGTTCAGCCAGTCACGCCCTCGCCGCCGTCCCCCGCATCCGAAGAACGACAACAGGAGGAAGGTCCTTCTCCTACCTGGCCGCCAAGACCTGGAACTCCCTCCCTCCCGACCTGCGCCTGACCCAAGACCACCTCTCCTTCAGGAAGAAGCTGAAGACCTGGCTGTTCGAGCAGTAGCAGCACCCCCCCCCCCCCCAAGCGCCTTGAGACCCTCCGGGTAAGTAGTGCGCTCTATAAATGTCCATGATGGATGGAGTAAATCCAAACCCAGTAAATTCTCGCCACAATTCGACGTCAGAAGAAAAGGAGAATCAACAGTGGAAGGACCAATTGTAAGAGCTAGAGGTTTAGAAATTGGGCTAATCACCGGAGTACCTGAGAACCCTACGGAGATATTATTCTTGCCAGACAGAGCCGCCCCTGGGACCTGAGAACGTGCCACCGAACTTTTCATAGCACCCGTATCCACTAAAAATTTCTGAGGGGACCCCGACAAATCTGCAGTCACGTAGGGCCCTCGCTGATCAATATCCACAGAAACCGGTCCCATGCTCTGTCCTACGCTGTCCTAGTTATAAGAGAATCCAGTCATGTCGTCCATAGTATATGAATCGTTGTAGTACTGTCTGTCCCTACCGGTGTCACCCTCCGTTTGGAAATGTTGGCGGTCCTTCTCTCTGTCAAAATAATTCCTTCCTGGTCTCCGTCCTTCATCAAACTGTCTGTCATCCCGACGAAATTCACCCCGACCTCTACCCCTACCTGGCCCTACTTGGGACCGAAGTAGTGGACAATCTTTCCACCAATGCCCTTCGTGCTTGCATTCCGCACACTGATTCTGCCCTAAATGCTCCTTCCTCTCTCCCCTTCCGTAGCTACTTCCCCCTCGACGCGCTACCATGAGTGGGGCTCCCCGTCCCCGACCCCTCGACACCTGCTGCAGCAACACCCTTGTTTTAAAGTCTTTCTCTTTCTTGTCCTGTCTGTTTTGATTCTCGTTCTCTCGATGCTCATAATACTGAGCCATACTCAAAATACCGGAGGGGGTGGACGTCGTCCACGTACTCTCCTACGCCTGCAATCTGGAAGATATTTCCTGTAACAAGTTCGTTACGAACCTATTAACGAAAAGTCGCAAGCCTCCATCCTGTGATAGATCCTGACCACTGAAATCCATAAAAGCCTCCTCAAAGCGAGTGAAAAAATCTGAAACTGCTTCATCCTTTTTCTGCCTACAGGCAGTCAACTTATCCCAATCCACTTTCTTCGGAGGAATAAGGGAGTGCATATATTTTATTATTCGTCCTGGCAATGCTAAAATCTCAGCCTTTGGCTTCTCCCCTGGTTTCCGCTCCTTGTCCCAATCCTTAATTTCCTCCCAAGTACCACCCAATACCTCCACATGATCCGCCCCCTTTACCTGCCTCCAAACATCCGCCGGAACCAGTAGTCCGAAAAACAATTCAACGTCAGCTAAAGTCATGACCGTCGAAGAAGCTGCTTCCGTCAGCTCTTTGTAGTAAGCAGTCGGATTTTTCCTCGAATCAGGCAACTGAGCTTTCAGTGCCAAAACCTCGCTCCTTTTCCAAGGCGTATATACCCATTGTTCTTGGAAATGAGCGTCGACACGAACTCGGGTGACATTATTTGTTACCGGGTCTAACACTTCAGGGACATCTGGGTGGAAAATAGGGTGTACCTCTCGCATTGGACGTATCCCTGGAAAACGGGGCTCTCCTGCTGACGGCAACTCATTTCTATACTCCAACAAGGACCTCAAACTGCGCAACACATCCTTCATTCCAGTGTTAGCCCTATAGGCTCTGTTCTTAATGTCATGAAGAGTCACCGGTGCCTCTCCACCATATCCCTGTTCCCACAACGCTATCAATGTCGTCGACATATGCCATAAAGCGTGCTGTTGCATTAAAGGCTCGTAATCTTTCATTGTGGACCAAATGTCTTCGAGTGAGTAAATATTATTCCTGGCCCACTGACAGGCTTGATTAGCCACCACCGTCTTTTCATCCAACCCTACAGCAGAACGCGTAAGCAACTTTCGTACCTGAGTAAACAGCCCACTTCCCGTACCTCGAGTCGGGGCCAGTAATGCGCCCTGGGGGGTAGTACTGGCAGAAACAGTGGGAAGTGCAGAGGAAATCACAGAAGTGGCAGGTGGGCTCGTCGTAAAGAGAGAGACCAAGGGCGTAGGTAATGAAGAGGTGACAGAAGACAGAGCCTGCTCAACAACAGAGGAAGCAGGGGTGCCGGACAAGGGAGGGGCACCCGTTTGGGGAACTGAAACCACCGCCGAGGAAGCGGAATCCGTCAGCACGGGATACAATGACTGTGGGGCATACGGGGGAGGGGGCAGAATATTCAAAATGTCCTCCATCTCATCTTGTTCTTCCTCTCTCACTACATAACTTTTATTGTCTTGTAACCTAAAGAGTCTATCTGCGCGCTCAATCCGCTGCTCATTCTCTTTCTTAGTATGTTCTCTCGCCTTCTGCGCCATTGTCTGTGCCGCTCTCTTCTGAGCCACCTTCTCCTCTCTCAGCTGTCGTTCCTTTACCTCCTTCTGCCACATCCTCAAGGAATCAAACATACTCTGACGACTACGCCTGGCAAACAATCTGTCTTGTAAATAGTCTAGTTTTGCTCCATCGAAAGAACCAGTCAAAGGCCACTGCAAATCCACATTTCCCTTTGTATATTTATGCCACAAAGTATTAAACAAGATCGGAGTCAATCCATGTTTAACATACATCTCGAAATTCGGAGAGCCCTCCACCGGGGCGGGTTGGCTCTCGGCCAATCTAGTGTCCGAGACACCGCAGCAGCACCCAAGACACCGTAATTTACTGAAACACGGTATGTCCACTCACTCAATCTCACACCAACACGAAATTTTCACTCACCCAATCACAACGAAACGCACACACACACACACATAGTTGCACTTCTTGTTCACCAAATCAACCCTTACCAAACACGTGTTACCAAAATGGGACAAGGCCCGTCGACCAAGTCCTGGGGAACCTGGACCCTACCGCAGACCGAACAGTGCACACACCGTTCCGAAATTGTGGGACACATCCGCCTCCCGGGCGGCACTACAGGTCGCTGCGCACTACACTACGTGAGATCCGGGACCCGCGCCCAGCGAACCACACACCCTAGGGGTTCGGGTAAGTCCCAAAATCCATCCGCAGTGAGCCACGCCTCGACCGCAGTATCACCCGGTCGGATGACAAAACAAACGTCCACCCAATCTCCACCAAGTCTGTCAGGGCGCCACACGCACCCTGAGTTCCCCGGAGCACCCTAGCTCCAGGAGCACACCGGCTCCTCCAATCACCAGAGACACCCCGGTCTCAGAGACACACCGGTCTCATGGAGCATCCCAGATCCCTCAATCAACAGTCGGACCACTCACCTTCTACATGCGGTACCGACCTCTACTGTTCTCCACCGCCGGCTGCTGGGACCAACACGTTCAGTTCCAAAGTTCCGCCTTCCGGACCCCGGCGCAGGATCACAAGCCAGGACCTCTCCCGATCAGCAGGGTGGGGCAGCGCTGCGAGAACCAAGCTCGGCATCAAAGTGGGTACCCAGACCCACCGTGCCGACCAGAGGGTCCCCGGCCTTCTGCTACCCACTTACGGGTGAGAAAGATCCTTATCGCGGGGTCCCTGTTCGGGCGCCATCTGATGAGCGTGGCTCAAATCCACCCGAGTGACTTACCACACTCACCTATAGTTACCCAATAATAAGTCAGCCGGACAGTGGAGAAGAAATAACAAAGCAATTTTATTAGGCCACAAACTCCCATATGAGAGGGCCCCGTCCGACCTCACCCCTAAGAGTGCGCCGAGAGGACTGACTTATCTCATCACAGCAATACATTATAACATGGTACAGCAGAATAAAACACGCCCATACTGGAAAAATACTGGACCCCAGAGAGGATGAACAATGGTCTCACACAAGAGGCATTTTCACCTGCAGTAGCAACATTTGTTATCTACACCCAAGGCCACGGAGCCGAGCCTCAGCATCTCCAGCACATGAGAACAGTCTGATAAGGGATTTTGCTATTAGTTTCGGTCACAGTTAGCCAAGAAACAAAAAACTGCTGACATTCGGAATATTCCTATTCCTACGGGAGGGGGTGAGCGAGTGCGACTCGCACGCAGAGAGGAGCACTCCAAAATGGTGGCACACAGGCTAAGCTAAGAGAACTAAAATAATGTCATACGCATAAATGAATAACGAAGTAAAGAATATAAACGTAAATGCATAAATGAATACATCATTGGTTAGAAACATTATGCTAACTCATAAGCGTAATATATGCAGTGGGCGGGGCATCGAAAACTGAAACCTATCAGCAGGGTCGCCGTAAAGTGGAAGGTGGCCAGAACAGCACAAGAAATCCTACAGGAAGCTGGGCCATAGAAGGACTACACAGGATCTGGACAAAAGGTAAGTAAAATAATACCAGCCACAGTAGTTTTCATGGGCGCGTTTTTTGCAAACTGTCAAGTCCAAAATGGCTGCCATTCCTGCTAAAGCACCTTCTTGTGGGAGAACGAAGTCTCCAAGGCAATATAGTGATGCACTGGATGCAGCCCAGTGCCTAGGCCATCCACCATGCATCAGAACAAGTCATACATGGCCCGGTGCATCAGCCCTGTCTGTGCATGGCATGGGAGTGTAGGAAGCTGGCTCTGTATATACAATACCAAAATTTGGTACAGTGTGCGCAGAGTCCAGTGGAACCCCAAAGGTAGGCAGGGGTAAAAGTAGATAGTACCTTACTCTCTTTTGTGGTAGTGTGGGCGAGCAGTAAGGCTTTATCAGTGGGTAGTGTTAAGCATTTGTTATACACACTCAATCAGCAAATGATGCCACACACTCAAAGACTGAGCTTAGAGCAATTTTGTTTGTATAAAAATATTATTAAGTTATTTTATTTCTAGAACCAAGCCAAGGATGGCACAGGTAAGTGAAATAAATGCTTTGCAAAATCTTATGCAGTGTTTTACAATTGAATGCAGGTTCAAATGCAGTTGGTTGAAATACAGGTAAGTCGAAATTACTTTTCAGATTACTTTTTAGTTACTTTTCAGATTACTTTTTAAGTTACTTTTTCTATTCAATGTGATATGCCTAGATATCACACTGGGACATTTCCTAGAGAAAAGGTAAGTAAAATTAGTTTTGCACAGTTGTAGTTTTTCAGGTTTTCATACAAAACTCCGCACAACATTTTTCAAGGAAAAACAGTCAATGTATTGCTACGGAGAGAAATGAAGTTATCGGTTAACAGGTAAGTACTCGGTCTTTGGGGTTGAACTTCTGGTGTTAGAAAAAGGGTTCCCCCAGGGTCATGGATGCACTCTCAAAGCACCCTCAGCAGCACTAGGGCGGCCAGGTGCAGAGTGTTGAGGCCCAATGTTATTCAATTGGGTATACGCGGCTTCCGGTTGGTGGCTGCTCACAAGCAGGCCACAGGGTTGTGGGAGCAAAGCTCCTGGTGTTAGGCTCATGGAAAAGGGGTATCCGGTTTAGCAGGGCGACTGGGTGCAGGGTGCTGTTTTGGCGTCAGGTGCCCTGTTGTTTTCAATGGGGATTCTCAGTTTTGATTTTTAGCTGCAGGATCGGTCCAGGAAGACTTCCTGGAGGAACCAACAGCTGGGCAGGTACGTTGGACAGCTAGAGGACATAGGTGCACCTTGGGTTATGGTCTCCAGTGTGCAGGGCAGCTGGATGCAGGGGTGTCTTTTGAGGTCGGATTTCACCTTACCGGGCCAATTCCGGTTGGGGGGTCTCCCTGCAGAGGCTGCAGACGATGTTGGGGAGTCCTGGAGGGGTCAACCCATGGTGGACTCGGGCTCTGGAAAGTTGAGGGACCTCGCTGGGACAGGTGGGCCACTCGAACTAGGGCTGTAGGTGACAGGTGCAGTGGTGGTTCCAGACGCTGGGTTTCTTTGTCCTCAGCAGGTTCAGAGTCTGTCTTGGGAGTTTCTTTTGAACAGAGCTGCGGTTCATAGGAAATCCAGTTTTTGTTGAAGGCAGTCAGTCCTCCCAGGGGTTCTGGAGGAGGCTGGCGGCAGGACAAGGTGACTTTTGGCGCAGGATCTCTGGATACTGCAGACGGGCCGATAGGGCTGGGGCTAAGTCAGTTCTTCTCAGCAATCTCCTCTGCTGGGCGTATTCTTTCATCCTTTTTCTTTGTAGGTTGAGGGAATTACCCTTCTTGGTTCAGGGCTGCCCCCTAAATACTGTGTTTAGGGGGTATTTTAGGGGTCTCGAGTTTTTAGTTTTTATTTTAAATGCAGATTTATATATCACAAACTGGACCCAAAAGTTTTGGGGCGCTTTACATGAGCACCAGTTACGTTACACAAGACACATTCAGGCACGGGGAGATTAAGTGATTTGCCCAGAATCACAGGATGTTCACACGACCCTGAGGCTCAAACCTTGGTTTCTAGCACCAAAGTCGGCAATCTAGCCATCAGACCACATCCTCTCCCCAGTGGGCTACTGACATTAGGAAAACTACGCCCTTTGTTTGCTCACCCCATGTGGGGGAGTGAGCACAATCCCTAGTCCTGATTGGAGAGTGCGTGCCATCTGCAAGATGACGGGCACTGAAGAGTGGGCTTCACCTCGCCTCCCCCACCTGAGGGGTGGTGTTGGCAGAGGAGGGCACACCCGCCTGTCTTCCCACCGAAAAGGTAGGAAGACAGGAAGGGGGCCTGCTCCTGATAGCAGGAGAGGCTGGGGCTTGCATTACAAAGGCAGCAAGGCCTTTGAAGCTCCCCTGCCACAGATGGCTCTTTCTGGTCTGGGGGAGGTGTAACCACCTCCGCCCAGGAAAGGCTTTGTTTCTGGCCTTGGGGAGCAAAGGCTCCCACCCCAGGGGTCCAGAAACATGTCTTGTGGTGGCAGGCAGGTGTGTACCAGTCAAGGAACCCACTAGAGGC
Source organism: Lissotriton helveticus (assembly GCF_964261635.1). Classification (NCBI taxonomy): domain Eukaryota; kingdom Metazoa; phylum Chordata; class Amphibia; order Caudata; family Salamandridae; genus Lissotriton; species Lissotriton helveticus. The sequence continues at coordinate 307,268,293 of NC_136068.1, read as the reverse complement.
TGGTCGTTTTTCAGGGGGCATCTCTAAGATGCCCTCTAAGTGCCTTTATCATTAAATCCCACACTGGCATCAGCGTGGGTTTAAAGTGCTGAGAAATGTGATAGCAAACTTCCCAGTTTTCAGTAAAACCATTATGGTGCTGTGGAGTTTGTAATGACATACTCCCAGCACCATATACTCTTAATGGCATTACTGCACTTACAGTGTCTAAGAATTGGTATAGACACTGTAGGGGTACAGGGCTCATGCACCTGTACCTCACCACTGCTATAGTACACAGAGCTAGAGGGGTGGCTGACCTATGCCAGGGCAGTGGGGTATAGGCATGGCACACAGGGATGTGTGCCATGTCGACTCTTTACCTTTGTTCTGCACCAAAACATGCAGCCTGCAATGGCAGTGTGGTGTGTGTGTGTGTGTGTGTAAAGGTACAGGGCCTCTAAGGGTGGCACAATAAGTGCTGCAGCCCTAAGAGGCCTTCCCTGGCCACAGTGCACTTCGTACCCATGGTACCTATTACAAGGGTCTGACATGTGGCCAGAGAGGTGCCAATTGGGGGTACAATGTACAGTTTTGGGAAAGAACACAGGGCCTGGGAACTAGAATGGCAGGGACCCAGGGCACATCAAGTCAAAGTGGTCTGGCAGAAAGTGGGAGGGGGTGTTACTGCAACAGAAACCCAGCTTCCTACAGGGAGCAACTCCGACAGAAAGTGCAAAGTGCTTAGTTCTGCAGAATCAAACTCCACTCATGAGTCAAATATTTCAATGGGGTATGCAGCATGCATTAACTTTATGACAAAAGTTATTTCATCACTGCCTCAGCAAACCCTCTTCCTTTGAGGTGTAGTGTTAATAACGCTCAAGGGTCGGTTTGCCCCTACCTTCCAGCCATGAGGGGAACGGCTTGTCTGTACCAAAACACATCATGAGGGAAACGGCCAGCACGCATCAATACGCGCCGTGAGGGAAACGGAAGAACAACATCTCCCAGCAGCCCCGTGCCTGTGACGCTGCACTCAAGCCCGGTGGCGAAATAAAAAGCTCTGCCACCTCCCGCAGCGTGGGACGCCTGCTGGCGTGCCCATAAGCGGCCGATCAAGGCTGGGTTGGGTCCCCTCTCTTGGCTACATTCCATCCCATTTCAACCCTCAAACTCTTTGGACGGTCTGTTCTGTCGTGGCTGTAACTACCCAGAGCCAAGGAAAACTAAGAATGGGGCGACCACGGCCAAAGCGAGGCTAACCCTGGGACTAAATTGTAAGTGACTCCAGTATTTTGTTTCTTCTTCTAGCTGCATCTGCTATTAACTATGATTGTCTGATCTTTCTCGTCCATTACTTTGGTACATAAGTGTGGTGGGGCACTCATTTGCTTAGTCTAGTTATAGTCACAGTGTTCCCCTCATCGTACACAGTTAAATCTGCTGGCATGGGGAAGCAGACAACAATTGCCTTATGTCACGCTCCCCCGCAGCTCATACCTCCCTCTTTACCGCAGACATCCATCGATAGAATGCTCCAAAGGGCTATAGGTGTTGTGGCCAATGAAATTTAACTCACCGAACGTAGATTATCCCTGACCCCGGACCTCCCACAGATGAGCACTATCACAGACTCCCCTAATACACAATTTGGCATTGATCGATCCTCTGAATCAACCAAATTGACCCTGACTACAGGGTTGGACACTGGCCTGACCCCCAAAGTGGTCAGCAAAAGGAGAGGAGTAACTAAGGGTCCTGCTAAGCCCAACCACTCAAGGCAGCCCACCAAGACTACTAGGGCTGGGGGCAAGCGAAAGAAGCCCAATGATACTTCGCCGGTGTGCACAGGTGACAGGTGACAGGCCAACCCTGACTGTCGACGGCCCATTGATCTGACACCACCAGCATGGGTAGCTCCCATGCTGGAATTATTATGAGGCCAAATCCGAGATATTATGAGAAAGGAATTTGCCCAGCTATTTGACTGACTGGATCGAACGTCAATCACCTGTACCTGTACTGCAGGACCAGCACTTAAGCCCTCTAGAATGTCAAGAGAGACCAGTAAAGTGACTATAGCCTCCACTGAACCTGGAATTATAGAGATCAGAGAGAAGTCCACCATTCTTAGCGGGGTCCCAACTGCTATCCAGGAGGCCCCATGCGAACAGTGCGAGAAGGGTCGTATGGCATGGGGTAGTGCACCTGTCAATGAGGGTACCTCTGAAGCATCTTCTGACAAAGGGGGAACTAAGAGACTTAGAGGCAGGGAAGGGAAGGACCTGCCAACAATAAATTTTCCGCCAGCCTTAACCCCATATTTCATCATTCTTACAGGAGTCCCACCTCTCAAAAAAGACCAGGAGGAAATCCACTTTGAGCTAAAGAACAAATGTTTACACCTGTTTGCTAGACATAGCCAATTTAACCTTGTTATTGCAGGCAAAATACTATTGACACGCAGAGTGGGCTGGGTGGGTAACAGACCCAAAGATGATAGGGGGGACTGTGTCATAGTCAACTTTAGAAACCCCACTATTGTGCAAAATCTATTGCATTTTAGCAATTGTTTTCCATTAACTGGTTCTGCTATCAGCCTTTTTCCCCTCACCCATTTTATGTTTCAGCAACTTCCTACAACAACAGGGATGATTTTACATATAGACACAACACATGGCACCAGACTCGGTCAATGACAGGCCAGGGTCCCTTCCAAATGCAATCCCATGTTTTCAACTTACCTCTGGCGAACAGATATGGGGCTCTGGAAGAAGTAGACTGACTTTCGGCCAGGTGGCCATCTCGCTCTCCTTGTGCAAGGGAGCACTTAGTGGTAAGGACCATGGACCCTAAGAACAAGTCACCTAGCCCAATCGAAATTGACCCTTCTAAGACCTTTGAAAATGCTCACACTGAGGGAATAGCCCCCCTTGAACCTCCCACAAACACAACTACTACTGGTAGATTTAAGGATTTAAGGCTCCCACCACCACTAAGGATTCACAATCTGCACTGAAACACACCCACACAGCCCAATTTATCCACATGGAAGCTGGGAAGAAATCGGCAATGTAGCTTGTGGGGTAGACACTACGCTCACCTTTGATTCCACGAACGAGTTTCAAGTAAAAACCATAGGGACTGCAGTGCCACCAGACATTGTAGTCCATTGAAAGATCAAAGCTCACGGGGACACTAAAGCCACTAGCAGGACAGGAAACGACCGTAAGATTATATCCTGGAACGTGGCAGGCATAAAAAACAAGCTTGACTGCCCCTACTGGGGGAGTTTTGTAGAAATGTGCGATATCTGCCTATTCCAGGAAACTTGGTTGGTGGAGAACTCAACCCGTAAGGGTTTTGCCTCATTCCATATACCGGCTGTAACTAAGGTAACGAGGCAGGCCATCGGGTAGGCTATGCACGTGGGTTGGGAGTCATCTTGGATGTAGGGTTACCTTAGTGTCGCATATTTCCCTTGATATATTGTGCCTTGTACTGGCGTTCAAAACAGAGCTAACAATCACCTTAATCAACATATACTCAAGGCCGGTTAGGATTGGCCAGGAGTCAGCAACCCTAGAACATCTTGACAATCTGTTAGCTAGCCTCTCGAATAATGCTTTAGTAGTGCTGGGAGGCAATATAAATGGCCAATTTGAACCACTGAAAGATCTACCGGGCCCATCAACAACAGAGGAGGATAAGCTGTGGGCACTTCAAATCAAGGCGCTTACCTTAAAGTATTCTTTGCGAGCCTGCAATGGTCGCTTTGGCTCAGACTCCCCTGGGAACCAAACTTTTAATAGAGCTGGCCATTCCTCTATCTTAGGCTATATCTTCCTAGAAACCAGTCTATGGCCCCTGGCTAAAGATTTTACTGTCTGTCCGCAGCAAGACAGAGACCACAATGCCTTAATCCTCACACTTAATTTTCCACCCATTGGCAACAAATCGGCGAAATCTTCCGGTGTTAACCACAGACTGACCTTTTCAAACAATAGGCAAAAAGTTAGGTAGGCCTGATTGGAAAACTCGCAGGAAAAATGGCTCTCTTATTCAAGGCCATCATCCCCAATATTAAGGCATTATCAGAGATGGTGAAATCTGAAGACCTTGCCGCGTCCCTTGATGAGGTTGATATGATCAATGAATCCACAACAACAAAGTTGGAGGAGACGTTTTGGATAACGTGCACCAGGGGTTGTGGAAGGACACCTAGGCAATCTTGGTTCAATGGGGACTGCTGGGCGGCCAAAAAGGCATTAATAGAGGCCATTAAAACAAAGTGCAATACCCCAGTAAAATCAGCTAGATATCATTAGGAGAACCACCATTGCAGCTGCTAAATCTCATGGGAAACAGACCAGTGGGAGCATTGTAACCACTGGTAGCAGCAATAGCCAAGCCGCATTTGAGCCAAACATTGTGGCTGACTGCTGGAGAGAGCATTTTCCAGCCCTTTACGCCCCACTAGATGGCACAGAGAGTAGTCAGACCCTAGCAACCCCGACTCACTTGGGGCCGGTGACAGCCATTCCTGAGATATCACTGACAGAAGTCCGTAAAGCCTTAAGTAAAATTGTACCTGGCAAGGCTGCCAACTTGGATAAGATCCCAGGGGATCTCTATTGGGGCCTTTATTTCTGGGCAATTTTTAACACCATTGTACAGGGAATGGCTCTTCCTGCATCTTGGTTAGGCACCGAGATCCTCCCGGCATATAAGAAGGGATCTCCTTTGTCACCGGCAAACTACAGACCGATCAGTTTGATCGATGTCTCACAGAAAATCTTTGCTAGGGTCCTTTTAGATCATCTGCAATCTTGGTTGGAATAACAAAAGATCCTGACCCCCTTGCAGGCTGGCTTTAGCGAGAAAACATCAACAATAGACTAGATTTTCAGGCTCCAGCTTCTCTATTGTAAAACAGTCCATTTAGAAGGGGGTAGCCTGTGTCTGGTCTTTGTTGACCTGAAGAGTGTATTTGACCTGGTACCCAGAGATGCTCTATGGAGGGTCTTAAGCGAGCTGGGACTACCACCTTACCTTTTAAATATATTGAGAAGGCTACACAATGGAAATTATGCTCAAATTAGATACGGAGAAAATGGGGAACTAACGCAGCCCATTCCTGTAAACAGGGGTGTTAGATAGGGGTGGGTGCTCACCCCCACCTTCTTTTGCACATCAATGGTCTGATTGATGCGCTCAGATTTTGTAAGGATACTGACGCTCCTAAAATCGTGCAAAAGCAATTCCTGCCATGATGTTTGCATACAATACCCTTCTTCTCTTTAAGTCACCAATGGGTATCCAAAGAATCTTAGATGGGTTTTGTGAGTTTTGCAGGACCAGGGGATTAGAGATCAACATTAACAAAACAAAATGTATTATCTTTAACCCTAACAAATCTAATCTAGGCGCCCTAACCCGCACATGCATGGTATCCCTTTGGAGCATGTTTCTGTATTTGATTATTTGGGTCTAACTCTTACAGAGAATATGACTTGGGGGGTCCAAATTAGCAAGTCTAATCTCAAAACGACACAGACCATAGGTGGCCTGCCCAAGTTCTTCAGGGAAACATTCCAGAAACCAGTGAGCCCGGTCATGGAGATATACAAAACTCAGGCCAGGAGTGCTGCCCTATATGGGGCCGAAGTTTGGGGGCACTGCAACCATAGGCCTCTGGTCACTACTGAGAACAAATTCCTTAGACAATTATTCAGTTTACCGACCAGCGCCCCTCTGGTTCCACTGCGTATGGACCTAGGGGTGAGATCTATTGCTGAGGAAATTGGCTGCAGGCCATTATAATGTTGGTGGCACCACTGGGTAACACCAGAGCTCCTAGAGTACAGATTGGAGCTATTGGAAATCCTGAGTCACCCTGGTTCAGGAAAGCTTAGATTCATCAGGGAGGGCCTTTATGAAATAGGCCTAAAAGAACTATGGGATAACCCCAACATAGCTTGCTCGAGAACACCACACAAATTATTAACCACCAGTTACTGGGGTAGTTTATCCGCAAAACTCCATGTAGAATCCGCTCATGGCTCCCTCACATCACTTTTCCTGCAAGTAAGACACTTGCAGGTTGGAGGCATGCCTTGACGTAATCCGCCCGGCATTAGGCAGGAAATTATATCTAAAGTTTTGTCACGGTTATCTACACCTGCGTACCTTTACATGTAAATGGTCGGGTGGGAATCTAAGTGAGTGTCCAGCCTGTAACATGTGTGTTGAGTCTGAACTTCATTTGTTTTTCTTTTGTCCAGGATATCACTTAACAAGACAAAGATGGTTAGTCCAGTTATGCAAAAACCTAGGCACTACCCATTGCAGTGAAGCTTTCAGAATTTTAAAATACAACACAGATTCCCATATAGTCTTTACGGTTTCACGCTTCCTAAATTCTATGTGGTGCATCAGGAGAAATTTCCTTAATATGTAAAATCAATGACTTGATTGTGGCTGACCTTTTTTTATCATCTTTTTTAACCTAAAATTTACTATTTCAGATGAATTGTATTATTCCTTTTAAACTTTTTAATCACTTTTAATTTGTGTGTACATACTTGTGCTTGTTCTTTTATGGTGAATAACCGAAATAAAGAAATATTGGATTGGATTGGATTGGTTAATAATGCCCTGCAGTTTACATTTAACACAATGGGTACAGCTGCCATTGTAAGACAGATGCAGAATGAGATTGAAACATGAAATAAAAAAGGAAAATACATTTTACTATTCAAACACCTGACAAATCAACAGGGAAGAGTGAGCTCCTGTCTGAACTGAAGGAGGAAACCAATATAACCTCTGCTGTCTCCATTAATAGTAATTATTGGCAAACCTTTGTGTGCGTCACCCATGGATACTCAAAGAATAAAGTAACAAGTCTTTGTTTCACCCCCCCCCCCCCCCCCAACATCCATAGCACCTTATTAAACTGATTTAGCGCCAAAAGTGCCTGTTTTTCTTGATGTAGCCTCCTTTGCCAAAAAACAGGCCTGTTGTTCTGAACTTCGAGAAGGTTGCTTTGTGTCTCCATTTTGGAGTTCCCTAACAAGCTGAACTGCTATGGTCAAGCTGGCTCAGAGAAGTCGATGACCTTCACTGAGGATGTCTGCAACCACAGTGCTCACAAACCATGTCTCCCAGGAGGTTGAAGATTCCCCTCTGTCTAATACTGGTCTGTCCCAAGTTAAAATACACTTTTATGGTTATTTTGATAAAGACAGTCTTCCTGCAGAATCTTGTTCCACCTCCACTGAATTCTGTCATTTTATTATAAATCCTGTGAACACACATGTATGAATATTTGATGCTCTATCAAAATATGTTACAAAGCAAGTGTTACATGATATACATGTGCAATAAAATACTAAATGCAACAAGGGATTATAAAAAGAAAAATGTGCATTTAAATACATGAATATATAACATGAAACACAAGAGGGGCCCATGAGCATTAGTCTCAATGATTACATCACCTGGACTCGGTCGGACATGTGATTAGTCTTGCGTTTCGTTGACAGACTTTCTACTGTGAAGATGTCACAAACACAGTAATGTGTTCGATTGCTCCTTATTGTAGCAACCTAATTTTTTGTTTCTACGCCTTAAGCGTACATGGACTTCCCACACAACAATAGTACCATATAGAGTATTTCTATTAAGTTGGGCGTGGATCTTCATAAAGTTTCTATTTCTTACCTTAGAGCACAAACAGGTGTAACCGTGGAATCAGTGCAAAAAGATGACAAAATCACCCCAGTTCCTCGCTACACTCTTTTGGCTGCTCATGTGTCCACCCAAGCTGTACACCTTCCACAGATTGATCCTTCATGGCACTTTGAAGTAAGTCAGAAAGAGGTGCTCTGTCCTCCACAACATCCTCTACCATAGCCATGATGTTCATTGTGTAATCACACTGGAGGTAAGGCTTAATCCAGTTCACATGGAACAATCTCCGGTGATATCCTTTTGGCATCTGTTCCCAACAAGTAGTTTACTTCAGAAACCTTCTGCACTACCTGGTATGGGTCTAGGACACACTTAATCCCTTCTGTAAAACCACTCTGTAAGTGAACAAAACAAATGGCAGGGGGAAAATCCCACTTGCTCCCGAGGGTCTATGGTGGAGTCAGCATCATGCTTTTAAGGCTCTTACTGAACTTTTCTACCAATCCATTGGATTGTGGGGCATGTAAAGTGGTAGGTCACAATAGCTTGCTTCCACTTCGCTCTCATGTATAAGGAGATAAAGCTGGTTCTTTAGTCGGATATCACAGTCTTTGGAAATCCAGTCATAGAAAAGATCCCTAGGACAGCCCAAGCTACCACCTTTGGAGTCATTCTTCTTAGAGCTACCACCTACCGGATACCTGATGGCATGGTCCACCAAAGTCAAAATTAACTTGATTGTGGGGGTGGTCAAAAGGACAAAGTGTCAACCCTCAACCACTCAAACGGAAATTATGCAACAGGCAGATGCACTAAAACTGCCTTGGTTTTGCATCCTGATTTACCACTCAATCAGCAAGAGGTACAGGTTCTACAGAAGCTCTACGTGTTACTGCGCATCCCAGGCAAGTCTTCGTAATGCCTAAGTCTTCTGCTAAGGGAACTGAGTAGGTCAATGACAAGAGGAAATTCCTGTTAAATACTCAAGCCACTACCCTCTTGCAAGCACCTGGCACAGTATAGTACAATAGTTTATTATCTCCGCCAAAATAGTCTTCCGACTACCCAGTGCTGACCTGTTACTGATCTTTCTTCAGTGTAGGGGCAATCAACTTGTGCCTAGTGAAATTCCTCCTGGGTATGTCCTACCGCAGGTAACACCTGCATCTCCCGCAATAACTCAAACTCCAACACCTGGTCTGCTTCAGGTGTCTCCTCCTTCTCTCTGTCTGGAGCCTGTGCTCTGGTCATCACAGCTTATGTGAAACAAGCCATGTAGGCTTCTGATCCAGGTGCATTCCTCACTGGCTAACAAACTTGAGTCACCTGATACCAGGGAAAAATTTTTCAGGTTTGAGATATTTGGTCTTTGTCTACAACTTAGAAACCTGATTGTCTAGATGTCTCACATCTGTTTGTTCTTCACCACACACCCTTTGAACTTCAACATCTCTACAACAGATGTGATTTTCACCTCGGTCAGCTGGGAGAATGACTGAAGGTCAATCAATATCACCATCCTCAGTGTTTCCCACTTGGCAAGTACCCCATCCATACATGCCAACATTTTACAACTAAAAGGACAGTTTGAAAAAAATGGGGGGCACATATTCTCCTTTGTAATACATTGAAGCAGAGGTAATTATAGGCAGGAGTCAGGGAAAATAAAGCTATTTTTTTTGCTTCAAAAATCAGGTTTGTTGGGCTGTATGCTCATTAGCTGGGTCAGGAACCCTCACAAATTTTTCTATCTGCCCCCCCCCCAACCCCCCTTTAATGTGAAATTTTACAGAGACAAGAAGGCCTGTGATTCTTTCATTCTCTGTTTCTTATCTTTCAGCAATATATCACCATCCTGGGGATTTACCATTAGTAGGAATAGGAGAAAGGTCACCATGGGCCCAAAGCTCTTCTCGTTGCCGCCTCTGTATTGCAAAATATTGTCACCCTGAGCCCAAAGCTCTTCTCGTTGCCACCTCTGTATTGCAAAATATTTTCAATCAGTAGCTATAATTCTCTCCATTACAGTATACCATTCCCTGTTCAATTCTCATAAGCCACTCCATCTCTTCTCTCTTCACTGTCACACTGGTTGGGGTTGAGCTATCCCCCATGGCGTTGGTGTGCAGGAGGGCACTGCAACAACCTCACTAATGAAAAAACGCCCGTCTGCCACACATTTGCTCACAGTCGTAGCTCCACGAAGCTGACAGTCTCAGTGCAGAGTGGGAGGGGAATTCTCCAATTATCAGGACCAATACAGGCATTAGTAATTTGAGATCAGTTGGGCAGCAATTGTCTCAACTTGGACCTCTCAGTGCCAGACCCTCTCACGCCCTAAGCGCCCTTGAGAGGGTTCTGCGCCAGAGCCATAAAGAAATGCCTTCATCTCACTGGCCACCTGTGTACTCTTGTGAAATTAGTTTATTTTACTGTAGTGGTTATCTTATTAGAGCCCGAACTTACGCTAACTTAAGACAGCTATTTTCTTCTATTTTGGATAGGACATCGTAACATATCAAGTCTTCACTGTTGAGATTGTTTTCTGCTGCAAGAAAGTATTGTGGGGGCGTGGCCAACTGCCGGAGATGATGGCCGCTTCGTAGAGCGGCTCCAGACTCCGCCACCACTTCTCTGCTAATATCCTGGCAGATATCCGGCTACAGGGGGAAGATAACAAGCGGCCGCAACGTTGGGAGCCTAAAGACTCAGGTCCGGGAGAAGGAAAACGTCCAACTGGGCAGCTGGGTGCCCGCGAGATTGCAGCCCAATGAAGCGTGGAAGCCACGGTGTGGAGTAGATGTGAGGCCGACTGCGAGGTAGAAACTTCGGCATCACGGCGCAGGCGCGCCTAGACCACCGATGCGGGAAACTCGCTTCCTCCCCAAGGGCCTGCAACGCAACGAGAGGAGAAAGATTCGGCCGGGGATGAGCACAAGCAAGAAAAGGGACTCAAGGCACCATCCTCTGTATACACTCCCTCCAGGCGGTGACGCAGTGTTAATTGGGGCCTGGATGAAGGTGACTTGCATTTCAGGCATAATTGAGGTGAGAGCCCTTGCAAATGGAATTTTAGAGTGAGGAAGACCACTTGGACACGTGAAGTGAGGCTGCTTTGGGGGACTGCGCAATTGAACATCCGGTGTAAAGGCCCCAGAACGTTATCTGTGAGAATCTTCCTGGCCCATACTCGCTGACGCTCAGCAACGGTGGGGAGACTGTGCATCAATCAGGGGTGCGACAAGACTAATGCGCTACATAGGCTTAAAATAACGGCGAAACACACAATGTGCAAGCCCATCCTGCCATATATCACAACCAGTGAGCCTCAAAGGGGAAAACCGACAGGCCAAGTGGGAGTCTCCCCATGGTAGGCGGTGGCGAGTACCCCATCACACTCTGTAGCTGGCCATAACCCCTGCTGCCCCAGAGGTGACAACGGCGACAGGCAAAGGGGAGGGCAGCTAGCAGCAGCCCAAGATAGATACGTTTTCACGGCAGAAATTGAAGGAAAGGGGATCGTCGTGTCCCGGATCAGACCAGGAAGCACAGAAAAAGTTGACGGAGCAGGAATCCCCCACGTTGCATGATGCAATGGCGGCGACCACCAGTGTTCGCACCTTCCTGAAGGGCCGCCTAGACTCTGTCTCTACGGATATATCACTGCTCCGGGCGGACCTCAGAAAGATGGACTCCAGGGTCAAAGAAGTTGAAGACATTTCTTGTGACCTAGCAGCAGACACGGCAACCCTCAAGAAGCAAGTCTCGAAGCTACAGACCCGCAGGGACACCTTAACAGCGCAGTTGGAAGACTACGAAAGTAGATAGAACGAAACAATATACGAATTTTGGGAGTGCCAGAGAAAGCGGAGGGACCAGCAGCAGACCTTTTGCCAAGGATTTGGTAAAGAAACACCTGCAGCCTAATACACTCTCCAACTACTTTTCCATAGAGAGAGCGCATTGTGTGCCGGGAGGCAGGCCTAGGCCAAGTGCGACCCCCAGGCCTATCTTGGTTCGAGTCTATACCTTTAGAGACCGAGACACCATTCTTCAAACAGCACGTAATGCTCCGCCTCACAAATATGAGAACAGCACTATCCAATCCTTCCCAGACTTCAACGCCAAGGTGCAGAGGCAAAGATGCTCCTTCCTGGAGGTCAAGAAAATCCTCAGGGAAAGGGAACCTAAATATGCCATGCTGATATCAGCGAAATTGAGAGTTGAGGCTGATGAGTTAAATTGGTTCTTCACAGAGCCGGGAGAAGTCTGGGACTGGCTAGATGGCTGGAGGCGAGTGGGAGACCGAAGACACCAAGACCGACAGGAACGGGGGCAGGGAAGCCACAGATGCGCCAAGCTCCTACCCAGGAAAATGAGGACCAACTAGCTGTGAATAGACTCTAATTTACACATTGGAACTAAGGATCAACATCATGTGAGCAATGGAAACATGAGATGACACGTCCCGCTGCTCTGCAACGAGACTCAGAGATGCTGTCCCCGGGCATTCTTATGGATTGGCGGCCGTGTTCAAGAGACTGCTGTGGTGCGCCTGGGGAGAGGTGGACACAACGACCAGTACTGAGAGGAGAAAGGAGCAACAGATTATAATAATAACTGTATATATGTATCCCCTGTAGCCAATCGTTTGTCAGGGCAGGAGGGTGGTGGGGGTGGCTTGGCTCACAACTCCTCCAGCATAGGGATGGGTGGACGACAGGCACTCTGCATAGTTGGGGAGGCGGGCGTTTGGTCACCGTCATGCAGGGAAGCAGGGAATGGGCACATTCGGGGGCGGGAGTTGTGAAATTGTTTGTTTTACCATTAATACACAGCAAGGTACCACAATGCTAGCGGCACACCCATGGTCAGAAGCATGGCAGGTCTCCGACGAGATGTCAGGACAACCCAGAGCGAGAGTGGAATGCACCCAGGCCATGAGCAGACCTGTTCTGTCTGCCACCATTTGGGAAAGTACAGATGGCGGATGCGATAGCGTATGGAGTGTGCACTGATGGAGGAGAGACTGAGAAGGTAGCATCCTTCCAATTACTCTCCTGGAATGTAAACAGGCTTGGGGACACACTCAAGAGAGCGATAGTGCTCCAATATATAAAACGTCAAGCCCCGGATATGGTTCTTCTCCAGGAGACCCACTTGATAAGGAAAGCATGCGAGGCACTAAACAGAGGGTGGTAAAAACTGGTAGTACACTCAGGGTTCACATCTGGCTCCAGAGGGGTGGGGATCTTGATGCATAGAGGGTTCCCCTTCACGGTGGCTGACATACACACCGATCCTCAGAGACGATTCGCAGGATTGACTGGGTCTTGGGATGGCACAAACATAAATGTGCTGGTGGCCTGTATCCCCCCCACCCTACACAGTATTGCTCTACCGGACATTAGTAAAAAGATTCTGGAATTCCTTGAACGGGCACTGATAATAGGGGGAGACCTGAATATGACCCTTAATGATCAACTAGATTGACTCGCGCCCTGTGTTAATAAACGCTCATGCAATATCATGGCAAAGTTCCTGCCGGCCACTGGATTAATAGATGTGTGGCATGAATGCCACCCTGATAGGCAGCAGTTTATGTTCCATTCCGGAGCCCATGAGAGCATGTCCCGGAGTGACCATATACTAACTGCTGCTGGTAATAAACAACACTTTTTGGAAGTTAAACACCTAGCTAGGGGAATCTCAATCTCATGCTCCACTATGGGCAAAGTACAACCTATCTAAGAAATTCCGTAGATGAACCCTATCCATCAGCCCATGGTACCTGGTAATTTCACACTTTAGAGCAGACATTGGAAAAACAAATTAATATTATTTTACAGAAAACGTGGGATCGGTAAAGTCTCACCAGACTATATGGCAAGCGTATAAGACAGTCATAAAGGGACAGGCTCTCTCCCTTGCGGCCGGATATGAAAGGGAAAAAAGGCCAAGCTAGAGGCTATTGAAAGGGAGATATTGACCCTGGAAAGGTCCCCCACCTCCTTGCTTCAGGAGGATACCCAACACTCACTGGCACTGAAGCAACAAGAGTACAAGAATTTTGTAGCTGAGTCAGCCAATAGTAAACTTCGCAAGGTACAGCAGAAAGTATACAAGCAAGGGGATAAAGTGGGCAAGGTACTTGCCTGGTTAGACAAGCGGGAGAAGGCCGGGAGATGGGTCATGACCATAAGGGACTCGCAGGGAGAGTGGCCACGAGACCCGCAAGATATCGCAGAAGCCTTTACAGACCATTTCACGCAACTCTATTCCCCGGAGGCAGTCTTGATGCCCTTGAGCTAAGTTGCGCGGTAAAAGACTCCTTTCATTCATTCATTCATTCAGCCGGCACGATAGAGGAGTCATTAGACCTATTAAAAGACGCCCGAATCCCAGTTCTCCCTGAGGTGGACAGGAAACAGCTAGCGGAAGATTTTACAGTGGAAGAAATAGGGGCTGCCATGCAGAGTATACACTCCGGTAAGGCCATGGGACCTAATGGCATCCCAATAGAACTCCTTCAATTATCTGCCACTAAGGTGGCACCCCATCTCTTAAATATGTGTGAAGAAAGTAAGCATATGGGAGAACTGCCCAACGGCCAAAGAATGGCATCGTTAGTGGTCATCCATAAGGCTGGCAAGCCAGCGGAGGAGTGCTCTTCGCTGTAATATTGTGCATTTACTTATTTAACATATTTACTTTTCACTGTAGTCACCTTGCTTATGTTTAAAGGTGCACCATGGTGATAGGACCTGGTGTGGTGATGCTTCTGCAGTATTCTGTCAGTTGCACCTGACACCTACTGCTGGATGGATGGGATCACTTTACTGGAATAAACTTACTACTAGTTTTACCACTTGGAGTCTCTAAATCTTCAATTCTACATGAATTTTACACTGGCGATGAGCTGTGGTTACTACCCATGCAACAGGATCATGATATCAACATCAAACAACTTTTTTGTGAACTTTCCACTTGATTGGTTTATCTAAAGACTAATTCTTCTCAACTTGATGTGAGTTCCTTTTACCATTGTGACTATAAAGTGTGTTAGACGGGGACCCAGAGGGTCGGCCGAATACTGGGGGAGAGGCCTCCAATGAGGGCCGTCTCCGGCGATCGTACAGACAGGTCACTTCCCTCCCCACAGATAGACACCACACAAGGATGAGATCAACACTTTTTATAGGGTTCTTGTGGCAAGGTTAGCAGCGATACAGGAGATACCGGACTCGAGGGTCCTCTCAATTCTAGTCTCTGTAGGGAAAGGGGGTAGCGGGACAGTCTTGGTACCGGATCGGTACAGGAGGTGGCAGGAGGGAAGCTCACAATCCTCGAGCTGAAGAGTCTGCAAGGTCGGGCCGCGGCAGCGCCAGCTGGCTAGGATGAAGTCTACAACGAAGGGGCCGCGGCAGCGCCAGCAGGCCAAGACGATGGTTCAAGCTGTAAAAGACCGCGGCAGCGCCAGCAGGCCAAGATGATGGTTCCACGAGGCAGAGGGCCGCGGCAGCGCCAGCAGGCCAAGACGAAGGGTTCACAGGGCAGGGCTGCGGCAGCGCCAGCAGTCCGTCAAGGATGAGTTCTTCTCGGTGTCTCTCGACTCCAGGATACAACTGCCTTCCTGGTCTGGCGCTGCCCCAGTTATAGGTCTGGTCCCCTTTGATGTCCGGACCCTCGCGCCTGGAGGTCGGGAGGTCCGGGATGAGGGAGTCCAGACACCCAGCAGGGGGGTGGAGCCAGCGCCCAGGGCGGCCGGGGGTGATCAACACCTGGCGGAGGAGAGCCGTTGACGACTCCTTCTTCCATTGACCTGCCAAGTGGTCTCTCTACCTCCTGGGTGGAGGTTGGTGCCTCGATGTCGGGGCCTGGCCAGGCCCGGGGTTAGGGTCGAGTTGAGGCCACGCGGCCTCGTGCTGTAGTGTCCAATGATGGCGGCTGGGCCGGGGCCATGGTGCGGATGGGGACCAGGGCCAGCCGGTACAGGAGGGTTCAGGAGCTGGAGTCCCGTTGTGGACGGGTTGTGGATTACTTCGGGGGGTCGCCGGGGAGGCTCTTGCTGGGAATTCAGGGAGAGCCGGGGTCCGGGCCCCGTTGTGCGGAGGGGGGACGGCCCGACCACGAGGCCTGTCCAACATGCGTCCCCCCCAGCTGAAGGCAGGGAGAGTCAGCCATCCTCCTGGGGACTCTCCTCGCCGAGGCGGAAAAAGCGTGACAGGCCGTCTGCGTTGGCGTGGTCCTGGCCTGGACGATGCTCCACAGTGAAGTCCATCCCCTGCAGGGAGATGGACCAGCGCAACAGTTTCGGGTTCTCCCCCCGCATTTGCATCAGCCATTGCAGGGGTCGGTGGTCTGTTTGTACCCGGAAGTGGGTGCCGAAGAGGTAGGGTCGGAGCTTCTTGAGGGCCCAGACTACGGCGAAGGCCTCCCTCTCGATGGTGCTCCATCGCTGTTCTCTGGCCAGCAGCCGCCGGCTGATGAAGGCCACTGGTTGATCGACTCCCTCGGTGTTGAGTTGGGAGAGGACGGCCCCCACGCCATGATCGGAGGCGTCCGTCTGTACAATGAATTCCCGGCCGTAGTCGGGAGCCTGGAGCACGGGGGCAGTGCACATGGCGGCCTTCAACTTCTCGAAGGCCGATTGGCAGTCCGGGGTCCAGTTGACTGCTTTGGGGCTCTTCTTGGATGTGAGCTCCGTGAGGGGCCCCACGATGCTGCCATAGTCCTTCACAAACCGCCGGTAGTACCCGGTGAGTCCCAGGAAGGCCCGGACCTCGGTTTGGGTCGTAGGGGGTTGCCAGGCCTGGATGGCAGCGATCTTGAGCTGGAGGGGGGCCACCAGCCCGCTTCCCACTTGGTGTCCCAGGTATGTCACGGACCCTTGGCCAACCTGGCATTTGCTGGCCTTGATGGTGAGCCCGGCCTGCCGGAGGGCGTGTAGAACTTCCCGCAGGTGGCGGAGGTGGTCGGTCCAGTGGTGGCTGTACACAGCGATGTCGTCCAGGTAGGCGGCGCTGAATTCTTCGAGGCCCGCCAGCACCTGGTTCACAAGTCGTTGAAATGTTGCCGGAGCGTTCTTCATGCCGAATGGCATCACCTTAAAGTGGTAGTGACCGTCCGGGGTAGAGAAGGCGGATCGTTCTTGGGCCCTAGGGGTGAGGCCGATTTGCCAGTAGCCCGCTGTTAGATCGAAGATGCTCAGGTAGCGGGCGGCCCCCATACGGTCAATTAGCTCATCTGCCCGGGGGATAGGGTGAGCGTCGGTCCTGGTAACGGCATTCAGCCCCCGGTAGTCCACACAAAACCGGAGCTCAGGGGCAACGCCCGGGGCGGCAGCCTTGGGGACCAGGACGACTGGGCTGGCCCAGGGGCTGTCAGAGGGTTCGATCACTCCTAGGGCCAGCATCTTGGATACCTCGGTCTGGATGCAGGCGCGCACCCGATCTGGTACGCGGTACGCCCGGTGTCGAATAGGGGGGCTATCCCCGGTGTCCACATCGTGAAGGCACCAGGGGGTGACCCCGGGGGTGAGAGAGAATAGGGATGCGAACCGTTTCAGGAGGGCTTGACAGTCTTGGCGTTGCTCCGGGGACAAGGCCTCGGAGAGTCGGACCCCTTCCACCGAGCCATCCTGCTCGAGGGTCCTCAGTAGGTCAGGAAGGGGCTCAGAGTCTTCTTCCGTCCCATTATCGGTAGCCATCAGGAGGCTGAGTTCTGAGCGTACAAAATGGGGCTTGAGTCTGTTGGCGTGGAGGACCCGTAGGGGGTTCCGTGCGGTTTCCATGTCGATTAAATAGGTGACGGGCCCTTTGCGTTCGACCACCTTGAAGGGCCCGGACCATTTGTCCTGTAGGGCACAGGGTTCAACCGGGGACATCACCCAGACCTGTTGTCCCGGTTCGAACTCAATGGAGGAAGCGTGCTGATCGTACCATTTCTTCATGTCCTCCTGACTGGCTTCAAGGTTTGCTTTGGCGATCTCCCTGAATCGCCGGGTCTGGTTGCGAAGGGCCAGGAGGTACTTGTATATGTCAGGGGGAGTTTTCTGGGGGGGCCTCTCCCAACCTTCCTTGACTAGGCTGAGGGGACCCCGGACGGGGTGTCCGTACAGGAGTTCAAATGGGCTGAAGCCTAGGGATTTCTGAGGGACTTCTCGATAGGCAAACAGGAGGCACGGGAGTAGCACGTCCCACTGGCGACGGAGGGGTTCTTCTAGGCCCATGATCATTCCTTTGAGGGTGCGGTTAAACCGCTCGACCAATCCATTTCCTTGCGGGTGATAGGGGGTCGTGAATTTGTAGGTGACCCCGCACTGTTGCCAGAGAGACTTCATATATTTTGAGATAAAGTTTGTGCCCCTGTCGCTGACGACCTCCCGGGGAAAACCCACCCGGGAGAAGATCCCCATCAGGGCTCGGCCTACCACGGGGGCCGTCACGGTTCGAAGAGGGATGGCCTCGGGATAGCGGGTGGCGTGGTCCACCAGGACCAGGATGAACCGGTGTCCTTGGGCGGTTCGGGGGTCCAGGGGCCCCACAATGTCTATTCCCACCCGTTCGAACGGGGTGGTGACGACGGGAAAGGGCTGTAAGGGTGCTCTGGTTTTCCGGCCACTCTTTCCGCTGGCCTGGCAGGTGGGGCAGGCCCGGCAGTGGTTGGCGACCTCCTTTCGCATTTGGGGCCAGAAAAAGTGGGTCACAAGGCGGTCGTACGTTTTGTCCTGTCCCAGGTGTCCGGCAAGGGGGACATCGTGGGCTAAGTTCAGGAGGAAATCTCTGAAGCGAAGGGGCACCACCAGCACCCGACTGGCCCCTAGTTCTGCAATTCTTTGCTCGCTGTAGAGCAGGTCATGGTCCCAGTAGATTTAGTGGGCCCCCGATGTATCCCCTGCGCTCTGGGCCAGGGCTTGCTGCCGGAGTCCCTCGAGGGAGGGACAGGTTCTTTGTTCGTGTCGGAATTGTTCCTGGGTGGGGCCCCCCTCCTGACGCCACTGTGCCAGGTCAGGGATGTTCTGAAGCCGGTCGGATCCTTCTTCGGTTTGGGTCAGGAGACTTGCTTCGGGGGCGGCCTCCTCTGGGATGATCGCGGGAGGAGGCTCCGGCCACTCGGGTTCTTCTGGACTGGGGACCGCACGGGCGATCATGGACCGGGTCGTGACACAGACCCATTCGGGGAGGCCCAGCATCCCCAGGTGTTCTCTCCGTTCGACCGCTGCCCAGGGAGAACTTTCGAGGTCGTTCCCTAGGAGGCAATCCACGGGGGCATCATCGCGGACAGTCACTTTCAGCATCCCGGATACTCCCCCCCATTCGAAGGGGACGCAGGCCATGCGACATAGACTTTCTGAGTTGTCGGCTGATCGGACAGGGCAAAGAATGTTCGGTAAGATTTGGTCTGGGGTCACCAGGTGACAGCGGACCGCGGTCACGCTGGCTCCGGTGTCGCGGAGGGCTTCCGCCCGGCGGCCATTAATGTTGACCCACTGGCTGTACTTCTGCGTGTTGGCGGGAAGGGGGGCCCGCGGGATCATGTCTCTTTCCCCTAAGCAGACCAGGGACATGGCGGCCGGTTCCCACTCAGGCTGGTCGGTCTCGTACTCTTCGTGGTCTTCCGGGACGGGTTCTTCCCCTAGGGCGGCAGCCGCGACCTGGCGGGGTATAGTGTTCTGGTTCTTTGGGCAGTTGGGATCATTGGCGTAGTGGCCGGGTCGTTGGCATCGGTGGCAAATAATGTTGGCCCGGAAGCCGGGCCGCATCGGAGGGCTCCCTCTGCCGGCCGGGGGCGAGGTGTTGCTCGCGGGAGTCATTGGGCCGGTGTCTCTACCCCGACCCTGGCCTCCTCCTCCCCCACGGGGGCGATGGGGCCCTTGGTAAGTTCTGTGCGATTCGCTGGGCCCGTTCCGTCCAACTCGTGTGCTTTCCCATCGGTCAGCTTCGGCGGCGAGTTGTCGAGGTTCCGTCAGTTTACTGTCCAGGAGGTGTTGCCGGAGTTCGATGAAGCAGTTGTTAGAAAGGTGCTCCCATACGATGAGGTCAAAAAGCTGCTCGTAGGTGGTCACTTTGCTGCCCTTGATCCACCCCTCGAAGGCTCGACTAAAGAAGTTCACGTATTCCACCCAAATTGTACCCGGGATCCGTTTGCAGTCGCGGAACCGCTGGCGGTACATCTCGGGTGTGAGTCCGTAACGAGTGAGGAGGGTGGCCTTCATGTGGTCGTAGGATGTCATCAGATGGTCCGGGAGTTGCAGCAGGGCGTCTCGTCCTTCGTTGACGAACCTCCCCCATAATCCGGCTCCCCAGTCGCTCCTGGGAATCCGGTGGGAGGTCATGGCTACCTCGTAGGCTTTAAACCACTGCTGGATATCATCATTCTTGTAGTACTCTCTGATGACATCTTTGGGGATGTGAACCTTGGGTTCGGTAGTGGCAGGCAGGATCGGGCGTTCGGGGACCCCGAGCTCTTTATTCTGTTTCTGAATTTCTAGTTCCTTGAGGTTGCGCTCATGTTCGTAGGCTAGCTTCTTTTCCTCTAGCTCTCTCTGTCTTTGCTTCTCTTCTCGCTCCTCTCGGAGCCGTAAGTGTTCCAGCGTTATTTTTTGTTCCGCCAGTTTGAGTTCTCCGTCCAAGCGGAGTCGCGCCAGTTCCAATTCATGGAGTCTGCTTTTTTCTCGTTCTCGGACCTCCTCTGGGGAGAGACCCGATCTTCTTTCTTCCATCGGCGTGAGGCTCGTTTCGGGGTTTCGTGTTTGGGGTACGGCCGTACCCGTCTCTGCCCAAGATTCCAGGGCTCGTTTGAAGTCCTCTTTCGTGCTCAGTCCTGTGGTTGGAAGGCCAAGTTCTATGCAAAATTGTTTCAGTTCTCGGTGGTTGTATTCTTCCAACTTTTCCATCTGGAATTTTTCCGTTGTTCCACTCACTTTTGTTGTCATGGTGGTTGTGTGTCGTGGGGCGAGTGACCCTCTGTACGATTATGCGTCGGTTTGGATCGCGCCGCTGGCCACCAATGTTAGACGGGGACCCAGAGGGTCGGCCGAATACTGGGGGAGAGGCCTCCAATGAGGGCCGTCTCCGGCGATCGTACAGACAGGTCACTTCCCTCCCCACAGATAGACACCACACAAGGATGAGATCAACACTTTATATAGGGTTCTTGTGGCAAGGTTAGCAGCGATACAGGAGATACCGGACTCGAGGGTCCTCTCAATTCTAGTCTCTGTAGGGAAAGGGGGTAGCGGGACAGTCTTGGTACCGGATCGGTACAGGAGGTGGCAGGAGGGAAGCTCACAATCCTCGAGCTGAAGAGTCTGCAAGGTCGGGCCGCGGCAGCGCCAGCTGGCTAGGATGAAGTCTACAACGAAGGGGCCGCGGCAGCGCCAGCAGGCCAAGATGATGGTTCAAGCTGTAAAAGACCGCGGCAGCGCCAGCAGGCCAAGATGATGGTTCCACGAGGCAGAGGGCCGCGGCAGCGCCAGCAGGCCAAGACGAAGGGTTCACAGGGCAGGGCTGCGGCAGCGCCAGCAGTCCGTCAAGGATGAGTTCTTCTCGGTGTCTCTCGACTCCAGGATACAACTGCCTTCCTGGTCTGGCGCTGCCCCAGTTATAGGTCTGGTCCCCTTTGATGTCCGGACCCTCGCGCCTGGAGGTCGGGAGGTCCGGGATGAGGGAGTCCAGACACCCAGCAGGGGGGTGGAGCCAGCGCCCAGGGCGGCCGGGGGTGATCAACACCTGGCGGAGGAGAGCCGTTGACGACTCCTTCTTCCATTGACCTGCCAAGTGGTCTCTCTACCTCCTGGGTGGAGGTTGGTGCCTCGATGTCGGGGCCTGGCCAGGCCCGGGGTTAGGGTCGAGTTGAGGCCACGCGGCCTCGTGCTGTAGTGTCCAATGATGGCGGCTGGGCCGGGGCCATGGTGCGGATGGGGACCAGGGCCAGCCGGTACAGGAGGGTTCAGGAGCTGGAGTCCCGTTGTGGACGGGTTGTGGATTACTTCGGGGGGTCGCCGGGGAGGCTCTTGCTGGGAATTCAGGGAGAGCCGGGGTCCGGGCCCCGTTGTGCGGAGGGGGGACGGCCCGACCACGAGGCCTGTCCAACATGCGTCCCCCCCAGCTGAAGGCAGGGAGAGTCAGCCATCCTCCTGGGGACTCTCCTCGCCGAGGCGGAAAAAGCGTGACAGGCCGTCTGCGTTGGCGTGGTCCTGGCCTGGACGATGCTCCACAGTGAAGTCCATCCCCTGCAGGGAGATGGACCAGCGCAACAGTTTCGGGTTCTCCCCCCGCATTTGCATCAGCCATTGCAGGGGTCGGTGGTCTGTTTGTACCCGGAAGTGGGTGCCGAAGAGGTAGGGTCGGAGCTTCTTGAGGGCCCAGACTACGGCGAAGGCCTCCCTCTCGATGGTGCTCCATCGCTGTTCTCTGGCCAGCAGCCGCCGGCTGATGAAGGCCACTGGTTGATCGACTCCCTCGGTGTTGAGTTGGGAGAGGACGGCCCCCACGCCATGATCGGAGGCGTCCGTCTGTACAATGAATTCCCGGCCGTAGTCGGGAGCCTGGAGCACGGGGGCAGTGCACATGGCGGCCTTCAACTTCTCGAAGGCCGATTGGCAGTCCGGGGTCCAGTTGACTGCTTTGGGGCTCTTCTTGGATGTGAGCTCCGTGAGGGGCCCCACGATGCTGCCATAGTCCTTCACAAACCGCCGGTAGTACCCGGTGAGTCCCAGGAAGGCCCGGACCTCGGTTTGGGTCGTAGGGGGTTGCCAGGCCTGGATGGCAGCGATCTTGAGCTGGAGGGGGGCCACCAGCCCGCTTCCCACTTGGTGTCCCAGGTATGTCACGGACCCTTGGCCAACCTGGCATTTGCTGGCCTTGATGGTGAGCCCGGCCTGCCGGAGGGCGTGTAGAACTTCCCGCAGGTGGCGGAGGTGGTCGGTCCAGTGGTGGCTGTACACAGCGATGTCGTCCAGGTAGGCGGCGCTGAATTCTTCGAGGCCCGCCAGCACCTGGTTCACAAGTCGTTGAAATGTTGCCGGAGCGTTCTTCATGCCGAATGGCATCACCTTAAAGTGGTAGTGACCGTCCGGGGTAGAGAAGGCGGATCGTTCTTGGGCCCTAGGGGTGAGGCCGATTTGCCAGTAGCCCGCTGTTAGATCGAAGATGCTCAGGTAGCGGGCGGCCCCCATACGGTCAATTAGCTCATCTGCCCGGGGGATAGGGTGAGCGTCGGTCCTGGTAACGGCATTCAGCCCCCGGTAGTCCACACAAAACCGGAGCTCAGGGGCAACGCCCGGGGCGGCAGCCTTGGGGACCAGGACGACTGGGCTGGCCCAGGGGCTGTCAGAGGGTTCGATCACTCCTAGGGCCAGCATCTTGGATACCTCGGTCTGGATGCAGGCGCGCACCCGATCTGGTACGCGGTACGCCCGGTGTCGAATAGGGGGGCTATCCCCGGTGTCCACATCGTGAAGGCACCAGGGGGTGACCCCGGGGGTGAGAGAGAATAGGGATGCGAACCGTTTCAGGAGGGCTTGACAGTCTTGGCGTTGCTCCGGGGACAAGGCCTCGGAGAGTCGGACCCCTTCCACCGAGCCATCCTGCTCGAGGGTCCTCAGTAGGTCAGGAAGGGGCTCAGAGTCTTCTTCCGTCCCATTATCGGTAGCCATCAGGAGGCTGAGTTCTGAGCGTACAAAATGGGGCTTGAGTCTGTTGGCGTGGAGGACCCGTAGGGGGTTCCGTGCGGTTTCCATGTCGATTAAATAGGTGACGGGCCCTTTGCGTTCGACCACCTTGAAGGGCCCGGACCATTTGTCCTGTAGGGCACAGGGTTCAACCGGGGACATCACCCAGACCTGTTGTCCCGGTTCGAACTCAATGGAGGAAGCGTGCTGATCGTACCATTTCTTCATGTCCTCCTGACTGGCTTCAAGGTTTGCTTTGGCGATCTCCCTGAATCGCCGGGTCTGGTTGCGAAGGGCCAGGAGGTACTTGTATATGTCAGGGGGAGTTTTCTGGGGGGGCCTCTCCCAACCTTCCTTGACTAGGCTGAGGGGACCCCGGACGGGGTGTCCGTACAGGAGTTCAAATGGGCTGAAGCCTAGGGATTTCTGAGGGACTTCTCGATAGGCAAACAGGAGGCACGGGAGTAGCACGTCCCACTGGCGACGGAGGGGTTCTTCTAGGCCCATGATCATTCCTTTGAGGGTGCGGTTAAACCGCTCGACCAATCCATTTCCTTGCGGGTGATAGGGGGTCGTGAATTTGTAGGTGACCCCGCACTGTTGCCAGAGAGACTTCATATATTTTGAGATAAAGTTTGTGCCCCTGTCGCTGACGACCTCCCGGGGAAAACCCACCCGGGAGAAGATCCCCATCAGGGCTCGGCCTACCACGGGGGCCGTCACGGTTCGAAGAGGGATGGCCTCGGGATAGCGGGTGGCGTGGTCCACCAGGACCAGGATGAACCGGTGTCCTTGGGCGGTTCGGGGGTCCAGGGGCCCCACAATGTCTATTCCCACCCGTTCGAACGGGGTGGTGACGACGGGAAAGGGCTGTAAGGGTGCTCTGGTTTTCCGGCCACTCTTTCCGCTGGCCTGGCAGGTGGGGCAGGCCCGGCAGTGGTTGGCGACCTCCTTTCGCATTTGGGGCCAGAAAAAGTGGGTCACAAGGCGGTCGTACGTTTTGTCCTGTCCCAGGTGTCCGGCAAGGGGGACATCGTGGGCTAAGTTCAGGAGGAAATCTCTGAAGCGAAGGGGCACCACCAGCACCCGACTGGCCCCTAGTTCTGCAATTCTTTGCTCGCTGTAGAGCAGGTCATGGTCCCAGTAGATTTAGTGGGCCCCCGATGTATCCCCTGCGCTCTGGGCCAGGGCTTGCTGCCGGAGTCCCTCGAGGGAGGGACAGGTTCTTTGTTCGTGTCGGAATTGTTCCTGGGTGGGGCCCCCCTCCTGACGCCACTGTGCCAGGTCAGGGATGTTCTGAAGCCGGTCGGATCCTTCTTCGGTTTGGGTCAGGAGACTTGCTTCGGGGGCGGCCTCCTCTGGGATGATCGCGGGAGGAGGCTCCGGCCACTCGGGTTCTTCTGGACTGGGGACCGCACGGGCGATCATGGACCGGGTCGTGACACAGACCCATTCGGGGAGGCCCAGCATCCCCAGGTGTTCTCTCCGTTCGACCGCTGCCCAGGGAGAACTTTCGAGGTCGTTCCCTAGGAGGCAATCCACGGGGGCATCATCGCGGACAGTCACTTTCAGCATCCCGGATACTCCCCCCCATTCGAAGGGGACGCAGGCCATGCGACATAGACTTTCTGAGTTGTCGGCTGATCGGACAGGGCAAAGAATGTTCGGTAAGATTTGGTCTGGGGTCACCAGGTGACAGCGGACCGCGGTCACGCTGGCTCCGGTGTCGCGGAGGGCTTCCGCCCGGCGGCCATTAATGTTGACCCACTGGCTGTACTTCTGCGTGTTGGCGGGAAGGGGGGCCCGCGGGATCATGTCTCTTTCCCCTAAGCAGACCAGGGACATGGCGGCCGGTTCCCACTCAGGCTGGTCGGTCTCGTACTCTTCGTGGTCTTCCGGGACGGGTTCTTCCCCTAGGGCGGCAGCCGCGACCTGGCGGGGTATAGTGTTCTGGTTCTTTGGGCAGTTGGGATCATTGGCGTAGTGGCCGGGTCGTTGGCATCGGTGGCAAATAATGTTGGCCCGGAAGCCGGGCCGCATCGGAGGGCTCCCTCTGCCGGCCGGGGGCGAGGTGTTGCTCGCGGGAGTCATTGGGCCGGTGTCTCTACCCCGACCCTGGCCTCCTCCTCCCCCACGGGGGCGATGGGGCCCTTGGTAAGTTCTGTGCGATTCGCTGGGCCCGTTCCGTCCAACTCGTGTGCTTTCCCATCGGTCAGCTTCGGCGGCGAGTTGTCGAGGTTCCGTCAGTTTACTGTCCAGGAGGTGTTGCCGGAGTTCGATGAAGCAGTTGTTAGAAAGGTGCTCCCATACGATGAGGTCAAAAAGCTGCTCGTAGGTGGTCACTTTGCTGCCCTTGATCCACCCCTCGAAGGCTCGACTAAAGAAGTTCACGTATTCCACCCAAATTGTACCCGGGATCCGTTTGCAGTCGCGGAACCGCTGGCGGTACATCTCGGGTGTGAGTCCGTAACGAGTGAGGAGGGTGGCCTTCATGTGGTCGTAGGATGTCATCAGATGGTCCGGGAGTTGCAGCAGGGCGTCTCGTCCTTCGTTGACGAACCTCCCCCATAATCCGGCTCCCCAGTCGCTCCTGGGAATCCGGTGGGAGGTCATGGCTACCTCGTAGGCTTTAAACCACTGCTGGATATCATCATTCTTGTAGTACTCTCTGATGACATCTTTGGGGATGTGAACCTTGGGTTCGGTAGTGGCAGGCAGGATCGGGCGTTCGGGGACCCCGAGCTCTTTATTCTGTTTCTGAATTTCTAGTTCCTTGAGGTTGCGCTCATGTTCGTAGGCTAGCTTCTTTTCCTCTAGCTCTCTCTGTCTTTGCTTCTCTTCTCGCTCCTCTCGGAGCCGTAAGTGTTCCAGCGTTATTTTTTGTTCCGCCAGTTTGAGTTCTCCGTCCAAGCGGAGTCGCGCCAGTTCCAATTCATGGAGTCTGCTTTTTTCTCGTTCTCGGACCTCCTCTGGGGAGAGACCCGATCTTCTTTCTTCCATCGGCGTGAGGCTTGTTTCGGGGTTTCGTGTTTGGGGTACGGCCGTACCCGTCTCTGCCCAAGATTCCAGGGCTCGTTTGAAGTCCTCTTTCGTGCTCAGTCCTGTGGTTGGAAGGCCAAGTTCTATGCAAAATTGTTTCAGTTCTCGGTGGTTGTATTCTTCCAACTTTTCCATCTGGAATTTTTCCGTTGTTCCACTCACTTTTGTTGTCATGGTGGTTGTGTGTCGTGGGGCGAGTGACCCTCTGTACGATTATGCGTCGGTTTGGATCGCGCCGCTGGCCACCAATGTTAGACGGGGACCCAGAGGGTCGGCCGAATACTGGGGGAGAGGCCTCCAATGAGGGCCGTCTCCGGCGATCGTACAGACAGGTCACTTCCCTCCCCACAGATAGACACCACACAAGGATGAGATCAACACTTTATATAGGGTTCTTGTGGCAAGGTTAGCAGCGATACAGGAGATACCGGACTCGAGGGTCCTCTCAATTCTAGTCTCTGTAGGGAAAGGGGGTAGCGGGACAGTCTTGGTACCGGATCGGTACAGGAGGTGGCAGGAGGGAAGCTCACAATCCTCGAGCTGAAGAGTCTGCAAGGTCGGGCCGCGGCAGCGCCAGCTGGCTAGGATGAAGTCTACAACGAAGGGGCCGCGGCAGCGCCAGCAGGCCAAGATGATGGTTCAAGCTGTAAAAGACCGCGGCAGCGCCAGCAGGCCAAGATGATGGTTCCACGAGGCAGAGGGCCGCGGCAGCGCCAGCAGGCCAAGACGAAGGGTTCACAGGGCAGGGCTGCGGCAGCGCCAGCAGTCCGTCAAGGATGAGTTCTTCTCGGTGTCTCTCGACTCCAGGATACAACTGCCTTCCTGGTCTGGCGCTGCCCCAGTTATAGGTCTGGTCCCCTTTGATGTCCGGACCCTCGCGCCTGGAGGTCGGGAGGTCCGGGATGAGGGGGTCCAGACACCCAGCAGGGGGGTGGAGCCAGCGCCCAGGGCGGCCGGGGGTGATCGACACCTGGCGGAGGAGAGCCGTTGACGACTCCTTCTTCCATTGACCTGCCAAGTGGTCTCTCTACCTCCTGGGTGGAGGTTGGTGCCTCGATGTCGGGGCCTGGCCAGGCCCGGGGTTAGGGTCGAGTTGAGGCCACGCGGCCTCGTGCTGTAGTGTCCAAAGATGGCGGCTGGGCCGGGGCCATGGTGCGGATGGGGACCAGGGCCAGCCGGTACAGGAGGGTTCAGGAGCTGGAGTCCCGTTGTGGACGGGTTGTGGATTACTTCGGGGGGTCGCCGGGGAGGCTCTTGCTGGGAATTCAGGGAGAGCCGGGGTCTGGGCCCCGTTGTGCGGAGGGGGGATGGCCCGACCACGAGGCCTGTCCAACAAAGTGTAATTAAAGCTCTCTCCACATATACCTTTTACCATTAATCCCATGGTTTCAAGGTCATTGTGTGAGCTCGAACATTAGAGCAACCGCCGCACATCTCATCTCAATTCTTTGAGGTTGGGAGATTTCGGTGCGGGCTCTACTATACTTTGGAATTTCTTTAGCGGTGATAATTCATGGACAATTTTTTATTTTATCTTTAAATGTACTGCATTATCATCCCTACTCTCCATGCACACAGAAAGCTAGCAGTGTTTGTCTGTTAATATACAGTGATGACTCTTATGCCGGCAGCTGAATAGTAACCTCTGTGTTGTCCTTAAGTGGAAAGCATATTTTACCAATGGCTGGTCTTTGCCTGTGGTGAGATTGCTGGATTTTGAAACAGCGTTTATGGGAGAGATACAACTGTTTTACCAGGCCACGGTTGACTGCTGGATTGTCATTTAGTCGTAAATGCATCCCTGCATGAAATAATCTGAACGGCATTTTTCAAAAGGTTGTGGGCGCATCTCTGTATGATATAACCTGAACAGCATCTATCAAATTTCAACCCCATTTAAACTGCCATTGTTTTCCACGTGTGCCTGCTTACCTGTATCCAAGACACACGAACATTCCACCTTTCGCGTTTATCGTCAGGTTCACCCATCGGAGGTTCTTCGTGAACTTGGAGGTTCTTCCTCAAGAGTCCCATTTCGTCATCTTGTTACGTTACGCAGCGTGTATTGCGTGCGTAATGCGGCTTGTGAGACATCTTGGTTTTCTTCACTTTTGCTGCGCTTTGTTTGAACAAAACTATTTCACTTGGACAACAATTAAAAATTTGCTAACATTCATGCCAAGAATTTTCAATTCTATTAAGGACAGGAGGCGAGGATTATGCTATTCTCAATTCCTTTACTGAAAATACAGCAGCCAATCAGCACACAGTAAAGTAAAAAACAACTGCAATACCCATGATACCTGGGTAACCATAGAGTACACAACCCCATATAAAGGATCATAGAGGTCACAACTTCCTCTTTCTTTGTCCATAACAGTCAATACAGGAAAAAGTCAAAACAGCAAACTCAAATAATCCACGAAGGACTTCCAGAAGAGAGGTCATCAACAGGTCGAAGCGAGGAGGCAACATCCGAAGTCCGCCAGAACAACCATAGATCATCCAACAGGAGAAGACGGAACCATACTTCATTTAAGATCGGAGCCTGAAAGGAGTAAAACCGAGCCGTAAAATCCATACCCATAATGGAATAAACTCGGAATCCAAAATAGGGCGGGAACATTGCATAGAACATTCAAAAACAATGCAATCAACAATTAGAACAAGCATTGTTTATGTTTTGCAAATTATAAAAGTATTAATTGTGTTATTTGAAATGCCAATAGTTATAAATTTAGCAAATGTTACATCTATAGCATTAGTAAAGGTACATGTTTAGTTTTCCCCTGTCTTACATGTATTGATCTGACAAATCACATATGTTGCATTTGCGCCGGTGTGTGTGTGAAGTGCCGGTGTGTGTGTGAAGTGCCTGTGTGTGTGAGCAGCGTCTGTGTGTGTGAGCAGTGTGTGTGTGTGTGTGAACAGTGCTTGTGTGTGAACAGTGCCTGTGTGTGTGAGCAGCCTGTGTGTCTGAGAGCATTGTGTGTGTGACAGTAACTTGTGTGTGTGAGGGCAGTGTGTGTCAATGCAACGGGGCTCATGTTATCGACCTCAGAAGCATGAAAAGTGTGTGTCTTGGAACGTCTGAGGGCAGCTCGTGTTACAAGCTTGCTTTGAAGACGGTCATGCAGCGCTGGGAGTGGAGCAGATGGTCCTGTTTATGACCTGCAGAACGCGTGTGATGTGGGAGCGGATGAAGTGACTGGGGGTGAGGGGGTGTGCAGCCTGGTGTGCTGAAGCCTGGCAGCAGAGGCGGTGCGCGCACACAAAGTGGCTAAGTGGCTGGTGGCAAATGGACGCACATCCAAGGAGCCCCGAAAGTAGCATGCAAGCAGAGGGCTTTTGTTATTTATTTATTTCCTCCCAAGTACATTTCCTCTCAATGTACTTTCTTATGTGAACCCGAAAAAGATATAGAAGACAGCGCACACTCCACTATATTAAACAATGTTGACAACGTACAATAAAATCGATTGTAGGCGGCACTAAGAAAACCCAAGTACACAACAAGTAGCGGAGGAAAAGAAAGATGAAGAGAAGGAAGGGTAGATGGAAATGACAGAAAGGAGGCTGAAAGCAGAAAGAATGGAAAAAAAGCACAATGGAAAAAGACACAAAAAGGATGGAAAGAAAGTTGGAACAAGGAACAAGACTGCCAAACTGACGGGGTAGAAAAGAAAACAAAACAAAAAAACTGTATTCTGGGTGTTAACGACGCTAACATGATGTTCACCTGTTGTACAGTTTGAGAAGTCTCGACCTATGGTAATCATATCCAAGACGCTTATTGCATCTGGGGCTGGCCCATTTGTTATTTCTAGAAAACCAAGCAATACACAAAACGGGAGCGGCAACCGGAGTCACAGAGTGTAACAAGAGCAGCCTTGACCCCCTCCACCCAGGTGTCATAACTTAATCTCAGCACGCCTACCAAAAATGAATGTGTTGTTCTGTAACGTATGTGGTGTGCATGTAAAGCACTCCAATACCAACGGATCGAGATCGCACCTTATTAAAAAAAAAACTGACAATTCTTTTCCAGGGCCGGCAGCGGGGGCATAGTGCAGTGTTATTTGCCGGACCCTAGTGAAGACAGAGCAGGCGCCGCTGGGAACCAGCAGGACAGGCACAGCAAGTAATACAAAACGCAGAAGTGGCAAAGGGAGTCACAGAGGTAGCGACATCGGCCCTGACTCCGCTCACTCAGGCGTCATGAATAACTTAATCTCCAAGCGCCGGACGAAAATGAATGTGTCCTTTTGTAACGTTTTTGGTGCGTATGCAAAGCTCTCCAATACCTATGGATTGAGTTCACGCTATATACAAAAAAAACAAATACAACAAGGAACAAGACTGCCAAACTGACGGGGTAGAAAAGAATGTGTTTAAAAACAAGACGGAGGGCATTGCTGGGGGAGTAGAAATGAGACACGGCCGCAGCAGGGGGCGGAGCGGGGAGAGCGGCGATGAGGGAGAGACCCGGCCTGGCGGCCGTGAATCGTGGGAAGCAGCAGGGGCCTTTGAAGTGAAGCTTCACTTCAAAGGTGTGGGAGGAGTGCGGCTGAGGCAGAGCGCACGCTGGGGGAAGCTTGTGGGGCGGAGCGGGAAGAGCTGCTGGGGAACAGATGGCTGGCGATTTGATGCTGTGCACGCGCATTTTAGGTCAATGCGCTTGCGCATTGACCTAAAAGTGCACGGGCAGCATCAAATCGCCAGCTAGTTAAACCTCTGTTTAAGCCCCTATAGTCTTGCTCCGCTCAATGCGCATGCGCATTGAGAGGCGAGACCTAAAAAACAAGGGTGGGATAATCCTCGCCTCCTGTCCTTAATAGAATTGAAAATTCTTGGCACGAATGTTAGCAAATTTTTAATTCTATGGCAGGACGGAGGCTCCGATTATGCTTGTTCAAAGCTTAGCCACCACTACTGAAGCAACATTCACAATTGGTTTAAAATAGAACGTCTTAAACACAGATTCAGAAGACCAATCAGCAGCCTTCATGATGTCATGCATACTAACACCAATGGAAAAAGCCTTGGAAGCCATAGCTCCTCTTGCAGAATGGGCACCAAAGAGGGAAACACCAATGCCTGCCTCCAGCATGAGCCAACGTAACCAACGGGCTAGCGTAGCAGGAGTAACGGGCTTAAAAGGTTTCTGTAAAGCAATCAGTAATTCACCTTGTAAATCATGTTGAAAAGGTGCAGTGCTTACCTCGTAATCCTTGATACATTGGACCACACACAGTTGAAGGTTGTGAGGAAAAGAAGGATAAGTAACTGAATTTGTATTACACTTAGTCCGTCTTGAGATAACACAAGTGACGCCCTCTGGGGAGAAAGTAAGACCAGCGAGGTCCAAAGCCCGAACATCAGAAACCAGTTTGCAGGAAACCAAACACAATAACATAGTCTGCTTAGCTGAGAGTTGCTTACGGGTCAATAAAGAGTTTGAAGGCCAGGAATCTAAGAAATGCAAAACTACTGATTCCTCCCACAAGGCAACATATTTAGGGCAAGGAGGTTTTACCATCCGGACGCCTCTCAGTAATTTAGATATCAAGGGATGTTCCCCAGCAGGTTTGCCATCAATAGATACATGACCCGCAGAAATCGCAGAACGAAAATTGTTAATCGTTCTATAAGCTAGCCCAGACGAGGCCATGGAGGCCAGGAAATTGATAATCAAAGCGAGATCTGCTGTAGTGGGATCCACCGACCGTTGTGAACACCAATCACACCAGCGTTTCCAACTTGACGCATAACGCTTGCGTGTGTTGGGGGTCCAAGCTTCACTGATAAATCGGGTAGCGTCTCCAGAGAAATCCGGGACCTTCCAGCGTCCCCCGAAATCCTCCATGCCACCATATGGAGCTGACCCGACAGAACTAGGGGGTGTGGTTCGTGAAGAGGGTCCAGCAACAGGTTCCATTTGTGATGAAGAAGGAGCGGCGTCGAGCAGCTCATCTCCAGAAGAACCGGAAACCAAGCCTGAGCCCTCCAAAGAGGAGTGATCAGAATGAGCTCCGAGGAGAACTGTCTCGCGCGGGCCAAAACCCGGACAATCATCACGAATGGTGGAAAAGCATAGCACAGGAGAGGAGGCCAAGACTGGAGAAACGCATCCGTGGCCAGGGCCTCCGGATCCGGACGCCAACTGTAAAACTGGGTAACCTGCGCGTTGAGGCGAGAGGCAAACAAGTCGAGATGACAACGCCCCCAAATCCGGGACAACATCTAAAAGATTCGAGGATGAAGCCTCCAATCGCTGTAATCTCTCAAATGACGAGAATTCCAACCCGCAATCCGATTGTCACGGCCCGGAAGGTATTCTGCAATAACTATGATCTGACGTTGCAGACAAAGATGCCAGAAGTCTTTCGCAATCTCCGCCAGAAGTCTGGACCTGGTACCCCCCAGTTTGTTGACATAACGCACTGCCGAGATATTGTCCATTCGGAGTAGAATGCAACAATTCACCCGGTGAGGAGACAGACACCGAATTGCGAAAGAGCCCGCCAGAAGCTCCAAGCAATTGATGTGAAGGGACAGCTCCTCCTGGGACCATCGACCTCCCGTCGCAACCGGACCGCACCGGGCTCCCCAACCCCAAAGGCTGGCATCGGATTCGATCACTACATCCGGAGTCCTCCCGAACAGCACACGGCCATTCCATGACTCCTTGTGGTCCAACCTCCACAACATCTCCACTCGGGCATCCTCCGTCAGAGGAACGTGATCCGAATACCGAAGACCCTTCTGCAGGTGTCTGATCTTGAGACGCTGCAATGCGCGGTAATGCAATGGGCCCGGAAAGAACGCTTGAATCGAAGAGGACAGAAGACCTACTATTCGAGCCACCCATCTCAAGGAGACAGTCTGTTGAGCCAGGATCAATCGCAAGTCCCTCTTGATGGACCTGATTTTCTGACCGGGTAAGAGGAGTTGACAGGAGACTGAATCTATCCGAAAGCCAAGGAAATTCATTGACTGAGATGGAACAAAGTCGGACTTCTGAGGATTCACTAGAAAACCCAGAGATTGTAATAGATCTATGGACCACTGTAAATGAGACCGTAGAAAAAGTGGACACTGTGCCAAGAGGAGGACATCGTCCAGATAAACTATCAAGCGAACCCCGCGCGACCTCAAAGACTCCATCACTGGACGAAGAAGCTTCGTGAAGCACCACGGAGCTGAAGAGAGGCCGAATGGAAGGAGCTTGTACTTGTAACAGGTCCCGAGCCACTGAAACTGTAGGTAACGACGATGAGGGGCGTAAATCGGAACCGACAGATAGGCATCCTTCAGATCCAGGCGAACCATCCAGTCGCCCCCCTGAAGCAGGTCCCTCAGAAGATGGATGCCCTCCATCTTGAAATGACGGTACACCACTACGCCGTTGAACTCCTTTAGGTTGAGAACCAAACGAGCCCCTCCTCCCTTTTTCTCTACGAGAAACACATTGCTGACGAATCCCTGCGGATGAGGTGTCGTGGAGACGATGGCCCCTTTGGCCAGAAGAGAAGCGACCTCTGCGGAGATGAACTCCTGATCTAGTTGGGAAAGAGCAAGTGGAGGAGGGCGATGACGTTGGTGAGGGTGACTGTAAAATACTATTTTGAAACCCTGCACCGTCTCCAACACCCAGGCATCGTTTGAGATTAAACGCCAATTTGGGAGAAAAAATTGCAGTCTGCCCCCAAAACAACATCTGAAGCGAGAATCAAGCTCACCTGAGGTTGAGGAATCCTGACGTCCTCCCTGGCTTCCGTTGTAACCTCCTTTCTTGTATTGTCCTCTGCCTTTCTGAGAGGGATAGAAATTGGATTTTCCGGAGAGGTAATCCTGACCACCCTTTTGAAACTTGAAACCTCGTTGAGAGTTTTGATCTGAACCACTGCCGAACGAGCATCCCCGTCTTCCGGCCCTGCCAAAAACTGGGCGAAAAGCCCGGCGCAGATTAGACTGGGCCTTATCCAAACCACTAAAAGTGGCCACAAACTTTGTAAGTTCTTTAAGGAAAGGGGAGCCAAACAGCAAACCCTGGGCTTGGGGCCCGGACTCGGAAGAAGCCAAGTCCGTGAGCTTGGGATCCAGTTTCATCAAGATTGAGCGGCGACGCTCAGAAGAAAGAGCACAGTTGGCATTTCCCAAGATGCAAATTGCTCGTTGCGACCATCCCACTAATTCGTCTGGATCAATTAGTGAGCCAGATTCTTTGGCCCGAAAGCCCAAGTCAAGAATTTTAGTTAGGGGACCCAGCAGATCCAGCAACTTGTCCTGGCAGGACCGCCAGGATCGGTCCAAACCTTTCTTGGGGTCTTTAGAATATTTTTTCATATAAGTGACCATGGTGGGGTCCACTTCAGGGATTTCAGCAAGCTTATCTGCGAGGTCCGGACACGGACATTCTGATCGCAAACGCGCACGCACATCCTTTTCAAAAGTTTGGCGAATATGGTTTTGGATATAATCCGCCACCTCAGGAGAGGGTAACCAGGTCGAAGAATTAGGATGAATAATTTCGGTCGGGTCAAAAGTAAGCAACTGGGGCGTAGAAGGAGCATCAACAAAATGTTCCTTACGTGTCTTCTTTGAAGGAGGAGGCTGTGCTGAGTCAGAGGATGAAGAAGAAGATGAAGAGCCATCATCAGAATCAGAAATAGGGGTAGAAAGGCCAGACGCAGCTGTTTTTTTTGATGGAGGAGCGGAAGACAGAGTCTTTGCCAGTTTTGCGAAGTCCGAATGATGAGGATTTCTGGGAGACTTCTTAGTGCGCCCAGAAGATGGAGGCAACCAACCCTGTTGCGCAGCGTATTCAGATAAGTGACGTTTCAAAGGGACAATGGCCTGAAACAAAGCCTGACCCATGAAATCATCCACAGAGCCAGAGGGCTCCTCTTCTTCGTAATAGTATCCTTCCTCTTCGTAATAATCTCCCATGGCAACAATAGTCCGCCAAATAAATGCCTACAGGAAGGAGAAAGTACTTTCAATAGCCAAGGCCAATTCAGGGGGAGTGGAGCCCCAAAGCAAGCCAACAATGCAGGAAAACCTGCCAAAAAAGGTAAGTCAAAAGTGGAGGGAAGGCTTGCTTAACAAAAAGTAAGAAGCCACTCTAGGCAGAGCCTATGCGAATTTTACAACCCCCCAACTATATTGTCAGAGGGCGTGAATGGAGACCAGTCGACAGGCTTGTGGGCACGCTGAAGTACAGCTGTCAAATTCGCTGTCTGGCAAAGGAAAGCCGAGCCAGTCAGAGCGAATGAAAATAAAGCTGTCGCGCATGCGCGAACAGCTGCCTGCCGAAGGGAGAGACGCGCGAGCTTCGCGTGCGTCTCCCGATCCCCTATCTCCCGCTCCACAAGAAGAACAGACGCGGACAACGCGCGCCTGCACCGGGGAGGTGACCCACGCTCCCGAACAAACGCCGGCACAAGAGCCGAGAAAAACAGTCAAAACACTCGCATGTACAAAAGCGCTTCAACGCGAACAATAGAAGCGTACCAAGCGGCAAAAGTGCAAATAAGAACAGCGCAAAGGCAATACAGTAATTAGTAATAAGAAAAGTGCAAAGAAAGAGGAAGTTGTGACCTCTATGATCCTTTATATAGGGTTGTGTACTCTATGGTTACCCAGGTATCATGCGTATTGTAGTTGTTTTTTACTTTACTCTGTGCTGATTGGCTGCTGTATTTTCAGTAAAGTAATTGAGAATAGCATAATCGGAGCCTCCGTCCTGCCATAGAATATAAAATGGTGCATCTACTTTTCACGAAGCGGATCATCGTAGTCTGAGTTGGTGTTCACAGCGCTTACAAGTAACTTTGGAGATTTTGTCTGAAAACTTCTTATTTTCTCACGTCGATCGAACTCAGGCAACTTAATCTGACACCAAAGTGCCATCTACTGGTATTTTAACAGTATTGCTTTATTTTAACATTTTATTTCAGCATTGCAGTAGTGTGAACGTTTTGCAACACCACTCTATTTGCTCATATTGTAGTGGGTTAATGTTGTGAATTTATACCGATTTGCTTAATCTACATTTCTTGGTTTATTAGCATTGTTTTTTTAACATTCACTTTATTTCAGCTCCATATTTTTTTTTTATTACAAAGTCATTGACTATGTTATTTTTATTGGTCATTCTGCTGTAGGTGTATACTGTGAATTTATACCAGTTAGTTTATTAACTTTAGTTATATTGCTGTGTCTTAAATAAGCTTGATTTACCGATATTCCTTATGGATTATTAGACACAATTTTTAGGACAAACTCCTCTCCACAGTGCAGTTAACTTTAATTCCACTTTGGTGTTCTTGGAAGACATACTATCATGCAGAATGTGGCAACTCCTCCGTTTTTTCTTTCCACGCCTGGCGATCCGCCAATAAAATGGCAAAAGTGAAAAAAAGGTTTTGAGAGGTACGCCAACGTTTGTGGTACTAATCTTAGTGCTGAGAGGAAGACAGCTCTTCTCCTTCATTGTCTCGGCTCTGAGGGACAAGAGGTGTTTGACCACTTGCCCGATGTCGACGATCAAACCCTAAATGAATACGAAATTTGCATTTTGAAACTTGATAAGCACTATTTACCTACGGTCAGTACCATTCTCGAACGATATCATTTTGGTAGGAGGACACAAAATGAAGGGCAGTCCCTCGAAAACTATGTCACTACTCTTAGGAAATTAGCATCCTCGTGCAAATATGGGGCCCTTCTTGAAGAAAGAATCAGGGACCAATTCATGCTGGGGTGCAATGTTGAAAAGGTCAGAAGTGATCTATGGCAAAAGGATGAACCCACTCTCGAGGAGGTTATATCTATTGCTAAACAAATTGAGCACTCTTTGAAATGTGTGGATATAATTACTACACCTGAGAAAAAAGATAACACTGTTCATTCTGTAAAAATTAATTCAAAAGAAAAAGATTTTAAGAAAAGTACTTTAGCAAAGGTGAGAGAGGTAAAACGTAAGTGTTACAGGTGTGGGAGTCAGAATCATTTGGCAAATGATAAAAAATGTCCTGGACTTAAGTCGACATGTTCAATTTGTAAAAAGGTGGGACACTTTCTCTCCGTTTGCAAAGTCAAGAAAAACAAGGGGAAGGTCCTTGCTATTACAGATAACAACGATAGTGATAGTGACAATGAGTCTGATTGTTACTGCGGACAAATTGTTTCTCAAGTCTCTGATAATCACAAGAAAGGTCCTTTGGATGATATAAAAGTTGAAAGTGAGTTAACTAGAGTCTTGTTTGATTCGGGAGCAAAAATAAATTATAATATCAAAACAATTTTTTATGAGTAAACTTGCTAAGGCAGTAAAACTACTTAAAGCTGATATAAGACCTAGCGCGTATGGGGGAGAACCCATAAAACTATTGGGTTATTTTTTTCTGGCTTAATAGAATACAGAGGCAGATATGTTTCAGGGAAAATATATGTTTCACATAAAGGTGACAGCATTCTCAATTGGTTTCTCCAGAAAGATCTTGGAGTAATGTTAGACCCCTCACAGTGATCCCCCCATTATCTTGAGTGAAGATTTTCAAATTAATGATA
The DNA here is from genome assembly GCF_964261635.1 of Lissotriton helveticus. Classification (NCBI taxonomy): domain Eukaryota; kingdom Metazoa; phylum Chordata; class Amphibia; order Caudata; family Salamandridae; genus Lissotriton; species Lissotriton helveticus. Next base: position 307,230,324 of record NC_136068.1, on the reverse strand, counting down.
TGTTGGCTTAGAATTGTGATGGTGATTTTACTACTTTTCTCAAGAGGGAATTTCCTAAGGTTTTTAAGGATGAGTTGGGGTGCTTACATGGTTATGCTCACAATATAAGGTTAATTCCTGGGGCAATACCAGTAGCTGGTAAAGCCCGCAGTGTATCATTATAAGGGAGGGATGAAATGAAAGGGGAACTAGATAAACTAAAAAAGGATGGCATAATTGAGGAAGTAGGAGGCACCAGGTGGTTGGCGCCATTTGTAGCCGCCTGAAAATCGAATGGAAGTCTTCGTCTATGCATTGGTTTAAGAGAATTAAACAAACAAGTCATCATAGATAAGTATCCCCTACCTAGGATATCTGATATGTTATTGCTTTTACAGGGAGCTAATGTTTTTTCTACCGTAGACTTAAAATCTGCCTATCATCAGATAAAACTGGAAGATAAGTCCAAAGACCTAACTGCATTCATCGCGCCCTTTGGCACTTACAGATTCATTAGATTACCATTTGGACTGGTGTCCGCAGCATCTGTTTTTTCAGAGAGCATTAGAAAGGGTGGTGAAAGGAGTTGTGGGCGTGAAAATATATCAATATGATGTGCTTGTGTATGGGAAGAATGAAGAAGAACATGATGCGATACTCAGGGAAGTTTTTTTAGTAATTTCCAGGAATACAATTTAACTGTGAGAATTGACAAATGCAAATTCGAAAGGTCATCTATAGAGTACCTTGGACACACCATTTCTGGTCAAGGTGTACAACCCAAGGCTGAACTTGTTGATAGTATTCAGAATCTTGCTTCTCTGTCCAACAAGGAGGAACTAATGACATTTCTTGGAATGTCAGAATATTATATCAAATTTGTGATGAACTTTGCTGGGATGTGTGTAAATATGCGGAAACTATTATGCAAAGGTGTGGATCTCATCTGGTCATATGACTGTGAAAAGGAATTCATTACGGTCAAGAGTATGCTGAGGAAAAATCCCAAGTTAAAAAGTTTTGATCCCACCAAAAAAGCTGTCCTCATTACTGATGCCAGCATGAATGGTTTGGGGGCTGTGTTACAACGGAAGGATGGGGACACAGAGAATGTAATTTTGTTTCTATCACAAAGCCTCAGAGGTGCAGAACTACGATACTCAGAGGTTGAAAGAGAGGCCTTAGCTGTTCACTGGGCCAAGAAGAAACTCAAGAATTTGCTATGGGGTGTGAAATTCGAAATACGGACTGATCACAAGCCACTATGTCAGGTATTTAACATAAAAGGTATTGATGCTATTTCAGGGAGTATTTCTAAATGGGTTGTAGCACTTCAGGGATACAATTTCAAAGTTGAGTATTTACCAGGTGCTAGGAACAGTGTTGCAGACACATTGTCAAGGTTGGTGGTACAAAGTGATGATGGGGATAATGCTGAGGAGGATCACCTTAATGAATGGATTTGTACCATTGAGGCAAGTGGAATGAAGGAAAGCAAATGGTGAGAAGAGTGTGCCAATGATAAAGAATTTCTTGAGTTAAGCTCATTACTCAAGAATGGATGGGACAAGAACATGAAAGGTAATTGTGAAAAGTATTGGCTGGTGAAAGATGAATTATCTGAGAGTGAAGGCCTTATGTTTAGGGGGACTAGATTAGTTCCACCAACTTCACTTCGTGGAGAACTTCTTGAGATGGCACATGAAGGTCATCAAGGCATGTCTAAGACAAAGGAGAGATTGAGACTCACATATTGGTGGCAAGGAATAGATTTACATTCAAGGTGGCCAGAAATAAAGATCACTAAGTGCATTGATACTATGCATGTGATAGAGTTTCTCAAGGAGGTATTTGGGAGAGAAGGCCTACCTGGGTCATATTAACTGATAATGGACGCAATTGGTCTCTAATGAAATGGAGGAGTTCTTGTTGAAGTGTTTCATCAAACATAAGAGGTGTGCCCTATATCATCCCAAGAGCAATGACATGGTGGAAGGCTTCAACCGTGTTTTAAAAGAGACAATTGATTTAGCCAAACAAAATAGTTTAGATTGGTAAAAGGAAGTCACCAGGAAAGTTGAAATTTACAGGGTGTCATAACTGGTCGTACCCCTTTTGAATTACTTAAAGGAAGAAGTGCTAACACTTTGGTCGCTCCTTTTTGGATCAATGACACTGCATCTAAAAGAGGTATGAAAGCCTCTGATAGTGATTGGAGGCTCAAAGAGAGTGAAAAAATAAAAGCACGCAAAATAAGCTATGATCAAAGAAAAGCAGTGAAGGTTACTGCTGTCAAAGTGGGTGATTCAGTTATGATTAGAGCTCCTGTTGGTAGGAAAGTTCCCAATCTGTTTCAAAAACCTCATAGGGTAATCAGAGTGTTCACGAATGCCATCAAAACTGAGGATTCGCGCATTTGGAACCTAAACAGAGTGGTGGTTATTAAGAACAATGAGTTGAATGTTAATGAAGATGTTGCCTCCTCAATTGTTTCCCGAACAAGTTCTACTGTGAATAGTGAAATTGAAAGGGAATCGAGAAACAAGAGGATCTCCAGGTTACCAATGAAAATTGATGACTATCAGATGTAACATGTTTTATTATATAAAGTCTCATCGTAGTGTTTTATAGTTTTGCTTTGTTTTAGTTTGGTATATAAAAAGAAGGCGTGTAATATTGTGCATTTACTTATTTAACATATTTACTTTTCACTGTAGTCACCTTGCTTATGTTTAGCGGTGCACCATGGTCATAGAACCTGGTGTGGTGATGCTTCTGCAGTATTCTGTCAGTTGCACTGCTGGATGGATGGGATCACTTTACTGGAATAAACTTACTACTAGTTTTACCACTTGGAGTCTCTATATATTCATTTCTCCTTGAATTTTACACTCGCATAGGCCCATTTCCCTCCTGAATGTAGAGGTTAAAATTTTAGCCAAGGGGCTCACCCAACGATTGATCCAAGTGGTGACTAAGCTCATTGTACAAGTACATACACATTACATGAGGATACTACACTCATACATCCGGACCAGTCCGGTTTTATCCCTAGATGTAATACCGCCTTAAACTTGAGGCAGCTCCATGCAGCTCTGGGACGAAGGTACACCATACGAGAGGACACGGCAATACTATCGTTGGATGCCTGCATGGCCTTCGACACCGTCGAGTGGCCTTATATGTTTGCGGTCCTAAACTGTATGGGTCTGGGGGAAAATGTCTTGTCATGGCTAGATTTGCTATACAACGCCCTCTGTTGTCAATGGGCATACATCTCGTGCCTTTCCCCTAAACAGTGGAATAAGACAGGGCTGCCTGCTGTCCCCGCTTTTATTCGCTTTGATTTTGGAACAATTGGCAAGCTGGATAAGGGGGGACCCAATAATTAGGTGAGTAAGGTGGACAGAGGACAGAGAGGACAGAATCTCATTGTATGCAGATGACGTTTTGCTATATGTGGCTTCGCTAAGATCCTCCATTGCCAGGATCCTCCAGATTTGTTCTACCTTCGGACAATATTCTGGATACACCATCAACTGGTCCAAATCAGTGGTATTTCCCCTGCGGGGCATCCCTGACCTTGCCGAGGAGATGAAAAGCAAAAATCGAGACAGAAGGTTTCACCTACCTGGGCATATATGTCACTTCCAGTGAGGAGGCCTTTTACAAGAGGAACCTTCTCACCCCACTAACCAGGCTGAAGGGAGATGTACACCATTGTGGGCCCTGCCACTGTCCCAATTGGGAAGGGCGGCATTGTTTAAAATGATGGCACTGCCACGATGCCTGTATGCCCTGCAAAATATGCCCTATGAAATTCAAGATTCATATTTTAGAGCAATAGAAGGGGAGATATGCTGCCTGTTGTGGGATGGGAAGTCGCCCGCATTGCTACTCATAAATTAGTTTGGGGATAGTATGATGGAGGTATGGCACTTCCCAATATTCAGGCATACTATTGGGCGACGCAATTAGTGGTACACAATAGATGGGCCCACCGGGGACGGACAGATCCGGAGTGCCATATGGATGAGTGGCTCATGGGACTTGGGGGGGGGGGGTTCAGTGATGCACTATATACCAACCCAAAGAAGCAGCAACTCATAGGACCAACAGCACAGACAGTCGCAATCTGGCATAAAGTAATAGAACAGTTGGAGTGGAATGGCAAGGTGACGCTCGAAACACCACTGCGGTGGGCGGAGAACCTGGGGACACTTGGTGGGTGCTGGGGATTTTGTGAGTGGGATATCATTGGCATCTCGAAGGTTAAGGACCTGTGGGTACGGAGGCTATTATCCCATTCACGGAGTTACAAAGAGAATGTGAGCTAGCTGATAGGGAATTATTTCAATATTCCAAAATAAGACATGCTCTCAAGGGGGCAATAGTAGAGGGGGAGGTTGTGCCAGAGGCATCTTCTCTGGAGGACATGCTCATCGTTGAATACATGCCGAATAAGGACATCTCCTTGACATACAAAAAAATCATTAACAGCCAACCATACCCATTGCTAAATCCCTGCGAAAAGTGGCAAGCAGACATGGGAGAGCTGGAGGAGGAAGACTGGCGGGAGGCACTCGTGTCACCTCAAGAGGTGGCAATATCGTTGAGATTATGACTCTTCCAATTAAAGATACTCCACAGGTCATATATCACATGTACTTCACTGGGTAAAATGGGTACACTCGAAGAGGCGGGTGTAGAAGGGCATATGGTGGTATCAGCACCTTCTTTCACATTATTTGGGAGTGTGCACCCATCCAAAGATACTGGAACGCAATAATTACATGTATGAAAGATGCGTATGGGGAGACCGTTTCCCTGACACCCACAGTGTGCTTTCTGAATGTGTGGGAACCTAAGGATCTTTTACAAACACGCAACTAACCCGGGGGTCTGCTCAAACCACAACCTATCTGAGGAGAAGACTCTGAACATGGTGAGTCAAAAAGAGTGCTACAGAAAGAGATTACAGAGTAAAGAGACCCATTCCCATCACTCACCGAAGTGATCAATACCATCATCTGGGTATCCAACGTACCATCCACTGGCCCTCTTGAACATAGAGAGATTCCTAGTGGAATGTATCTTTAAGAAGGTCATGTAGGAGGAGCAAAGAAACTAGGCTCTCAAAGACACATAGATGGGATTACAAATCACAAACAGCGAAGGTTGGATAACTACCCAAGAGGTAGGTTTTCTTCCAACCCCGTATCCGGTGGTGCCATATTTTTATTGTTTACCCAAAGTGCACAAATCCCAAAGACCTACTCCGGGCAGGCCAATATTATTGGGCCAAGGTTCCATTTTAGAACCTTTGTCTACATTCGTAGATCATTTTTTGAGGCCCATTGTCAAAAAGATGCTGACGTATCTTCAAGATACAAAAGATGTGCTACGCCTGTTACCGCAAGTAAAATTTGATACAGAGAGAGACTATTTAGTCTCCTTTGATGTTTGTAGCATGAGGTTAGAAAAAGGCTGGAGGCTTTTTCTGATTAGTGAAGGTTTTATTTTTAGAAGTGATTTACGACTACGGGAGGTCAGTCTCTCCCTCGCAAATTCCGCCCGGTCTGTGATTGCAGCAGCTCTACTTCTCAGCCTGGATGTTCTTGACCTCTTTGCCGGTCTGCGACCTCTGGTTCCCAACGTTGCTCAGCCCCGGAAAGAAAACCAACAGAGGGAGGCCGTCAGTTGTGTTATCAAGTTACAAGTTTCCCACGAGGAGACTGGGGGTGAATGGGGACACCGGTGCTCAATATACACAGTGCTCGGGGATTGTGAGGCATGAGTGTGAGGGAAGGGGAGGGTTGGACGGCTCGGGAAAGGTATGGAAGGGTTATTTACAAGACTCAACCAAGAGGACCTCCTCCCCTTCTCCCGACCCAGCCTGCCAAACGCCGCCGTACCTGTGAAAGCCACACTCCTCCCTGGGGAGTGTGGCACGGCGGTTCACTGGGTCGTTGGCCTCCTGGCACGCCTCCACGGACTTCTTTCTCGTCTTCTCCGCTTTCTTCGCTCTCCTCCTTCGGCTCTTAGTCTCCTCCGCTACTGCTCCCGACCACCTTGCTCCGCTCCTCTTCCTCCTGGGTGACGCCGCACACCGAGTAGAGGGCTTCTGGACTCTTGACCAGTCCGAACCCTCTGTCGTCATGTGGGGGCGTGGTCTCCTCTTCGTCTTCGTACGCCCAGTTAAAGGCGTCCTCCTCCCTTTCTTCGTTGTTGGGAAGCAGCGGATAGCTGGACCAATCCGTCTGAGGGGGAAGCAGGGGAGGTAGAGTCAGCGACCCACCAGGCACTCTGGGACGCCTCCGCCACCCTGCTACAATGTTGAATCGCTATATACCCCTATTCCTCAAGAAGAGACCTTGGACACCATGGCCTCAATATTGACCAACACAGATTTTAGTTCAATAACTCCAGTTCATTTCATCATGGCCTGTGCCCAGCTGGCCATGAAGGAGACCTTTTTAAGATTTGAAGAGACCATCTACTTAAAAATCTCTGGGACCAGCTTTGGGAGTGTTTTCGCGCCAGGTTTGGCCAATTTATATGTCCATTCATTTGAGCAAGAAAATATCCTCACACCAAACAACCCTTTCTATGAGTCGATCCGCTTATGGAAGAGGTATATCGACGACGTGCTTGTAGTCTGGAGGGGCAATACGGATTTCATCTTATAGTTCCAACAATGGCTCAACACTAGGAACCAGTTTCTTAAATTCACAGTTGAGCTAGACAAGAACAAACAAGCATTTTTGGATTTATCTACCTTCTCGACACCCACCGGTTTAGAGAGTGAACTGTACCACAAGCCGATGGCGCAAAATTCACTTTTATGTTATGATAGTCAACATCCTAAATCATTGCGCGACAACTTGCCGTATGGTCAATTCCTCCGGGTTCGGAGGAAATGTTCCACAGTTAGTAAATACAATGAACATGCAAGTAATCTCTCTGACCAACTTAGAGCGAGAAAGTATCCCAAGAAACATGTTAAGCGCTCCTTCAAACATGCCCTTAATAACAATCGTGAGACACTACTCGAGCCACCCATAGAGAAACCACCGTTAGGACGACTAACTTTTCTCAACACTTACAGTACTCTGGCTAATGGCATACAGAAATGCGTCCGCAAACAGAGGCGCATTCTTAACAGCTGTCATGACAATATTCCCCTTCCTCTCTTCTCATTTAAGAGAGGTTGCAATTTACAGGACAAATTAGAACACACCCGGCCTCAGGGTGCGCCACTTAGAGCAGTTGGTACATTGTGGGACCACCCTACACTTCAGGGCCATTTTCCTTGCAGTGCTTGTGCTACCTGCCCACAGACCCAACAGTCTAAAACCATAGACATAGGAACCAATAGACCTTGGGTACAGACCCATTCCACTAATTGCAATAGTGATAACTTGATCTTTCTAATCACTTGCCCTTGTAAAATCAAATACGTGGGAATGACCACTCGAAAAGTCAAATTCCGAATGTTGGAGCATAAAAGCACGTTCAGGCGCAAAAAGACCATTACGAAACTGACTAAACATTTTGTTGATTTTGACCATAGAGCTGAAGATTTTTCATGGACAGTGTTGGAGAAACCCTATACACCATCACACATCAGTGACGTGTCTAAATTTCTGTTCATTAAGGAACAGAAATAGGTATTCAAATTACACAGTCACACATTAGGTCTTAATGATGGCATACCATGGACTGCTCTTATGAAATAGATGTGAGCTTAATATAGTCCCATGGATATTTTCTGTAATGACTCTTCCAATTTATGTTACTGGACAGCAAATAGAAGGGCGATTGTTGTTTTACACATCATTGGTGACTTATGACACAGGGATACCATGCAGTATTAGGAAGGACAAACAAACCAGTACCCCTCTATCTTGAAAAAGGTAACTTAATTGGCAAGAGTAATAGAGACTGTACAGGGTTGCCAGAGTAGGTGATGACATCACAGCTTTGGACGTAAGACAGTACTTCTGAACATCTCTATGTCCTTAGCACCGGTTCCAGTTGTCCTCCATTAACGGTCCTTTAATATAAGTGACTGGTTTTGAGAGAGTGAATGGAAATTGCACAGTGTTGTTATAGAACTAAACATTATTATGATCACGGATATGAGACGGTATTAGCACTTTTGAACATTCTCATGTTCATAGCACCCTGTCTAGATCTGGCGGGTAGTTGTTTTGATACAGAGACATGCATAAGGGACTACAAGTTCCCTATGCGGTGACGTCAGTTAGTAGTTTCTTTATGCCTCACTTACCCAGGACGTCTTTTGGTTTTCACGATTAAGTGCAGATATTTAAAGCTTGCCAAATGATTATTGTTCCACACGGGCAGAAACGGCACCCAGGGCAAACAAGCCTATGTGGCTTGTGGATGGGGCACATGTTGTGCCCCCTATGCCACCCATGCGGGTGCACGAACGGTTTGCCATTCACAACATGGTGCATGGCAACAGTGCTCCCGATTTGCTGCCGGCACAGCAGTGCCGCCGGCATTGGCTTCAGGCTCTTGCCTAGAGCCGAAGCATGCTGCCCTCTTGGCTGCGCTGCAGCAACACCACCAGCCGCGCTGTAATATTGTAATGCGGCGGTTGGGATGCAGCAGGCTTGTTGGCATTCTCCCGACCGCAATCGCTGCGGGCTGGCAGTGTCCCGGCCAAACTCGCAATCAGCCCTTAAGACTTTGCCAGTCACAAGGAATGCATTGTACCTGATCAATTCATCTGTCTCAAAACAAGTAACATACTATGTAACAAGTCATGTCACATGAATAGACCCTGGGAAGCCTAAGTCTCATGTAGTAGAATCATGAGAGAGGATCCTCGAATGTTTTTTGTAAAATGTTTCTTCTTGCTTGTTCCATATTGGTGCATATCCTGAGAACCATGTGCTTGTGATGTAAATGTATGAAATCCTTTGTCTAATGTCCTATAACAGGACGGATTTTCTCTATGGGGCTAACCTTTTCCCTTTCTTAGAAGGTGAATCTATGACAAATTTTCAGCATAACTTTAATTAGTTCTCTTTGTACCTTATGTTTTATAAGCCTATATGCTTAATTGATTGATGGTCCAGCTTATATATTTATGTACCTATATTCTTTAAGCAAACCTTTAACCCTTATCTGTCATTCTTATTGATAATGTTAATATGAAAATAAATATGTTGCCAATGGAAAGATAATTAAGTAGTGGCCGTGCACTGCGTTACATTATTCTTCGTTCAGGCGTATGTCGTGCTCCTATGGATACTCCCCGCTCGGGAGTATAGAATTATACCTGGATAGCGCTGGCACAGTTATGTGCAAGTGTCTCCTAGGGCACAGATGCTTATGTGCTGAGTTATCAGCTAGGATATCAACAATGAAGTTTTTTCACAAAATCAATGTTTTTCCTGGAGTATTTTATTCATACTTGTAAGGTTTTTCATTATTGTATATAATTTCCTTTGTCTGGAATTGCATATGTTCAATACATGCATTCATAGTATCCAATTTGTTTTTCGAATGAACAAAACAATATATTCCAATGCATTTCGGCCTTGGGCCTTCGTCAGGGAAATCTATGAAACAAAGATTGTGTCTATCACGATTTGGTTCAATAATGCAACTTCATATTAACAAAACATTCAGTTAAATCAGATGATTATAATACATGAATTCTTCAATGACACAATTACGAAGATGCTAGTGACTTATGTTATTAACAAATGATACCATCCTTTCTATCCATGTTATTACCCTGCATTCGCGCTATTACTGAATCATGTGTATCTGAATGAAAACATATATAACTGCTCGATTGTGCGCGTTACCCACTAGTCTAATCTACATGTAACATCCATTTCTTTAACAAGGCGGCTATTTTCAAAAGCGATAAATTGCAAGTTAAAGCATGTAAAACGCGGCAGCGTTTTGTCCAAAATAATGAAGTCCGTGTACTTCAAACTAAACAAAAATATGACTGTGTGTTTCTAATCCTGCAATTTGCCTTGAGATTCAATGTGTGCTGTACGCATAGCGGAAAAGCGCATTTAATGTAATCATTTATCCCCTAACATCTAGTACAAGCTTAGTTCTTACCGGAATATGCTGATACAAAGTGTCGAGCTCGCGTTAGAAGCCGCCGCTCTCTCTACTGCAAAACTGGCGTGTGACGTATTTGGGCAGGGTTGTTCCTTAAAAACGGCGCGCACTACCGTTAAAGGGCCAGAGTTAGGAACGGTGATTACTGCTGAAGCTATGTGTTTAAAATAACGCTAAACTGAAATGTTTTCTACTGGGTTGCAAAATGCATGCACAGCACAGTGAATATTAAATATATGACAATAGCATCAAACATTTATAAGTAAATGCTAAATTCTGTCCGTTCATTAATTCCATGTGGACGCAAGGTTTGTAAATGGTATATCCAGTGATTCTCTCGTTTCAACAAGGCTTTTCTGTTGTCTATTTCCTCATTTCTTTCCACAACTTCTAGTATGCACGCCTTAATTTGATTGATCTGGTGTTTGTGTTCAATAAAATGGGTAGCAAGAGCTGATTTTACAACTTTAGTTCTTATGTTGCTTTTGTGTTCCGTTAGCCTGACTTTGAGTTTGCGTTCTGTCTGTCCAACATAGGCTTTGCCGCATGGGCATTTTATCATATATATGATATTTCTAGTGTCACATGTACCATTAACTTGTAATCTGATTTTATTGCCTCTCATGGGGTGGGTAATGGTGTTACCTTCCAGAATATTGTTGCAATTACTACAATTTCTACAAGGGATTGCACCCTTGTACGTGGTATGGGGTTTTGCCACAGTTGGTTTCTTGATGATTTCTCCTATGTTTTTTGCTCTCGTGAACGCAAATATAGGTTCTTCTCTGAAAATGTTGTTAAAATCAGGTTCGGTTTGTAAAATGTGCCAGTGCTTTTTAATGGTTTTCTTAAATTGTGGACTAGCTGTGGAATATTTACTCACACATGTTGTTCTGTTAGCCTTTTTGTGTGTTTGTGTTGTCAATAAAGTTTTTCTCTCCTTTGAATTAGATCTTTCAAGTGCTCCCTTTAATAGATCATCTGGATATCCTCTTTTTTTAAAATTTGTTTAGCATTGTTTGTGCTTGCGTCTTTGATTCTTCGGGGTCTGAGACAATTCTTTTTACCCGGAGCAGTTGGGAGTACGGAAGATGCTGTTTGAGTGGCATAGGGTGGAAGCTCTGGTAAGCTAGTAAGTTGTTCCGATCGGTTGTTTTGGTGTGTAGGGTTGTCTCAATTTCACCGTCTCTCATTTTGATGGTTACATCCAGATAGTTGATTTCGTGTCACTCCATAAGATGAAAATATCATCGATATATCGCAGATATAGACGTAGACCTAATCGCCATTGTTCTTTTTGTAAGATGTGGTTGTTTTCGTATTGGTGCATAAAGATGTTAGCATACGAAGGTGCTGCCGGATTTCCCATGGCAGTTCCCGACTTCTGTAAGTACCATGTGTCTTCCCACTTGAAAAAGCTGTGCATTAAGGTGAAGTTTAGTAGTTCTAGCAGGAATATTTTCATGTTTTCTTCATATTCCATGTGCAGTAATGCTTCTTCTACAGCTTCCATCCCTAACAAATGAGGGATGGAGGTGTACAATGCTTGAACATCAATGGTACACATGGTTAGTACTTCATTAGGTGCAAGTTTTATATTGTCAAGCTTGGTTAGGAAGTCCGTGGTGTCTTTAACATAAGAACTCATGGTGGTGACATATGGTTGCAAATATTTATCGATCAGTTTACCTACTGGTTCCTGTATACTACCGCAGGTAGATACTATGGGACGGCATGGAGGTTTGACTGGGTCTTTATGTATTTTTGGTGTCAAATAAAATTTAGGTGTTTTCGGATATTCTGTGGTGAGGTATTTTTTCATTTTGTCATCCACACATCCTTTTGAGATGCCCTCTGCAATGATGGTTTGGAGAACCGCTTGTGTTTCCTTCGTGGGATTTACATTGAGTTCCATATATGTATTTCCATCTCGTAGATGTTCTCTAGCTTGTGCTTGGTAGTAATCCTTGTTCATTATGACTAAAGCGCCACCCTTGTCCGCTCTCTGGCAAATGATGTTCGGGTTATCCGCTATGTTTTTCAGGATAGCGTATTCTTTTTGGGTGAGGTTTTTAGTTTTGGTTTTCTTTCGGTAATTGATCTTGTTCAAATCCTGTTTCACTAATTGTTCGAATAGATCCAAGGTTTTGTGGCTTATAGGTGCCATGTATGTGCTTTTTGTGGTTAAGCCTTTTAACGAGTCTTCCTTATTGACCTGTTGTTCTCCTACTATGTTAGAAAAAAAGTGACGGAGTCTTAATTTTCTCATGAGTTTGAACAAGCTGATGTTAACCTCCAATTGGTTGGTATGCGCTGTGGGAACAAACGATGTCCCCTTCTGGAGAATTTTCATTTGAAGTCTAGTGATATTAGTATCCGAAATATTGATTACCAAATTATCTATCGATTCTTCTTCCTGTCTTTCCTGGTGGTTGCATTCCGTGTTTGCGGAGGATCTTTCTCCTTCACTTGTTCTAGGTTTTCTTCTTGACCTCCTGGGTCGTCTCTTATATGGGGGCCTTCTCCTAAAAAAGACTGGCTAGATGTAGATGCACTCGCTGTGGGTGTTGGTGCCGTCGGTCTTTTTCTGGATGTGTCTGTTGCACCATCAGTATCCGAGGAGGAAGTATCTGTCTGTTGTGTATAAGGGCGGTTTTGTCTTCTTCTTGCGTATACCTCAGCCCAATTGTATACTTCATCCAGTTTGTAATCAATAGTATCACGTCGATACTTTCGTAGTTTTCTTTCATTCACTTCTTCTGAATGTTTTGCCAATTGAGTCTTGATGTCCTCCAGCATTTTGTTTAGTTCCTCAGATGTCATCATTTTATTTAAGTCTTCTTTCACTATGGTTATATCTTTCTCTAATTCTTCGAGTATTTGGGACAATTCTTCTATGATCAACAGGATAAGACCTAAAGAACACTTGTTAAGAATTGCGTACCATTTGTCGGTGAATTTTTTGGAGTTCTTACATAGGGATGGTTTTAGTAGTATCCCCAGTCCCCTTGGGATTCTAGACGCTTTGTGGTATCTAATCATTGTGCTGGCATGTAGTCGTTGGTTGATGATTTTACGTGATAGATACAAGAGTTGTTTCACTTGTTGGTCTTTGGATTTCGTTGTTGTGTATTCAATGTGTTCTTCTTGCGCTATCCAGGTATAATTCTATACTCCCGAGTGGGGAGTATCCATAGGAGCACGACATATGCCTGAACGAAGAATAATGTAACGCAGTGCACGGCCACTACTTTATTATTTGATATAATCCTGCTCTCTGACCGTAGCACGCGAAAAAGCAAAATGCAATACGATGAGATCACCAACTCACGGAAACTAAAGCCGACACATTTGCATATACCAATGAGGAATCTTCTAAGATATATTCACTCATCCAAGAAGAACACATTGAATACACAACAACGAAATCCAAAGACCAACAAGTGAAACAACTCTTGTATCTATCACGTAAAATCATCAACCAACGACTACATGCCAGCACAATGATTAGATACCACAAAGCGTCTAGAATCCCAAGGGGACTGAGGATACTACTAAAACCATCCCTATGTAAGAACTCCAAAAAATTCACCGACAAATGGTACGCAATTCTTAACAAGTGTTCTTTAGATCTTATCCTGTTGATCATAGAAGAATTGTCCCAAATACTCGAAGAATTAGAGAAAGATATAACCATAGTGAAAGAAGACTTAAATAAAATGATGACATCTGAGGAACTAAACAAAACGCTGGAGGACATCAAGACTCAATTGGCAAAACATTCAGAAGAAGTGAATGAAAGAAAACTACGAAAGTATCGACGTGATACTATTGATTACAAACTGGATGAAGTATACAATTGGGCTGAGGTATACGCAAGAAGAAGACAAAACCGCCCTTATACACAACAGACAGATACTTCCTCCTCCGATACTGATGGTGCAACAGACACATCCAGAAAAAGACCGACGGCACCAACACCCACAGCGAGTGCATCTACATCTAGCCAGTCTTTTTTAGGAGAAGGCCCCCATATAAGAGACGACCCAGGAGGTCAAGAAGAAAACCTAGAACAAGTGAAGGAGAAAGACCCTCCGCAAACACGGAATGCAACCACCAGGAAAGACAGGAAGAAGAATCGATAGATAATTTGGTAATCAATATTTCGGATACTAATATCACTAGACTTCAAATGAAAATTCTCCAGAAGGGGACATCGTTTGTTCCCACAGCGCATACCAACCAATTGGAGGTTAACATCAGCTTGTTCAAACTCATGAGAAAATTAAGACTCCGTCACTTTTTTTCTAACATAGTAGGAGAACAACAGGTCAATAAGAAAGACTCGTTAAAAGGCTTAACCACAAAAAGCACATACATGGCACCTATAAGCCACAAAACCTTGGATCTATTCGAACAATTAGTGAAACAGGATTTGAACAAGATCAATTACCGAAAGAAAACCAAAACTAAAAACCTCACCCAAAAAGAATACGCTATCCTGAAAAACATAGCGCATAACCCGAACATCATTTGCCAGAGAGCGGACAAGGGTGGCGCTTTAGTCATAATGAACAAGGATTACTACCAAGCACAAGCTAGAGAACATCTACGAGATGGAAATACATATATGGAACTCAATGTAAATCCCACGAAGGAAACACAAGCGGTTCTCCAAACCATCATTGCAGAGGGCATCTCAAAAGGATGTGTGGATGACAAAATGAAAAAATACCTCACCACAGAATATCCGAAAACACCTAAATTTTATTTGACACCAAAAATACATAAAGACCCAGTCAAACCTCCATGCCGTCCCATAGTATCTACCTGCGGTAGTATACAGGAACCAGTAGGTAAACTGATCGATAAATATTTGCAACCATATGTCACCACCATGAGTTCTTATGTTAAAGACACCACGGACTTCCTAACCAAGCTTGACAATATAAAACTTGCACCTAATGAAGTACTAACCATGTGTACCATTGATGTTCAAGCATTGTACACCTCCATCCCTCATTTGTTAGGGATGGAAGCTGTAGAAGAAGCATTACTGCACATGGAATATGAAGAAAACATGAAAATATTCCTGCTAGAACTACTAAACTTCACCTTAATGCACAGCTTTTTCAAGTGGGAAGACACATGGTACTTACAGAAGTCGGGAACTGCCATGGGAAATCCGGCAGCACCTTCGTATGCTAACATCTTTATGCACCAATACGAAAACAACCACATCTTACAAAAAGAACAATGGCGATTAGGTCTACGTCTATATCTGCGATATATCGATGATATTTTCATCTTATGGAGTGACACGAAAGAACACCTAATTTCGAACATCCAACAATTGAACCTTGTTGATCAAAGAATACAATTTACCTACACTATACATGACAGCCAAATCAACTATCTGGATGTAACCATCAAAATGAGAGACGGTGAAATTGAGACAACCCTACACACCAAAACAACCGATCGGAACAACTTACTAGCTTACCAGAGCTTCCACCCTATGCCACTCAAACAGCACCTTCCGTACTCCCAACTGCTCCGGGTAAAAAGAATTGTCTCAGACCCCGAAGAATCAAAGACGCAAGCACAAACAATGCTAAACAAATTTTAAAAAAGAGGATATCCAGATGATCTATTAAAGGGAGCACTTGAAAGATCTAATTCAAAGGAGAGAAAAACTTTATTGACAACACAAACACACAAAAAGGCTAACAGAACAACATGTGTGAGTAAATATTCCACAGCTAGTCCACAATTTAAGAAAACCATTAAAAAGCACTGGCGCATTTTACAAACCGAACCTGATTTTAACAACATTTTCAGAGAAGAACCTATATTTGCGTTCACGAGAGCAAAAAACATAGGAGAAATCATCAAGAAACCAACTGTGGCAAAACCCCATACCACGTACAAGGGTACAATCCCTTGTAGAAATTGTAGTAATTGCAACAATATTCTGGAAGGTAACACCATTACCCACCCCATGAGAGGCAATAAAATCAGATTACAAGTTAATGGTACATGTGACACTAGAAATATCATATATATGATAAAATGCCCATGCGGCAAAGCCTATGTTGGACAGACAGAACGCAAACTCAAAGTCAGGCTAACAGAACACAAAAGCAACATAAGAACTAAAGTTGTAAAATCAGCTCTTGCTACCCATTTTATTGAACACAAACACCAGATCAATCAAATTAAGGCGTGCATACTAGAAGTTGTGGAAAGAAATGAGGAAATAGACAACAGAAAAGCCTTGTTGAAACGAGAGAATCACTGGATATACCATTTACAAACCTTGCGTCCACATGGAATTAATGAACGGACAGAATTTAGCATTTACTTATAAATGTTTGATGCTATTGTCATATATTTAATATTCACTGTGCTGTGCATGCATTTTGCAACCCAGTAGAAAACATTTCAGTTTAGCGTTATTTTAAACACATAGCTTCAGCAGTAATCACCGTTCCTAACTCTGGCCCTTTAACGGTAGTGCGCGCCGTTTTTAAGGAACAACCCTGCCCAAATACGTCACACGCCAGTTTTGCAGTAAGAACTAAGCTTGTACTAGATGTTAGGGGATAAATGATTACATTAAATGCGCTTTTCCGCTATGCGTACAGCACACATTGAATCTCAAGGCAAATTGCAGGATTAGAAACACACAGTCATATTTTTGTTTAGTTTGAAGTACACGGACTTCATTATTTTGGACAAAACGCTGCCGCGTTTTACATGCTTTAACTTGCAATTTATCGCTTTTGAAAATAGCCGCCTTGTTAAAGAAATGGATGTTACATGTAGATTAGACTAGTGGTTAACGCGCACAATCGAGCAGTTATATATGTTTTCATTCAGATACACATGATTCAGTAATAGCGCGAATGCAGGGTAATAACATGGATAGAAAGGATGGTATCATTTGTTAATAACATAAGTCACTAGCATCTTCGTAATTGTGTCATTGAAGAATTCATGTATTATAATCATCTGATTTAACTGAATGTTTTGTTAATATGAAGTTGCATTATTGAACCAAATCGTGATAGACACAATCTTTGTTTCATAGATTTCCCTGACGAAGGCCCAAGGCCGAAATGCATTGGAATATATTGTTTTGTTCATTCGAAAAACAAATTGGATACTATGAATGCATGTATTGAACATATGCAATTCCAGACAAAGGAAATTATATACAATAATGAAAAACCTTACAAGTATGAATAAAATACTCCAGGAAAAACATTGATTTTGTGAAAAAACTTCATTGTTGATATCCTAGCTGATAACTCAGCACATAAGCATCTGTGCCCTAGGAGACACTTGCACATAACTGTGCCAGCGCCAATGGAAAGATGCCATCATAGACTACCGTTTGCCAAAGCCTAGAGACAGAACATTAGTACCTCCTGGACCGTATAAGAGATGCTTTGAATCACAAGCCTCTTGCCAGGGCAGTGTAAAGGTTGTGCACGGTGTCTAGGTGGAGAAAGGATTCATTTGGAAGGCAACGAGGCAGAGGCAGTAGCTTGTCTTGCAGCATTAAAAAAGTGAAGTTGGAGTGAACATACCAATGGTCCGTGTAAGTAGCGGACAGGTGATCATCTTAATTTGGACAGTCTAAAATACTGTGGTAGTAAACAGACTCTGAGAGCAAGTGAAGGAATACAGGCCCTGGGGCTCCTCGAGAAACAGAGATGGTTCTACAGGTTCTGCGTGGCTGCAGGCTATACGTGGCTGAAGGGACTGAGGAGGTCCTCCCAGCACCGATGTGCCTCTGAGAGTTGCGGCCCTAAGATGGCGGCCTGGACGTAGTCTGCCCGATGCAAAGGGGAGCCTCCACTATTGAGCTGCCTGACAACCACCCTACTTGACTGTGCCACCCATGGGGGCTCCGGTGGAATCCCCTGGAGGATTTTCGGGCACGAACAGCTTGCGGTGCCTGACTTTGCTTCGGCTGGTGGTGGTGGGGGGGTCCGTGTGGCCTACCTGCAACATCGACTGGCGGCTGCTGGTGAAGTGTGGGGTCTGCTCCTTCCGGAGCACTGGCGATTGGACCTTGCATGCCGACCTGCCCCGACTCGGTGGAAGTGCTGGGAGGCGTCTTGAGAGGCCCGGCTGCTGACAATATTCTGTGTGGTCGACAACGCCCCCATGAGCTGGTAGGAGCCCGGCTACAACAGAAGCAGGCAGCGCATATACTGTATTGGCTGCAGGGCGGCGGGGAGCATGTCCAATTGATGCAGCTGTTTAGAGGTAACTTCCACCCCTCCGAGGTTGAAGCTACTACCCCCCCACCACCAGCTCCCAGCCCCCTGGGGCTCCCGGTGATTGAGGTGCTACCCCCGCTGCTGCTACCTGGGCTCAAGGTTCGATTCCCTAGCCCCACCCTGCCCCCTGCCCCCTGGGGCTCTCGAAGGCTTGATAATTGTACAATCTATTCGATTACCAGAATATGCCTGGACTCAAAATGGCATCCGGTGATCAACCAGCCCCACAACAGTGATCTTAACATGCATTCTATGTACAAATTGACATTCAGCCCATCCTGTTACCTCTATAAGAGTGGGACAAATTTGGTCACCTTCCCCACTTTGGCCACTCTTCTGACGCTCTACGATCTTCTCACTTTATGCTCACCCAGGGCACATATAAATGCCTGGACCTAAAACAGATGTCAAAAATCGTTCCTCGCAACTGTGATACCGACGGGCGTCCTCTGAGCAGCTATCCACCTAAAACTTCTTTTGCCATTAGATATATGGGACAATCTAGTTACTTTACCCTGATAACCCTACCCTTTTTCCTTTCCCTTCCAACTGTGTGCCTACCTCACTTGCCCGATTATGCCTGAACCCAAAATGTCAGCATGATTTAACACATACTGTGACCCTTGTCCCCCGATTGCATTACCAAGGGCCTAATGTCTCACCTTGATGTTGCAGTAAATGTTTGGTTGGACCAGAGACCTTTGCACTGCTAACATTGAAGCCTCTTGACCTCACATTAATCGGATAATTAATTTGATCACCGGAATAAGTGCCCTCTTCTACTTATACTTCTTTTCGCTCTCACTACTCTGGTGGCACCTTCCTCTTCCCCCCACCACCCTCCTCTCCCTCATTTTCCTACCATGGCAACCATTCAAGTTAAGTCTGGAGTTAACTGTTTCAAAATCTTTTATCCCCCTAATTTGTCTAAAGCTTCAGCAAAACGGTTCAAGCATAACACCATTGGACAATTTCGTGATTCCCTCTTTGTTGACCAATTCCATAATGGTCATTATGGGAGTCTCAAAAAGAACTTCCTTTTTTTACTTACAACCTGGTCCACCAGCTTCTATAACTCCTTCCACATCACCTCCTCCTCATCTATCCCCCATGGGCAGCTGCTTAAAATCTCCCCCTCTACTTATTTTAATGGCTCATTCACTATTTCACTATATAACAATGGCACTGGCTTGATTCAAGCTAAAGACACTTGTCTCTTTCTGTTCAACCACCTCTTCCCTTCCCTACTCGCCACCCCTGCGACTGTGATCGCCCTTGATTCTTCATATAGCGTCGCCCTTTGCTCCCAATCTCCTCCCCTGATCCCCCATACTCCAATTGGCTGCTATCTAGGAAGGCACAGGCTGACCCTTGGCCCCTCCGCTCCCTCATCTCTCATTCTTCCTACTTTCCAATGGAAACTTCCCCTCAACACATCAGGCATACCTCTGGCTAACACTCTCCTTTTCCACTCTGCACCATCCTGGTATTCCAAAGTAACCTCCTCTATCCTAACCCTCCCACCGCCCCCTTATTTAATCCACCTTTCCTACAGCCTGATCTCACAGTTAACTTTCCATACTTTCCCCCTTACCCCCCTTCTCTTCTTCCCTACCCGCTCTCCCCCTCTCCTTGTACCCTGAAATCTGCACAAACCCCTTTCATCTCTCTTTATCCGCCCATTCCTCCAGTAATGCTGCTCAATCCTTTATCCCCCCTTGGCAATCCCTTCCTTTTCCCTCCCCCGGGCCTAGCAGAACCATATTCTTTTTTCAACTACCCTCTAGCCCAATCCCCCCACTCTGCTTGGTGCCTGTCCCCATACATTCACCTCTCGTAGCCTACGGGCCCTTTCCTGGCATTCTATGACTCCCCTTTTTCACCTCCCGCATTTTGCCCTCCCTCCCAGTTCCTCACCTGTCTCCTCCTAAATTTGATCTCAATTCTTCTCTTCTGTTCAACATCTGCAAAGGTAACTCTCTTTCCATCTCAGATGCACCAACAACCTCTTTCAACCACCATCTATCTCCACCTTTTACTCTAGCACCCCAAAACTCCCCCCGCAACCCACCTCTCCCTGCCCTCCCTCGCCAATTGCACTCCCTTCTTTATCCATCGAGCCACTTAAGATTCCGTGCTCAGCCCTACTCTCGCTAGAAATCAAATTAGGATTTCTCATCTCCTCTATCTCCCAGCTTGAAGCTGCCATCTCACTCTTAAGCACTAATATATCCACCTTTCCCAACAACCCAATTCCCCTGGCAAATACTCACTTTCCGAAAATCCCGAGGAGTACCTTGCTCCCATTCCCCAAAAAAACAACCACAATCTGTCATCTGCAGACATTGCTAACTTACTGGCTAGTTACAAGACTTCTAACGCCATCCCCCTTCCACTCTCCTCTCCAAGTAAGTCTACTCTGTGCACTATTCCGACCATCTCGTCTGTCAGAACTAAACATCAGCCTTATTCCACCCTGGCACCCTCATACAAGAACATTATCCCTAAAAGCCCAAACGCCCTTTTCACCAAAACAGTCTCGTCAGAGTTGCGATGTTTGCTCCACAACTGCAGGTCTGCAATTAAACACAAACTGGAAATTTCTGACACCATCATTCTCCACAATCTTGACAGTCTCTTCCTCACTGAGACCTGGTTCAACGACACCTCTCAGACTATGTTTGATCTTCTGTTACCCACCGACTACTCTATCTTTAGAAATTACAGAACAGACAAAGTTGGGGGAGGTGTTGCAATCATCTTCAGAAACTCCCTTCAATTCAAGGCTTTTCCTAACCACTCCATCCTTACATTTGAATGCCTGTCTCTGGAGCTTCAAGTGCAGCACTGCTCCCCTTCAGATTTCATGCAATTTATTAGCCGCCTGGTGACTGCTCTTCTTTTTGGAGAAACTCACTGACTTTATCAGCGAACAATACTTTCAAAGTGACAGACAGATTTTCCTGGGAGACTTTAATCTTCACTGGGGCTCTTTGGAAGAACTCAGCTGCCAATAGGCTTGCCACTTTTCTCTCATGAAATGATGATCTTATCCAACACTACACTGAAACAACAGACCCTAAGGGCTCAATTCTGGACCTTGTTATATCCAGAGCAGACATGCTTACTATTGCTATCCCTATTCAAGTAGACTGGTCTGACTACTTCCTCATCCCCTTCTCTCTTCACCTATCACACTCTATAACTCTTGGCCAACCTAAAAGGACTCTACTACCTGGTTTCGTAACACCAAAAACATTGACCTTGACACTCTTTGTGATTCTGCTATGTTATCACTTCCAAGGTTAGACCCAAATTTGGATGTCAACGATCTTACCTCCCAATGCCTCTCAGTCGAAATTGATAATGTCGCTCCACTTCAAAGCAAAAGTAAATGGCCTATTCCTTCACCCCCATGGTTCAATAAATCCCTTTATGAAGAAAGGACGAACCTGAGAATCCTGGAGAAACAATGGAAACAATCCCCACCCACCACTAATCTTTCTATTCTACGTTCAGCAAGATCAAAATACCACAAACACATCTTCCATGAAAAAGCGTCACACTTCAGAACCCTCCTCGACTCAGCCAAAAACAGACCCAAAAAACTATTTGACCTCATCAAAAATCCAAACTGCTCTCCCTCAACAATCAAGCCTGACAATTCTCCAAAGAAAGCAGAAGAATTCGCTATATTCTTTGATATAAAATTTAAATCACTGGTGGATCAGGTGGGCAACAGCGTTTACAACGCAACTTTTACCACGCAGTACCTTTACCACGCAACTTTTACAACGCAAGCGTTACAACGACTTGCGCTGGGGGACGCTGTAGGACAGGGAATAGTTTAATTTACTACCCAACTCCTTCCCTACTATCCACGGGGACTGGAGTTGGAATAGTAAATTAAACTATTCACTATCCAGCGCCCCCAACGCAAGTCGGTGTAACGACTTGCGTTGTAAAACTTGCGTGGTAAAGGCATGCGTTGTAAAAGCATGCGTAGTAATGATATACATCCGATCAGGTCATTCATCCTACCCCATTAGAGGAGCACAAATCCTTGGTCATTTGGCAGAACTTTGACGTGATCTCTGAAGATGTGCCCCTTAAATGCATCCTTGAAACAAAACCCTCTAAACATTCTTTTGAGCCCATCCCTAGTGACATTGCCATTGATTTCTACACCCATACTCTTTCCTATTGGACCAGTCTGGTTAACCTCTTCCTCAGCCAAGGCTCCCTTCCTGTTGCCTTTAAAACAGGACTAGTTACCCCAATTCTCAAAAAACCCTCCGCTGATGCGAACAACCTCAACAACGTCCTCCCCATCACCAACCTCCATTTTCTTGCAAAAATCACTGCGAGATGTGTAGCGAAACAACTTTCCCTACATATTAAGGATAATAATTTTCTTGACAATTTCCAGTCTGGTTTCATTCAAAACTGCAGCACCGAAACAGCCCTGCTGCAAGTGATCGACAATGCGCTGTGTGTACTCGATTTGGGCGAGTCTTGTCTTCTGATTCTTCTAGACCTTTCTGCAGCCTTTGATACTGTTAATCACAACACTCTCCTTAACACTCTTCAACAGAGATTGGGCTTGGAAGGCACAGTGCTTAAATGGTTTGCCTCATTTCTTTCGGACAGATCCCAAATGATTAAAATAGCAAACAGTCTTTCACCTTCATTGGCGGTAGGTCAAGGCGTCCCTCAAGGTTCTATCCTTGCACCCACTTTGTTCAATCTTTATTTGGAACCATTGGGAAATCTCCTAAGTAAATCTGGAATCCTTTATCATCTCAATGCGGATGACACTCAAATCTACCTTAAGGTGTCTTCCGCACATGATATCTCAATCCTCAACTCTACTCTCAACTCTATCTTTAAAGTATCTCAGTCACTCCAGATTGCACAGCTACATGAAAGATTGACCAAACTGGAAGAGAATATATTCAATATTTCAAAAAGACTAGCAGAGGCCGAAAGTCGTATCTCTCACCTAGAGAATAATCTCTCACTATGCAACAAGATATGCAAGTTCTAAGCAAAAGTAAAAACCAGAAGGAGTTAAAAAACTACAATAGACGATATAACCTCCGTCTAGTGGGAATACCAGAAGGCTCCCAAAGTGTTGAAATGGTTGAATGGACTGGGTCACTCCTGAGGAAAGTAATGCCAGAGCTACAAGGGGACCTCATAATTACCAGGGCTCACAGAGTTCCAGCACAGAAGCAACTAAACGCAAAATATCCGCGCACAATTTTACGGAACTTTTCAGGCTATATATATATATATAGGGAAGCTTGTAAAGCGCTTGGTTATGCTAAGAGCGTGTCCCCGCGCTACAACTGAAGAGGAACCCAGAGCAGAAGCGAGAAGAGAGCACGATTATCTTGAAAATAGGTATGTTTTTAAGTTCTTCCGAAAGCTGGATTCGGAAGAGTCCAGGCGGAGATTAGGAGGCAGGGCATTCCAGCTCTTTGCTACCAAATGGCGAAAAGAGCGTCCTCCCATGCGAGCCCTTCTAACCCTAGGGACCTTTAATAGGCGTCCGTGAGAAGAGCGCAGAGCGCGTGATGGCACATACCTGGTAACTAGGTTCTGAAGTGGTGTTGGTGCTTTCTTAGCGAGGATACGGTGACAAGTGCAGAGGGCTTTAAATTCCACTCTGCTTCTCACTGGCAACCAATGGAGGGTCTGAAGGGCAGCTTTGGAATCCGATCTTTTGGGGATTTTTAAGATGAGGCGGGCTGCCGCGTTCTGTAATACCTGGAGGCGGTTTATTGCCTTACAGGTTGCTCCAAGGTACAGTAGGTTGCCGTAGTCTAGGCGCGATGTGACGAGGGCATGTACCAGCGTTCTCCGGGCGGACATAGGAAGGAGAACAAGGACCTTCCGTAGGGTTTTTAAAACGCTGAAACAGACACCCGCCACCCGATCTATTTGGGGTCCAAAAGACAGGTCAGCATCGAGCCAGACACCAAGGTTTTTGACTTCCTGACGCGGCACAGGAGCCTCACCTAGGCATGGGGGCCACCACGCCGACGACCAGACAGATGGGTTCCTCCCCACCACGAGCACCTCGGTCTTGTTGCCGTTTAATTTAAGGCAATTAATGGACATCCAGGTTGCAAGATCTTGCATGCAAGCCCTGAAGCTGTCCATGGCAAGTCCGGGTGCACGTGAGAGGGAGAAAACCAGATGCGTGTCATCGGCGTATGACACAATGTTCAATCCATGGCTCATGGCAATAGGAGCCACTGGAGAGACATAGAGATTAAATAGGGTTGGGCTCAGGGACGATCCCTGGGGAACGCCCTGGCCCAATTCTATGTCTCTGGAGTAGTAATCACCCTGGCGGACTTGAAAGCTTCTTTCAGTCGGAAAGGATTGGATCCATTGGAGTGCAGCTTCAGATATTCCTCCGTTGTTCAGACACTGTAGCAGGGTGGCATATATAGAATAAAGGAGAAAATATTAAGTACAGCAATAACAAAAAGATCGTTCTCCACTACAGAGATTCATCATTTTAAAAATATTTTCGGATATGTCCGCAGGTTCAGCACGCAGGCGGAAGGATTTCGTCCTGATGATTGACTCTTTCAAAGGGAAAGGTGCCAAAGCAACAATTGTCCAGCAATCAAAGCTTAAAGCGCTGGCCAAAGGAAATTTTTTAATATTTTCTCGGACAGCCACGAGGCGCCATCACTTCTGGAAGAGCTGGCTGCTGCCTGAGAATAGGACCTGTCTTAAGCACACAATAGGCTGAGGGGGCGATAGACAAAAAACTGTATCAATGTGGAATTTGTTAGATTAAGGGCGGATGCAAGGTGAGTTAGAGGGCGCATTGGGATGCACCAAGATGGCATCCAGTAAAGACGGGTGGAAGGGGGAAATAGTGGGTAATTCCATCCTTAAGGGGTGGGGGGTTGTGGGGAGGTAGAGGGGGTGAAGCATTCAGAAAAAAGAGAGTTCTTTTATGTGTGCTCAAAACAAATGATGGCCATTTAAATGTTCATGGTGTGCATAGCTGCTATTTTGAAATGTCAGTTATAATGGTCTGTCTGGTTTGTTATTTATGCGATCTATGCATCGTGCAGAGTCTACGGCTCTTTAAAGGTGCCTTTTGGATGGGGTATTTTTCCCCCCATGCAGGTTGAAAACTTGATTGCAATGACCACTTTTTTATCATAAGTACTGTATCCCAGCTGCTATGCAAATTTAATCTGCTGCAAATTTTTTTTTTGGTCTTATCTTTGCTAAATTTGCACAGTAGATTGCTGTCTTTTAACCCCTTGCCCGCGGCCGGAATTCCGCTGCTGTGCTGGACATTCCGATCGCGGGCGTGGTCATGACGGCCCCCAGCTGTCATCAGCACACGAGCACTGTGTGCCATGACGGCTGGGAGCCGTCATCAGCATGGAAGGGGTTAAGGATTACTCTTGGAGGCTCTTAATGATCGAAAATGATCAAGCACGGGGCACTTTTTACAGTTTTCATGTAGCCCGAATGTATGCATGCAGTGGTCACTTTCGTTATCATAAGTACTGTATTAATCGTGTAAGCATTTTAGGCCCCAGATGCTCGGAACCTAATCAGATAACCAAGTGTTTTGTTTGGGGTCTGGGTTTTTTGCTAGCACAAGTCACTTTAAATATCTTAGCTACTGTTAAAGCTATCCTTCTGTTGTTTTTTTGCACTTCAGATGCCCATTTTTTAGACCAAGCTATATATTTTAGAATACTTTTAGATCCTGATTTAAGCATTAGGGGCCTGAGAGATGCAGGTTTATGGTTTGCGTCTGTTGGGGCAGTTCATAAGGTCACAAGGTTGATAGATTTTCTTTTTATAACTTAACTATAATTATGAAAAACCTTACAATTCTCTCATTTAATGCTAACGGTCTTAATAACAAACGCAAGAGCCATGCAATCGAATGTTGGCTCAGAGGATATAATCCTGATGCTATTTTTCTACAAGAGACCCACTTTCGGAGTATGTCAGACGCTAAAAAAAATGTAAGAAATGGGCATATTTCAAATGCCTTTTCTGACTATGCCGTAATTAAAATAGAATTTGTTTTGGGAGGCCTGTTGGAAAAAGTGCCTAGTAGGTGGTATTTTAATAAATTTAATCTGGAAAATGAGACCTGGTGGACAGATATAGCCAATGAGATTAGCACCTTTTTTTCTATCAATAAAGACTCTGCTCCAACTAATATAGTTTGGGACGCATTTAAGGCTATGCTGAGAGGCATAATTACATCGAAAGAAATCCCACAACAAAGGGTCAAAAAAGACGAAAGACTTAAGATTGAGGTAAGACTTGCGCAGGCGAACCTAGAGTGAATCAAGGATAGAAATGTAAATACAAAACAAGAGTTAATCCAGGCAAAAATACAAATGCAGGAGTATTATTATCGATTAGGGGATGCAGCAAGCATGACTTTTCTTCAGACAGTGTACGAAGAGAGTGAATTTTTCAGGGAAGCTTTCAGAATGGCAGGCAAAAGAGAAACAGGTCCAAAATAGAATTGAAAGCATCTGGTAGCTAAAAAACAACTAACCAGAACCGAGGATATCGGTGATGCCTTTTTAAGCACAACAAGGAAATTTACCAGTCAGGCCATCAATTGTCTCCTGACCATAATACAGGCTTCCTCGATAATTTACCAATTCCTCACCTAAATAGTGGACTCAGAGAAGAATTATTAGATGAATTTACAAATGTAGAACTTGAATTGGGGATCGTTTCTATGGCAAACTGTAAAGTGACCGGAAAAGATGGCTTGCCAGTCGAATTTTATAAAAAATTCGCCTCAACTCTCAACGCACAAATTTTTAAATTGGCTAACCACTTACTTCACACAGCAGTAGTGGTTAGCATTCTGAAGAAGGTTAAAAACAGGGAAAATGTCAACTCTTGCAGACCCATAAGTCTGCTCAATGTTGACTATAACATTTTTACAAAGTTGCTTACAAACAGACATAATAGATTTGTGGGCTCACTTATACATGTGGATCAATGTGGATTCGTGGCCGGGAGACAGCTCTCTACCAACACGAAATTTTTAATAGAGGCACTAGACTTATTTTAATAAGAATGGGATAGAGGCTCAGGTGTGGTTTTTAGATGCTGAGAAAGCCTTCGACCTGGAATCGTGGGATTGTCTCTTTTTAATCCTGGAAAAGTTTGGTTTCCCATAAGGGTTCATACAATTAATAAGAAGCTTATCCAAGGACTCACAGATGCAAATATTAATTAACTCTATAAATGTGGGCGCTTGTCGAATAAATAGGGGTACTAGACAAGGTTGTCCTTTATCCCCTATTTTATTCACCTTGTTTATAGAACCCCTGGCAATAGCGATCAGACAAAAATGGCACGTACTGCCCCCCTACAAGGGATGACCAATATAAAACTATATGCCGATGATATCGTCCTTTTTTTAAACTCTAAAGAGTATACTCAGGAGGAAATCCTAGGGATTTTCTCGGAATTCCAGGGAGTAGGGGGCTATAAAATAAATAAGGCAAGACCATAATGTTGCTATGCAATTGCTCCGTTGATACACTACTGCCAAATCTTAGGTCAGGGTATAATTCTCGCCCAAAGAGATATTTAGGGATCTATGCGATGGAGGGATTAGAGGAATAATTCCAATTGAATTATACCCCGTTGCTACAAAAAGTTAAACGTCTCTTAACGTGATGGAAACAACTTCCACTATTAATACTTGCCCGTGTGGCACTCATTCACATGTCTATCCTCCCTCTATTTAACTTTTTATTCGCAGCTGCTCCATGCGTATTACAATTATCTTTTTTTAAGAAGATAGACAGTTTGTTCTCATCTTTTTTATGGGCCAATAAAGAACCTATACTGGCATTCAGCACTTGAAATTACCCTATTGAAGAGGGAGGGTTGTCCCTTCCAAATATAAGAGAGTACTATTATGGACATTTTGCAAACAACAGTCACAGATTTTTTTCAAAGTCGGACCCCCGGAGATAGATAAATTTGTTATGAATAAAATCTTAATTGAGTATAAAATGTTAGATCCAACGAGAATAGTTAAGTATCCTTAGAAAGCACGGTATAAGGTTCTCCAATGGATTTTTAAACAAAAAAAAACAACTGTTAGTATTTTATAGTATCCCCAGGATAAATGGATCAACAATACTGTCTTTTCTCTACACCTGGCAGAAGAGATTATTACAAATTGGCATCTTCAGAAAGTGGGAGGAGAACGGATACACGCAAGTTAGAGATTTTGTTAATTCCAACTCTTGGAAAAAATGGCCCAAGATAGAAATTGGACTCCTTCACTCAAAAGATGGGCCTAAATGGTCATTCATTAACATAAGGCACTTTCTAGAAAATATCGATACTAGAATTATAACAACAAGTTCAAGTATAAGTGAAGCTTTCGAAGCCACGGTAAAACGGTCAGTTAGCACTTGGGTGAACATTTTCAATGACAATAAATCTCTCCCCATTTACAGAAAAATACGAGACGGATGGTGGAAATAAAAAAGCCTGCAGCTTCAGAGAATAACATGGAATAGAATTAACAAATTGAATGCTACAGTAATAAGAGGCGGTAATTTTAAACGTATGCAATTTTATACAAAATGGTTAATTTATAGGACACCATTCTTTTTGCATAATATTTATCCATAATTTGAGGATAGTTGCTTTCGTTGTGCTAAAGAAGGAGGGGGCACTTGATCACATTATGTCTGGAACTGTCCCAAAATCGGGAATTTCTGGGAAGAGATTGAAAAATATCTTAGAATTACCATAGACCACTTTATTTCCATTGATAAATATATTGTAGCCCTGGGACGCTCCCCAAACATGACATTAGGCCCTTTGACATTAAGCCCTTTGGGCAATTTCTACACTTGCGCAGAAATTGTTCAAACCTGAATGATTTTGACAGACAAGCCATTGATATGAAAGAAAAATTTGCCTTACGAGGGTATCCTCATAGATTGATTCGTGAATCCTACAAAAGAGCTAGGTTCTACAATAGAGACTCACTATTGACAGATAAGACACCCTCACCTACAAATCAATTGGTCTGTGTCACAAAACATTCTACCCTAAATGAAAAAGTAAGACAGATCATCAACTCAAGCTGGCACATTTTAAATAGTGATCCAGAAGAGCAAAAGAAATTACCAAAGCCCATGTTTGCCCATCGCCGCAACAGAAATATAAAAGATCTAGTCACAATATGTAGATATGTGGAAAGTACCACATTTATAAAAAAAACATCAATGGAATACTTCCTATAAAAGGAACTTTTAAATGTTCAAAATGAAAGTGCCGTAGAGGGAGATACTTTCACCCTTAATGGTTACCAAATTACAGCTCGGAAAATGTTTAACTGTAAAGCCAAAAACGTGATATTTCTTTTACTGTGCCCATGTGGCATGAGTTACGTGGGTGAAACTTCGCAGGCCATACGGAACACCATTCAGCAATACATACATCTGAGCCCAATGCCCCAATGGTCAAACATTTTTTTGAGCAAACACATACCCCAAATGACTTACGTTGGTTGATCATTGAAAGGATTTAAATTCCTCAGGGAGAAAGAAGTGACGAAGTCCGAAAAAAATGTGAAGTTCATTGGATTTTTGTTCTGGACACACATAAACGCGGTTTAAACAGTGAAATACCCTGAGAGAACGTGATCAGATACAATTGCCAATAACATCTTAAGCACCATATCACTAGACCTATTTTTTATTTTGCCTCAAGCACATTAGCGTCTTTATTACTGGATACCAATTAAATAACTTCATTGACATTGTATTGTATTCAGTCTAAATTCTGTTGTATTATCTGACAATAGGGTAGTGCCAGTTTTACTAAATTCCAAGTACTAAAAAAACTTGTTTTCTCAAAACATCTACACGTTTATATCTAATTCGGTGTATACTTTCTATAAATATCCATTGCTGCAGTCATTCTGAGTTATAGACGATAACAGTCGGTCTTCAGTTTGCTCTTGAATGTGGCATTTTCGTTTCTTAAAGCATTTACCAATCTAGCTATTCAAGTTCCAGACGATAGCCTATTTTCCATGTCTATTGTGGTATGAAGGCTTCTGTGCGTATGGCGGCATTCAGTTATTTGAGTAAGGAAGCTACGTTCGGTTTACACAGACATCCGCCTTTTTAAATGGTCGTTCTTTCCACTCCATCTCAGGGCCATTCCATGTGTGTCTGCACGGTTTCTCGGTTGGAAGCGTTTGATCGCAAGTAAGTACTTGGCTGTAAAGTCTGCCATGCACATGTCTTTCGCTTGGCCCATTTGATATATAACTTTTTGGGAACAAATATCGGTTGCTATTGAATTGCTACAGTTGCGTGGCTTAATAAGGACCACATTTTGGATGCCAGTTTTTGCATTTGCTCTGCCGGCAGTTAAAAATACACTCATCTAGGGCTAGTGTTTGTATCCTCTATTGCTGCACCTAACCGATATTAATGTGTCATTTAAATGCGTTCAGTCATGCTAATTAGCTGACTCTCAATTTTAGTGTGGCGCACACATTATTAACCCTCTGCATTGAGCACAATATTCCCCTTTAAATAGTAAACACGTTTTAGGCCTTATTTCTACGCTCCAGGATTTTTTTTTATATATAAAAATATGGTGTGATTTTATAAGCATGTAAGATGCCACATCTGTGAACTTTCAAATGTACAGGCATACTTTAATACATTTAACAAAGACATATCTTCACTGGCACAGTGTTTTTCATTATACGCTTGAGTCATTTTGGCGTGTGCTGATTTCGTCTTTCCATCTTCACAGTGATCATCCTTCATCACATCTTGATATGATCATCAAATTTTGACAACTATCTAGATTATTCTGAACAACTAATAAAGAGAGGTAAATATCCACACATTTTTAATATAAAAAAATCTCTTTTTAAACCTATATCTACACATCTCTGCTGTATAGCAATATAATGGGATGCTGTTTTCATTACAGTTTCAATATTTTCGTATATTACAGACATATCAGCCTGGATGGCCGCAACTCTGGACACTTGGGAGCAAGTACCAGTAGTTTTTCGATTGACTTATATGAGGATCCCTCATTTTTTTCTAGTTTTAGGTAATTGCTGTCTCTCTACTCAACTCTAAAATTTCTACTCAGGAGCCATAATCAGACCTCAATTTTATTAATGAGCATCCTATCTGCATTTGAAAATAGGCATGGTTATAGAAATAAACTAGATTAAATATCTATTTAGATTTCTAGTCTTAGGCGCTAACCTCTGATGTCATTCTCTATTTTTAGTTTAGGTAATTTATATACCTTCTGTGGTTCCAAATATCCTCCTTGGTTCTATCTGTTAATCAATTTAGGTAAGCTCCTTGCATAAAGTCTTGGCCCCTTTTTTCTGTCACATCTGAGTTATCATGAGGGTTTTTATCAATTGGTATTAAGACACTTTTAGTCTCTAAGCTTTCACTCACTTTTTTCAGCAATGATAGAGGGTCTATATCATTATAATAACTCATATTCATCTATTATATCTCATTCACTCTTGCTTAATGTTGGCTGCACACACTTTTCCTATCTTTCCTTTCTTTCTTTTCAAATTTACACACAGAGATTTAGTTGTTGTACTGTATCATTATATGTTATTTAGCAAGTTACAATGAACATGTGTGTTACGAAGACTCAGTGTACAATGTATGTTTGTAAATTGTTATGTATATGTTTTATTTCATTGTTTGTTTGGGCAATTTCTGTGGCTGTACTGAGGAAAACGCTTAGCATGCCGAAACGCGTTTAAAGAAACAAAGAATCGATTAGGGGATGCAGCAAGCATGACTTTTCTTCAGACAGTGTACGAAGAGAGTGAATTTTTCAGGGAAGCTTTTAGAATGGCAGGCAAAAGAGAAACAGGTCCAAAATAGACAGGGGTGGGGAATTCATATCGCCCGACGCCCAGGACATATTGTTTGCTGACAGGGACAACAAGTAATTATGTTTTTATTGTCCGTCGGACAAGTAGGCTCCACTTCCTGCAGCAGACACCTTTCCCAGAAAAGAACTTGCAAAATCCTTCTAACCTGCTTCCAAATGCGTGCTGCGTTTATTGGCATAACTTTCTATGATTTAATAATCCTTTGATTCATTGACAATACCCAGAAGTGCTTCCCTCCTTTCTGCGCACAGCGCAAGGCACACACTGACATCTCTTTGAACGTTGCAGGGCAGGCCTGCCTTACGCTTTTGGAAAAGGAAAAAAAAAATACTCTCTGCTTACACGGTTTCATTCAGAGTGCAGGCTGTAACTCACAACTGCACGCTGAAAGCATTTAGGCCAGTCACCGTTGCTTGTAAGCAGAATGCGCAAGTACTTCATTTCACAATAATCCTGTGTTTCCGAGTCTCTGCACTCCCCAAAACCTGCCTCGTGGCCCCATATTCAGAGGTCATTGCCCTTGTGCCTTTGGTGTAAAGCACACGGCCTATCACCACCAGCTGCCGAGATCACGGCTGCTTCCCAACACTGTGGCTATTACTGTGATCGGGGCTATTATCAGATCATTCTCAGCCCACAAGGTAAAAGGCCGCAAAAGCGTAGTAACATATAAATGATAAAGTTGCATTTGTAAAGTTGAATTTTCTGTAAACTATGACGGGCAACAAAATATTGTGCCCAGCCCCACATCAAAAAAGTGTTGTCAAAATCCACTTTTTGATGTAGGGCCTTGCACAATATTCTAACATTAAGTTTATGGAAAATTCATCTTTACAAATGCAACTTAAGCATTTATATTTATATTTTTAACACGCTGTTACTGCCTCTCTTACCTAGTGGACTGAACTCTGATAAAATACCACTCTAAACCTATTTGTGCGTGTGTTTGTGACCATGGGTGCATTATTTTATAGGATTTTGACAACACTTTTTAATGTTTTAGTAAATAAAAAGCTTGTGCGGTTCTAAAGCTAAATCTACTGATTAAGGGCCCCCCACCAATAAAACCTGGGGCATAGTGAACCCCTCCCTATAGCAGCTACATCAGAGGTGAGTTTTTTATGGGCCTCTCATCTACAACTTGGCAGATAAGAGATGATTAACTAAAAAAAAAATAGAAGATGGGTTGCTAGAAAAGGGAGAGAAGGATGGAAGAGGGGAAAGGATAGATGAGTGGGTGAATGTATGGGTGGATGAAAGGATGGATGGACGAGTGGATAAAAAGGATGAATGGATGGTTGGGTGAAAGGATGGATGAGTGGGTGAAAGGGTGGATGGGTGTGTGAAACGATGGATGGATGGATGGATGGATCGATTAGTGGATAAAATGATGGCAGAGTAAATAAAAGTCGGAATGGATAAAAGGATTTCTAGTAATATAAAATCTGAAAGGATGGGTGTATAGCAAAGTAAATGAAAATCTGAGAGGATGGATGTATGGCAAAGTAAATTAAAATCTGAGAGGATGGATGAATAAATGAATGGCAAAAGGAACAATTGATGGTTGAAAGGCGTTATTGTTTGAAGGGTAAGTCAAATGATGGATGCATGGGTGGATGGATGCGTGCATATATAGTGGATGGGTGCGTGCATAGATAGTGGATGGGTGAACAGATGGGTAGATGTATGGAATGGCCGATGGATGGAATGGGAAGAAAGAATGAATGATAGAATGAATGACTGAATGTAAAGGTGAAATGGTGGACATGAGCAGACAGATGTAGCATTAAAGAATAATGGACAGATGCTTGGATGGAAGTGACAAAGGAGTTTTAGGGAGGTATGAGCTCACTTACATCACTTACTTGGTGCTGTCAGAGCATTGGTCAAAGATGGGGGTATTTTAACTTTCGGGCTACTCCCTTGAATAAAACCATCAAAGGGCTGTTCCTTTTACTTAGTAGCAGAGTATGACTGTAAATCACACACCATAATCTCCTTTTTTTATAAGAAACCCATCTTCGCATCCCTCAGCACGTAGAGGATACTACCTGTCAAAATGGAATAAGCTGTGCAAGCGTGGGCTGTGCATACCTTGATTTGTGCACTATACTGAAGATGCTAGGAACAATGGTAATGCAAGGCTCAACTATGTCTTACATGTGATCCACATGGTACCTGAGCTACACTGCATGTGATCTTTACAGTGACCTGTGCAGGACATGAGCTGTAAAATAGGTGTGAACAGTGCTGTGCATCATTCATGTAAGGGTAAGGGATAGTGCATAAGGGAATTGTTAAATAGAAGGTGTAAAGTGTATGAGCTGCACTACAGAGGATACAAGTTGTTCTAGAGATGAGGTGTGTCATGCCCATGGGTTGTGCAGGAGCTATGCAGAACACTAGCTGTATGGAGTTTGAGCTTTACTTTGCATGAAGTCTGCATGGTGTGACTTGGAGAGGCAACTAAGTAAATTGCTGTGAAAGGCATGACCTTTCTTCTTAACATCTTCAATGACAAGTCAGTGCCTGCTGTAACCATAGTACCTTAATATTTTTTCAATGGCCAGTCTTCGGGGTTTTCTAACGGATGCATTTTTCTTGCTGGCTTCCTCAAATCCCCCATCGCCTCTGAAACAAATTGGTAGTTTCTCAGGGAAATTATATAGTGACAAATTTGCATTTGCTTGCTAGATGTATGGTCGCCCACAGTTTATTCGGCTTGTCGGGATGCTAATGTTTAAAACAAAGTTGTGTAACATATTCATGGGTCAATTGCATTAAAGTTAGGTCGAGCAGAGAATCCAAGTCAGATATATTCAAACATAGTCAGCAGGAATCTCAGCTTGCATTACTGACAGGGGATCCAATAAAAGCAAGTGTGCATTGTCTGCAACATTTACAAGTTGCGGCTATGTGTATAGCTTCCAGACGACTCCTTTATAATGTGCAAGTGTATAAAGAAGAATGGAAGCAATATATTTTGAAAACGGACAATGTACCCCAAACAATGTGTTCCTTGAAAAAGGGATTAAGAGAGCAAAATATTTGCAACTTAAAAATGGTTGTAGTGTGCAGAAAGCTACAATGTAGAGTTTGAAAACATTAACTACCATTGCACTAAGGAATCATTTAATACATCAGCTTTGGTGCATGTCAATATTTTAAAAACAAAATAAAGGCAAATCAACCTAAAACTACTTTAAAAAAAAAAAAGAGAGATGGGGCTACTTCCAAGGAACTACTTTGTCAAACAACGTACTTTGCCCTTCTAAAGTATATGTTTTGCTGGTATATACCCTATGTCCATCTGCCTACCCTGACATTTCCAATGCTGTATTGGGTGTTTTGATTGGCACTGTGGTTCCTGAGATTACCCGCCTCAAAGGTTTGGGTTCTCTCTCTTTATTATATTAGTATGGAAGTAAATACATGAAAAAAAGTTCCATTGGGACAATAGAACACCAAACGCTGATTGCAGTTTTGTGGATATGTTCTTATATTTCCCATGTTAGGGACCGTTGTCTCTAATAATATAGTAAAATGAGCCCTGGCATAATCAAAAAGGCTGCTATCCAAGCTCTTACATGAGAATGCGGTCATACATTGAAACCTCATTGTTTCGTACCACATGGGACAAGTTGATTTTTTTACAGGACAAGAAGATTTCTTAAACATTTTGTCCTTTGGACAAGAAGATATTTTATAAAATTCCACACCCCTGATAGAATTGAAAGCATCTGGTAGCTAAAAAACAACTAACCAGAACCGAGGATATCGGTGATGCCTTTTTAAGCACTACAAGGAAATTTACCAGTCAGGCCATCAATTGTCTCCTGACCATAATACAGGCTTCCTCGATAATTTACCAATTCCTCACCTAAATAGTGGACTCAGAGAAGAATTATTAGATGAATTTACAAATGTAGAACTTGAATTGGGGATTGTTTCTATGGCAAACTGTAAAGTGACCGGAGAAGATGGCTTGCCAGTCGAATTTTATAAAAAATTTGCCTCAACTCTCAACGCACAAATTTTTAAATTGGCTAACCACTTACTTCACACAGCAGTAGTGGTTAGCATTCTGAAGAAGGTTAAAAACAGGGAAAATGTCAACTCTTGCAGACCCATAAGTCTGCTCAATGTTGACTATAACATTTTTACAAAGTTGCTTACAAACAGACATAATAGATTTGTGGGCTCACTTATACATGTGGATCAATGTGGATTCGTGGCCGGGAGACAGCTCTCTCCCAACACGAAATTTTTAATAGAGGCACTAGATTATTTTAATAAGAATGGGATAGAGGCTCAGGTGTGGTTTTTAGATGCTGAGAAAGCCTTCGATCTGGAATCGTGGGATTGTCTCTTTTTAATCCTGGAAAAGTTTGGTTTCCCATAAGGGTTCATACAATTAATAAGAAGCTTATCCAAGGACTCACAGATGCAAATATTAATTAACTCTATAAATGTGGGCGCTTGTCGAATAAATAGGGGTACTAGACAAGGTTGTCCTTTATCTCCTATTTTATTCACCTTGTTTATAGAACCCCTGGCAATAGCGATCAGACAAAAAATGGCACGTACTGCCCCCCTACAAGGGATGACCAATATAAAACTATATGCCGATGATATCGTCCTTTTTTTTAAACTATAAAGACTATACTCAGGAGGAAATCCTAGGGATTTTCTCGGAATTCCAGGCAGTAGGGGCTATAAAATAAATAAGGCAAGGCCAAAATTTTGCTATGCAATTGCTCCGCTGATACACTACTGCCAAATCTTAGGTCAGGGTATAATTCTCGCCCAAAGAGATATTTAGGGATCTATGCGATGGAGGGATTAGAGGAATTATTCCAATTGAATTATACCCCGTTGCTACAAAAAGTTCAACGTCTCTTAACGTGATGGAACCAACTTCAACTATTAATACTTGCCCGTGTGGCACTCATTCACATGTCTATCCTCCCTCTATTTAACTTTTTATTCGCAGCTGCTCCATGCCCATTACAATTATCTTTTTTTAAGAAGATAGACAGTTTGTTCTCATCTTTTTTATGGGCCAATAAAGAACCTAGACTGGCATTCAGCACTTGAAATTACCCTATTGAAGAGGGAGGGTTGTCCCTTCCAAATATAAGAGAGTACTATTATGGACATTTTGCAAACAACAGTCACAGATTTTTTTCAAAGTGGGACCCCCGGAGATAGATAAATTTGTTATGAATGAAATCTTAATTGAGTATAAAATGTTAGATCCAACGAGAATAGTTAAGTATCCTTAGAAAGCACGGTATAAGGTTCTCCAATGGATTTTTAAACAAACAAAAAAACAACTGTTAGTATTTTATAGTATCCCCAGGATAAATGGATCAACAATACTGTCTTTTCTCTACACCAGGCAGAAGAGATTATTACAAATTGGCATCTTCAGAAAGTGGGAGGAGAACGGATACACGCAAGTTAGAGATTTGGTTAATTCCAACTCTTGGAAAAAATGGCCCAAGATAGAAATTGGACTCCTTCACTCAAAAGATGGGCCTAAATGGTCATTCATTAACATAAGGCACTTTCTAGAAAATATCGATGCTAGAATTATAACAAGTTCAAGTATAAGTGAAGCTTTCGAAGCCACGGTAAAACGGTCAGTTAGCACTTGGGTGAAAACTTTCAATGACAATAAATCTCTCCCCATTTACAGAAAAATACGAGACGGATGGTGGAAATAAAAAAGCCTGCAGCTTCAGAGAATAACATGGAATAGAATTAACAAATTGAATGCTACAGTAATAGGAGGCGGTAATTTTAAACGTATGCAATTTTATACAAAATGGTTAATTTATAGGACACCATTCTTTTTGCATAATATTTATCCATAATTTGAGGATAGTTGCTTTCGTTGTGCTAAAGAAGGAGGGGGCACTTGATCACATATTGTCTGGAACTGTCCCAAAACCGGGAATTTCTGGGAAGAGATTGAAAAATATCTTAGAATTACCATAGACCACTTTATTTCCATTGATAAATATATTGTAGCCCTGGGACGCTCCCCAAACATGACATTAGGCCCTTTGACATTAAGCCCTTTGGGCATTTTCTACACTTGCGCAGAAATTGTTCAAACCTGAATGATTTTGACAGACAAGCTATTGATATGAAATAAAAAAATTCCTTACGAGGGTATCCTCATAGATTGATTTGTGAATCCTACAAAAGAGCTAGGTTCTACAATAGAGACTCACTATTGACAGATAAGACACCCTCGCCTACAAATCAATTGGTCTGTGTCACAAAACATTCTACCCTAAATGAAAAAGTAAGACAGATCATCAACTCAAGCTGGCACATTTTAAATAGTGATCCAGAAGAGCAAAAGAAATTACCGAAGCCCATGTTTGCCCATCGCCGCAACAGAAATATAAAAGATCTAGTCACAATATGTAGATATGTGGAAAGTTCCACATTTATAAAAAAAAAACATCAAAGGAATACTTCCTATAAAAGGAACTTTTAAATGTTCAAAATGAAAGTGCCGTAGAGGGAGATACTTTCACCCTTAATGGTTACCAAATTACAGCTAGGAAAATGTTTAACTGTAAAACCAAAAACGTGATATATCTTTTACTGTGCCCATGTGGCATGAGTTACGTGGGTGAAACTTCGCAGGCCATACGGAACACCATTCAGCAATACATACATCTTAGCCCAATGCCCCAATGGTCAAACATTTTTTTGAGCAAAAACATACCCCAAATGACTTACGTTGGTTGATCATTGAAAGGATTTAAATTCCTCAGGGAGAAAGAAGTGACGAAGTCCGAAAAAAACATGAAGTTCATTGGATTTTTGTTCTGAACACACATAAACGCGGTTTAAACAGTGAAATACCCTGAGAAAACGCGCTCAGATACAATTGCCAATAACATCTTAAGCACCATATCACTAAACCTATTTTTTATTTTGCCTCAAGCACATTAGCGTCTTTATTACTGGATACCAATTAAATAACTTCATTGACATTGTATTGTATTCAGTCTAAATTCTGTTGTATTATCTGACAACAGGGTAGTGCCAGTTTTACTAAATTCAAAGTCCTAAAAAAACTTGTTTTCACAAAACATCTACACGTTTATATCTAATTTGGTGTATACTTTCTATAAATATCTATTGCTGCAGTCATTCTGAGTTATAGACGATACCAGTCGGTCTTCAGTTTGCTCTTGAATGTGGCATTTTCGTTTCTTAAAGCATTTACCAATCTAGCTATTCAGGTTCCAGACGATAACATAGTCTATTTTCCATGTCTATTGTGGTATGAAGGCTCCTGTGCGTATGGCAGCATTCAGTTATTTGAGTAAGGGAGCTACGTTCGGTTTACACAGACATCCGCCTTTTTGAATGGTCGTTCTTTCCACACCATCTCAGGGCCATTCCATGTGTGTCTGCACGGTTTCTCGGTTGGAAGCGTTTGATCGCAAGTAAGTACTTGGCTGTAAAGTGTGCCGTGCACATGTCTTTCGCTTGGCCCGTTTGATATATAACTTTTTGGGAACAAATATCGGTTGCTATTGAATTGCTACAGTAGCATGGCCTAATAAGGACCACATTTTGGATGCCAGTTTTTGCATTTGCTCTGCCGGCAGTTAAAAATACACTCGTCTCGGCTAGTGTTTGTATCCTCTATCGCTGCACCTAACCGATATCAATGTGTCATTTAAATGCGTTCAGTCATGCTAATTAGCTGACTCTTAATTTTAGTGCAGCGCACTCATTATTAACCCTCTTCATTGAGCACAATATTCCCCTTTAAATAGTAAACACGTTTTAGGCCTTATTTCTACGCTCCAGGATAATTTTTTATATATAAAAATATGGTGTGATTTTATAAGCATGTAATATGCCACATCTGTGAACTTGCAAATGTACAGGCATACTTTAATACATTTAACATAGATATATCTTCACTGGCAAAGTGTTTTTCAATATACGCTTGAGTCATTTTGGCGTGTGCTGATTTCGTCTTTCCATCTTCACAGTGATCATCCTTCATCACATCTTGAGATAATCATCAAATTTTGACAACTATCTAGATTATTCTGAACAACTAATAAAGAGAGGTAAATATCCACACATTTTGAATATAAAAAAATCTCTTTTTTAAACCTATATCTACACATCTCTGCTGTATAGCAATATAATGGGATGCTGTTTTCATTACAGTTTCAATATTTTCGTATATGACAGACATATCAGCCTGGATGGCCGCAACTCTGGACACTTGGGAGCAAGTACCAGTAGTTTTTCGATTGACTTACATGAGGATCCCTCATTTTTTTCTAGTTTTAGGTAATTGCTGTCTCTCTACTCAACTCTAAAATTTCTACTCAGGAGCCATAATCAGACCTCAATTTTATTAATGAGCATCCTATCTGCATTTGAAAATAGGCATGGTTATAGAAATAAACTAGATTAAATATCTATTTAGATTTCTAGTCTTAGGCGCTAACCTCTGATGTCATTCTCTATTTTTAGTTTAGGTAATTTATATACCTTCTGTGGTTCCAAATATCCTCCTTGGTTCTATCTGTTAATCAATTTAGGTAAGCTCCTTGCATAAAGTCTTGGCCCCTTTTTTCTGTCACATCTGAGTTATCATGAGGGTTTTTATCAATTGGTATTAAGACACTTTTAGTCTCTAAGCTTTCACTCACTTTTTTCAGCAATGATAGAGGGTCTATATCATTATAATAACTCATATTCATCTATTATATCTCATTCACTCTTGCTTAATGTTGGCTGCACACACTTTTCCTATCTTTCCTTTCTTTCTTTTCAGATTTACACACAGAGATTTAGTTGTTGTACTTTATCATTATATGTTATTTAGCAAGTTACAATGAACATGTGTGTTACCAAGACTCAGTGTACAATGTATGTTTGTAGGTTGTTATGTATATGTTTTATTTCATTGTTTGTTTGGGCAATTTCTGTGGCAGTACTGAGGAAAGCGCTTAGCATGCCGAAACGCGCTTAGACAAACAAAGAATTTTATGGCATGACACAGAGGCCAATATTATGCAAATCACCTTTATTGCGTAGCTCAGAGCAGCAACAATGAAGAGATCTAGACCTTCAAGAAACACTCCAACAGGGTATATAGTCCATGTGCACGCAGTGATCTCCCTTCTTTGTTGCTGCTGCTCACAAGATAAGTACTCTTATTTTATATCTACATGGTGTATGCTGGTTTGTACTTTGCTGTGGAAGGTTCATGATTGGGTGCCTGTTGCCTCTTTTTCATCTCCCCAACCTTGTTTGTTCTTCGCTGTGGGAGGTTCATGTTTGGATGATTGTTCCCCTTTCCCCCTCCCCAGTCTCCACGCAGCAGTGGAATTCCCTTGCTCCTGTTTTCTCCTAGTGAAGTGCCGTTTACCTGTTCCCCCGCCCTTCTACTTGCGGGCTTGCACGTTGTCTTTGCTTCCCTAACCTGGAGTTGGGACATTGAGAGCTTCGCTCTCGCCGCTTTGCCGCTGTATCGTGCCTTTTTCCCTGGGACGGGCGGAGGCACTCTCCCCTCCGCCCGCCCCCACTCCGCTTTCTTTCGCGCTTTACTTGGCTCTTTCAGGTGGAGGAAAGCCCTTTCAAACGCGGAACCCGTGCTAAGCGCCGATGCTCCTCTCGTCTCCATGGTAACCCTGCAACCTCTCCCACAGATCGGAGAAGCTGCGCGGGGCTGCCACGGGGTCGGGAGTCAACGGAGGTCTCAGTTTTAGGACCCGAGACCTCCTCTAAAGTGCCGGTTTCTCAAACACTGCATTTTCGGCGCTTCTGGATGTTCTCCTTACCCCCGACCGGACTGCCTTCAAAAGCTTGGCGCCGCTCGCCGATTCTTCCTCAATAAAGTGCTTATATAACAACAACAAAAAAAAGGAGAGTCATGAGAATAGAGGAGGGACAAATAGCTCCCCACTCATACAAACAGAGAAAGGACTCATACAGCTGTATACATATTAGAGAAAAGCTCCTTGGCAGACCCACCTCTCTGCTGCCATAACTACCCAGCATCCATTTTGTTGCTCAACATTCCTGCTTTTGACAGTTATCTCATTACTCAGTCCAGACCTCAATTTGTTATGTCTTGTGATCCGTCTACCTCCACTATGGAAGATAAATTAGAGGGACTTATTAATAAGGCCCTAGATAAGGTGATGGGGTCTCTGGACGACACCATTAACAACAAATTTGAAAGCCTTTCCAAGTCAGGCTGGCCACCCATGAGACCTCAAGAGGAACCTACCAAGGCTACGACGAGCCAAAGGAAAAGACAGATTATTGTAAACCCCCCTGGGGGGTGCCAAGAAGCCCAGGAGCTCCAACCCTATATTTTTTAACTCACGCTCTGGCGGTGACAATGACGGTGCCTCGGGCAGACTGGATGGGCAGCTCAGAGGCCCGTACCTTCCTATCCCCATCGATAGTGACGATGGGATCGAAGATGAGATTGACCTCTCTTACTCCTCTGACTTTAATTCTTATGGAGAGGAAGGAGAAATCAGAGATACTTCAGGTGAGGCATCAGGGGCCTCAGGGTCTAAAATGGGAATCCTTGACCCCTTTGGGGAAGACATGTTTGACCCGCTCCTCATTAAACACCCCTTCTCCCCGGAATGGGTCCCATCTCAACACATTGGAGAATACCTCTCCTTTTGGCTCCGCAAAGAAATGCCCAAGGAGGTCAGATCTCGTCTCAGATCCAAATGTCCCCGCCCCTCTCTACCCGACAAAATAGCTATGACCCCTGAGCTGGACTGCAAGGTAGTGGCATTTATTACCAAGACCGGGAAGGACTCGTGAAGGGGACTCGACAAGGGCCTTAAGTCCTGCCAAGACAGGCTGTTGGATATCACGGGCCCGCAGACCAAAATGTTCGAGTTGGCAGAAGGGGCATACGTTACTAATACTCCCATTGACCCAAAGGAACTGCGCCAGTGGGCGCAAAGGGCAATCTGCCTTCTCTGCAACGCAAACACTGCGCTTTCTAACGAAAGGCGAAAGAGTGTGCTTTTAAAGATCGACCCCAAACTGGCCGAACTTGCTACTAGAGAAGGGGGAGCATCATCACAGGGCCTTTTCTTTGGATAGGAATTTATCAGAGAAATGGCCAAATAGGTCGGAGTTTTTAACTCCATTCAGAAATCACAGAAGGATATTAAGAAGGTGTTTAACAATAGAGTTTTTTCATGGGCCGGGAGGATGCAGGGTCGATTCCCCGGCCGTGGAAATTTTTCGTCAAGATCCTTTGTGGGATGAAGGGGGAAATCCTCCCAATCCAGATTTGGTTCTCAGTAGTCCTTCTTTCCCCAAAGATAAAGTTTCAGCGGAAGGGGATTCAGAGGCGAAAGGAAGGCGAGAGGCTTTTCAGCAGGTAAGAGAATCCAAAGACCTTTCAGATACCCCTATAAAGGTGGGAGGGAGAATGGCCCTTTTCTCTGGGAACTGGAACATGGTGAGTCAGGACCCTTGGGTACTAGACACCGTCAAGGGTTACAAAATAGAATTCATAGACTTGCCTGTTCAGGAGAGACTCCCACGGGAAATTCGTATCTCGGAAAAGGATTCTGCATTGGTGTCCCAGGAGGTAAGAGGCCTATTTGCTAAAGGTGCAATCCGGGAGGGAGAAGAGATCGGCTTTGTCAGCAATGTCCTTATGGTAGAAAAGAAGGACAAGAAAATGAGGCCCGTTATAAATCTAAAAGACTTTAACCAGTGGGTGGTTTACCGCCATTTCAAAATGGAGGGAATCCACCTACTCAGAGGAAGGGGGACTGGCTTACTCGACTAGATCTCAAAGATG
The DNA here is from genome assembly GCF_964261635.1 of Lissotriton helveticus. Classification (NCBI taxonomy): domain Eukaryota; kingdom Metazoa; phylum Chordata; class Amphibia; order Caudata; family Salamandridae; genus Lissotriton; species Lissotriton helveticus. The sequence continues at coordinate 307,186,109 of NC_136068.1, read as the reverse complement.
CTTACTTGACCATTCGCATCTGGCCCGCATCAAAAATTTCTCCAATTCTTTTGGGAGGGCAAGCTATGGCAGTTTTGCAGCCTTCCCTTCGGACTTTCATCTGCCCCTTGGTGCTTTACCAAGGTCCTTCGCCCAATAGCAGGGTGGCTGAGGAACAAGGGAGTGAGATTAATTCTCTATCTCGACGACATCTTAATAATGGCCCAGTCCAGGGAGGTTGCTTCTCAACACACAACCCTTGCGATAAAGCTCTTGGAACACCTTGGTTTCATAATAAACACAAAGAAGTCCACTACAACTCCAGCCCAGGTCACTCAGTTCTTGGGTTTTTCAGTAGATACAGTCCAAGCAGAATTGAAACTACCAGGGGACAAAGTGTGAAAACTCAGGAAGGAGTTAAGGAAAATTCTAAAGATTCACTCTTTTCCTCTAAGGACTTTAGCGAGGATACTGGGACTGCTGTCCTCAACTATCCAAGCGATTTATATGGGTCCCCTATACTATCGGGCCCTTCAGAGGCTCAAAGCCAAAGCCCTCAGGATGAATCCATCCTACTGTCAGGTGGTTTGCCTAGACACAGACTCCAGAAAGGAAATACTATGATGGTTAAGGAATGCAGAGGCCTGGAACGGGAGAGCAATCTTCGTGGAAGAACCGGACTTAATCATAAACTTGGATGCGAGCCTAGCGGGTTGGGGCGCCACGTGTGGCGAATCTTCAACGGGGGGACTTTGGACTCCCCAGGAAAAGGATCTACATATCAACTGCCTAGAACTACTGCCAGGATCCTTTGCAATCCAGAGCTTTACCAAGAATTTGATTAAATGTTCGGTCATGCTTCGCATGGACAACGTATCGGCTGTGAGATACGTGAACAAAATGGGGGGCCCTCATTCGAAGGGTCTTTCAGACACAGACAAGAATTTCTGGGCGAACTGCCTCAACAAGGCATCTCAGTAGTTGGCAAACATATTCTGGGTTTGAACAATGGGGTGGCAGACTGGTTCTCCAGGAATTTCATAGATTCGAGCAACTGGAAGCTAGACAGGGAGGTTTTTCTTGCGATCCAATTTCTTCAGGATCCCTTTGGAATAGACCTCTTTGCGGACCGTCTCAATACTCAGCTGCCTAAGTTTTTCAGCTGGAGGCCGGACCCTCTGGCCTTGGGGATAGATGCCTTCTTTCAGAACTGGCTTGGTCTGAAACCTTATGCATTCCCACCTTTTGCAATGCTTCCACGCCTCCGTGTTCAGGTTCGGAGGAACAAAGAATCTATAGTGGTAATAACTCCCCTGTAGAGATCTCAGGCATGGTTTCCCATCCTCCTAGAGAGGAGTGTGGATTTTCCAATTCTCATTCCTACCTTCGAAGAAATAGTGACAGGCCCTTAGGGGGAGAGTCACCCCCTCGTTCTTCAGGGCATCCTGTCATTAATGGCATGGAGGATTTCAGGCGACAGTGGCACCTCCCGGGACTTTCGGAGGGTGCTTTCAGACTCATGTCAGAATCATGGGCACCTTGTATGAGAAAAGCCTATAGATTGGCATGGCGTAAATGGGTTTGTTGGTGCCTTCGACGGAATTACGATCCCATTTCAGCTGATGTAGTTCAGATCCTCAATTTTTTTGCTGAAATCTTCGCTTCGGGCCTAGCTTATCGAACTGTTAACGTATATAGATCGGCAATTGCAGCAGGACACTGCATGATAGATGGTACCTCAGTAGACCAAAACCTATTGACCAAAAAGCTTATGAGGAGTATGCGTGTTTTGAATCCTCCTCTGCCAAAATACTCTGCTCTATGGAACGTAAGGGATGTATTCAGAGTGATTACCACTTGGGGCGAGAACTCTACTCTCTCTGAAGAAACTGTCCAATAAACTGACTGTTTTACTGTGCCTTGTCTCCTTCAGACGTGCTTCAGATATCAAAGCCTTGGATATCTCTAGTAGAGCTTATCAGCCTGAGAGAGTTTGTTTTTTCATTAAAAGACGAACTAAAACTATGTCAACCTCTGTTTTCTACCCCTTTTTCCCTCAGAATGAAAACTTGTGCGTGGTGAAGTGCTTGTTGGAGTACGAAAATAGAACTTTGGGTTTAAGAGGTTCTGTAGATCAATTAATTATATCCCACAGGATTCCCCATAGAGCCGTTTCCTCCCCCACCTTAGCTAGATGGGTTAAGGATGTCATGAAAGAAGCTGGGATCGATGTTTCAGTTATTGGTGCTCATTCTCTTAGAGGGGCCTCGGCTTTCAAAGCCTTTTTTCTGGGTGGAGGCCTCCAGGATATCCTTAGGGCTGCAGATTGGTCGAATGAATGTATTTTCAAAAGATATTATTTTAAACCTGTATCAAATGTTGTTGATAATGTTTTGAACACACTTTGAACTTGCATAATATTGGCCTCCGTGTCATGCCATAAAATTTTGAATTTTCACAGCCCGCTGGGTAGAAAATCGGATTTTATTAAAGACACGGAGGCTAAGATTATCCCACCTCTTTTGGTCCCACCCTGGGAATGTGATTTATCCTTTTGTTCATTGTTCTTCTTGTTTTGGAGATTAGATGCTCCATTAGATCTTTCCGATGGCTTCAATGAAGTTCTCTAAAGTTTCTAAGTTATCTTGTTCACTGCACAAAGAAGGGAGATCACTGCGTGCACATGGACTTTATACCCTGTTAGAGAGTTTCTTGAAGTTCTAGATCTCGCCATTGTTGCTGCTGTGAGCTACGCATAAAGGAGATTTGCATAATCTTAGCCTCTGTGTCTTTAATAAAATCCAGATTTTCTACCCAGCGGGCTGTGAAAAATCTAAATTTTTCCATCATTAAGACACTACGTTTTAACATGAAACAAACGCTTACACCTATGTTTGTTTTTTTGTGTTAAATGTTTGAATTACTTGTATTTAATTGTTTTGTATTTGTCTGTATTATGCACATATGTCTATGTTATGCTGTTAAATATAGTATGTTTTGTTTGTCTCACAAAAACTTTTTTATTATGAATTAATATTATTAAAATGAGATTTTTAATATAAATGTTGTAGTACTCTGAGTCACTGTCCATATCAATGTGCCTAGTATAGGTCAATACATAACCAGCTAATTGCCTATGTTTTTTCTCCCACATGCTCCACAAAGATGACATTAAGCAATATACAAGAAGAATGCCTATTTATATCCGCCTCTGTAGCAAGATCTTTAATTTCTCGAAACTGGCGTAGTAATAAGGTACCTTCCTTTCAAGCATTGAGAGCAAAACTTACTAAAGTTAAAAAAAATTGAGAGAAGATATGCATTGAGATCAGGATCATCTCGGAGGTTCGAGAGACGTTACAGCTCAATAGGAAATTAATCTGGGGTCCGGGTGTAAAGACTGCTGGCAGACTCTCCAATGTTTGGGTTTTTGAATAAAAGTTTTGGGATCTTTGGGCCACATGCATCAAACTGTTTTGCATTCGCAAACGGTTTCGAATCGCAAAATTCGGCCGTTTGCGAATGCAAAAACCTTTTTTGGGATGCATCATTTTTTTTCATTTTTCGCAATTTAAGAAATCGCAGTTTTTTGCGATTTCTGAAATTGCGATAGCATTTAAGAAATCGCAAATTTTGCGATTTCTTTTTTTTTTAATTTTCGAATTCGCAATTTGGAAGGGGGAAATTACCATGAAGTAAACCTTCATGGTAATTTGCAAAAAGTTTCAAAAATGCAAAAAAATGCATTTTTGAAACTTATATTTTACACACACACATGCCCTTGGGACATGTGTGTGAGTAAAATGTACTTACGTGACATTTCAGGGGTGCAGGGGGGGTCCTTTGGACCCCCCCTGCACCCTTGAAATTGCATTCTCCTTTTGCGATTCCTTAATTGCGAATTCTCAAAATGAGAATGCCTTCCCATTGATTCCTATGGGCCTCTAGGCCCATAGGAATCAATGTAAAGCGATTCCTTATTTACGATTCGCAATTAAGGAATCGCAAATAAGGAAAATTAAGAAATCGCAAAAACTTTTGCGAATTCTTAATGCATAGGAATTTGCAATTCCTAAATTGCGATTCCTTAATTTTCGCAATTTAGGAATCGCAAATTCCTACAATGATGCATGTGGCTGTTAAAGCACAATAGTTATATTTCGTAAAGTTTGCTTTATGCGTCTTCAGGTTATATTATGTGGCTAATTCTATGCCATATTGAGCACCTATGCTCTTTAATCTGTGTTTCTTGTGTTTTCTTTAACTGTGCAATTTACCATTTTCTATGGATCGTCTGTGCTCCTAAGAATCATAACAGTTATGCACTTTGCACTGTGCACTTTATTCTGTATTTTCATAATGTATTTTGAGCTGAACTCTCAATAAAAAATAATTATAAAATTAAAACACTCTCCTTAACACTCTTCAACAGAGAATGTGCTTGGAAGGCGCAGTGTTTAAATGGTTTGCCTCATTTCTCCCGAACAGGTCCCAAATGATTAAAATAGCAAACAGTCTTTCATCTTCATTGGTGGTAGGTCAAGGTGTCCCTTAAGGTTCTATCCTTGCACCCACTTAGTTCAATCTTTATTTAAAACCATTGGGAAATCTCCTAAGTAAATCTGGAATCCTTTACCATCTCTATGCGGATGACACTTAAGCCTACCTTAAGGTGTCTTCCGCACACGATATCTCAATCCTCAACTCTACTCTCAACTCATTCTGAATCATTCCAAAACTGAATTCCTTCTCCTCTCTACCTCACTCTCTCTTCCTCTTGTTCAATCTTGGATGGATCAGCTGAATTTACACAACAATAAACCTATCGTTGTCAACAGCGCTAAATCCCTTGGTGTCATACTTGACAAAAAGGTTCAATCTACTCTCCCACATCAATTCCATTGCAAAGAATGCACAATACCAACTGCCCCTTCTCTGGGGGATTCTACTTTTCTTTCCGGAGCAAGACCTAAAAACCTTAGTCCAATCTCTGGTTGTCTATAGATTGGACTATTGGAATTCTCTTCTTGCTGGCCTTCCCAAATCCCACCTTTCCCCTCTTAAATCTGTTCTCCAGTTAGCGGCTCGTTTTGTCTTCTGGGCCAAAAGAAGTGACCACATCCAACCCATTTTGTCTTCCCTTCTATGGCTTCCCATCGAGGCAAGATCAATCTACAAGACTGCCTTTATCCATCACAACGCCATGCACACTTCCTCCCCTTGATACCTTGCGAATAATCTTAAAATCTCTGGAGGCTCTAGACCTTCTCATAATGCGGAAAATTTACTGCTTGAGCCCCCCCACCTTCAAAAGGGAAAGATCGATGGCTCAATCCTTCTCAGGCAATGCGGTTAGAATCTGGAACTCGCTTCTTCCTTTACTCCTTACCACCACCTCTAACCATACCTTCAAAACTGACCTCAAATCTCTTCTCTTCCAAAGACACTTCCAGAACTAATACATCCCTTTTCATGTCCCTCAAGGAAGTTCTTACAATATTGTACATTTGTAATCTATTATTGTACGATCCTCATCCGATTGTGCTTTTTTGTTTTTTGTGTGACTGCCATCTATTGTTTTATTTTACTTTTTCTTCTTTCTCGGTTGTATCTGTAACGTGTAAATATGTGAAATTCTCCTCATGTAACGTACTTGGTTCTATTGTGAAGCGCTCTGACACCTTTGGGTAAAGTCCACGCTATATAAAAATGCATTATAAATAAAATAAATAAACAGATTTATCTTAATGTGTGAATCGAGACTGGTCCATTAGGGAGCACCGAATTTCCGTAGGGACTACACTGCCACCCGTCCAAGCTATTGGTGCATATTGGGGAAGTAAATGAAAAAGGGTTTCACATTGACACGCTCACCCTGGCGTGGTATGCAATTGTTATTCTTAATTTACACTGGGTAGTTTCATTTGAATTATTTCATCTAATTGAATCCAGCTATGTATAGCATGATCGAGCAAGGTTTCATAAGTACAGAAACATGCTCGTACTCAATCCTCTCGAAATAACATGTAACTTATTAACCAACATGTTTTGTGATTACTAAAAACCGCACTACACAACATTTCTAGTATCCAGGGGAAGCTTTCCTATGTGCTTTTACTAACAGTAACCCAAGTGTCCGAAAACGTAGGAATCTTTCTGCGCATGCGTCTGCTACGTCTACGTAGTGTGACGTATCTTTGCTTTTGATGGGAACTCTTTGCAGCTGCGCACTAGTGCCAAGATGGCCGCTTCATGCTTCACATACTAATGCACATGCTCCTGCCGGAACTAAAACTTGTATGTTCTGCCTAACTATTAATGCTATCGTTAAAATAAAGTAATGAGGTTAGAGTAGAAATAGGTGGTATACAGTGCATTCATTTATTTATGTATTCTAATGTGTCTCTCTTTGACTTAATTACTAGCTCGTACTTGGGCCTGAAGGGTGTAGCAAACTCCATTTTGAAAGGGCTGCGTCTGTGCAGATGATCACAGAAAACCTTGAAGCCGCTGACATTGACAAGCAGCCAAAGTCCTGACTTACTCACAATGTTCCTGGGAACCTGACTGTGTGACCCCAGGAGAGGAAGAAATTGAATGATTTTGAATACATTGTATGTGAAATTGAAACTAATATTGCTGGGTGGAATAAAATCATGGGAAAGTAAATTATGGAGGGGAACATTGATCAACTATATCGAATGGAAATTATCTCATACTGGTATGGAGTGATGACCTCTCCTCGTCTTTCTGACCAATCAAATGAAGGGAACACATAGAATTTGCAACATTAAGGGGGTGGTACACACTCTGAAATGGCATAACTAAGGTAGGCTTAGTCGAGGTCAGATTGTCCGACTTGTCACAGACCAGTCACTAACCCAACGTATGCTGAAGGAGAATCGAGAGCAGAGTGCTAGTCAAGCACTCTGACAGAAGAATCAGGAGTTTTACTGAGGGAGAAGAATCGATCTACCCAGTCGGGGTCCGAGAGTAGCCGTAGAGAGGGGTACGACGCTGGCGTTGCACTTAGGGGAGGTTGCCTGTTCTGTCCAGCACCTGTCCTGACCTGTTGGCACCTAATTAGTTGGGAGCCCTTTTCTTGACCCAGCCCGTGGCCAGGGTTGGTTTCCGCACCATTTTAGGTAAATATAATCTGTGTGGTATGTCCTCGTACACTTTTCCCTTTTTCACCCTTCCCAGGTACCAATGTCTAAACTCATTTTCTTAAAGGCCTGCAAGATTTATGTTTTAATAATTGTTTTCTTTCTTTCAAAGTCCCTAATTTCACTACTGTGGCATCTGACTCACAAAATAATGCATAGATAAAGTCTTTACAACTTTGCTGAGTTTGTGGGTATTTTCATTAAGGTAAATATTATTCTCTACCTATTATTCTAACTCCCTTGATTCTTAGATTTAGAACTTAGAGCACGAGTGACAAGGATTGGTAAGTCATGGTGTACAGGTATAAGTCCTAAAGGAAAATAAAAATTCTGATAGGCAGGAAATTAAGCTGGATTACCGGTTCAATGTGTAAATGTTTATCGTCCCAGGTGAGTATGGTAAACTGAGCTGGTAATCCCGCGGCATCATTACTTCTTTGGTAGCAGACTGATGGTTAGGGTTTAGTTAAGATAGGTAGTTAGTTGTGTATTGATTTTTATTGATTTTATGTATTAACCAAAACCCTTTTGTATTGTTTCATGTTGTCTGGAAATCCCCGGGGATATTAAATAGCGGGTGGTATATGGAAGCCAGGCTGCAGTGAGGTTACTGGCCTGATGAAGTAAGTGCGTAAAGTTAGGTAGAACTTATAGCACTGGTTAGGGACTATTTTCGTGTGTAAAAGCGAGAGTGATTGATAGCAAAGGAGTTTGCTGATGAAACTTTGGTCTTATATCACCTAGAAAGGGTAAGCCTGAAGGAGTAGCAGGTTCTTTTTGCTTGTGTGAAGAGTAAGGACAAGAGGTTTTACTCGTAGTGCGTGAAGGGTAAATGGAAGGGTTTTACTCGCTGTGAGAGAAATTGCCTTTCCTTTGAATTTAGTCAATCAGGCACAGTAGCAAATGTTTCTATGTTGTTAATTAATGAAAAGTGCATTTAAATAAAAATAAATTAAATTGTTGTATTACCTTGCAAAAGAGGGGTTCAGTCGCGGGTGCTGCACTGACGTCATTTGAGCCTCGCTGGGATTGTTTGAAACAGCGGGTGTGTAATCGTGAGAAAATTATGAAGGAGGGGTGAGTGCAGAGAGCGAAACTCAAGTCATAGAAAAGGTCGCACAAGCATTGGTTAGCCGGTTTTGTAAAACAAATGTTGGTTGGTCATTGAAATCGAAAACGTGCTGAGATTGGAGAAGTATTTAAGTGAAGTAAACAATTAATTAAATTGCAAATAGTTAAATTTCAGTGTTAATAGACAGCGGTGATTATATGAGGCATCTAGATCCAGAATTTATAGGAAATCGCCCAGATAGAAAATATTTAGGGTTTGCCTGAGAACAGGGTATTAGAGGAAGACCGTATATCATGTATGGAGAAAAAAGAAAAATGTAATTCTTGCAGAAAATTAAGAATTATTTCAAAAAAGATAAACCCGTAAAAACAAGAGAAGGTATTATTATTCCACCACCGAAAACGCCCGCCTCATACATGATGATAGAAAGAGGTTATCACACTTGTGTATGGCTAGAGAACTAGACAGAGTACACGAAAGATGATGGTATATTGGCATTTCCAGAATATGGTACATCTAATGGTAGAATCTTGCACAATTTACGGACTCGCATGAATGAATTAGGCCCTAGACCAAGATTAACGCAGTATGAAGCTTTAGAAGAGTGGGAGACTTTTGAACGAGATAGACCTCGGTGTGAAAGAAATTTAAGTACATTTTAGCCTAGATTTCCCAAAGAGACAATAGATAAGCAGATGAAATAATGGAGGCAGTCCATGTTAGTGGAAGGATTAGATCCTGTATTGACCACAGAAGAACCGACAGGAAACAAAAGTACAGAGAAAACAAAACATTTAATGATTAGTAGTGGAGATTCAGAAGACGATTATTTTGAAGATTTATTAATGAAAAATCCGCCACCTTATCAGGACGAGACAAATAGAGTTAACCTTAGTGCTCCGTTCTTAAAACCACCTTTGGTTCCACAGATTGTACATGAGATCACTACAGAAAAGGTACTACAAGAGAAAGAAAGGGAAGCAATAAATAAACAGCGTAATGAATTAATTCAGAAAATAACCCAACTGAATACATGTCCCGAAGCCCTAACGATACTAGTAACTATAGGTCCCATTGTTCCCCTATATAGAGACAAGCAACCTAGTCATAAAGCTCCACACCCATAGTACAACTCAGAAAAGAAAATATAATAGTTGATGACCAGGAAAGTGAGTGCGAATCAGTAATTTCCCTGATGGATTTGCCTATAAGAGAACCAGTGGGTGACTCAATCAGGAAAATTACTCCTGGATGATCAAAAGAAGTACAGATAGAAACTTCCACAGGAACGAGAAGTGCTACCGTAGTAACCCCTGAAGAAATAGAAAGATGGACACGAGATACAGAAAAGCTAAAGTCACAGTTAAAGGTATTAGACATTTTTAAATTAAGAGGAGAATTGGAGGAAATGGTAGCTGGAAATGTAGGATTAGAAAGATTGAATTATTTTAATGAAGAGGAGTTATTGTTCATATGCAGAAGCATTACCAGAAATACAAAATTATTCCATGAGAAATGAATGAATTTGGCCTCAGAAATGGGAATTGATATAGGCAAATCAAAGGTATTACAGAAACCTTACAGAGCTGAATTTTCTGACAAAGATTTCGAAAACATGAATGTGTCAGGACGAGAAACTGCAGATAAAATAATTATTGTCAATGTTACAAAAATGGGGAGATTTAGACAGATGGAAAGCTAGATGGACAAAGAGAAAGGCGGAAGCACAGGCAATCGAAATGCATCTAATGAAAGAAACAGAAAAGGTTGAAAAGGTTGTGTCCGGTGAGAGAAGTGCCAGGAGGAGTTTATGTACATGTTCCATGGTCCCGGCAGGATATTTTATCATTTACAAATGATTTCCCAAAACTCAGGGAAAAAACAGTAGAATGGTATAGGCAAGTCGAAAGGTTTGTGAAGGTTTCAAAAGTACTGCTAAAAGATTTAGATGGTTTATTTGATATAGTTGTCGCTGCAGATTTATGGACAGAATGCAAAATTACAGTAGATTGGCCAAATGATGAATACCCTAGAGATCCAAAGACAGGAGCTCCGTCAGATGATGTAATGAAAAAGTATAATCAGGTAACAACCTGATAAAGGGAAAGGTACCCCCAAATGAGACAGATTGGACAAAAATAGGCAGAACAACCGAAGACAAGGATAAATCAGTACATGCCTATTATGAGCGTCTTTTATAGGTGTTCAAGCAGTATAGTGGGTTGGAAAATATTGATAATATGGACATGACACATTTTATATATCGTTTTGTGTCGGAACTAAAACCAGAAATATCTTGAATGATTAAAGAGCAGAAATTGTCAGGCAAAGCCTATCGATGAAATTCTCAAGTATGCAAAATACTGTGGAGATAAAATCGATAATAGGCAAAAGAAATTAGAAGAAAAGGTAATGTGGGCTCAAGTAAAATTGGCAGAACAGAAGGAACTCCAGATAAGTCAGCAAGCAAATAATTAGGCAAAAGGGGACGGTCAAGGTGAGGTACTGGGGGCAAGCCAAGAGGGAGAATGAGCAAAGAAGAGGCAAAGAAAAAGTTTCCCTGTCAGAGGTGCGGAAAATTGAGGCATTGGAAAAACGAGTGTAAATTAATACAGAATAACAATGTCCAAAATCAAAATTTAAATCTGCAGATGCAGAATGAAGTGTCAATAAGGCAACCACAACAGGTAATACAAAATCAGTTACCACCTGCTCCTATGCCAGATTTTGTGAGTCAAGCCAAGTACAGTGTGGACGCCGGATTCTGGGAGGAAAGTGGTAATAAACATACGGTAACACCACAGTTTCTTTTGCAGGACGCATTTTTTTTAATGAGTCAGATTGACGGTGCCTGAGGGGGGGAGGAATGTGTACTTGGTGCATCCTTAGAGATAGATCAGTCAGGTCCTTACATAGACGGCAAGGTTGAGGGAAATGACATCACCTTCTTGTTGGACACTGGTGCTACCCGTTCTACTGTGAGAACAGCAGACATCCCAAAACTACCCCTCCCGGGAGAAGTGATTCAAGTAGTGAGCGTTTCAATTAAACAGATTAGGACCCCTATCACAGAACCAATGGAGGTGTGTATTGGTAATTTTAAAGTGATGCACAAATGTGTTGTGTGCGACTCCAGCCTTGTAAAGTTGCTAGGAATGGATTTATTATGCAAAATGAATTGCACAATCTTTTGCATACCAAATGGTGTTGAGATTCAGACTCCAGATGAAGATGGAGTGTACAAAATCATGTTAGCTAAACAGGAGGCTGTAATTAAAAAGATGACCCTAAAAGATTTACCAGAAGAGCTTCAAAATACAGTAAACACTGATGTATGGGATTTTTCAGGAAAAGAAGTAGGATTAATAGCAAATGTTGATCCAATAAAGTGACAGTTAAGGAAGGTGCAGTCTTCCCAAATACCCGTCAGTACAAAATGAGCCCAGAAATAAAATCTGGAGTTGCCGCCGAAATTGAGAGATTAGTTAAGCAAGGTATTTTAAAAGAAATAATGAGCAGTCCATGTAATTCACCTATAATTGGCTTAAAGAAACCAAGTGAAAATATAGGGTAGTGCAAGACCTGAGAAAAATAAATAAAATTGTAGTTTCATGTTGCCCAGTAGTACCAAATCCAGCAGTGATTCTATATCAGATACCATGGAGTGCAGGATGGTTCACTGTAATTGATTTATGCCGTGCCTTCTTCTCCATTCCATTGCATCCAGACAGTAAATTTTTATTTTCGTTTAAATTTGATGAGCATGTTTACGTTTGGAATCGTGTTTATTTATTTTATTTTGCGGGTTTGTAGAGCGCTAGAATAAACTCCCGAGGGAGTATCTCCGCGCTATACACGGTACACGGAAAGTCCATCAATTTTTAATCAGATTTTGAAAAAATGTCTCGAATCCTTGATGCTGCCTGGACAGTCTGTTTTGGTGCAGAATATTGATGACTTACTGATTGCGTCTAAAACGCATAGTGACTGCATCGTTGATACAATTGCGTTACTGAATCATTTAGCTGACATAAGGTGTCACCTGAAAAGTTGCAATTTTGCACCACATCAGTCAAGTATCTGGGACACCAGATAGAGAGAGGGGTCAGAAGAGTGACTTCAGAAAGAATCAAAATAATTATAAACATAAAATTACCTCAGACACAGAAAGAAATCAGGCTGTTTCTTTGAGTGGTAGGTTACTGCAGGCAGTGGATTGTGGGATTTGCAGTACTAGCAAAACCATTGATTCAACTGACAAAGAAACGGGCAAGAGATCCAGTCGAATGGGATGATGAAAGCATGACTGCTTTCCGAAAATTACGCAACTGCCTGTGTGAGGCTCCAGCATTAGGGATGCCTGATTATTCAAAAGAGTTTGCATTGCTTTGTGACGCAAGAGACAATTGTGCTCTCTCAGTCCGGACACAGACACATGGCCTAATGCGACGTCCTGTGGCATATTTCTCTGCCACGTTGGACCCAGTGGCATCAGCATTACCAGAGTGCCTAAAGTCTGACGCTGCAACTTGCATGACTCTTGAACAAAGTGAATCCATCGTAATGGGACACCCTATAACCGTATATGTCCCACATGCAGTTGTGATTTTGCTGACACGAACTCGCACACAATACATCACTCCTAGTCGGCTGACTAAGTATAAAAGACATATTTTAGGTGCAGAAAATGTGACAATAGTCAGGTGTACTGTTCAAAATCCGGCAACCCTGTTACCTAATTCACAGTTTGAAGAGGTGAAAGAAGAAGTTGAACATGATTTTATTAACCTCACTGAATACAGTAATAAACTACGCCCAGACATACAGGAAGAACCTTTAAAAGATCCCGAACATGAGCTGTTTGTAGATGGCTCATGTATGCGTCAGGAGGAAGGAGGATTGAGTGCTGCTTATGCTGTATGTATATTGTCTGGTATAGTCGAAGCATCCTATTTACCAGGAGTCAAGTCTGCACAAGTAGCCGAATTGATTGCTTTAATAAAAGCATGTAAAATTGGAAAAAATTGGAAAGTAACCATTTCCACTGATAGTCTGTATGGTTCCGGGGTTGTGCATAACTTTGGCCAGTTGTGGATGCAAAGAGAGTTCATGACTTCTTCAGAAACTCCTATTAAAAATTGACATTTTGTAAAAGAATTACTTGAAGCAGTTCAATTGCCAAAAGAAGTGACTGTGGTCAAGTGTGCTGCTCACCAATCTGGAAATGACAAAGTGACAGCTGGTAACGTTATGCTGACCAGGTGGCCCAACATTGTGCCAAGTACAAAATGGCAGTAAACAAGAAAATCGATGCATGTGGAATCAGCTGCCAACTTATGCTGCTAGGGGGCGTAGGCACATGGGAAGAAGTGAGAGATGTACAAAATGAAACAGAACCCAAAGTAAAGGAAGAATGGGAGAAAATGGGTTGTCAGCGAAGAGCTGATGATGGCGTAATAGTCTACTTAGATGGGAGACCAGTGTTACCTGACTGTATGCTTGCACCCATGGCTAGGATGTATCACGGGGACACACATATAGGCAGAGATGCAATGATAATACTGTTTAGACAAGATTGGTTTAACCCAAGGTTAAGAAATGTAGCAGGGAGTCTTTGCTAGAGGAGCTTAATTTGTCAACAAATGATCCCAGGTAGGAAAACTGTAGTTTGCCCTGGGAAAATTGGAAAGGCAGAAGGTCCATTCATAAGGCTCTAACTTGATTTCATCCAGTTACCTGCTTGTCGAGGATTAAAATGTGTCCTTGTCTTTGTTTGCCTATTTTCCAAATGGGTAGAAGCATACCCGACCAGGAGGAATGACAGCCTAACTGTAGCCAAACTCCTTTTAAGAGAGCTTATTCCTAGATTTGGTTTTCCAGTAACGATTGAATCAGACCGAGGGTCTCATTTTAATAATGAAAAACTGAGCAAACGCTGCACTGTGCATACCGCCTAGAGGCTTCTGGAGTGGTAGAACAACTGAATGGCACATCAAATCAAGATTGGGAACGATGTGTGAATCTACCCGATTGGAATGGCCTGATGCTTTACCTCTTGACCTGATGGGAATCAGAAGCATACCAGACAAGACAACAGGCTTGAGTCCCCATGAGATACTCATGGGAAGGGCAATGAGGCAAGCATGTGGGCCAGGACACAAGCTGTTAAATATATCTGATGATATGGGATTGGAGTACTGCAAAGAGTTGGCTGACCAAGTGAGTTCTATCTCTCACCAGGTTGGGGAAGACGCTGTGGCCAGACAGTCGACTCAAGCAAATGATTTGAATACAGGTGATTGGGTAGTGATAAAGGATCACACCCGAGAATCATGCCTAGCACCTAGGTGGGGAAAACCACATCATGTAATACTGGTTACCACCACATCTGTGAAGTGCAAAGGAATTCCAAACTGGATTCATGCGAGCAACACTAAAAGAGTAACTGAACCTGACGAAGTAGAGGCTGAAGGCTGTACAGCTGAAGGATCTCAAGTGATAGATCCTGAGGTAGCTGATGAAGAACGACCGAGCACCAGTCAGGATGAATGGATTCCAATAGTTGACATACCTGAAGTGACAATAAGAACAAGAAGTCAAACATATTTAGATAGTCAGAGTGATAGTGAGGATGAGACAGGAACAGAAGAACGCACTCAGATTACAGAAAACAAAATCAATATCAAATCTGAGGAGGACCAGATAAGGAAAGAGCAATGTACTCCGACAGAAGAAAACAGCACTCTTGAGTCTGAGGAGGGACAGATAGGTACTAGAGAAAACGCTCAGGCAGAAGACAACCAAGAAATTACAAGACCTGAGCAGGGCCAGACAGGTGTAGAAAAACGTGTTCAGGAAGAAGAAGAACAAAGCCAAAGTAAACGCCAAATCCAACAAACTCCTGAACAGGGTCAGACTAGTGTAGAAGAACCCATCCAGGCAGATACGACAGAGGTAATAAGCCCTGGACAAGGTGGGATAGAGAGGAAAACTGAAGACGAAAATAAACAAACTGTGCCACAACAAAACGAAAATAAAAGAGCATTTGAAGAAAATAAAAGCACAGTGCCAGCTAAAAGATTCAGAAAAGTTGATACTTGGCCTAGTGTTATCAAGAGACTGAAATATCGCCTTAAGACAATAAATGAAGAACCAGACCAAGTAGATGAAATAACAAGCCAGTCTGGACCATCCACAGAGAAACCCAGAAGGAGAAGTCCACGCTTGAAAAGACTGAATAATAAGTTCAAGGATCCTGAATGGACCTATGTGATTCTTGAGGACTTTGAGAATTTGGAAATCAGTGATGAGAGTGATGAGGAGCTGATTACTGATCAAATTGACGAAGAAGTGAGGCCAACTTGAAATTAATTTCACAGTTAATATACTGTTCAAAAGTTTCAAAGAGGGGCTAAATCTCCTGAGTCAAAAATGGCTGATAATAGAGCTACTGGAAACTCGAAAAGAAATTGTATAAAGACATGCTGTAGAATATGCATATGTAGTATATTGATAGTGCTCATAGCATGGCTAGGACTGACAGTAGCAATACCTTACTTGATGGCTACTAATAAACAGAATGACACTAGTACACATGGAAAGATAGCTAACCTCAAACAAGACAGAGTAGATTTAGAAGCACCAGATGAGATAGAATTACACGATAGTAAAAATAGAAATGAAACAAATGTAAATGTATTTGCTAACTTGTTAGTGCATTATGTAGAAACTATGGAAGTTAGTGATTGCTACGTCTGTATGAAATTACCGACATCTGTAGCAGAAGGAGTGACATATGATCATTTACCACAGACATGGTATTTCATGTAGTATTTTAGCTAGTTTGTTTTATAGAACTGGAAAGTTACAGTATTATTATTCTAATATAGATGTGATTTTTTCTGAAATTCCTATACACAGAAACATGAACCCAGTTCTTAGCAGTAGAGACTCACAGTTTATGGGTGAATATTTTCTAACAATGAAAACAATAGATATAGCTGAAGCACATAAAGACAACTTAACATGTAAATTACACGAAGAAGAGAAAATATTTTTGAAATTGGTAGAGAAAAGGAGACAGGATTTCAATAGAAGGGCTACTGAACCGAAACCCCAGATACCCAAATGGGCTGAAAGGGAAGAATTTATTGCAACTGACAAGACTCATGGTGCTATGTCTCTGGACTTTGAAAAGAAGGGGAAAATCTGTCTCCATAGGCAAAAAACAGAGTATAACAATGTATTCATCGGTTCCAGTGAATGTGAACACAATTTCCTGATAATTGGGGGTTGGAGACTAAAAGGGGGAACTTATCCACATTTTCCTGGAGTGTATTTCATTTGTGGGAACAAAGCTTATTTTAAGCTGCCTGGTCTTTGGTATGGGAGTAGCTATTTCGGAATAGTATTCCCAAAGGTATACCATGTAAAAAAAATCACTGGAAGCAATGAAGACAATAATGGATTAACACCACAGAAAAGAGCTAATTTTTCAGAAATTGTAGGAGATATATTTAGTGCATTGATACCTTCAGTGGGGGTAATTCTGAATACACAAAGAATTTGTAAATTGTCTACAGTGGTGGATCGCTTATCGACTGACACTGCTGGAGGATTCTTACTGATCAATACTGAATTAGTTGCGATAAGATCAATGGTTTTACAAAATCGACTTGCTCTTGATATATTATTGGCAAAAGAGGGCGGAGTCTGTAGAATGCTGAAGGCATTCTACAGACAGGCACTTACATACCTGATAAAAGTATTGAAATTGGAAGGTATGTCAGAAATATTACTCATTTGGAAGAAGAATCAAAACCACTGGAGGTTGATAGTGTATGGAAGAGACTAACAAATGGTCTATCCTTTGTAGGTAGTTGGTTTTCTAACGTAGGAAAAGTATTGTAGGTAAAATACTGATGCCAATAATGGGGGAAGCACTACTGATTTTAGTAGTAATGATCTGGTGTAAATGCTGCAGAAACAGAAAGTGGTATGCAGTAAATGAGAAAAAAAAGAAGCAAAAATACGATGAAATTCAACTTGAGGAAATAGAATGAAGGGTTTCCAAAAGAAAATAGATAAAGGAAATCCTAAAGTAGTAAAAGAAATTGAATTGGGAGAATGCTAAAGTTGGCATATGGTTCCATAATTAGTGAAGGTATAGTATACCATCAAAGAGGGGATTGATGGAGCAAGGTTTCAAAAGTACAGAAACTTGCTCGTATTCAATTCTTTTGAAATAAAATGTAACTTATTAACCAACATGTTTTGTGATTACTAAAAACCACACTACACGACATTTCTAGTATCTAGGGGAAGTTTTCCTATGTGCTTTTACTAACAGTAACCCGAGTGTCCTACTATGGCCGCTGAAAACGCGGAAATCTTTCTGCGCATGCGTCTGCTACATCTACGTAGTGTGACGTATCTTTGTTTTTGGTGGGAACTCTTTGCAGCTGCGCACTTGTGCCAACATGGCCGCTTCATGCTTCACATACTAATGCACATGCTCCTGCTTGAACTAAAACATGTTTGTTCTGCCTAACTATTAATGCTATGGTTGAAATAAAGCAAAGGGGTTAGAGTAGAAATAAGTGCTATACAATGCATTCATTTATTTTTGTATTCTAATGTGTCTCTCTTTGACTTCATTAATAGCTCGTATTTGGGTCTGAAGGGTGTCGCAAAGTCCATTTTGAAAGGGCTGCGTCTACGCAGATGATCACAGAAAACCTTGAAGTCGCTGACATTGACAAGCAGCCAAAGTCCTGACTTACTAGCAATGTTTCTGGGAACCTGACCGTGTGACCCCAGTAGAGGAAGAAATTTAATGATTTTGAATACATTGTATATGAAATTGAAACTAATACTGCTGGGTGGAATAAAATCATGGGAAAGTAAATAATGGGCGGGAACATTGATCAACTATATCGAATGGAAATGATCTCATACTGGTATGGTGTGAGGACCTCTCCTCGTCTTTCTGACCAATCAAATCAAGGGAACACATAGAATTTGCAACATTAAGGGGGTGGTACACACTCCGAAATGGTATAACTAAGGTAGGCTTAGTCAGTTAGATTGTCCGACTTGTCACAAACCTGTCACTGACCCAACGTATGCTGAAGGAGAATTGAGAGCAGAGTGCTAGTCGAGTACTCTGACAGAAGAATCGGGAGTTTTACTGAGGGAGAAGAATCAATCTACCCAGTCGGGTTCGAGAGTAGCCGTAGAGAGGGGTGCGATGCTGGCGTTGCACTTAGCGGAGGTTGCCTGTCCTGTCTTGTTGGCACCTGATTAGTCGGGAGCCCTTTTCTTGTCCCAGCCCGTGGCCAAGGTTGGTCTTCGCACCATTCTAGGTAAATATAATCTGTGTGGTATGACCTCGTACCGTTTTCCCTTTTTCACCCTTCCCAGGTACCAATGTCTAAAGGCATTTTCTTAAAGTCCTGCAAGATTTATGTTTTAATAATTGTTTTCTTACTTGCAAAGTCCCTAATTTCACTACTGTGGCATCTGACTCACAAAATAATGCATAGATAAAGGGTTTAAAACTTTTCTGAGTTTGTGGTTATTTTCATTAAGGTAAATGTTATTCTCTACCTATTATTCTAACTCCCTTGATCCTTAGGTTTAGGAATTAGAGCACAAGTGACAAGGATTGGTAAGTCACAGTGGCGTAACAAAACTTGAGGGGGCCCCCCTGCAAAGCACATGGAGGGGCCGCCCCCCCGGCGGCTCGGCCCACCACTTTGCCCTACCACCCAGAAATCTAGTATATTTCGATTTGAAACCTCCAAAATTTAAATAAAATGCCTCTATATTGTCTTTCTTTAAGTTCTAATGAGAAAATGGGAAATACTCTTAGCATACAAGCTACGCCATTTGTAACAATAATGTCAAAAGCAGATTATTTAACTGAGGCATCAATCAGAACAATGCCAAGGAGCGATCCTATTATCTCAGGGACTGCCTATGGCTGAAGAACAAAGAACAACTATGAAGGTTTTGAAATAGAATTGACATTAATGACCAATAACTGGAAACTTTGAAAGACAAACCCAAACCTGCAAATCCATAAAAACTCGACTGACCATATACATGAGAAGTACACAATATATAACTCAGTATCCTGCAAAAGTCAAGAGAAATAGACTGGTGAATTATCTGCATGCCACACACCAGCCACGGTCAAGGGTTGTGCATGATAATAGCGTGAACTGAGGAAGCAATTTCAATTTCTACCATCAGGTCTTTATTAATAAGCATTGCAAAACAGGCAGGCAAATAAGGCTGAGGAAGAAAACTGTTTGGTTACTTCAGAACATTGATGCAGATGTCTGTCTGTATTTATCATGCCTGTAGTGTAAACAATACTAAATACAAGATTTAAGGCACATATATTACAGACAAGTGCAAGCAACACCATAAATAACACTGCATGTAGAATAAAAACAAACCATATCAGCAAGTACCTAATGACAATCTATACAAACTGTAGTTAGTAAAGCAAGAGAAAAAGTGCAAATACTTTAAAAGTGCAGAATAAAGCAATCCCAAATTCAGCAAAAACAGGGGGTCTGAAGGCAAAATGTTTGGGATAAATCATGCCAAGGATGCTAGTTTTAACACAGAGGTCCTGAATATTAGAAAAAAGATGCAAGTTTATGAGTCAAAGAACAACTTCACACACCACTAGCCATGACCACTCAGGGCGAGATGATACATTTATGCCATATACCTATACAATCTGTACAATCTGCTTGGGGGGACGCTTCCTATCAACTGTATGAGAATCCCTGAGCTGTTGGATGTGGTTTGAAAGACATGCGTCAATTTCAGGCACTTCTTTTCGAGTAGCAATGCCTTATATCAGCTTCAACCAATGAGTAAAGTTTGGCAACACAGGCTTATTCTAAAGGCTTCAAATAGGTAAAACACATTGCTATGTGTGTTAAAGCCACTAGCAGAGTAGCATCTGGCTATCATGGTATTTTGATCAATCACAGTATGCATTGTGTTCTTAGTGCTTCCTTTGCAGCTCATTGTCATTAGGTGAGCATCTGTAAAATTATAAGGCCTTTGCACTCTGCCACTGTGGCACTTTTCTGCAACTCAGAATCAGATCTAGGGTTATTCATGCCACAAATCCACTGCCAGTGAACTGTAGCAGTTTTAATGATACCCTAACTCCTATGGTTGGGATGATGGTTTAATTAGGTGGAATTTGGAGTCAGCTCCAAAACATTCTCTTCTAATGGGTTGTTCCTCATACATCTGCATAGCCACCTTGAGCCAGAAAGCAGACACCTCTTCATATGCTGGCACCCTTGGTGGGAGCTGGAGCAATAACAGGCAGGTCGGGAACCAGCTCACGGAAGAAACCCCTTGCTACAATTGCACCAGTTCTTCAAAATATGCCTTGACCTCAGAAAATGCATTAGCTGTCCACAGCCCAGCTGCCTCTCCTATCATTCAGTGACTTTATGCTTGTCTGTAATCCAGTACAGTGCTCCTCTGGATTTTGGCTAGGTTCGAAATATAGAAATACTATACACACAAACATACATGAGGAGGCCACTAAGCAGGTTACCATTGTTCTACAGGTTTCTTCCTTTTCTTCCTTGGTGCAGAGGAGTGGCAGTGTTTTCTCATAGGAGGTGTGCCAACACCTTCCTCCATTCACCCTCATTTATTGAAAACAGGTAGTGTGGAGAAAGGGGGCAGGATAACCATGGACTGTTCCAATCAGGGACAGAGGTAGCTAAAGAAGGTATTTTAGGGGAAATCTACCCTATTTATGGAAATCAAACCTATCTTGCAGTAGGGTGAGAGCTATTGACAGATAAACAGGACATTTTGTAAACCTGATGGAGGTTTACTGACTAGGATCTTGTTTTCCAGAGTGAAGAGGAATCTGCATATCACACCAATAGGGATAATTTTAGTCAGTCACCAATCTTTTTGAGACTCTCATACCTCATAGAGACTGCCCGTGGGTCTTTACATTCCCACAGAGACTATAACCTGGAGAAGAAAGATGAAAAACGAATTGAACACTACCTTGTGGGAATTAGCTTAAAACATATATCAATAGTGCTGCTGCACTAGCTCTCTAACCTAATGTGAACTGTAGAGCACCTTATGAGGGCTAATAAACCCCACTAGTGTCCTTAACCTCTATGAGCTTGACCACCTTTCTACTTTCCCCTCTGTGAATGTGGAGTAACTAGCATTCAAAAAGATTCTCTTACATTTTTTGTGACACATACATTATACGCTCTCAATCCAAATCCAATTGTAACACTCCTATTTGGACAGTTGTAGCAAGTAAGGAAGCATCTGTAGAGGGAAGTGTAGGAGAGTAGGATCTGCTTACTAGGGTTACCCCCACTTTTTGCTGGCGTTTCATTGATTTGTCGACTTTAGTCTGGCTGGGGCCCTGATAACCAGGACCCCAGCCTAGCTGCTTCCTCTCTAAATTGATTGCATGTACTTTAGGTTCACTCCAGATTGGTTACTGGGTTACTCTTGTGAGTCCCTAGTATATGGTACCTCAGGTACCAAGGGCATAGGTAACCCAGAGGCCTACCAGGGGCTGAAGCATGTATTTTGCCACCCCTGGGAAGCCTTCTAAAATGGCACCACAGGTCTGCTACTGCAGCCTGGGTAAGGTGGTGCTTGTACCCCTTACTAAGACATAGGCTACCTATATCTACCTTTAAATACAGACACATATAAACCTATAAGTCACTCCTATAGCAGCCGTTAACAATCCTGAAGGCAGAGTGCTTGATTTTGTGTGAGAGGGTGCCCATGCATTAGCAGGACCCCTCTACAGCTTTCGGAATCTATTGTCTGATGCTGTTCTGTGATACAGCCATACCATATACTCTTAAGTGCATTATAACCTCGCGGTAAATGCTAACTTTGGAATGGCTGCATCAAACATGTCGTATTTGGTGTCAAACACTTTGGAATCCTACCCCCCTGCCAGTCCTGGCGGCAGGGGTAGAATTCCACCCTTCTAGAGGGAGAAGACATGTACACACTTACCTGACCGGTAATAGTTTAAAAGAGCCCCAGCATCACAAAATTGATGCTGCTGCCACAGACACAAGTCTGACCTCCTGCTGCTGGACGAAACTCCGGCAGAGGAGGCCTGGACAACAGGTTTCCTGTCACAGGGAGGTGTAACCACCTCCCCAGACAGGCTTTAGTGTATTGGGGCTGGGCGGGAGCATTCAGCGAATGCTTTTAAGACAGTGCTGGGGGCACACCTGGTGTCCCTGTGCATACCCCATGTCAAACCGGTTGCAGGGGCACTCAGCCCCTGCTCTGGCGTGAAACTGGAAAAAGGGGAAGGGGTGTAACCACCCCGTCCCCTGGTCCTCCCATAGGTGGGACCTTAGAGTAAGTCCAACCCCTAAACTTAGTAAAAGTATAGGAACCCAGTCCTAGGAATTTAGATTACCCTGGACGAAACTCTGCAACATATATCCTGGAACTTCGACATTCTATTTCGACTAGAAGACAGAAGAATCTCCCTTGGGGTCAAGGAGTGACTGCCTTGTTCAAACAGGCACCAAAGAAGCATCTTGCCGGTCTGCATTTCCAAGGCTCCTGCCAGATACCGAAGGATTTGCGACACAGGACATGGACTTCCAGACATCTCCGAGGCAGACACGAGATCACAGCAAAGCTGAGAGCCGCAGCCATCACGAGAGACGTGGGATCGGAACTCCTGGACACCGTGCACATTTGCTAGTGCACCTACTTCCCAAGCTTTCCCGAAGTTGTGCATTGGGCTACTCTTAGTCCAAGCCCTGAGCACTATCTGCACCGAAGATGGTGAGCCTACACTCCACGAGTGTTCCGTGGGCGCGCTTCTAGCATTTATGCTCGAAGCCCCTTCACGATCCCTGGTCCGTCGACTGGTGGGGTCCCATGAAAGTAACTCTTTTGTTTCTTGGGCTTCCCTGGTTGTCCAGACCTGCCCTGACTCCCCTTCAAAGGGTGAGTCCCTCAGACCTTAATGGTCTGCTCCGAAGACAATCTCTGCTTTCTGCGTGGGCTGCTGTTGCCCAGGCTTGTTGGGTCCAATCCGGATACCGACACCGCAGCACTCGACATCCGAAGTGGGACAGCTCGAATCCAGCTCCTGGTTGTCGTCGATGCCTCCTGGTCCTCATGGCTGAAGAATCAAGCTTCACCTTCTGCTCCTGAAATCACCCGACATCGGTGGGCATCTTCTTATTGCCTCCCTGGTCACTGACAAGTGACCCAGACTCTGTCCCTCTGCTTTCAGGTTCTTCAGATCTTCGATCCACCCTTGGATCCATCTGGACACTTTCCACTTGGACGCCTGCAGCACTTTTCCGCAGCTCGCCATACAAAACGACGACAAAACCTGACACGGAAAGACACCTATGCACCCGGCTTCCCTGGGTGAGGTAACTCAAGTACTCCGGTGCTCCCGTGAGAACTGTCTAGTTCTCAAGGGGTTTGCTCCAAGTCCACTCTTAAGTGTCCCTATTCTTTAAAATTCTAATCGCAACTTTCTCCATAGAAGTCAATGGTGATTAGCGGCTGTGTTTAGACACTGCATGCGTCCCCGTGGGTCTCCTGCATCCCTACCTTGGGTGGTTCCTGGTTGCCCCAGCGGTTCTACAGGCCCTAGGCCTTGTCTCTATGTCTATTGTGGTTCTTATACCACTTACTTAGTATACGGTTTTTGAGGCCCCTAGGGCTAAACGTATACTGTGCTAATTTACTGTGTGCTAAATAAGTTTACTGTATGTACTTTTGCCTCTAGCCTCATAAGGAGACTAGAGGGATGTGTTTAGATTAAATACATATATTTTATATATATACCTGGTGTGGTTCTCCTTTAATTTGAGATTATAGACTGGTAAAACAAGCTGCTTTACATTCCTTCAAGACTTAGCCTGAAGGCAGCTCTCCACAGCTACCACTAGGATAGCTTTCTATAAGGTTGTCTTTAACCTACCATCAAGAAGGGGTCATTTGGACTGGTGCAAGGTGCCCACTAGAATAGTGGACAGCATATGCCAGGCCAACTTCTCACAGGAAGGGGAGGAGATTCCATTTTTACAGACTAAAGTAAAGAGGAAGGTGTTATCCTAATTTGGGGGAATACCTACATTGTTTCTCATGTGGGTAAGTGTGGTTGTGAGAGGGTGTTGGTGCAAGTATGGCAATCTATAGGGTGTCTTACGTCATTACAAGTCTTCAATTCAGGGCTCCAGGTCTCTCTGGTGTCCCACTAGCATGGTGATTGAGGAAATGAGTTCTTGTTTGGGATGTCAACAATGTATGAGAAGTGTATTCTCTTTTTGCCACCATGATGATGGAACTGTAAGGGCTTTTGATGTTTTTGCAGTGACTGTAACAGAGTGAATGAGGGCTCTCTTCTATGTTTTGTATAGTGACCCTTATTTTACTATTAAAGCCCCAGATTAAAAATAAAATAAGGCCTCACAACCTTAGTTCTCGGTTACCACTATGAAATCTAAATCTCCATAAAATTCTATCATTAAAGCCCCCACTGCTAGATTTACAAGAATTGTTTTTGTTTATTTAGGCTAGTGGGGCCAGGAAGACTTCTTTGTATTACTGAGCAAAACTTCCTTATGTTGGTTAATGCACTAATATAAATCGAAAGCCCCCAAGTCTTTTCGTCATCCAGCACATTTCAGCCTCACTGCGCAGTCTGTGATATTACTCATGAATCAGCCCATTCAAAAGCATCAGCCTGCGACCTCATGATTTAAAATAACATAACCCTACACTATATCATAGCTGCCAAGGTTTCAGATTGCAACGTGTGACATTTTCATAATTTCATTGTAATTATGAGTGACATTTCAACATCTATGAGTGACACTTTATCATGAGCAAAATCATGTGATAAAGATGAGGAAAACGTATAAAAATCAGAAATTACACTCATTTGAGTAATGGTAACCTCTAAAAAGATCTTAAAAGTACTACAAAGCACCAGAAATGGAAGAGCACTAACCAGAGATAGACTGCGTGACTGCAGTTCTCAGTAACA
This sequence comes from Lissotriton helveticus, assembly GCF_964261635.1. NCBI lineage: Eukaryota > Metazoa > Chordata > Amphibia > Caudata > Salamandridae > Lissotriton > Lissotriton helveticus. Next base: position 307,160,809 of record NC_136068.1, on the reverse strand, counting down.
TAAGGCAAGCAGGCACTGCAGCTGGTCAGAAGATCTAATTGATTGATCATTCATGACAGCATGCTAGCCTAAAAAACTAAAAATTCATAGCATAGCAAGTGCAATTTGGAGATTATACCATAAACCAGGCCTCTCCGAGACCGGCCAAACTGAATGCTAAACTAACTTTGTTTTTCACTTCTGTTCGAGGACTGACTAAAGAACATGCTGAACATTTAACACAGCAGACACAATCCCAAATGCATACATTTGCTAAGGTGCCACTTTCAGGGCTGGTACCCAAGGGCCCCCTTCTATTCTGTCGGTAGGGAGGGTGCTGTTATATTCTTGCCAAACCCTAAATAGTCCCTGGTTATTTGTGCACAATTTTATCGTAGCCTATCTAACACTCTGTGTTATAGTATTTGAAAATAATGAAATGCATATTCATAGTGATGCCAGAGGCTAGGACTTCATATCACTTCAAATACATGTTCCTAATCTCCAATGCATCAACAAGGGTTAAATTCTGTGTCGAGGTTACAAACAGACACCTGCAGTGATCACCTTAACAGCTGAGCTTCCACGACCTAACTGTGCATTTCCCACCTGCTAGTTTAACTTGCATTTATGTTCTTCATTTAATGTGTGTACATTTGATTTTATATGCAGTTACCTGCAGGTAAAAGGAGAGCAGAAATAGTTTTAAAAAAGTGTTTGTTTATAGCCACATCGTTCCCATTGCACTGGGGATAGCTTTATATTCTTTCTTATTATGACCCGCTGGTGAAAATACAGAGATGTATGAGCTATGCTGCGCTTTTTGAACTGCACTGAAGTCTCCCTCTGATTTTCCCCACTGAATCTAACACCTGGTGTGCGTTTCCTACGGACAACACCCTTCACCCTGGCGTTAGCAGACTACAAAGAAAAAAAAATAGAAAAAAATACACAGAACTAGGGAGGTCAGGTTTGCCAATTAAACGAAAATATACTTTGAGGAACCGTACGACGGAAAAGCAAAAGACGGAGTTTAAAAGTAGAAACAATCAGAAGGCAAAGTATCATGCCAATAGAGCTTGGAAACGCAGACTGCTGCAACTGGACAGACCGTGGAGCCTGTCAGAAGAAATTAGAGCAGAAGATCCTAAATGCCTTGCACGGAGGCAAATGGAACCTCCGGTACTTGGCGGCCGGTACAGTGTTACATGTACAGTCATTACAACACCCCCTAGGGCATTTCAGTTACGTGTCACGAATTACATTACAGTAGTGTGTGAGTGTGACGTCAACAGCCCCTGCCTCCCTGATTCTAAATTCGGACAGACACAGACTCACTCACTTACCTGAGGAGGGCTGAGGGCAGCCTGGCCTGCAGCAACAATTTAAATTATGGAGTGTCCGGTGACGGACTTTCCAGGTCCTGACTCCCGGGACCTTCTTAATCTCTGGCGTGGCTGGGACGGTCCTGGTCTGGGATCGGAATCGGATGGCTCACGTCAAGTCACACGTAGCGCAGCCACCCTCAATTTAATTAATGAGAGCCTCAGAGGCCCAGCTGGGGCATTGCGCATGCGCAGTTGAACTTATGCTGCATTTTCAAGAGCCTCTGAGGCCCCGCCGGTGCCCGGCCCTGCGCACCATTTAATTTATTTAGAAGGGCGTACAGCGCACCATCATGATGAAGAGGCTTCCGCTTGCTAGCTCCACTGCTGAGTCTGAGTGAGGGGGGCCCTGCGGGGCCCCTGGAGTGCGAGGGCCCCCCGCAACGCGGGGGCTGCGGGGGCCTGTGTTACGCCCCTGGTAAGTCATGGTGTACAGGTAGAAGTCCTAAAGGAAAATAAAAATTCTGATAGGCAGGAAATTAAGCTGGATTACCGGTTCAATGTGTGAATGTTTATGGGCCCAGGTGAGTATGGTAAACTGAGCTGGCAATCTTGCGCCATCAAGCACACCCCCATACACATTTAGGCAAACCTATAGCATACATGCCAATATTTTCGAACTGGGCGATAATGGAGAAGAAAATCAGGGGAAAATGCTTTACTCATTGGCTTTAATTGATGTAGATTCAAATTGAAAATAAAGGCTCAAGATCCCAACATGAAAAGTGTACGTGGCGAAATCTTGATTGTTGTCACTTGTCTCACGTGACATTAGACAGATATACGCATTGAAGACAATTCAAACATCAGCTATCAAAATGGTTCATGGATTAGAGGCACAAACTATGCATAACTATCACAGGTCAATAAATAAATAAAAATGCAAAAGTCCGATTGAAGAGAAGGGTTTTTTTAAGCAGAAGTTTGAAATGAACCCATTTTTGGATCTAACTAAGGTAAAATTATGGTCTACACGAGAAACAGTGAGGACCAAGCCTTTTCTAGCATAACACATCACGGTGCGTAGATACAAATCAGACACCCTCCTTCCTTTAACATATGCCTCCTTTTCCTCCCGAGCATGCGCATAAACGGAAACAAAACCAGGCTGTCCAGGACGTTCTGCGTGGTCGGAGCCGTGTCACGTGGCAGAGGACGCACAGTGAACGGGAAGGGACTGAGCAATGCTGTAAGGAGCCATTGGAAGGACGTGAGCGTGACGTAGAGTACAGGCTGGGTGGCTCCTGTCCGCGCGTCGGCCTGCGGAAGTCTAATCTATACCTTTCCTGTTTTCGGGGTGTTACGCAGCTGTTTTGGCCTCCGTAATTTGCTGAGAGGGACGTTGAAAAGTCGGGGATCCCGGCGAATGATGGGAGGCGGGACATGAGACCGGTAAGTTGTGTGGCAAAGGGTTGGTAGCCTCTGGACTTTGGTCAGTTAGTGGGGCCTCGATATGGCCGGCGGACGGTCGCCTCCACCAGCACCTCCAGGCAGGGCCATGCAGAGGGGTTAGTGGAGCAGGAGGGAAGCTATAAATGTAAACACACCACGGCGAGTCCGTGCTGCCTTTACTTTCGATTGCTCATGTTCATTTGCCGGTGTGCTCATGGCTGTGTTGGAATGGTGGTAAGGTAACTTCCTAGACAGTCCCTCAGGTACTCGCTTCATGCGAGAGCGTTGCTGACCGTGACCTGAACATGTGTTTCTACAGCCGGTAAGCCCAAATTAATTGGAAGAGCCGAGGGTCTGGCTGGACTCCAAGAGAGCATGCACGAGCCGAGCACTGAAAACGATGGGCACGTAAACGGTGCAACAAACACCATGTAGATAATAATATAGTCTTTTTTTAATTATAAAATATACGTTCAACATATAGAAGCTTTTCAACTTAGAATATTAAATTGTGTCACTGCTCTTAGTTATTTATTAATCGACAATTTGAAAATCTGAAGTAAAAAATATTCACACCTCGCCATGGCAACATGGCATTTGTGAATTAAAAGGCAAGTCAGTTGTGATGTGACTTATATTCTTACATTATAGTGTTAAATCGGACACAACAGAGGTGCTTGTGTAGCACACACTGTGTAAACTTGTGTATTTCAAAGTGCTGTTAAATACAACAAAGAAAACCAGCATTGGGATATCCAATAGGTCTCGCCTTTGGAACCTTCTAAATGTTTCGACATGCCGCTCATTATCCTGGGTGCTGTGCAGCCAGGGATTGAAGAGCTATACAATTATTACACACTGGATCTTGCTGTGGGATTCAGGAATACATGCTTGCCTTAACAAACATTTATGGACAAGTTCCAGTGCTTTTTAATGCACAGACTGAAAAGTTCCTCGATGCAAGTCAGCAGCACTATAACATTCTGTGTGCAACTGCATCATTAGAGTATTGAACAGCCTATGAAACTATCATTTAAAATGCAATAGGTCTCGCCTTCGCAAAATTTAGAGCTATTGGCATTGTAAATGACAAACTTTTTATTCATGTGTTGGTTTTGAAAACCGATAAATAAATGGCATTTTCATTTACAAAGCCAATAGCTTAATCTCTCGCAAATGCGAGATCCATTGCATTTGCAATGCAATAGGTCTCGTATTTACGCGAGTTTGAGCTATTGACATTGCAAATACCAATGCGTTTTATTTGTTTCAAAAACAAAACATAAATAAAAGGTCTCAGACGTTGTAAATAACAATGCGTTTTATTTATGTTTCAAAAACCAAAACATAAATAAAAGATCTCTCACCCTGCTGTCTCTCACCCTGCTGTCTCTCACCCTGCTGTCTCTCACCCTGCTGTCTCTCATCCACCATGCTCTCCCTAGAACACACACACTGCTGTCTCTCTCTCACACACACTGCTGTCTTTATTACACACTGACACACAGACTCACACACCGCTAACCTTACAGTGCAGCCTAACACGCTAATCTCCTTTTACTTAGCACATGTTAACGTGTTTCTATGCTCCACTGCTCTTATTTTCCTAAACTTCATCTAACTCACACCACGCACTTCAAACGCATCTTTCATAGTGGAACCTCTTCATTTCCAAATATGACTAAAAGCAACAAATAAAACAGCAGATTAGAAAACGCCTTGGCTTCGGACCAGGGCTGAATGGGGGCCTGAGTCATATCTGCAAAGGCTTGTCTGACTCACTCAAGCAGCCTGTCAAATAGTCAGTGTGCAGTTTACCAATCACATGCTCGAACAAGCATTTGAAGGCTTGGCTCTGCTTTGAAGCGCAGTAGTGCCCTTTTATGTACACTTCCCAAGCTATCTCCCCGAGTCGAATAGTTTATTGAAACGATGCACTCGGCAGAAAACATGCCCACATGAACACAGTAATCCAACTAGTCTTCATTCTGCACCCCTAAAATAAGTTTTAAAACCACACTATATTGCCTCGGAGTCCAACTCTCTTATAATATATTTAAAATGCAATAGGTCTCGCCTTCGCAAAATTTAGAGCTATTGGCATTGTAAATGACAAACTTTTTATTCATGTGTTGGTTTTGAAAACCGATAAATAAATGGCATTTTCATTTACAAAGCCAATAGCTTAATCTCTCGCAAATGCGAGATCCATTGCATTTGCAATGCAATAGGTCTCGTATTTACGCGAGTTTGAGCTATTGACATTGCAAATACCAATGCGTTTTATTTGTTTCAAAAACAAAACATAAATAAAAGGTCTCAGACGTTGTAAATAACAATGCGTTTTATTTATGTTTCAAAAACCAAAACATAAATAAAAGATCTCTCACCCTGCTGTGTCTCACCCTGCTGTGTCTCACCCTGCTGTCTCACCCTGCTGTCTCTCATCCACCATGCTCTCCCTAGAACACACACACTGCTGTCTCTCTCTCACACACACTGCTGTCTTTATTACACACTGACACACAGACTCACACACCGCTAACCTTACAGTGCAGCCTAACACGCTAATCTCCTTTTACTTAGCACATGTTAACGTGTTTCTATGCTCCACTGCTCTTATTTTCCTAAACTTCATCTAACTCACACCACGCACTTCAAACGCATCTTTCATAGTGGAACCTCTTCATTTCCAAATATGACTAAAAGCAACAAATAAAACAGCAGATTAGAAAACGCCTTGGCTTCGGACCAGGGCTGAATGGGGGCCTGAGTCATATCTGCAAAGGCTTGTCTGACTCACTCAAGCAGCCTGTCAAATAGTCAGTGTGCAGTTTACCAATCACATGCTCGAACAAGCATTTGAAGGCTTGGCTCTGCTTTGAAGCGCAGTAGTGCCCTTTTATGTACACTTCCCAAGCTATCTCCCCGAGTCGAATAGTTTATTGAAACGATGCACTCGGCAGAAAACATGCCCACATGAACACAGTAATCCAACTAGTCTTCATTCTGCACCCCTAAAATAAGTTTTAAAACCACACTATATTGCCTCGGAGTCCAACTCTCTTATAATAAACAGCCCGCAGGACAAAATTAGTGTAATTTCTTTGGTTTATCACTGCAAGGACAAAACTAAAAACATTATGCAAACTATTCGGGAATCGGTCTGCCCCCTGAAATGACTGCTGCTGAAAAGTAGTACTCGGTCTGAATACTTATTTAAGACTATGCTGCTCTTAACGGAAGTCCATTCATGAGGTCGTGAAGAGCGTTTTCCAAATAGAAAGCGACAGTTCCCTCTTTCAGCGTGACCACCAGGCTGTACTCTGTGCGGTGGGCTGAACGGCAAACCGCAGCCACAAAAGGCAGTCATTCGAAGGGTCTCATCTACAGGCGAGCCTGCTCCTGGTTGGAAGCATCTGTAGCGCTTATGGCTTTGAGAAGCTGCCTCTAGGTGTTAACATTCGCCCTTGAGCAGCATTTTCTATATAGAAGGATCAGCACACTAACAAACAGCGAGAGGGCGTGTTAAAGGAAAGCGTGTAGCTCTGACGTTCAACGACCTCATTCGACCTCCGCGCACCTATTACAATATCTATAAACAAGCACTGGCGTTGCCAATAGGTTTCGCATTTGGAAAGTTGGAGCTATTGGTTTTGTAAATGACATTTTATATTTATATATTGTTATTGACAATGCCAATAACGATATATAAATATAAAATGTCATTTACAAAAACCAATAGCTCCAACTTTCCAAATGCGAAACCTATTGGCAACGCCAGTGCTTGTTGGGAATAACTGTTCAAAATCTAGTTTTCCGATGCTTAGACGTAAAGAAGGAAAACCAAAGTTGTTACCCACTTTTCTGATGTCATCTGAGGAAGACCTTCCTTCTCCTGTGTCCTGCTGTCTTACCCCGGGTGTCCAGAGATCTAAGCGTTGGACAAATGGTGGCTGATGGCCTATCTTGCCTTCTACCGCCTCTCCTGGGTCCCCACAGACTTGAGGGAGGCGGTTGATCTTGGACATAGCTGTTGTTACACCACATGCCCCCTTGCCCGGTCAGCATAGGTCAATGGAGACTTGCACTGGCAGAGGTGTGGTTGATAGGAGGCCAGGTGTTTTTTTAGGGGATGCCGTGTTTTGTAAGACTCTTCCATTACGTGCTTACATGGATGTTGAAACAGGGGCAGGTGATTGAGCGGACATATGATGTAAAGCTGAAGCTGGGTTAAAAAGTGAATAACTCGAGGTGTTTCCGCCTCCAGGTTTTGAGTGACGACGTAGAAAACTCGAGCTTAACGCCCGGTGTCTATTTAAGGTCATTGCGAGCCAGTTATAATTGTGTGGTGGCTCTGTTTCTTACCTTTGTTGCTTGTTTATGTCTCTGACAGAGGGAACATATTTACTGTAACACATTCAATTGGTGTTAAAGAACGTTTACTGTAAATACATGCAGAGCATGGTTGCAGATATGTGCTGAGACTGCAGACTGTAGCTCAAGGAGGCAGTCCACAGTCACAGTCTATGTCTTCCTTTCAGTAATTCTCAGTGCCATCAAACATGACTGCCTGGCCAGTAGCTGTGCAGATTGCGGCAGGAGAGTTACAGAAAAAAGAGAATAATTCTCTTAATTAAGTTGGGTATGCTGCCATTTAAGGTGTCCGACAAGGTTAATGTGTCCAGATGAGTATATTATATTGTATTGCATGTCGCAATTATGTACTGCTAACACCGCTTAGGCACTCGAGTATGAGGACACATGTAGTTGTTACATGTGGAAATATACGAGTTGCAGTTTAATTTTTACACTAACAAAACAGAAATATGGATAATTACAGAAAAAATGGGGAAAACAAAGTGTGGTTAAATGCAGACTTAAATCGAGAACAAGATGTAGGATTGGCCACTGGAATACACATTGTCTATAAAAACGTATGCACCCGCACTCACCGACTGTCTTCTGGCGGGCGGGGCTCTCCTCCTCACACGGGAGCCTTGCTCCCTGCAGCACTCCTCCGGCGGTCGCTTTGGGGGCGCGGGCGGGGTTCCTCTCCTCCTGGGCTCTCCTAGATGCAGCAGGGCTCCCTCGCATCACGGGAGCCCTGCAAACCGGCCGCCATGCTTCTTCTTTCTTCCCCCCGGGCTGCGGGGGCGGGCACTTCCGGCCGGCCGCGCTGGGATTGGCCGGCCGGCCAACCACTTCCGGGTCGCTGCGGGCAGCGCAGCGGCCCTTCTCCTTAGGTAGGCAGGCGGGGGCTGATTTTTACGGGCAAATGCCGGGTGGGCACCGGCTCTAGATCACCATCAATCGGGGCGGGAGTGGACACGGACGGCGGGAGGGGGCGGGAGTGGACACGGACGGCGGGAGGGGGCGGGAGAGGACACGGACGGCGGGAGGGGGCGGGAGAGGACACGGACGGCGGGAGGGGGCGGGAGAGGACACGGACGGCGGGAAACGTGCACAGGACAGCGAGGGGACAGCGCATCAGTGAAAGGGGAGGGAACGGGAAAAAACGTAACTCCGCCCTGGGAAAAAATCTCGGGAACGCCCCCGAATCTGGTCCGGCCTTGACGGACAGATCTCTGTTCCAATGGCTAGCCTCCATTTATGGAGCTAGCCAATGGGACAGGGGGGCGTATTCCATTCTCCTTACTGGAAATCAAGAGATTTCTCTGGAGGCGGAGCTAAGAGCTCCGCCCTCCAGCGAAACCTAACAAGGACCACCAGTGGGCGTCGGATCGCTACAAGAATCTGTTGAATCATGGGGAGGAGTAACAGATACGGAAGGGCAAATGAAATACCAGCTAGGTTAACGCAGGTTTTTAATAGCGGTGCTTTAAATCTAGAGTTGTAGAATGACGGACCATAGACCTTTCATTAGATGGGTTGTTACTACACTAGAAGCGGTGGGGGGGGGGGGGGAGAGAAGACTGCTGCAGGACCGTTCTTTTAGGCGCAATTTAAAGTCCCCATCTGCCAAAATTAGAGCGGCCTGGAAAGTGCCAAAACCCGTTTAAAGCACACTTTGAAAGCAAAGCCTCGGAAAGGTACATTAGATATAAACAACTGGCTAAAATGATGACATCCTACAAACACAAACCCGACGTGCAGCACCAACACATAACTGGATCTGAAATTAAAAAAGAAATCCACAAAATACCTTTCTCCAGGACAGCATCACTAAATGTTCGCATTTCAGAACATTAACCCTCACACCACGCATAAAACAGACATTACTTGGCTTTATCAAGTAGTTAAAAAAAACTTCCATAGTTAGCCATTTCGATTCGTTTTCTGTCAAAAACATGGAATAACGCTTTACAAGCGTATAAGAAAGCTGCTTTAGCAGAAAGCCAATGAATTAATTTCCCAAATGCACAGGTGATTTCCCGGACAGTGACTTTACCCACTAGGGGTGGTACACGCACGCCCAGACACGAATCCACACAAGCACAGATTTTAAAGCTGAAGCACTGCGGCGGGGGACACGTCCCCCATACTTCAGAGCTTTGGATACCCTATAGTGTGAATGTGAGTGCAAACAACAAACTTGAAAGGGTGTGCAGTTGTTAGAATATTGTCTGACATCAATACTGTGTCCTACTATCTAGAAAAATATGTTCCCATTGTTATTAATATACAATCTAATTCAGTGGGACAATATTGTTTTCATATTTAATATTTATGGTACAATACTTAAGTCCGGCAAAGTCTCTCTATAACATTTTGATATCCAGCTGTGTGCGGTTTTAATATGTGACAATGCATCCAATGGCACTGGTGCACTAAGTCTAAAAGGCGCAAAACAGATTTACATACACAACTGCTGTATGGGAATATTACCAAGATTACTAGCAGTGATTTACTGTCGCACACCCACAGATCACGCCCACCCCTTAGAATTACAAAGTGGACCAGTAAGTGGAAGTGTGAGAAGTTGGCCTGATAGGTGATGGTTCCAATTCTGGAACCACCGGTTATCAGACCAAACAATCCCTTATGGTGTCTGGTTGTAAGTCAACCATATTAGACAAGCTATCCTAGGGGTAGCATGGACTAAGCAGCCTAAAGGCTTAACTTAAGAGGTCGTGTTAAGCGAGCTGTTTTACCACATACAATCCTGTAATATCAAATGAAAGGACACCACACAAGTATATATTATAAAAATATATGTATTTATTACTAAAAACAATCCCCAGTATTCTTTATGAATAAAGGGGCACAAGCGTTAAATCAAAAGCACAGTTTAAACATACAAAGTTGCACAATTATGGATGAGGGCGGGGGGGCCACTCAAACCATATACTAAACAAGTGGTATAAGAGATACCAATCGAACAGTGGTTAGGGCCTAGGGAATCGCTGGGAGCAGTCGGGACAAGCAATGCTGAAGTCGGGAGAGGCCCACGGGATTCGGGTGCAGTGCGGAAAGCGCACGCATGCACCAATGTTAACCAATGGTGCGTAAAAGTTGTAAAGTTAAAGTTTAAGGACACTTCCGCTGAACCTAGAGGAACAAAACTTAAGACACAGACCCTAGAGATGTGTACCAGTGTGGGAACACCGGCGGAGCAAAGTTACCTCACCCACAGGAAGCGGGTGCACAGGGTCGAAGTTGAGTCGGGTTTCGTCACGCTGGCTCTTGGTGCTTGAAGCTGAAAGGGCTGCAGGCGGGGTGAAAGAGAAGTGTCCGGTGGAGTCCAAGGGTGGACTCAAGTCGAAAAGTACCTGAAAGCAGAGGGGACAGAGTCTGGGTCACTCAGCAGTGACCAGGGTGGAACCAGGACGGAACCAGGCAATGTCGGGCTCAATCAGGTGGTCGTCGAGGAGCTTCTCTCCGCTGTCACGTGGGCTCTGGGGCATCTACGACGTCCAGGAGCAGGTCACGATCTGTCCCACGCAGGCTCTCGCCGTCGGCGCTGTCGGCTTCAAGATTGGAGCAAACAACACTTGGCAAAAGCAATCCACGCGGAACCGGGAGATTGCTTCTCACTCGAACCAGGAGGGTCAGAGTGGGGGCTCCTTTTCAGGGGAGCTGGTGCAAATCTGGAGCAACCAGAATTGCAGGTCGAATTTCAAGTTTCGGCGACACTGGGGCCACAAGCCGGCTGGCAAGTGACCGGGCCAAAGCGTTGAGCCAAAAGAAGCAGAAGGGCCCCACGCAGCACTCGTCGAGTGTGGAGGGCTGAACTTCGGTGCAAGTGTGGCTCAGGGTTGGGGCTTCTCAAACCCCGGTGTACAGCTTCGAGGGTCACTCGTGGGCTGCACGGTCAGCGTCTCGTGGTCTTTCCAAGATGGCGTGCCCCACGCTTCCGGTCGCCTCCACGGGTCTCAGCTCTGCAGGGACTGTGGATCGGGCTGTTGGAAGGCAGGCAAGCTTGATCTCGTCGATCTCTGTCGCTCGAGTTCCGGCGGGAACTGCGACAAAGCAGACGTCGATGGCTGGATGGTGCCTGTTTGCACAGGGTGGTCACTCCTTGACCACAAGGGAGATTCTTCAGGCTTCTACGTCGAGTTGGATGTCGAAGGGTCCAGAGTTTCGTTTCTTATGTTTCATCAGGATAATCTGAAGTGCATTGGCACTGCTCCCAGTCTTATTCGAATCTGGGGGGCTGGATTACCTGCTAGGTCCCCTCCTATGGGTGGGACCCAGGAAGGGGGTGGATACACCCCTTTCCTTTGATCCAGGCCGCCCTGGCACGAGGGCTGGAGTGCCCCAGAACCGGTTTGGCCGGATTATGCAAGGGGCAGCCTTGTGCTCCCCAGGCAGTGTCTGGTTTCTTTCAAACCTCCCCGCTACAATCCACTATCTCCTGTCTGAGGGGGTGTAGCACCTCCCTGCGACAGGAAACCCTTTGTCCAGGCCCCATTTGGCTGAGTTTCGGTCAGCTTCAGGGGGTCAGACTCATGTCTGTGGCAGAGGCATCCATTTTGTGGATCCAAGGTCCTTTTAGAAATTAACCGCATTTAAGTAAAGTAACATGTCTTACCCCTCTAGAGGGGTGGAATGCTATCCCCGTCGCCAGAACTGGCGAGGGGATAGTATTCCAAATCGTATGACCCCTTACACGACATGTTTTGATAAAGCCAAACCAAAGTTGCTAAATAACCGCGAGGATTATAAGGCACTTAAGAGTATATGGTATGGCATTATCCTGAAACAGCTTAGGGAGTTGTTCCCGACAGCTGCAGACAGGCTCAGCTCATGCTAGAGCTCCATCTCACATTAAACCACGCACTCTGCCTCCAGGATTGATGAGGCCTTCTATAGGAGTGGCTCACAGGTTTATATGTGTCTAGATATAGGTTTAGATTAGGTATACTATATCTAAGCAAGGGGTGATTACACCACCTTACCCCAGCTGAGTGATCAGCCAGTTGTGTCAATTTAAGAACCAGCCAGGGGTGGCAAAAGATATGCTGCAGCCCCTGGTAGGCCTTGGTGGCCCCTATGCCCTGGGCACCTATAGTGCATGATACAGGGGCTGACAAGGAGTCCATTTCCAATTGTGGTATGTACCTAGGGTACATGGAGTCCATTTTACAGAGAGAGCAGATGGCCTGGGGCCCTGATTAGCAGGGAACCAGGTCAACTAAGTCAAAAACCAGCTAAACACAAGGCAAAAAATCTGGGGTAACCATAGTCGGGTAACCACCTTCCTACACAACCCCCCCCCCCCCAAACGAAAGGAGATAAGGCTATCCTTGTCCAGGAAAGCCTATATTGCCTGAGTGGCCATATAAGGAAGTACCTGCACTAGCATGGGTACCCCCTGTCTCATGGTCCACTAAGCAGTCCCTCACCCTTGGGGTATTAGAGGGTCTCCACCATAGGGAATCACTACCTTGGGTGTGTTTATGCAAAGTTAAAGGCTGGTTTGGATATGGAGTATTGAAGTGAGGCTCTACTAATTTAGGGCTTAGCTTCCTCCAATTATCTTCCACCATGTGGGCCTTTCTTTCTTTAACTGAGTTGCACTGTGCTCTCAGGGTCAACCTCTGGCTACCTAAAGCTGGAGGCTGGGTCCCTCTGTTTGGCTTGCTGGAGGGACAGTTCAGGTTTGGGCCCTTTGGGTCCCAGGTTTGGCTGTGCCCAACAGAATCCATCTGTGGGAGGTCCCTAACTGTTTTTAAGGGGGCTCCCTCAGGAGTTTTTAAAGCTTTCACCTCACTAGGGCTACTAGTTTTGGTGCCCCTAATCTGTTGATGGGGGTGCTTTATTTGACAGGGGGCCCTCTGGGTCTCACTGTCCTTCTTGTCCTCTGCAGCCCTGGGCTGGCTGAGGCAAGGGAGAGAGGGGCAGGTTACCTGCTCCAGACTGGGTCCCACCTGAGAAGGGTCCACTGACATCAGATGCTCTGTCAGGCTAGGCCCAACCACCTCTGGGGCAGTTCCTTCATCAGGGGTAAGATCAGTTCCCTGAGGAGGCTGATCCTGTCCTAAAGTCTGGTGAGGGGGAGATTTCTCTTCCTCCTCCATGCTCTCAGTTTGTGTGGAGTTATCCATCATCTCAGGCTTCACAACACACGTATCAGTTTGAGTTTGGGCTGTGGCCATCACAGCCCCACCAACCTTTTCAGGAGGAGACTCAGTTTGGGTTTCTGCTGTTATCATAACAGCTTTGCTATTCTGTTCAGGAAGAGTTTCTGCTAAAGATGGGGCAGAGAGTTGCTCAGCCCTACCAACCTTTTCAGGAAGGACATCTTGGATTGGGGCTGTAGCTAGTACAGCCCCACTAACCTTTCCATTGGAATTCACCATTCTAGAATGGGTTTCCTGTTCAACCTCAGCCCAGGCTGAGATTTCTAAATCATTACCCAGTAGACAGTCCACAGGCAAGTTTGATGACACTGCCACTCTCTTTGGGCCAGTGACACCTCCCCAGCTGAGACTTACTACTGCCATGGGATGATTTGTTTGGATGCCATCAATGTTTGTTACCTGGTATGTGGCACCCGGTAAAAGTTGCTTAGAGGGGACTATACCATCAGCCACCATGGTGATGCTAGCCCCTGTGTCTCTAAAAGCTTCAACTTTCAAACCATTGATGATGGGTTCTTGTCTATATTTGCTCAAAGTATTTGGGCAATCAGAGAAGTTGGCAAACCCCATGCCAGTCTCATAAACAAGATTATTTGGGGATGGGGACCTGGATAGGCCAGGGTCCTCCTGGGCTCCAAAAGTAAACCCACCCAGATTCCTGGGTGTGCTCCCCCTTCCTGGGGGATTACTGCTGACAGTAACAGGAGGTGCTGGAGCTGGCTTTGGAGGTATATTCTCTTTATTGCCATTCTTGGGACAACAGTTGTCTGTTTTGTAATGCCCAACCTGCTTACAGACATGGCAATAGGGCTTTGTCTCAGTTGAAGAAGTGTCTTGGGACCCACCCCCATTCTTGGAGTTTTGGGGCCCTGGGGAAGTCTTTTCTTTACTTTTATCCCCACCCTTATCTTGAGGCTTGGTAGACTCCTTCTTCTGGTTACTGTCCTGATTCTTAGGCCTAATCCTGGTTCTGACCCATTTATCTGCCCTCTTTCCCAATTCTTGGGGAGAGGTCAAATCTGAGTCCACCAGGTGCTGGTGTAAGAGCTGGTTCTGACAATTACTTAGGATCTGCTCCCTCATAATCAAATTATACAATCCTGTGAAGTCATGTACTTTGCTGCCATTTAGCCAACCCTCCAGAGCCTTAGTAGCACAATCTACAAAATCAGCCCAGTCCTGAGTCTGTGTCTTCTGGGTGTCTCTAAACTTCAACCTGTACTGTTCAGTGGTTAAGCCAAACCCATCTATTAGGACACTTCTCAGGACTTTGTAATTGTTTGCATCCTCATGTCTAACAGCGAGGAGCTTATCTCTCCCTTTCTCTGAAAAGGAGTACCATAAGATTGCTGCCCATTGTTCCTCAGGAACCTGCTGTACCATGCAGGCTCTCTCAAGAGCTGTTATCCACTTGTGGATGTCATCCCCTTCCTTGTAGGGGGGCACAATCTTTGTCAGGTTTCTACTATCATAGGACCTGGGTTTCTCTTTAGGAATATTGCTGCCACCAGTGGCATCTAAGCCACACATTTTCTGTTCTCTTGCCAAGGCAAGTCTAGCTTGAGCCAGGGCTACCTCCTCCCTCTCTATCTGGAGTCTGACAGCCCTCATTCTTGCCTCATGCTCTTTTTTCTGAGAAGGGGTCATCCCTCTCTGAGATTCTCTTGAGGCACTAGAAATATGAGAGTCCCCTGCTGGAGATCTCACCCTTCTGTTGCCTGGGAGAATGTTATAGGGTCTGGGGAGGTGCTGGCCCTCTCCATTCCCAAGTAGGTTTAAGTTGGCCTGGCTAAGCCTGGCAACTATAACCTGGCTACCCCTCTGATCCTGTTTTTCTGGGTCCTCTACATCTGAGTCCTCCTCCTCCTTCTCTTCCTCCTCTTCTTCTTCCTCTGGAGGGGTATCAGTCACAGGGGGGTGTACTCCATTTCCTGATCCTAAGGGAACTGCATTCGCCTTTTCTAAGTCATCCTGTTCTAGAATGGCTATCAGGGAAGGACTGGTGGGACTTCTGCCCCTTTTTAACCCTCTTGATATGCACAAGGCAACAAAGTCTTTGTGGGTTAGTTTGTCATAGCTGGAAGTTGCCTCGGTAAGGTCAACTGTCACAGGAGCAGACCCTGAGGCTTTTCCTGTGTCAGACATGACTCTAGTGTGGTGTAAGTGATGCACCTACCTACACTAAGTGTTTCCCTACTGTACCTTGCTAGTGAGTTGTAGTCAGGGTGTGCTAATCCCTTTAATCTACAACTACTAAGTTCAGTAGAACTTAAATATGCTAAGCTTTTGATTTATATGTACCTAGAGGTACTTGATGTGATCTTTCAATTTGATAAAAGATTGCAATGGTAAAACAACAGCAAGCTCAAATCCGCACCGCTGCTCACCAATGTGAGAAGTGGCCTGATAGGTGATGTTTCCAATTCTGGAACCACCGGTTATCAGACCAAACAATCCCTTATGGTGTATGGTTGTAAGTCAACCTTATTAGACAAGCTATCCTAGGGGTAGCATGGACTAAGCAGCCTAAAGGCTTAACTTAAGAGGTCGTGTTAAGCGAGCAGTTTTACCACATACAATCCTGTAATATCAAATGAAAGGACACCACACAAGTATATATTATAAAAATATATGTATTTATTACTAAAAACAATCCCCAGTATTCTTTATGAATAAAGGGGCACAAGCGTTAAATCAAAAGCACAGTTTAAACATACATGTTTTACCACATACAATCCTGTAATATCAAATGAAAGGACACCACACAAGTATATATTATAAAAATATATGTATTTATTACTAAAAACAATCCCCAGTATTCTTTATGAATAAAGGGGCACAAGCGTTAAATCAAAAGCACAGTTTAAACATACAAAGTTGCACAATTATGGATGAGGGCGGGGGGCCACTCAAACCATATACTAAACAAGTGGTATAAGAGATACCAATCGAACAGTGGTTAGGCCTAGGGCCTAGGGAATCGCTGGGAGCAGTCGGGACAAGCAATGCTGAAGTCGGGAGAGGCCCACGGGATTCGGGTGCAGTGCGGAAAGCGCACGCATGCACCAATGTTAACCAATGGTGCGTAAAAGTTGTAAATTTAAAGTTTACGGACACTTCCGCTGAACCTAGAGGAACAAAACTTAAGGCACAGACCCTAGAGATGTGTAGCAGTGTGGGAACACCAGCGGAGCAAAGTTACCTCACCCACAGGAAGCGGGTGCACAGGGTCGAAGTTGAGTCGGGTTTCGTCACGCAGGCTCTTGGTGCTTGAAGCTGAAAGGGCTGCAGGCGGGGTGAAAGAGAAGTGTCCGGTGGAGTCCAAGGGTGGACTCAAGTCGAAAAGTACCTGAAAGCAGAGGGGACAGAGTCTGGGTCACTTGGCAGTGACCAGGGTGGAACCAGGACGGAACCAGGCAATGTCGGGCTCAATCAGGTGGTCGTCGAGGAGCTTCTCTCCGCTGTCACGTGGGCTCTGGGGCATCTACGACGTCCAGGAGCAGGTCACGATCTGTCCCACGCAGGCTCTCGCCGTCGGCGCTGTCGGCTTCAAGATTGGAGCAAACAACACTTGGCAAAAGCAATCCACGCGGAACCGGGAGATTGCTTCTCACTCGAACCAGGAGGGTCAGAGTGGGGGCTCCTTTTCAGGGGAGCTGGTGCAAATCTGGAGCAACCAGAATCGCAGGTCGAATTTCAAGTTTCGTCGACACAGGGGCCACAAGCCGGCTGGCAAGTGACCGGGCCAACGCGTTGAGCCAAAAGAAGCAGAAGGGCCCCACGCAGCACTCGTCGAGTGTGGAGGGCTGAACTTCGGTGCAAGTGTGGCTCAGGGTTGGGGCTTCTCAAACCCCGGTGTACAGCTTCGAGGGTCACTCGTGGGCTGCACAGTCAGCGTCTCGTGGTCTTTCCAAGATGGCGTGCCCCACGCTTCCGGTCGCCTCCACGGGTCTCAGCTCTGCAGGGACTGTGGATCGGGCTGTTGGAAGGCAGGCAAGCTTGATCTCGTCGATCTCTGTCGCTCGAGTTCCGGCGGGAACTGCGACAAAGCAGACGTCGATGGCTGGATGGTGCCTGTTTGCACAGGGTGGTCACTCCTTGACCACAAGGGAGATTCTTCGGGCTTCTACGTCGAGTAGGATGTCGAAGGGTCCAGAGTTTCGTTTCTTATGTTTCATCAGGATAATCTGAAGTGCATTGGCACTGCTCCCAGTCTTATTCGAATCTGGGGGGCTGGATTACCTGCTAGGTCCCCTCCTATGGGTGGGACCCAGGAAGGGGGTGGATACACCCCTTTCCTTTGATCCAGGCCGCCCTGGCACGAGGGCTGGAGTGCCCCAGAACCGGTTTGGCCGGATTATGCAAGGGGCAGCCTTGTGCTCCCCAGGCAGTGTCTGGTTTCTTTCAAACCTCCCCGCTACAATCCACTATCTCCTGTCTGAGGGGGTGTAGCACCTCCCTGCGACAGGAAACCCTTTGTCCAGGCCCCATTTGGCTGAGTTTCGGTCAGTTCAGGGGGTCAGACTCGTGTCTGTGGCAGAGGCATCCATTTTGTGGATCCAAGGTCCTTTTAGAAATTAACCGCATTTAAGTAAAGTAACATGTCTTACCCCTCTAGAGGGGTGAAATGCTATCCCCGTCGCCAGAACTGGCGAGGGGATAGTATTCCAAATCGTATGACACCTTACACGACATGTTTTGATAAAGCCAAACCAAAGTTGCTAAATAACCGCGAGGATTATAAGGCACTTAAGAGTATATGGTATGGCATTATCCTGAAACAGCTTAGGGAGTTGTTCCCGACAGCTGCAGACAGGCTCAGCTCATGCTAGAGCTCCATCTCACATTAAACCACGCACTCTGCCTCCAGGATTGATGAGGCCTTCTATAGGAGTGGCTCACAGGTTTATATGTGTCCAGATATAGGTTTAGACATAGGGATACTATGCCTAAGCAAGGGGTGATTACACCACCTTACCCCAGCTGAGTGATCAGCCAGTTGTGTCAATTTAAGAACCAGCCAGGGGTGGCAAAAGATATGCTGCAGCCCCTGGTAGGCCTTGGTGGCCCCTATGCCCTGCGCACCTATAGTGCATGATACAGGGGCTGACAAGGAGTCCATTTCCAATTGTGGTATGTACCTAGGGTACATGGAGTCCATTTTACAGAGAGAGCAGATGGCCTGGGGTCCTGATTAGCAGGGAACCAGGTCAACTAAGTCAAAAACCAGCTAAACACAAGGCAAAAAATCTGGGGTAACCATAGTCAGGTAGCCACCTTACTACAGGAAGGTTACAAGGGAAAAGCCAAACATTCACTCTCTAGGGCTGCAGGCTGACTAAGACAGCAGACTAGAGACTTGTGAATAAAGGCGAGGTCAGCCCAGTGCACCCTGCTGTTCTGGAGTGGGCTCATGGTGTGGCTGTGCTGTCTGCATGGAACACTGGTAGAAAGGAGAATCGACATAGGAAACAACTGGTGAACTGCTGCACATTTGTAATTCCAACACACAACAACAGAGTGCGCCTGGCAAGCACAACACTTGTGCTAAACCTGATTCAAAGCTAGAACTGCAAACACACTACCAGCGTTAAACCTCGGCATGCCAGGCCATTAATTACCAGCTGAACACTTTTTAGAATGTATATTTTTTTGTCACAAAATATGGAAATCTAGGAATCTTAATCATAGCCGCTGTTTTGTACTCAGATATTGAATTTGATTATATGATTGCCGATAATATAGAAATCTAATTACACACAGCTCAAAATCTTATACAATTAGCACCTGTATTTGGATGTTTACAGTTGCCAGACAGGCTCTTTTACATGATGGGGAGAGTGAAAGAGCAAACACCACAGTAGCAGGTAACCCAAACTGCCAATAATTCATTTTAAATTTGAACGTGGGCTGGTTTCAGGTGCAATTTTCCAGCAAGGGCTGATTGGGATTATGATGGGGGGCAGAGGGGATATAATACCTACACTCAATAGGTGGCAATGCTTCATGCATTATATGTAAAATACAAAATGAACAAACTAAGAATAGTATTTGGAGGTTTTGCTCTGCTTTTTAAAGGGCCCCATTGTCAGTAGGTGGTGATGGGTGGAAGGATGGCTCCATCAGAAGGATTTTAAGGCTCATTCATTTAGGCTTGCTTTGTTAATATGATCAGTCCAAACAGACAGCTCTCTAGTAAACCAGCTGCCGAGCCCCCAAAGTCCTTGCTGCACATCCCCATTCAGCGACAGTCCTGGCCCTGACAGCAGCTGCAGCACCACTGAGCGTGCTACCAATTAAGGCACGGAAGCCCCATGGACTCCGGTGCGTGTTGCTAAAAAGGACTGCGCCACAAATGCACTGCAGGCTCGGGAGTGTGTGAACAAAGACAACACTGACACCAGGAGGGGGGGGGTGAACAAAGACAACACGGACACCTGGAGGGGGGGGGGCATGAACAAAGACAACACGGACACCTGGCGGGGGGCATGAACAAAGACAACACGGACACCTGGAGGGGGGGGCATGAACAAAGACAACACGTACACCTGGAAGGGGGGGGGGCATGAACAAAGACAACACGGACACCTGGAGGGGGGGCATGAACAAAGACAACACGTACACCTGGAGAGGGGGTTTGGGGTGAACAAAGACATCACGTACACCTGGAGAGGGGGGGTGAACAAAGACAACACGGACACCTGGAGGGGGGGGCGTGAACAAAGACAACACGGACACCTGGAGGGGGGGGGGCATGAACAAAGACAACACGGACACTTGGAGGGGGCGTGAACAAAGACAACACAGACACTGGGAAGGGGGGGCATGAACAAAGACAATGCGGACACCAGGAAGGGGGGTGTGAACAAAGACAACATGGACACCGGGAAGGGGGTGTGTGAACAAAGACAACATGGACACCGGGAAGGGGGTGTGTGAACAAAGACAACACGGACACCGGGAAGGGGGTGTGCGAACAAAGACAACGCGGACACCGGGAAGGGGGTGTGTGAACAAAGACCACACGGACACCGGGAAGGGTTGTGTGAACAAAGACCACACGGACATCGGGAAGGGGGGGTGTGAACAAAGACCACACGGACAGCGGGAAGAGGGGGTGTGAACAAATACAACACTGACACCGGGAAGGGGGTGTGTGAACAAAGACAACACTGACACCGGGAAAGGGGTGTGTGAACAAAGACAACACTGACACCGGGAAGGGGGTGTGTGAACAAAGACAACACTGACACCGGGAAGGGGGTGTGTGAACAAAGACAACACTGACACCGGGAAGGGGGTGTGTGAACAAAGACAACACTGACACCGGGAAGGGGGTGTGTGAACAAAGACAACACTGACACCGGGAAGGGGGTGTGTGAACAAAGACAACACTGACACCGGGAAGGGGGTGTGTGAACAAAGACAACACTGACACCGGGAAGGGGGTGTGTGAACAAAGACAACACTGACACCGGGAAGGGGGGGTGTGAACAAAGACAACACGGACACCGGGAAGGGGGTGTGTAAACAAAGACAACACGGACACCGGGAAGGGAGTGTGTGAACAAAGACAACACAGAAGCCGTAGGCAGTTACGGCTGTGCGGTCAACAAAGACACCGGAGGGGACGTGAACAAAGTCACCACAGACACCGGGAGGAGGGGGGGGAACGTGAATAAAGACAACACTGACACCGGGAGGGGGGTGTGTGAGCAGCAGATCAAGTTAGTTTGTGGATGGCAGGCAGAAGTCAAATGAAAGCTTGACTTGTTTTGGGCTTAATAGTACAAGAGGCCTTGAGTTAAGCCACAGCCATGCAGGCATCTTGTTCTAGCTTTCAGTTGCTTGCCCACCTCTAAGAGGCTATTAACTTCTGCACTGCTGAGGAAAATGTTTTTTCAGATGACTTAAAAGCACAATATGCACCATTTGGCATTTACGCATTCCTGGATTTCAGCTTCCTGATAAAGGTGTATTTTCAGTGCCAAGCATGTGAAAAACTATCTGTGTGAGAGCTGATATCCATAATTGTTTGTGTTCTTTTCACACAAAGTATGTGAGACTTATGACCTGAAATAGTTGTCTGCATTTTTGGCTTGACTGAATGATTGAAAATCTTTATAAAGCGCAGACTAATGCCCGGGGTCATCTAGGCGCTATGACCATCAGACAGGTAGTGAAGCCTTAGAGTTTCCTAGTTTGAAGCAAAGAGCCAATTAAATGTTTTTACATTGTTTTTTGCTTGCTGCCTACAGTCCTTGACCCAGAACACACGTTTGTTCAATTCCATGTTCGGTATTCTCTGGATATTTGCTGACCGGATTACTTCATACTACTATTTTGTCGTCACAACTGATCTTCCATTCTCTTATATGGCACTTGTTCTCTCACTTGGCTGAATTTGCCAAATCTGTGGAGATGATGCCAATTCTCTCTCTGCACCCTCATCTGACCATGCCCAATCCCTAAATGTTGCTCAAGTAGTCCCCTTATGGACAACTTGGCAGTTCAATCTGAAATCATTTTCTTTCAGTAAATGCTGGTTAGGCGAAAGGCAAGAGCACTATCGCAACTGAAAAATTGTTCCAGTTGGTGTGCGAAGTTGGCCTGATAGGTGATGTTTCCAATTCTGGAACCACCTGTTATCAGACCAAACAATCCCTTATGGTGTCTGGTTGTAAGTCAACCTTATTAGACAAGCTATCCTAGGGGTAGCATGGACTAAGCAGCCTAAAGGCTTAACTTAAGAGGTCGTGTTAAGCGAGCTGTTTTACCACATACAATCCTGTAATATCAAATGAAAGGACACCACACAAGTATATATTATAAAAATATATGTATTTATTACTAAAAACAATCCCCAGTATTCTTTATGAATAAAGGGGCACAAGCGTTAAATCAAAAGCACAGTTTAAACATACAAAGTTGCACAAATATGGATGAGGGCGAGGGGCCACTCAGACCATATACTAAACAAGTGGTATAAGAGATACCAATCGAACAGTGGTTAGGCCTAGGGCCTAGGGAATCGCTGGGAGCAGTCGGGACAAGCAATGCTGAAGTCGGGAAAAGCCCGCGGGATTCGGGTGCAGTGCAGAAAGCGCACGCATGCACCAATGTTAACCAATGGTGCGTAAAAGTTACAAAGTTAAAGTTTAAGGACACTTCCGCTGAACCTAGAGGAACAAAACTTAAGACACAGACCCTAGAGGTGTGTACCAGTGTGGGAACACCGGCGTTGCAATGTTACCTCACCCACAGGAAGCGGGTGCACAGGGTCGAAGTTGAGTCGGGTTTCGTCACGCAGGCTCTTGGTGCTTGGAGCTGAAAGGGCTGTCAGGCGGGGTGAAAGAAGTGTCCGTTGGAGTCCAAGGGTGGACTCGAGTCGAAAAGTACCTGAAAGCAGAGGGGACAGAGTCTGGGTCACTCAGCAGTGACCAGGGTGGAACCAGGACGGAACCAGGCAATGTCGGGCGCAATCAGGTGGTTGTCGAGGAGCTTCTCTCCGCTGTCACGTGGGCTCTGGGGCATCTACGACGTCCAGGAGCGGGTCACGATCTGTCCCACGCAGGCTCTCGCCGTCGGCGCTGTCAGCTTCAAGATTGGAGCAAACAACACTTGGCAAAAGCAATCCACGCGGAACCGGGAGATTGCTTCTCACTCGAACCAGGAGGGTCAGAGTGGGGGCTCCTTTTCAGGGGAGCTGGTGCAAATCTGGAGCAACCAGAATCGCAGGTCGAATTTCAAGTTTCGTCGGCACAGGGGCCACAAGCCGGCTGGCAAGTGACCGAGCCAACGCGTTGAGCCAAAGGAAGCAGAAGGGCCCCACGCAGCACTCGTCGAGTGTGGAGGGCTGAACTTCGGTGCAAGAGTGGCTCAGGGTTGGGGCTTCCCAAACCCCGGTGCACAGCTTCAAGGGTCACTCGTGGGCTGCACGGTCAGCGTCTCGTGGTCTTTCCAAGATGGCGTGCCCCACGCTTCCGGTCGCCTCCACGGGTCTCAGCTCTGCAGGGACTGTGGATCGGGCTGTTAGAAGGCAGGCAATCTTGATCTCGTCGATCTCTGTCGCTCGAGTTCCGGCGGGAACTGCAACAAAGCAGACGTCGATGGCTGGATGGTGCCTGTTTGCACAGGGTGGTAACTCCTTGACCACAAGGGAGATTCTTCAGTCTTCTTCGTCGAGTAGGATGTCGAAGGGTCCAGAGTTTCGTTTCTTATGTTTCATCAGGATAATCTGAAGTGCATTGGCACTGCTCCCAGTCTTATACTAATTTTGGGGGCTGGATTACCTGCTAGGTCCCCTCCTATGGGTGGGACCCAGGAAGTGGGTGGATACACCCCCTTCCTTTGATCCAGGCCGCCCTGGCACGAGGGCTGGGGTGCCCCAGAACCGGTTTGGCCGGATTATGCAAGGGGCAGCCTTGTGCTCCCCATGCAGTGTCTGGTTTCTTTCAAACCTCCCTGCTACAATCCACTATCTCCTGTCTGGGGGGGTGTAACACCTCCCTGCGACAGGAAACCCTTTGTCCAGGCCCCATTTGGCTGAGTTTCGGTCAGCTGCAGGGGGTCAGACTCGTGTCTGTGGCAGAGGCATCCATTTTGTGGATCTACGGTCCTTTTAGAAATTAACCGCATTTAAGTAAAGTAACATGTCTTACCCCCTCTAGAGGGGTGGAATGCTATCCCCTCGCCAGAACTGGCGAGGGGATAGTTTTCCAAATCGTATGACACCTTACACGACATGTTTTGATAAAGCCAAACCAAAGTTGCTATATAACCGCGAGGATTATAATGCACTTAAGAGTATATGGTATGGCATTATCCTGAAACAGCTTAGGGAGTTGTTCCCGACAGCTGCAGACAGGCTCAGCTCATGCTAGAGCTCCATCTCACATTAAACCACGCACTCTGCCTCCAGGATTGATGAGGCCTTGCATAGGAGTGGCTCACAGGTTTATATGTGTCCAGATATAGGTTTAGACATAGGGTTACTATGCCTAAGTAAGGGGTGATTACACCACCTTACCCCAGCTGAGTGATCAGCCAGTTGTGTCAATTTAAGAACCAGCCAGGGGTGGCAAAAGATATGCTGCAGCCCCTGGTAGGCCTTGGTGGCACCTATGCCCTGGGCACCTATAGTGCATGGTACAGGGGCTGACAAGGAGTCCATTTCCAATTGTGGTATGTACCTAGGGTACATGGAATCCATTTTACGGAGAGAGCAGATGGCCTGGGGCCCTGATTAGCAGGGAACCAGGTCAACTAAGTCAAAAACCAGCTAAACACAAGGCAAAAAATCTGGGGTAACCATAGTCAGGTAGCCACCTTCCTACAGTTGGTAAGTAACAAATCAAGAAATCCAGTTGTTTACATAGACTCATCATGTAGTAAAACTTGAAAACATTCTTATACTTTTTATTTCTATCCTGCTGAAATTTTCTCTAACTTGGTCCCATTCATGAGATCAAAAACCAGTTCAGCCTTGCTTGACCTCATAGAAAGGCTCTTCAGATTTTTTCAGTGCAAGTAAATACCAGTTTTGGGTGTACTGTGCATTCTAGTTATGGTGGGTATTAGTCTTGGAGTTGTTGAGATGCTTACTGTGCACTACTCTAATGCAGATGATCTTTGCTGTATCACCAAATGATCCAAATACAGAATGCAGTGAGTGGCGGCAAACCTATGTACAGTTTCACCACTTTGAGTGAATTTTTATTCAAACATCATGTACTACGTGTGCAATTGGGAGTGCATGTTTTTCACTTGTCCCTTTTCATTGATTATGTTAATATTTGCTGAAACTCGTGATTGCCTGACAAGGTTTGATTTCGGTCTAGCTAGATTGTCATCAGAATATTAACACGAAAGCCTCGAAATAGCCCAAGAATGAGGAATATGTCAGCTGGTGCACTTTAAGAAATGCAGAATGTTTCAAGTATATCGACCAATGTGGTCAATCTTTAAAAAGGTGTGGTTCATAACATCTCTTGCATGATAGTGTACCTTCCAGTTTTGCTTCACCAAGTGAAGGTTTTTTTTATACCCCTCACCTAACCACAATGCTAGCTGTGCTAACTTGTTCTGGTGAAATGTTTGTTTTCCAGATAGCCTAGAAGCACAATTCTACATGCCCACATTATCTGACCACCCATCACCATTGCTAGACCACTGAAGTTAAGCTTTACATGTTATTTTCATTTAAGAAACATCTAAAACTATGTTGAGTCCTCTTGGTTGTGTTGGTAGTTTGAATTAATCTCATTGCAGTATTTCTCAGTTTTACTCCTAAAATAGACCGAGCACTTTCAATTTTTCCTTAACTTATTGAGAAAGATTTTTAGGTCAAGCAACAGCGCGCATGCGACCTGCTGTAATTAATAAAACAACTTTTTTCCCGCCTGCTAATTACCATTGGTTCCCTCCAGTGTTGATCTTCTTTGCTGCCTCCTAACTCGTTCACTTTGCCGATACGTCACATCCGTTCAAGGCTGAGGCGCACCGTTAAAGTACAGTTTCCTTACACTTTTGTTCTTCAGCTTTTGTGTGAGATCGCTCTTTTTTTTCTTTTCTTAAATGTTTACTATCCGCTGCCAGTCACTGCTTGTTTTTCTTCTGCGACTCAGCCTTGCCTCCCTCTATCATGAAACCTGCAGATTCAAGTTTTATTTTGGTTTGTTGATTATTGCCGCCGCTCCTTGCGCTCTGTTGCTTGCTGCCCCTCTTCCCGTCGCTCACCACTCCTGCCATGTTTATTTTGCACTGCCTCAGATCTTGTCACGTGACGCCTGTCATAAAGGCTTCAGTAAACACTACTTTGAGTTTGTTTCTTTCATCATGGCTGCATTTCCTGCTCTGTTTTTTGTTGCCCCCGTCCCGGCCACACCTCCCCACCTGTTGCTTCTTTGCAATTGATATTTAGCGTTAACTAGCTTAGGCACATTACGGGGTTTGTCCAGAATCGCAGGGCTTTGAGCCGAAGCCTGGATTTGCTTTGAAACGTCCCGTTAACTAACACTTGCCCTCCCTTCCTCCCCTCCTGTTTTCCACACCCAGCCTATTAGCAAAGCCAGTCAACTCGTTTCTATATCGTCTGGCTCTCCTGCTTTCCACTTTTTTGTTGCCCAATTCCCTTTTTGGTATGTGTAATGTCAGCGGTTTCTGAAATTTTTCTGTTCCGAAATGCAGCCTTGGGAGGAAAAGAAAAAATCACAATACAAAAAATCAACAACTAACTAAACCAGCATTTACAATGCAATGGTCTCGGCGTTGTTAAAGTTAGAGCTATTGGCATTGCTGATGACATTAATTTTATTTATGTTTTGGTTTTTAAAACATAAATAAATGGCATTGTCATTTACAATGCCAATAGCTTAATCGCTCGCAAATGCCTGATCTATTGCATTTACACACACACAGAGACACACACACACACAGACCGAGCCACACACACAGACAGAGCCACACACACAGACAGACACACAGAGCCACACAGACACACACACAGAGCCACACAGACAGACACACACAGAGCCACACAGACAGACACAGACAGACACACACAGAGCCACACAGACAGACACACACAGAGCCACACAGACAGACACACACAGAGCCACACAGACAGACACACACAGAGCCACACAGACAGACACACACAGAGCCACACAGACAGACACACACAGAGCCACACAGACAGACACACACAGAGCCACACAGACAGACACACACAGAGCCACACAGACAGACACACACAGAGCCACACAGACAGACACACACAGAGCCACACAGACAGACACACACAGAGCCACACAGACAGACACACACAGAGCCACACAGACAGACACACACAGAGCCACACAGACAGACACACACAGAGCCACACAGACAGACACACACAGAGCCACACAGACAGACACACACAGAGCCACACAGACAGACACACACAGAGCCACACAGACAGACACACACAGAGCCACACAGACAGACACACACAGAGCCACACAGACAGACACACACAGAGCCACACAGACAGACACACACAGAGCCACACAGACAGACACACACAGAGCCACACAGACAGACACACACAGAGCCACACAGACAGACACACACAGAGCCACACAGACAGACACACACAGAGCCACACAGACAGACACACACAGAGCCACACAGACAGACACACACAGAGCCACACAGACAGACACACACAGAGCCACACAGACAGACACACACAGAGCCACACAGACAGACACACACAGAGCCACACAGACAGACACACACAGAGCCACACAGACAGACACACACAGAGCCACACAGACAGACACACACAGAGCCACACAGACAGACACACACAGAGCCACACAGACAGACACACACAGAGCCACACAGACAGACACACACAGAGCCACACAGACAGACACACACAGAGCCACACAGACAGACACACACAGAGCCACACAGACAGACACACACAGAGCCACACAGACAGACACACACAGAGCCACACAGACAGACACACACAGAGCCACACAGACAGACACACACAGAGCCACACAGACAGACACACACAGAGCCACACAGACAGACACACACAGAGCCACACAGACAGACACACACAGAGCCACACAGACAGACACACACAGAGCCACACAGACAGACACACACAGAGCCACACAGACACACACACAGAGCCACACAGACAGACACACACAGAGCCACACAGACAGACACACACAGAGCCACACAGACAGACACACACAGAGCCACACAGACAGACACACACAGAGCCACACAGACAGACACACACAGAGCCACACAGACAGACACACACAGAGCCACACAGACAGACACACACAGAGCCACACAGACAGACACACACAGAGCCACACAGACAGACACACACAGAGCCACACAGACAGACACACACAGAGCCACACAGACAGACACACACAGAGCCACACAGACAGACACACACAGAGCCACACAGACAGACACACACAGAGCCACACAGACAGACACACACAGAGCCACACAGACAGACACACACAGAGCCACACAGACAGACACACACAGAGCCACACAGACAGACACACACAGAGCCACACAGACAGACACACACAGAGCCACACAGACAGACACACACAGAGCCACACAGACAGACACACACAGAGCCACACAGACAGACACACACAGAGCCACACAGACAGACACACACAGAGCCACACAGACAGACACACACAGAGCCACACAGACAGACACACACAGAGCCACACAGACAGACACACACAGAGCCACACAGACAGACACACACAGAGCCACACAGACAGACACACACAGAGCCACACAGACAGACACACACAGAGCCACACAGACAGACACACACAGAGCCACACAGACAGACACACACAGAGCCACACAGACAGACACACACAGAGCCACACAGACAGACACACACAGAGCCAGACAGACAGACACACACAGAGCCAGACAGACAGACACACACAGAGCCAGACAGACAGACACACACAGAGCCAGACAGACAGACACACACAGAGCCAGACAGACAGACACACACAGAGCCAGACAGACAGACACACACAGAGCCAGACAGACAGACACACACAGAGCCACACAGACAGACACACACAGAGCCACACAGACAGACACACACAGAGCCACACAGACAGACACACACAGAGCCACACAGACAGACACACACAGAGCCACACAGACAGACACACACAGCGCCACACAGACAGCCACACACAGCGCCACACAGACAGCCACACACAGCGCCACACAGACAGCCACACACAGCGCCACACAGACAGCCACACACAGAGCCACACAGACAGCCACACACAGAGCCACACAGACAGCCACACACAGAGCCACACAGACAGCCACACACAGACAGCCACACACAGAGCCACACAGACAGCCACACACAGAGCCACACAGACAGCCACACACAGAGCCACACAGAGAACAGCCACACACAGAGAACAGCCACACACAGAGAACAGCCACCCAGACAGCCACCCAGACAGCCACCCAGACAGCCACCCAGACAGCCACCCAGACAGCCACCCAGACAGCCACCCAGACAGCCACCCAGACAGCCACCCAGACAGCCACCCAGACAGCCACCCAGACAGCCACCCAGACAGCCACCCAGACAGCCACCCAGACAGCCACCCAGACAGCCACCCAGACAGCCACCCAGACAGCCACCCACCCAGCCAGCCAGCCAGCCACCCAGACAGCCAGCCAGCCACCCAGACACCTATTTTCCATTGGACAGTCAATAACTTCTCAGATTTCTGGCTTCCTTGCTCCAATCCAGGTAGTGATGACAAAGATCTATTTTAGACAGAAGCATTAAAAAAATCTGCAGATGCTGGATTGTGTAGCAAACGTGTGGAATCCGCATTTCTAGAGAAGAAATGGCAGCATTCAAGTAGTGCTGCCTATGCCATAAGAAATAATGGTCTGGATTCTCGCAGTTGACTGGTCAGTTCCTCATTCTTAATCTATGAACACCAGCGGGTAGCTGAACGATGCAGGTAAAACGGAATGGTGGGTGCTTGTGCAGGAAATGCCAAGGGGCTCTCTAACCATTTCCTTGGCTGACTGCCTACCTTGCACACCGTACATGCTTAAATACCTTAAACCACAGCAGGGGAGATCCATTAAGGTCCCTGTGTATTTTCAGTCACAGCCAACTGGATTAACAAGCAAGACCAAGCCAACAAATCTGGCCTTGTGAGGGTGGATTAGTTTTATAGTAAGCATATGCCAAAAACAAAAACCGAATAAAACAAGAAAAAAGAAAACCGATTGCTGCCATAAGGTTGCAATAAAAATGTAAATTAGATTAAGGATTTAACCATCACAGTTGTAACGGAATAAGTGCTTGCTAATTTGCAGGTGTATTTAGAACAGACATAAACATTTTTAATGCGTATGACAAAGATTTTTCTTGGCACAATAAGGGCAGGATTGGCTTAGAATAACTGTAAACTGAAAGCATAGATTAAACATACAGAGTTAAAAAAAGCACTAAGAATATAATGAAACTGAAAGTATTGGTTAAGCCTTGACACTTTATTTTAGGTGTGTGTGTACCTATTAGGCAAATGCATAAACTCTTAGGGCCATATGCATGAACACATTTTCCCATAGACACAGAATGGGCAAAACCCTTTGATGCATCTGGCACTTAGTGCCGGACAGACGAGGGCTGAACTGGGCGGAGCCACTGCCCTGTGACGTCTGCTGCGGTGAGTGGATGAAAACCTTGAACGACAGTTGGGCAGAGCATGGATAAGTGGCTGATCCTAAGCCTATCTCTTTATTCATGTGTTTTTTATGATTGATTTTCATTACATGAGGCCGCGGAGCTGAGCCCTTTTAAACTCTCGCTGCCCTCAGCTCACCTCCCTCGGTGACGCTCTTCCTGGGGAAGAGACACCTGCTGCCCCCACAGCGCTCCCAGAGGGAGACCATTCTTTTTTGCAGGGGAACACTACGCTACGCTGTAGTCCCCTCTACTGTCGCCCAGCTGGTGACATGAACCCCATTACAGCCGGACCCCGGTGGCCTTCCCATGCCTCCCCGAGGAAACACGCTGGAGTCCGCTCAGCACACAGCACTGGCAGTCGGTGCAGACCGGCTCCGCGGATTCAATATACCCAGCGCTATCCAGCTGCTCGCCAGAAAACAGCTCATCACCCCCAAGAAAACAAGCGCAAAAACATTGTCAGCAAACAATAAAACAGCTGGGGACAGGAGTGCACGCACTCCTCGGGGCTGAGGGACGGTCCTCTAACGAGCTCCGTGTGACACTGGGGAGGGGGGGCTGCTTCGTAGATGGCTCCACTAGTCCGACCCTCTTCCGAGAAGAGTCTGACGCGAGCGCGTTGAGCCTTGTGAATGGGGAAGGGCGGGGAGAACCACAGTCCAGAACACACGGGACAACATGCTGGGAGAACCACACAGGCCAGCACGGGGAGAGCCGCCCTGGAGTCATTCGCCATCATGCTCTCCATTCAATATGTTCTCTCGGCGGGGAATATTACGATGAGTTGCGCTCCACCTTTCGGTTATTGCAGAGCGCAGATAGAAAATCATGTAGGTCCTTTGAAGAAGCACAAAGCAAAAAACTACCTTCCCCCAAAACAGGCGCACGTCACCACAAATTGTCTTGTGTGAGCCTACAGCTCCACAAACATGCCATTTCGTATCTTTGCGCGTTTTTTTGTTGAAGACCGAGACAGAAGTCAGAATTCAATATCACCCGAAGGCAGTGCATTAAATGGGAAACAAGCACAGCGAGGGGGCAGGGGAGCAGCGTCTCTACTTCATGCGGAGTTATGCCAGCACAGCCGCCCCCGAAAATAAAAGGCATTTCTCCGAGCAATTTGTGAATGATCTAATTTTTTGGATTGAGGGGCGTGTTTAGGTCAGACTGGGACCTCGGCGAGAGGGAGGGTGTAACGCCCACCACTAGAAAAGGGGCGGGGCTTAAAAAAAGAAAGAAACCCACCCCCGAATCTGCTCAAGACGGGGCCTGAACTGAGTGACGCCCCTCTCCTCCAATGCCTGGCTAGCATTTACGAGGCCAGCCAATGGAGAAGAGGGGTGGGTTCAAGCCCCCATACTACACAACATAAAATCTTCTGCTCCGCCCACTGCTTATGCAGTGCGACGGTAGCCTCGACCTAATAAAGCAAGAAGGAGTGGTCACAAAGTGGCCAGATTGGTTTTATACATACCCAAACACATTAGTGTCCTTATGCTGGCTTTGGCTGCTTCAACCTACTCGGAAATTAATTAGAACTAAAAATGTAATGGTATGGATGATTCATAATATCTCATCAAAAATCCCTGTAAGAAACCTTTTGAATCCTATCTGGGGGTACCCCATTATAATAGAGAGATATTCAAGTGAGTATGCCCTACAATATTTTTATTAGCTCTGGATTCCTGTTCATATCCAGAAAAAATAGATCAGTAACTCTTAACTAGCTGTTGAGTCCACCTATACAGTATTTTACTTACCTCCTTTATTGACAAGTAAGCAATGATAAAGCATGCCACAGTGCTCTGTGGGTAGTTTACCTGTTCCATTCTGTGGTGAACACCTGCATTTCCACTTTTCTGAGGGCTTAATAGTTTCTCACAATTGGATCCTAACACTCGTAGTTAGGTATATAGTTGGCTTTACGCACCTTTGTATCATTCATCTTTATTAGAATCTTGGGCTGTATGGCTTGTTCTGCAGAACAAAAAAAAGTGAATTACACGTGTGCTCATTACCAACTGTAAAATAGTGTCCAGCCAATTTGCTCACTACCCCAGCCAACTATGTGACTTAATTCCTTAATTCTTCTAGCTCTGTCTGGGCAAATCCTCCTCCCATTCATTGATACATACAGCTGGGTATCACTTCAAGGCCTGTTTTTTATTTGTTCCTCCCACACCAGACCTCTTGAAATATTCCCTTTGGTGTGTGCTTCCAACTTCAAAATCTTCATCCGCTGAATGGTCGCTTCTCACCATAACTGTTGGAGCCTCCCCACGCACTGGTTCCATTAGAGAATAATTAACTGTAAAGCCTATTCATTCTTGGGTTTTTAATACTATATGAATTTAATGTTATTGCTCTGATACACGATTGTATTTTGGGATCATAAGTCTATTGCCTTTTCGTGTTGCCTTTCTGCTACAACAATGTTTTTTAGGCCCTATGTTGTATTAGTGGAGAGGAGAATGGGCATGAAATGAATAGAATGGATGTGAAGATTAGGAAGCTTTGTGAGCCCGTAATCAATGATTGTACATCTAAAGATAGATGTAAAAAATGTAGATAGTGCACATAAAATGTACCGCATCTAAATGCAAAGCAGCAGATAATAAACAAGGAAGTTATCACTGTCAAGCATGAGCCTGTCGGTCTTTGTGTCTCAATGTCTATTTCTACAGTCTTTGTTATGCATTTGATGCAGTTTCTGAAAATGTCCGTTCAGTTTCCCCAGTCTAAACATTTCTGAGCCTCTACCTCACTCTGTCAAAGACGCGTATGTAGGTTTTCAATTGCATATCATGTCGTCTTGCCCTGGGACTGAACATGAAAGTATTGTAGTATTTTATTTATCCTTGACAGGGATGCGGAATTCTTATAGTCGGTCGCCCTGGGCATATTGTTTGGGTCTAGGACAAAAAGTTTTCATTGATGTTGTGCTAACTGGATGAATGGGCCAAACCTACTGCAGCACAAACCTTTTGACTGCCAGTTTGCAGTACCAAAATATAGACCTGTGAAAGAAGATTGTCTGCCACTAATGCATGGTTTCTATCCATGTATATAAATTGCTTACACTTCTATATGATTCATTAACTTTACTGTGAAGGCAAGTTCTACAAGGAAATGCTGTGAGCACAACTTGTGTTACTGAATGGTTCCAGTGAAAAAATGGATCTAAACATTTCCAACATTTTCACAATTTTTAAGCTTTTTATCATGCTTCCTAACTATGTAAATAGATCGGTGATTGTTTGCTTTCATAATAAAAAGTACACAAATAATTTAGCAAATTGGACACTAAGTTCTGCTGAGCTATTGTTCAAGTCTAAATGCTATTTATCTGAAGCACCATTTAGTAAAAAAAAAAAGTTCATGCCCAAAAAAATTTAATATCCCGCTTCCCCCATATTGTTGTCCATTGTAGTTTTAAATGGAAAGTAACTTTAATGTGATGTGGGGTTTAGTTTTTTTTCTGTTCACAAACGTTTAAATAGGTAGGCCTGGAGACCGTAGCCTAGCAAACTTTTATGAATTCGAGTTTTGAATAAGCAAGTATACTCCTGTTTATTACTCATGCCCAAAGCTGCTGATCCATTTCAAATTTGCTTTCCCCTCGTCCCCTTTATTCCACCCTGGAAAAAAAAAAAGTTTTCCTTCTAATGCCAGGAGTACGTTTTCAACCTTTTCCATTGTGGGAAGAGATTAGCGAGAATTTGGTGACTACCTTTAAACATGCTAGTATGTGGGTGTGTACAGACTCTTGTGGCATTCCCCCCTCTGGATCTGCTGCTTTCCATCTATTTTCAGTCCTGTTTGGTAGATTTGCAAAAAGGTGTTAAAATCCGAACCCTGCTAAAACCCAACCCTGATAAAATATGAAACTTAACATAATCAGAGTCACTACTGTTGCTTGGATAAGTAGATATCTTCTAAAACTCCACATCCCTACTTGCTGACGCCCCAAAGCTCTTCTGGTTGGTCGTGCTAGAGGAAGTTGTATGTTGTGAGTACAGAGTGAGTGTTTGTTAAAGTGCTGTTTGTGGGACGTATTTTGGTGTACATTTGAGGGTCCGTGGTGTTCTCTTATCGTGTGGTGATAGGGCATAGCCAGGACAAAAAAACGAATGTGAGAGACACACATTTGAATATTGGCAGGCTCGACCTTTCCTCTAGCTGATATCGTTCAGTGGATTTAGGATGTAGCTAGATTTATTAACAGTGACTACTAACCTGCATTAGTATGTGCTGTATTATAGTCTGGACCACTGGAATTATGCAGCAGGGTCGAGTAGATGTAGCGGCAAGAAAAGCCAAACTATGGCATAATGCCGTACATTTTGTAATAGTATTGCTTCTTTATGTCATCATTTATAAACTTGGTAACACTGTCTGGGCATTGGTTGCACCTCATTAGTGCCAGCTTAACGCCCAAATATAGCAGTAAGCAACAGAAGGGTGACCAGTCCAACTTTGCAAAGGGCATTTCACTGCACAGCAACACGTCGCTGCATTAGTCAGTAACGTTTGAATAGTTAAAGCTAGAAACAAATCTACAAAATATGCGGCAGATGATGTAAACATAGTAGATCTATAATCATGCGAAAATCACTACAGCCGCACAATCGCATAGTTCCAGTGCCCTGATTGTAGTATAAATTTAGGGGGTGAATATATATTGCATTCAGCAATAAATTCCATAATGTATGACGAACGGTGAGTTTCCAACGTGTGCTGTGCAGATCACTGATTGTTTTAAAATCATCTGGAATTTTTGCAATAAATTATGAGATTTAAGTACAACTTCCTAATGCACATGGTTGTTAAAAGTTCTGTGTGAGCACATCATTTAGTGTCTGTTTACATGCCTGCAGCTTTAACTGTCTCCTCAACCCCACGTTATCATTACAGCGTTAATAAATGTAAGCCCTTGTGGTTGGAGTATAATGTGAACAATGTTAATTCATCTGCAAGCCGCTGATGTCGTACATGGTCCAATAAATAAAAAGTGTCCATGACCTACTACTGTTAGGGGTGAGATTCAAATAATTCTGCACTTTGGTCTATTTGTTTAATTAAGTATACTCCACTAGCCAACCCATTTTTTACTTGAAACATGTTGAGACCTGTTTGTGAGAGAAGCAAAGACACTAGGCAAATTATCTTCTTTACCAAGATCATTCAAAGTCTTAGTTAATTTAGTAGATGGTGAATGTCCGAATGTGATGTTGCAGGTGGGCAAATGTCTGTCTTTTTCCATGCGTGATTGTTTATATACCCAGCAACTCCTGTTTTAAATCTCAATATGAAGAGTGATTTTTGCTATGTTCTCTATTGCAGATTAACAAAGAAGATTTGATGTTCTAAGGCTGATGTGCTGATCCGTTGCTGATTAATCAAGGAAGAGATTACCTGCTGATCCCTGTTGATTTGATTTCTATTGCTGCTTCTGTTCTCTGAACTCAAAGACCATGTACTGCCTTCAGTGGTTACTGCCAGTTTTGCTGATCCCTAAGCCGCTGAACCCCGCTTTATGGTTCAGCCACTCCATGTTCATGGGGTTTTACCTGCTCAGTTTTCTCCTGGAGAGAAAGCCCTGCACTATCTGCACCTTGGTGTTTCTGGCTGCCTTGGTCCTCATCTGCTACAGCTGCTGGGGCAACTGCTTCCTCTATCACTGTTGTGACTCCAGCCTGCCGAACTCTGCTCATGACCCTCGCATCGTAGGCACTTAAGATGCAGCAGCAGTCTATGTCCCAGAAGCGTGCCGTCTGACAAGCATCGGGGGTGTTTGTGGACTACGAGCCACCTTATTTTCTCACCGTGTTTCTGAATAGGCGTGGCAGATTAAGCCCCCCCCCCCACGTGCTGGCTCACATAATGCTGCAGTGTCACCTGTAAAAATGTCATAAGTCGTTGCCCTCTTCTGACATCTGGTGATATGGTTGCTCATTGTTTTGAGCTGATAATTGGGTGTTTTTAATGTTTTTCTGTTTGATGCAGTTGGGCACGACTGCTTATTGTCTTGTCAATGAGCATGGTCTTGAGTGACTTGCAAATGCAGATCAGGTTGTACAATGGTTGGATTTTTTTTGCCTCCCTGCTGTATAATTGTTTGGAAAATGTCTTTTTATTTTTTCTTCAGTACATGTTGAGGGAAGCGTCTGTGCTTCTCTGGTCAGTTCACTCGCTTCCAGCTATAATCATAGTTCTGTTTTGCAGAGAGCAACTGTTCGTTGTGTTTCCCTTGGAGCCAGATTTTAAAGAGATTTCGCTTCGCTTTGTTCACAAATATGTTGAGTGATTCTAGACATCAGCCTATATCATTGTTTTACACATTCAGACAAATCTTGTTTGAATCCCAGAGCTTTCTCAGATGTTGACAACCTTTAAGCTTGCCAATACCAGATTTTTGTATTACTCTACAGGTGTCCTGGTCTTGCTTATCAGTTTTTGCTGGCTAGAAGTCCCCATCACTTGCGCCAGGACACATGAAGGCTGTTCACTGGACATATACGTTAACCTTTTGGTGATTTTGAAATAATCAGCAACAACAGTATTGGGTTATTTAGTTTTTATAGTTATCCGGAAATGTTGATGGCTATGAAATGCATGCATTCTTCTCCTTCTTTTAGAGCATAATTCATACAGGCTTTTTCTATGGTTTACTGTATTTTTTTCCTCACTTCCCTGAACACCCATTTCTTACTTCAGTGTTGAGACACCTTGGGGGAGAGGGCTGTGGGTTAAACCAGATGCATACTGTTTGAGTACATTTGCTCCATGATGGTCACAGAAGGATTGTGTCTACTTTGTCTGACTTAGTGACTCTTACGTTGTCATGGGTACCAACATGATGTCATCTTGGCAGGGACTGCACCAGGACCCAGTGTTAAACTCTTTTAAATCTAAAGGATTGTCTGTAACAAGGTGCTCAGGAAAAATATGCTGCTTTGCTGTAACCTGCAATGCTGGTTTTAAGATTGCCAGCATAACTTATATTGTAAAGTATTCCACGTATATGCAATCAATTGGTATTTTGTCTGAAATTTGCTCGTTTTAAAAAAATCTATTTCTGGCTTGCAGAAACCTCACTTTTTATGCCATTCACCATACTCCTGCCCCAATTTCTTTGTGAGAATATAGTGTCCATTTACGTCTCTTCTCCGTTAAAACCACATATCTGTATAAATCCTCAAATCACTATTGGAACATTGAAATAGCACCAGCCTCTAGAAAATTGTTGAGAAATGTGACTTCTTCACTTACTGCCGTTAGAGTCATTTTATGGATGCTGGTAATGTCACAACCATTTGGAAAAAAAAAGAATAAAGATTTACAAACTTTGATGTTCGTCATGAAGCTCTATTGATGGAGACTTTCAGAATATTTAAACATTAATATACCATAACCTATTGTAAGCTGCCATGCTGATAAACTTTTCAACGTGAAATACTTGTTACAGATGCAACAGTGCTTCGATGCAAGGTTAGTGCTTTACACATTTTGTGTGTGTGTTTGTAGGTTTAGTTCTAGCTTACCAGTCAGCTTGGCTAGCTGATAGCAAAAGACCTATTGTCAGTTTACCAAGATATTACAGGGGCTTAAAGCCCATTATTGGTTAGCTTTATTGTCACTCTTCTGCATGCTTCTTGTTATGACTTTCCTTCTCAGTCTTGTGTCTGTCTCCCCACTGGAGCATACCTACGGTACTGCTACACTTCACTGTTCACTTTTATTCTTTTTGCTTAAGCACTCCTCCAGTGCGTGTGTGTTCCAGCTTTTTAATTCATGTGCTTTGCTTCCCACACCAAAACTTGTTTGTCTTTCACAAATGTGCTTCTCTGCCCCTATGTTGAGGTCTCTTGCCCATGTACTTCTTCCCTTCAGTCTGTTTCTTTCACCGTGCCCTCTGTTGCACCCTCCCACACTCTTTGTGTTGCTTCCCCCGCACACACTGTTGCTTCCCCCACTCGTTTTTGAATGAAAAGGCACCCTTTTTTTTTTTTTTTTTTTTTGCCATTTACTGATCCATCTTGGTGTGGCCTGCCCTCCCCTGTCATATTTTATTTTTTATATATTGCTTTAGTTTCTCAAGGCTGCAAATTTTTGCTTCCCATTCACTTTAGAAATAAAATTACTTTATCAGTTTCATAATTTTAAATATATCAATCCATCTCGGATCGGTAAATATAAAAAAAATGGTATCCATGTCAGATGCCTACAAAATGACAGTGATGGTATTGTGCAATGGTATTTTTTTTCTGTTCATGCTGTACACAAGACTAACCACAACAACCACTGGATCAACCACAAACCTTGGGTTTCAGAGTAGCAGCATGCTATTCCTGGTTCAATTCTTGAATGACTCGTCAGGGGTAGTAAGCGCAATATAAATGCAATTACATTTACAGTATCTGCATTGCCGATAAATTAAAAGCATTATCAGGCACAGAGGACAGTGGTGTTGGGATAAATTAGGTTGAAGTCTTAGTTTATGTGGATCTGTTTGCAAGTAGTAAAAGATTTTTTTTGGGGGGGGGGATTTAAAGCGCAGAAAAATGTTCTGCAAAAATGTTCAGAATAAGTAATTTTTTTCTGCACTTTTAATTTCGTCCATCTAAAAAAAATTGCTGTATTTTTTCAGTTATAAATATGGTAGCATGTCTTCTAGCAACTGGGAGCAAGATGCTTGCCGTATGTAAGTGCTCCACTTTGAACTGGGAAGAAAATTGAACTGAAGAGTTAACTTTTGTTCATATGCATTACATAAAACTCATCATTTTATTTTTCTTCCAAGTCAATGTGTCTTTACAAACAGCAGGCATATTACTCCCAGTAGCCTGTAGACATGGTGCCATATTTCTAATAAGAAAATAGCCATTTGTTTAAATCGGAGGAATTCAAAGTGAAGAAACATGCTTCATAAAATATGAGATGAAAGGAAGTAGAGGAGCACATTTTCAATACCTAGTATAGACATTCATCACAGCCAAAATGTTTTCTAAATGGACAACACAATAGATTTCTTCCTTCTTGAAAGGTTTGTATCGATCAATCCCTTCAAGCCTGCTTAATTCTATGCACTATATGTATTGACGCTGTCAATACGGGAAGACACTCTCCGCATCAATTCAGATATTGCCCAACGCCTAATTAGCTATCGGCTTTGTTGAATTAAAGAATAAAAATAATGTGACTCTAGGTGGACTCGTTCAGGTGAATGTTGCAACCGCTGTTTGGACTGGATAAGCACGGAATGCTTGTGGGGGTGGGGAATTAATTGGATCAGGAACACGAAACCAAGTGAAACAGAAGTTTTAGTAGACGCGACCCATTGGGAAATGATCAAATACATATAGTGCGTAGGATTAAGCATCCTTGAAGGGATTGATAGATCACTGACTTGGAGAATTTGGAGTATTGTACTTTTTTAGACCTTGCCCTGAAGAAGTCCTGTAAGGATGGAACGAAATGCGTAGGCTGTGGCTGTATTTTGTCATGCACATGTTTGTGTCGTCATTAAAAATTATGAATAAAAAGAAAATAATAAGGATACAAGAATGTTGTGTTCTTTTAGAAAACATTTTACCTGTGATGAATGTCTATACTTAGTATTGAAACTGTGCTCCTCTACTTCCTTCCTCTTGCATCTCGTAATGAATTGGGGTTTTTTGGAAACAGGTGACCCAAAGAGTGTGCACCATGAATCAATTTGGAACAACAGTTTGCGGCGAATAAATATCATAACCGTTTGTCTTGTTATTGCACATCATGAACTATTAGGACTTAGTTGGCTTAATTTAAAGTGGAGAACATTTTTCTTCACTTTAAATTTATCCCATTGAAAAGAAAACCACTGTAGTGGCACTTAAGAGTTTACTTAATGATTAAGTTAACTCTTCATTTTAATTTTCTAATTTTAAAAGCATTCTGAAATATAATTTTGTCCTCATGCTCCAACGTTGAATTGAGAATTACTTTTTAAGAGTTAAATACCTCAATGCTTCAGTTTTGAACCTCTGTGTCATAAATCTGAGTTGAGGACTGCTCTTTATCAGGCTCTGGTATCTGCAGCCTAATAATGTAAAATAAACAAAGCATTTCTCAACTTAAACGCCTTAACCTCGGCGGTTTTTCCGCCGCGGTGTGGGCTTTTTATTAAGTGGGCGGGGCTCCGACGGCAGCACCCGCCCGACGGGAGCACGGAACAGGTTAAAAGGAAAATGAAACATTTATTGCAGTTCTTGTTAAAAAAGAACTCCAGGCTAGGAGCTTGAGATGGATTGGTTGGAGGGACCTGTTCTACTGTGTGCCGATATGGAGAAGCAAGTAGATTTTCTCTCAGACCTTTCTATTGATAGGATGAGAGAATCTACACTGACTTGTGGTATTTCAATAGCAGCATGACTAATTCTCTTTTTGAAGACCTGGAATACTGATTCAGCCCAGAGAGCAAGTGTACTGAGGATGCCATGTCAAGAATCCATGTTGTTCGGCTCTTAACTTGAGGATAAGTTACAGAACAAATACATTCTTCTTTTGAAAACAACAGTTAAAAACCTCAACTCTGTTCAAGCCCAAGTATATCTGGCAGCCTTTCAGATATAGCAGAATGTGGAAGATGGATCAAGATTTCAAGGGAAGTGTTTTTGCTCCATAGTTCCAAAGAAAGCAGAAGCAGGATCATTGAATCCAAATCAGCGTTCCTGACTATGCCAAATCCCAGGAGGGTGATGATCTCTTGTTAGAGATTGATGGCAGGATCCTTTGCTTCCTGGAAATGTGAGAGAAGTCCATGTGGGACAAGTGGAAACTGCTTATTGTTCAGAGTGGATACCCGATAGATTGTCGATCCCTACAATCCTTTCAGGGAATGTTCAGATACCCTTGAAAGGTTTCATGTTGTTGTTCTCATCAACTGGCTCATTGACAGTCCTCTGCTGCTTGAGTCCAGTACTGGGACAGGCGATTTCCAGTGAAACAGTGGGAACCTTGGTTGTCAACGGTGTTCAAGGATGCCTATGAACCAGCAAGTAGCAGTGACGTATAAGCCTCGGAATCTGCGCCAAAAACCATAAGCTTTAGGCTCACTAGTTGTAGTTCTCTGGGAAGAAATTATACACTCTAGCCCCACCCAATGGTCAAATTCCTGGGAGTAAGGGCACGCCTTAGGGGATAGGACTCAATTTCACAGGCTACACCAGTGGAGCCCAGGGCAAGTCTTTTGGGAGATGGAGGGCCTCTCTAGGTTTTGAATCCCTGAAACTGGAGGTTAGAACATTAGGCCTTGTAGTCTCTCACTGGGCCTGGACACAAATGGGAGAAGGTCCAGCCCTCTGGGTCTCTCTCCATGAAGTCCAGAGTAGGATCAGTCCTTTTTTTTTTTTTTGTAGGTCCTGTTTTGGTTCAGCACTTGCAGGCTTTCTCGGTACGGCTCTTCATTCTGAAGTCTGCAGGTGCAGTCTTTCGGAGCCCAGCAGTGGTCTGAGGCTGGTAGCCAGACGTGCCACTGTTATGCCAATTTTGAGTTTGTAGATGGAGAGGCAGAGCCACTGAAATTATGCGACAAGGTTTACTAAATTGTGCGACAAGAACAGGTGACATGTTGAATGATGCAGCACGTTTGTGATGGTGCTACATTATTTTGTCATTTTTACACCAGGTAACGGTCTCTGGTAAATGAGTTCACCTTATTAGTACCAATTTAATACCCAAATAAACAGGAAGATGACCGATAAAACTTTGCAAAAAGCCTTACAGGATCTCGAGTTGCCATCATTTTTGCAACTTTTGATCCATTAGACCTAGAAGATATTTTCTTTGTTAAAATCTGCAAATTATGTAGCATATGATGTATTATGTGCAAATGCAGGAAAACAATAATTCCAGTGGCCTTGGTGTGAAGGATTCCTTAACACACGGGGGTAAAAATCCCCATGGCCAACCTATACATTATTGCATAATTTCCCGTAGGATTGGCACTAAACCATTCCACTGTGCATCTCTGCCAAATTCCAAGATTTCTGGACCATCCTTCCGTTGGCCAGAGCTATGGATATGCCCCTGTGGCATGTAATGAGGTTACGCTTCCCGGAAAACATGGTCTGCTCAGTGTTTCCCCCCTGTGGAAAAGATGTCAGTCAGCCTGTCTACCTCCACAAAGGAGTGGGCAACCTAAGATGTGAATTGCATTTGCTTCTAATAGGTGCCTGACCCTTTGAAGCTTGGCCATCTGCGGCCACAGCCATCGGGCTATCCTG
Source organism: Lissotriton helveticus (assembly GCF_964261635.1). Lineage (NCBI taxonomy): Eukaryota > Metazoa > Chordata > Amphibia > Caudata > Salamandridae > Lissotriton > Lissotriton helveticus. The sequence goes on along the minus strand of NC_136068.1, from coordinate 307,117,935 downwards.
TATTTGTCAGGTCACACTTCCTACTGTCAACAAGCCTTTTGTCCACTTTTCTTGAGAGCCATTCACATTTCCTGGCAGGAAGGCAGCAGTCTGTCCCAAGTGACCACTGCTGCAGTGAATCACGAATGACTACTAGAACTATGGGGTAAGAAAGTGGTGAGTTTCTAAAGTTTCCCTGATATTGAAAGTTACATCAAATCAGACTTCGGCTGCTCTGAATTGAGTGAAGGACTATAGTGACCATGTGAAGTTGGTCATTTGCGTGTTCCTCTGAGCCGGACTCTCACCGTATTATGACCCAGTCCTTGTGTGACGATGATGGGAGGTGCAGCTGCTTGCTTTCTACTGGCTCAGTGACAGCGGGTGGTAAAAAGGCTGGCACAATCCGGATGTGCCACCTGGATCATGATTGTGCAAGCAGTTCACTGGTCATCTCGCAAAGCCTGACACCGCTCTATGCGTCTGTTCGATGAGATGCCACTCAGAACCGCAAAAGGTTCAAAAACTTGTGGCAGTGGTGAGACTGCACAGAGACAGGGCTTCACCAGTCTGGCTAATGTACCATAAGGAAAAATTAGGATGATCACGGCCCTGAGGCACTAACAATGGTTGGGGGCATGAAAAAGACACCATCAGTAAACTCCATGGCGAAGTTCCTTAAGAAAACGCTCTTGACATCACTGTGAGTTTACCCAGTAATTCTTTGGAATCGGTGCAGGATCCTGGAGCCTTGGTGAGAAAAGAATGAACCATGGAAAGTCCTCAAGAAGTGAGCACTGAACAGCACCCTGTTGCGGGTTTGTAATGAGAGGAGATAGATCTAACTGGTGTGCCAAGTTTGACTATGGACCTGGCTGTGTCAGGAGTGGAGGTGAATATGAACCGGAGTGGCTACTTGCAATGGAAATCTGTAGTCGAAGCTATGTCCCAGACCCTAATGGAAGCACTGTTGCAGTTGAGAATTACAGTAGGGGTGTGGTGAATACTTAACATCAACTGAGCAGTATCTGAAGACTGGATCGTTTGTGGATTAACGAAACAATTTTTTTCACTCTCCAATCATGCAGGCTAGTCCTACGTGGAAGGTTCAAACTTAAACGGGCAGCGCCCCAGGGAGAACTCACTGGACAGTGCATTGAGTGATGAGCAGCTTGGGAGAAAGAAAAACCCCTGACTAGGCTCAATGTGGTAGAATTCAACGGATGCTGTTAAAAAATAAGGGGCAGCAAATCAGGAGGGAGGCAAATTGGGAGCAAAAGATCTACTCTGGGACTATTCTATTATACCTAGCCTGTAAGGTGCTACCTCATGGGAGAAGGGAAACCACTCAGGAAATCTCAGAAGTAATCTCTTTGGAAACAATCTACCAATGTTTTATGGCACGCCGGGATAAAACAAGGACAGTGCCGCCAAAACCAATCCGCTTGTCGTAAAATGCAAGTTGAGTAACAAAAACATGCTCTGAATTTGTGGAAAGAATAGGAGAAGCAGAGAACATAATCTCAACACTTGAAGACGACCTAACAGCTCGGAAGGAAGCAGCCGGTGTGCTGGAAGCTCAAATGGATGACACGGAGGGAAAGCTGGAGGATTTTGCTAACCGAAGACGACCTAACAGCTCGGAAGGAAGCAGCCGGTATGCTGGAAGCTCAAATGGATGACACGGAGGGAAAGCTTGAGGATTTTGATAACCGACCTGGGTAGAACAATCTCAGAGTCCTGGGTATCCTGAAGTGGTGGAAGGAATATGCGTAAATATATCTCAAGGAAGCTTTTCCGGAGCTCTTCAGCTGGAACTGGGATGCCAAAGGGCAGAGGGCTCACAGGTTTTCTTTCAAACAGAATCTTCGAAGTAGCCATGAGGGATTGAAACCCAGGGCAGTTTTGATTTGTCTTGGCAAATTTTTTTTTTTTTGCTGCTTCAGGTCCTCTATGGTCTGGGCTGTGGGGATCGTAAACTATCTGCTGGGGTATGAGTTCTTTGTTAGACCTGACTACTGCCATGTTACGGTTGAAAGGAAATGGCTTCTCTGATAATTGATAACTCGATTACAAAATAGGGGACCCAAGTTAATTATTTTTCTGAACCCAGCTTAGCACAAAGTGGTTGTTAAGGAGAAGTTTCACTTTTTTTTTTTACCCCGGAAGTTAAGGCATAGGAGTTTTTGGAAAACGTGGGCCTTGGGTTAGCTAAGTTAGTCAGGCGAGTTCAGTGAATGATGTGATAGAAAAAATGGATAAGTAGGAATTACTACTAGTGAATTCAAATCTCCATAACCATTCGTGTGTGTATTATATATTATGACACAAAGATTTCTCTCCTTTCCATCACTCTCCTTGGGCTGTGGCTGTAGTGGTGTAAAGGTCAGGGAGTGATCCTTATTTTAAAGAATGAAATTAGGTAAGGTGGCCCTGGGTCAGGGGACCCCACACCATCACCAATGGACCAATCCGGTCCAATTGAATCTACGGGGTGGCAGGGTAAGAGATAGCGGGGCATAGGTCAGGGCGGGTAAGGGGACTCTGGATGGGTTGGAGGCCCAAAAGGAAGGGGGCACAGGGGTTGGGTTTGAGAAGACACGATCACAGCAGATATGGGCAAGACAGCAGAGATCTTTCTGAGAGAATAAATCTAAGATTTGGAAATGGTAAAGATTGGTATTATTTTATTCCCCTCAATTTTTATTAAGTTTGTCATAAAAGCAAAGCACCAGATAAGTTAAAGACTTATCAGGCAGGAGATAATAACAGCAGTCTAAGTAGACTAAAATTGCCAAGTAAAACCTTACATGACATGGGCTAGTAAAATGAACAAACCAAAGACCACAAATGTAAGACAGAAGAGAAAAAGTAAATAGATGGAGAAGAGCATTGTGGGAACCCTAAAACACTACAGACTGAGCAGACTGGTCCTGTGGAGCAGTCTCCTCCGCACTGGATCCCAGATCTGCCCTAGCCGTTTCTGCCAAGGGTCATTCTCAGTTGGCACCATCTCCAGCCAATTTATATTCAAATATTCCCCCACCAAATCCAAGGATCGGGACTCTGCTGGAAAGCCAGAATCTTACCACCACCAGTCTAACTAACATAATAGAGAGAAATAAAACCCAGATAGACAAGCCGGAATAGCTGTTGAATGTCCCAACATGATCAACTTTGGATCCGCTATGATCCTCAATTTAGAGATACCCCCTAGTTTACAAAGAAGAATTCCCAGAAAATATTTGGGGCTGGACAGGACGCAAAGACATAAACTGCATTGGCATCTAGAAAGAAGGAGGCCCCCCAACAAGGGAAATATAGGCAGGTTTGCGGGGGCTAGACAATCGATAGAAACCGAAGAGAACCCTGCCTGCGTTATGATACAAATGGCCCTAAAGAGAGTCCGAACTATAAATCGAGAAGACGGAAACAACCCATAAGTCAATCACGGAGCCAGTGCCACCAGATATCAACAATTGTTTTAGGTTTTTTTTTTATATGGTGGGTTAGGGGGGAGTGTGCGATGACCAATGACGACATGATTGTAATTGTATTGTTGTTACTTGATAAAATGCAAATAAAAATGTTTATTAAAAAAACAATTGTTTTTATAATTCATTCTTTATTTTTTTCTTGTTTCTCAAACAATTTTTTCAACATTAAGTACAAAATGTGATATACAGTATTTTTAACATCATTTCATATTATAAAGAGACACAATAAATTAACAATATGAATCGTCCTACATACACCGTGCAGTGTCACACTCTACACAACACATTCTTCACTCATGCAACAAAGCTCATTCATAACTCAATGTAAGATCACAAAGTTGTATTCACGCCATTCAACACTCCGATGACCAAATGGAAGGCAGATCATCCAGGGATGCAAAGGTGGGGGCAAAAAACACTCATGGGATTAAGGATGGACGGAATAATCCTATTGCCCACAAAACTGGCGCCAACGCGCGTTTCGGTGTCTGGCCCGGGAAAGGGGCCACACCTTCATCAGGGCCATGATATGACATGGAGGGGACAAAACATCTGTGAATAAAAGGTATGTATAAATTTAAAAAAACTAATAATAATAATCATAAAACTCTTTGACACGAGAACACAATTCAACATATACATAATTTTTCAATATCGTATTATATGAGGCTAAGGCTTTTGGGGAGGTTTCGTGTTCTGGATAACTATTTATATTTCGATAATCTCATGGCACAAAGCTCATGGCCTGGTCAGAACAGTTCAAGCAACGAACAAGAGGCACTTTTATATCTTATACCAATTGTCCTCAGTCAACATTATGGAGAAAAAGGGGCCAATTCATTCATCTACAACTGAAGAAAGTCTACCAATTCATAGTGCAACAAGCAATTCAGGGAGTAAAGGTGTGGAATACAACGAAAAAACATAGACATTACATTCACAACACATTGAAAAATCTGATTTAGCCTACATTCAGTGTCTAACTAGGTGGTCGCTATGTAGCGGACTTGGATTAAATAGCGGTTCGAGAAAAACAAGAGATATTTACATGGGGCTCACTACATTTTACTATCACATCCAGGTGGAGCAGAAAACGAAGCATGTTAAGGATCTTATCAGTCTGTAAACTAGTTAGTCTCAGGGTCTGACTTAATTCCTACTTCTCATAAAGATCATATATCGGGTCCTAATTGGGAGAAGAATCGACAATACCACATGTGTATAAATCAACTCACCAAGGTTGCTCTAGCCAGAGAATGAGCTGTGAAATTCGGTCGGTCCTTAGGCGCATCAACTAGGGACCAGTCCGACTGTTTTCCTTGCATAGATGCACCGCTCAGCCGGTGGTCTGGTATTGAGAGGATTTGATACAAATAATCTATTTTGGGTAATTAAAGAAATATACACGTGAGAATCTATCAAGGATCCGCTGGGCAGTACCAACTAGGGCGCATGATGTAAATTTCCAGTCCCTCCCCCAGGAATGCCTCGTACGTGAATAGATGATGCGATGTGTAAAACCAAATAGCGTACCTAGCAGTGTTAAAATGGTCTCCAGCGCGCAATCCAATTACTTTAGAGACGCGAGATGGCTACGATGGGCAACGATTAATGTTCACAAATCGATACTGCTCACAGCTCATTGTAACCAGGGATCCGGAACCGGGGCCTGAGGGGACATAGAGGGTGGATTAGGGTCTGGACCACCTCAATAACAGTTCCGGGAATACGAAAAAACAGGGAATGAGCATACCTGAGTTTAAAAACAATCCGTCAAAGGGTCCATTCTTTTGCTAATATATGATAACGGCAAAAAGTTAAAATCAAAGGTTCTATAAGAAATGCTCGAGGATGGATGGCGTCGTCAAGAGTCACAGCCTTAAAGGACAAGGGCACAGATTAGATGGCTAGTCCCCACAAACATTAATGGGTAGGTTCAAATGGTTCAGAGGCCATGTTAAACACCCAGACAACGCTGTCCCGGACAGCGAGAGACAAAACGCCCGCTTACCTGCTTACATGGACGGAAATGCGTGAATGATTGACGCATACGGCAGATACGTATAGAGTCTCGCCGGAATGATCAGGTGAGGTGCGTGATAGGCGTGCCTTTAAATGCCGTGTAATGAAGAAAGGCACCAATAAGGGCAGCCGGGAGGTGGGCTATTAAATAAAAACAGAGCAGGATCCTAAAAGATAAAGAAAGGACTGCTCAAGATTAGAGTCAACCAAATAAAAGGGGCAGCGGCCATTTAAGGGTGGAATAATCATGGGCAAGAATTCGTATGAAGTCATGTAGCCCATGTATTGTACTTGTACCCTTGCAGAGAGCTAAAAGGGATGATCCTGAATATTGTAGAAATGAAAAACATCCCATCAGGCATGCTACGGATGCGTAAGCTATAGGGGACACGGAGAATACCATCCCGCTCAGTAAGGGGTACAGGCCATACGATGTATTTAGGCCAATATGTAATTAATATTGATAATCGGGTAGCAAGGGCTCACGATCTAGATGGATCCAAAGGCGGATACTCTCCAACGAATAACATCACCCATATGGAACTGTAAAGGAGCAATAATCAGGCTGGGCCAGAGACAACAAAATTCCACCTTAATGCTGCTCAATTTCTGCATTCAAGATATCGAGCCCAGGAAAAATGGGCCAGGAATGACTACCAAGGTACTAATGGCCTCTATATAAATGCATCATTTAAGGCTCACAGATAACTGGATTAAAACGATTCTCATAATGAACACAAATGGTACAGGAAGATCTAGACCAGCAAGGAGAAAACATCAGCTTCATGGTGTTGCTCAGGACCAAACATAGGGGACACCAATGGAGATTCCTCTGGTGTTTCACCTTAGTTTTACAATATAGCATTTGCCCATGGGCATTCTTCATTCAATCCTCTCTTGACAGAATTCAAATAGAATATCCAAAAAACGTCCCTCTTTTTACGTGTAGAGGCTGGATCATTTCCCGCAGTCACCTGGATTTTTTCCAAGATAAACCATTTAAGGTCCTTTTCTGTATGGTTGGCCTGTTGCCAGTGAGTGACAATAGGGGCAGAGATCTTCCCATTTCGGATGTTCGATTTGTGTTCTCCTATTCTTATGCGGCACTCGCGTCCTGTTTCGCCCACATATGGTTTATTACATGGGCAAAGGATCAAGTATACCACATTGGAGGTACGGCAGTTGGTCATTTTCCTATTGTGGGGCACCCAAATAGTCTGCTCACCCACGGTGATAGTATCACCAATCAGAACTTTGGGGCACACTTGGCAATTACCACATCGGTGGTTGCCATAAATGGGGTTCAAGTTATCAATGGCAGTTTGTTGATAGGCAGGTGAATCAGTTAATTTACCTTTCACCGGGTAGTTTTTCAAATTCCTATTCCTGCGGAAGGCAAAGATAGGTTTGGGGAGAGATAATCGACTGTCTCCCAAGTTCAGTAGATGCCAGCAGGAATTGATCGTCTGCCTTAATTTATGGTCCATGCTTGAGTGACGGGTAATGCACACCAGTTTCTCTTGGGGCTCCCTCTCCTTGGGGGGGAAAGCATCAAATCCCGATAAAAATATCTGGCCTGCTTAAAGGAGTCTTTGATTAATTTAGCAGGGTAGCCACGATAGGCCAGTTTTTCCTTCAGAATGTCAGCTTGGACAAAGAAATCTTTGATATCTGAACAGTTCCTATGAATACGGAGGAACTGACTGAACGGGATACTGTCCCGTTGGCAGCGGGGGTGAAAGCTGCCCTATTACAGCAAAGTATTCCTAGCCGTGGACGTGGTATAAAGGGATACTGTCAATTCCTTGTCCTGATGCTCTATCCAGATGTCCAAAAATTCAATATGGACATTGCTGGCATGGGCTGTAAACTTAAGATTGGTATCCGCGGCGTTGAGCCACATGATGAATTCATTAAGTGCGTCATGGTCCCCCTTCCATATAAAGAAAATGTCATCGATAAACCGTGACCATGATCGAATGTCTTCATAGAAGGGGGCCACCTCATTGTGGATGTGGATGTTTTCATTCCCCACCTTTATTCCCTGAATTGCTAGACTTTCTTCGGTTGTAGATGAATGAATGAATTTGCCCCTTTTTCTCCATAATGTTGACTGAGGACAATTGGTACAAGATATAAAAGTGCACCCGGGAATGCCTCTTGTTCGTTGCTTGAACTTTTCTGACCAGGCCATGAGCTTTGTGCCATGAGATTATCGAAATATAAATAGTTATCCAGAACACGGAACCTCCCCAAGAGCCTTAGCATCATATAATATGATATTGAAAAATGATGTATATGTTGAATTGTGTTATTGTGTCAAAGAGTTTTATGATTATTATTATTATTACTTTTTTTATTCTTTGATAAATTTATACATACCTTTTATTCACAGATGTTTTGTCCCCTCCATGTCACATCATCGCCCTGACGAAGGTGTGGCCCCTTTCCCGGGCCAGACACCGAAACGCGCGTTGGCGCCAGTTTTGTGGGCAATAGGATTATTCCGTCCATCCTTAATCCCATGAGTGTTTTTTGCCCCCACCTTCGCATCCCTGGATGATCTGCCTTCCATTTGGTCATCTATGTGTTGAATGGCTTTAATACAACTTTGTGACCTTACAGGGAGTTATGAATGAGCTTTGTTGCATGAGTGAAGAATGTGTTGTGTAGAGTGTGAGACTGCACGGTGTATGTGGGACGATTCATATTGTTAATTTATTGTGTCTTTTTATAATATGAAATGATGTTAAAAATACTGTACATCACATTTTGTACTTAATTTTGAAAAAATTGTTTGAGAAACAAGAAAAAAATAAAGAATGAATTATAAAAACAATTGTTTTTTTATAAAAAAATGTATTTGCATTTTATCAAGTAACAACAATACAATTACAATCATGTTGTCATTGGTCATCGCACACTCCCCCCCCTCCCCAACCCCCCCATATAAAATAAACCAAAACAATTGTTGATATCTGGTGGCACTGGCTCCGTGATTAACTTATGGGTTGTTTCCGTCTTCTCGATTTATAGTTTGGACCCTCTTTAGGGCCATTTGTATCATAACGCAGGCAGGGTTCTCTTCTGTTTCTATTGATAAACTGCATTGGCACCAGTCCGTTCACAACACAACCAGTGACTATCCGACCAAAGCTTCATAGTATAGTGACGATGAGGATCATAATATCAGTCATTAATACATTTAAGATGGTGTTCCTTGACACAGGAAACATTCAAAGCTGAATTAAACAGCAGATTGCTAGACCTAAGACCAGCAAGTGTGACTTCCATGTTGAGCCAAATAATCCACTTATTATCCCCCTCCAGAAACATGTTGTCGGCCTGGTTCTGGGATGAGAGATAGATTCGCTTATAAACCAGCCCAATAGTTCTCTTGGACGGAGCATTCCTAATAAGATCCAAACAGGGATTGTCCAAACAGCTCAGATCATCTTTAAGGCTAAAAAGAAAATGATGCATTTGCAAATATCAAAATAAGACTGCTGATAGGAGAGGAACCTTTTGCAGTAAGTTACCCAAATGAGGAAAAGACAGCGCAGTCGAATAGTTGGCCTAAAACATGGAGATTGACCTTTCCCTAAATCTCCATGAAATTCTCCTGAATACAATCCTGAAAGGTGGGATTGTAACCCAAATATGTAAGCTGGTTGAAAGGGGTAATGCCAAGAATTGTTCTCTTGAAGGAATCCCAAATTAGATGAAAGACTTCTAACATCTTAAACCGGGTTCGTTTAAAATATATATCTGCTATGCCCGTGCCGGGGGTGATTGATTTCCCCCTTAATGGGAGGAACTCTCTGCCGCCCCAGTACTGACCGGAGTCATGAGAAGAAAGATGCCAGACAACAAAGCCTAAGGGCCGGAAGTGTCAAACCCCCCCCCCCCCCGCCCCTCCCTTAGAATGCTGTGAGAATTGGATCTTGCACCGGCGCTTCCGATATGACTAAATAAGCTTCTGCCATAATTACTTGACTTTCGTTTAAAAAAAAAAAAAAAAAAGACAACCAGTACAAAAAGTAGGATACAGCGAAAAAAGAAAGATACTGTGGAAGGATAATGATTTTGAAAAGATTACAGTAGCCGATGAGCCCCAAATGCAAGCGGTTTCATGTAAAAAACACCTTTGCTGAGTTTTGAAACAGCTTACCATAGTTATTTTCTAACATCTCGAGTGTTAACAGTTAGGGTGACCCCAAGATAAACCAGAGACTCAACCCACCTCCTGTCCTAGGCAGGAGAGAACACATTGGATAAAATCTGAGTCTTCTCATTTAACTTGTAGCTGGAAACTTCTCCAAATGACTGAGCCGCCTCCACTAGAGAATGTAGACCACTAATCGGGGAAGGGGTCAAAATGGCGACATCCTCTGAATAAGCTAGACTTTTTACTTCAAAGTGATTGAGTGTCACAGGTTATATCTCTAACGTTCCTTTAATGGAGTGTATAAACGGTTCAATATAAAGAGCAAATACCTGAGGGCAAATAGGACATCTTTCCTGGTCCAACGAGGTATAGAAATGGGATATGATTGTTCTCCCTTCACTACATATCCTAGTCTTGAGACCCAAATAGAGACGTCTACCTCTTGAGCGAAAAATGGCCTAAGCCCACGGTTTCCATGACCAAACCCCATAGGAAGGACCAAAGGCCTTCTCCGTCTCCAAACATATACCAATTGACCCCAAGACTACTTCCAAAGTCGTAATAGTGATATTGACGTGATCTGTTGTGTTCTGTCTTGGGATAGAACCACTCTGGTTTGGATCCACCAAATCCGCAATAATACCAGACAACCGGTTAGCAAGGACACCTGAATAGATCTGTGAATCAATATTGATTAGCGAAATTGGGCAGTATGACCTACAAAGTGTAGGATCTTTCCCCTTTTTAGGGACGAGAACAATGTTTCTCTCCCTCCACGACTTAAGAACACCGTCCAGCAAACTGAGAGAATTAAACAGGTCCCTCAAAACTGGTGCGAGGTACTGCAAGAAAATAGCTCAAAACTCCTATGGTATGTGGTCGGGACCAGACAACTTCCCTCTGGCCATAGAGCTAATGGCTTCATTGACTTCCCCGAGGGAATTGGGTAACTCCAACTTAGATCGCTCAGTACGAGTTGCCATATGCTCAAGATGCTACTGACTAAATTGAGATAAATCCTCAGGGTAGGATAACCAGTCCCTGTTATAGAAGACCTTATTGATTCTGCAGAAATCTGTGCTGCTTTTTGCAGGTTCTGTGACTATGGACCCATTTTCATCCCTGATCTGTCGAATGCTATTTGAGCTAGATCTGTCTTTTACCCTAAATGATAATATTCGCCCCATTTCCTCACTATTTTCAAAGTAGACCAACTGCTGTTCCCTTCTGTTTTTAATTGCTGGATCCCATTTGAATTCATAGAGATAACATAACCATCTTCCCACAGAAGCCTGCGTTCAAATTACCACCTACAGGGGCTAATTCATGCATAACCCCCCCTTCCCATGAAATAGACAATGACCAAGAGTTGTGGTCTGACATGACCCGCGTGTAATACTTGAGGATGAAACCAAAGTACTACTCACCAAAAACATCAAGCCTAGACAAAGCTTTATGGGGCACAGAGAAAAATGTAGACCCTCTGGGCGGAAGACTAACAAGAGAGGGATAGCGTCTTATAGTCAAGCTCCTTTAATAGTAAACCTTCTGTCTAAGGCAGATGGGTCTCCTGTAGACTAAGAATGTGAGGCCCGAGCATATTCCCGTACCAGCTTCTGCTTTTGCAATGCTTTAACCCCCTTGACATTCCATGAAAGAGCATGCAGCTGCTGACCAGAAATACCACTATTGCTAACTATTTTCATTATCACGTAAGATCCACAAACTCCTCCTCCACCTTACAGTTTGTAAATGTTAGAAATGGTATTTCTGGTTGGCTAGGCCAAGCAGAAACCATCACTCTAGTCAGGGCAAGGGAGTTACACACCGAAGATAACCCCTGCTCACCCCCTTGGGAGCTTGGCAGAGCAGTCAGGCTTATCCCAGAGGCAATGTGTAAAGCATTTCGCAACACACACAGCAGCGACACACTAGGCACACCACAAAAGAAACTCCACACAAGGTTATATAAAAAATAACCTTTGTATTATCCATAAAACACATCAGAGCCTAATCACCAATGTACACTGTGCCATCTGGCACTTGGGTATCACTTTACAGGGGATTATATACATGACAGGGCCAATCGGGCCACTATCATAACCATTAGCACATCCAAGCAATAAAACCACCATTAATTACTGGTAAACACATTAGGCATAAATCACGGTAGGCATACATCCTGCGTTAGCAGTGCACCACAGTAGCACTTAGCATAAACACGTTATGTATAAAAAACATATCATGCCCTCTTTGTGATAAAACTGTACCCTAGGCAATAGCTCAGTATAGTATGGCCTAGACACCTAAAGCAGTGCACGTAGCAATCTCATTAGTGTGTACACATTGTCATCACATCCTTGGCAATTAAATAAAACCACCTATTGTTGGGGCGACCAGTAAGCACTGGCGGGTTGGCTCTTAGCACAACGCATTAGGCATCCGTGCACCTCAGTACCCCGCTTGCTACTGTCAATTGATCATGAACACTACCCGCTAACCCTGACCTCCTGTAGACATATACCCCCCTTCTCGTTTGGATTGCAGATTCAAGTCAGGCACCCTCAAGGGGCCACTTTCGCCCTCCGGTTTTGCGGTCAATGGACTCCGGCCTCTTAAGCTACTGGGCCATCTGTCCAGCGAATACCCAGAATGCCTAACTACCGCCTCCAACCTGGGCCTCAATGCTCCATTTTCCACTGAGAAGCGGGGGCCTCCGTGAAGGCAGGGCCGCAAGTGCAGCTCTCCTCGCCCATACGGAGCAACTGCGGGAGCCCAAGAGACTCACCAATGCTGCATCCATCACCGGGCCCCAAAGCGACGACTCCCTCCTCGCTCTTGCACGGAGCAAAGTCTCCATTATTTGTGGCTTCTTCTTCTTCTTCAAGACGTCTAGCCGGCTTAGGCAGTACACAGGGCTCTCCTTGATACCACGGGAGCCCCGCCCACAAACAGGCAGCAATCACCTGACTTTCTGTCTCTCCAACAAGCGTAGTCCTGCCCACAAACAAACAGCAGTTGCCTGACTTCCTGCGCACTTTGGATCACGGAGCTAAATCTCTGTCACCTCCGGCAGCCTCCTCGACCCTGCCCAGACTACCGAGGTGGTCAATTGCCGCACAGTAGCCATCTCCACACAAGTTAGGCAAAGCACTGGGCAGTCACCACAAACGAGCCACCCGGGAGCTCTAGCACCTGGCCGTTTGGCATGGAAGCACCAGGGCTTTTCAGGAACATAAAGCACCACGGTACACTTTGAAACAGGAGCATGCCTCTCAGGCGCCAACATGCAACAGGTGCACCTCCCCAGAGGACCAGTGAACAGGGCACAGGTAGGCCAGCACGCAGGGCCTCCCACGGTGGTTCCTCCTGGTAGAGTGCCCTCCCATACCAAGTAAGCATGACTAGCACACCAACATGGGGTCACAGCCCCAAGACTTATAACAGTGCAAGTCTTTGTCCTATCCCCCTGGCACAGGCCTAAACCCGTCAAAACCAGTTCTGGGGGGTACCTCAATACATGTGTTTACAGTGGAGGAGTCCCTCATTGTTAGTGTAGGCTCTGGCCCTAGATACACCACAGGGGGCGGAGCCAGCATTGTACAAGGCACGCACTGACCTATTCAGGGTTGGGGGCTACTCCTCCCACTACTCCAAATGCAGATCTGCCTATTCAGCCTAGCGCTGACTCATCCAGCCTCTCTGGAGCCACTGCACCTCACCAGCCCCTGTCACTCCAGAAGCAGACATGCAGTACAAATCAGGCAGGTACAAAGACACATAGCACACAGAAATGCCACTTCTAAAAGTGGCATTTCTAAAATAGTGATAATAAATTGGCGAACACCATTACGCAGCATTTATTATTACTATTCCAAACATACCAAACTTGACCATGCTGCTCCTCTTATATCAGGAATTCCCAATGAAACACTTATCAGGTAGTCCCCAATGCATTCCTATGAGAGGGCAGCCTGACAGTAATGAGAAACCAAAATGGCTGTTAGTCCCTACCAGGACATGCCACACAGTTAAGGCACATGTCCCATAGGGCTAGCTAGGACCTACCCTATGGGTGACTGATATGTACTAAAAGGGGAGTCACAGACATGGCATCCACTTTATGTGCTACGTCACAACGGCAGTAAACTGCAGGTGCAGGTCCTGCAATAGCAGAGGCCTGAGACAGGTTTGAAAGGCTACTTTGGTGGGAGGCGCAATCAGCTCTGCAAGCCCACCACTAGCATTTAATTTACCGGCCCTGGGTATCTGAGATACCACTTTTCAACGGACTCATAGGCAAATTAAATACAACAAACAGGTGTAGACCAATCTTACCACATTTTACCACAGAGAGCACACACACTTTACACTGGACACAGTGATAAAGTGCGTAGAAACCTAAAACTACCAACACCATGTCAGAAATAAAGACTAGGAGGAAGGCAAAAAGGCCGAGTTCAACAGTAAAGAACCATATATGCAAATATTCTGAAAACATTTTATATAACTGTAGGCGGCCTTACTGAAATTGCCCATAATGCTGCCCCAGATGCTCGGTAAGATAAAGAAGTGACCCCCCCCCCCTTATCCGGTCCCCTCCAGCACACCCGAGCTCCCAAAGTGGCGAGCCACCCAACCAAGCAACCCCCCCCCCCCAGTGCTATGCCCCCTACACCAAGGGCTGATCAGCCCAAGACCCAACCAACTCATCCATCCAGAGGAACTACTTGAAGAAGAAACTTTAAGATAAGAGCAGACCAAAAGAGAAGAGTAAAGACAGACCAAAGCCAAATTCCGAAAAGAAGACTTAGCCGAAAAAACTGAAACACAAGAAAATGGCTCCTCTAAGTGAAAAAAAAGAACAGCCCATCAACAAATAGCTCCGCCATGGTTCCCCTAGGCCTTGCCCTTGACTTTCCCAGCACAGAAAGGGTAATCCTTCCCTTACTGAACTCCCCTCCCACCGACCTGGAGATACCATAGTGTGGAAACCCTTAAGGAGCCCTTTGCATTCAACACAGAGAAAAAGAAAATAAACAGAACAAGTCAGAGCGTCTTCGGCCCCCTGGTTGCCACTTGGTTAACAGTAACTGGACCTTTAGACTGCCATAACAATAGAAGGTCTGACTATCCTTCTAAATCTGCAGAGTTGCTGGATTCTTAGGAGAGACAAAGGCCTCAAGCTTCTATAGTGTCCGAATGTGTTCCCACAGCTGCTTACGACTGTTTGTTGGCAAAAATATGATTTAACGAAAAAGTCGATGCTGCTAGCATTCACTGGCTGCTCAAGAGTGGCCCCCCGAAAGATCTCTTGCTGAAGAATAAAATTGCCAATATAGGCCAAGGGAACTTGGAGGGCTTGCTGGGAAGTCCAAATGGTGTGCACGTTGTATCATACAATCTATATCCCAATCACTCAATGTGGGGAAGGCCTCTCGAAACAGACAAACAAAGCCAATGGGATCATCCCATTTAGCCCCCTCGGGGACCCCTAACACCTGCAAATTGTTCCTACGAGACCTGTTTTCCAAGTCCTCCACTGTAAAGTGGCGATTTACCTTTCATGCTGGATAATCTCTATGCTATCGGTTTCCACTACCTTCTGAAGAGCTGACTGGAAAGGTTCAACTACTCTGAGACGTGACTGAATGATATCCATGTTTTTAGAGAGCTTCCGGAGAACCACTTGAGTCTTAAGATGTGCAACCTTCAGAGCCCACAAATCCTTCCGGTAATCCTCTCTGTGTTGTAGTAGGAGACAATAGATGTCCCCAAGTGTAGGGAATCCTGTGACGGGCCAGCTGGGGGGTAACCAACAGCAGATGTACGGTCCCTCCCCACATCCTAATCAGAGAATGAAGCTGCCCCCAGTTGAGAGTGATTCTTTGGAGTAAGCTCAGTCCCATCCGGATCCCATATTAATTCATCTTCTACCTCCGATGAGGGGGCAGGATGGATTACATCTTGATCGAATGCTGCCAGCACCAGACCCTTAGCTTGTTCCACTGGATGGCTACCGCTCCTGCCCCTCCG
This sequence comes from Lissotriton helveticus, assembly GCF_964261635.1. NCBI lineage: Eukaryota > Metazoa > Chordata > Amphibia > Caudata > Salamandridae > Lissotriton > Lissotriton helveticus. The sequence continues at coordinate 307,102,233 of NC_136068.1, read as the reverse complement.
TTTGGATGAAGTAGCTGAAGAGTCAGAGCCCACAGATATCTTGCTACCGCCCAAATTGGAGACCTACACTGATTGAGCTGCTTGATCAAGGCCCACATGCAGTTACTGTCAGGGAGATCTGAAAAAGAAAAAAAAACTCTTTGCCGCCCTCTCCTATTGCTGCCTGCTCCGAACTGCCTGGGTACAGAACTGAGAAGCTTGAAGAAATTGTGGCGTAGTCTGTGAGCTCAAAAGAGGGCCCAGCTTCACACTGGAGAAAGTGCCCACAGGCACCTCAGGCAGATCACGTTGAGGTGGCAGGATGGAGATAGAGGGAGCCGTCTTGTTACTGAAAGATGTAGCTTCCTTAAGGACAGGGGAAAGGTGTTACTCACAGATGCGTCAGGCAGGCCTAAATCCTTGCCCGGGTCCATTGTCACTGCGGCCAAATTCAAAGGCAGACCTGCTAAGAAGGCATCCATTGAGTGCTAAGTACAGGGTAACCCATAGTCTTTTCCAGATCCTGTAGGCCCGATTTCATCTGAAATGCTTTCTAAGGTGCATATGATGAATACAACCTCCACTCTGTCCTTAGTATTCGAAGAGGAAACAAAAGAGCGTGTAGGGGCTTTATCCCCTTTCAGCCCACTACGGGTGCTCACAGAGTCATCACCCCCCCTTGACTGGTATTAAGTGCCTTTTCTCTAGCTTAGGAGAGGTGTCAGTACCTGCTCAACATATTTTCTTTGATGCTTTTGCGGGCATCCTGACCGAAATCATTGTAGTGCATCTACCACCTCCTTCCTTAATGCCGTGGGCATCCTCGTCTGTGCAACCTCTATTCTTGCCACCCAGAGGCACGGAGGCAGTCCTTAGCAGAGCTACAGCAGCTAGGAATTCAGGCATTCAGCAATGTTGCTTTGAAGCCTGGAGGAAGCACCCCTCCCCCCTGTAACCTGGGGGGGGCGCCAACTGGAGTACTCTTACTGGCTGCAGAGCAGAGTTTTTGTGCCCCCTCCTGCTGACATGTGAGGTGATAAGGTAGGGCCAATAGCGTGCTGCTATGTTCTAGTGCCTGTTTCAAGACCGGAACCAGTTAACGCTCCAATGCTGCCGGCTCCTGTCCTCAAGCTGCCGTACTGGGCAAAAGATCTACAGAGATCAAAGACCAAGGAATTCAGCTTTGAGGTCGCCGCTAAGTAGCTGAAAGAAGGGCAGGACTCCAGTGACCCAGGGTGGCCTGGCGGAGGGGCTCAAGCCTGCATAGATGCACCTTGCAGGCTCGGGGATTCCAGACCTCAGCACTGGTCTAACCACAGGCTGCCCTCTTTTTTTTTTTTTTAAACAGGTTTTATTGATAATTTCTGCAGGAGCATACCATAACAGTACAGTAATTTAGTTTGTTTCACTTGATATGAGCTCTTCCACATTATTCTCTTTTACTGCATATGTAATTAATCTGTATAGTCAAGTGAGGTTAAAACTATAACATTTACTTACTCACCCCCCTTCCCTAAGTCATCTTGGCAATAGATCTCCTGTGAGGTGCTGGATCCGGGAGTGTTATGAGCTTTCTATTTGTGTGTGCAGGGTGAAGTGATGCATTTTTAGTGAAGTAGTCGATAGCGTCTCGATTGTTTGGCGATTGCGAGTGTGTATTTAAGATTTACGTGTTTATATCAGGGGTGCCCACTTTATGTGGTTTCTCTTTCATCCTCCGAGTTTTCTAGGTCTGGATACTCAAGGTCACGTACTAGGGTCTCCCAGGCCTCACCTCCTGCCCATTACAGGATTTCTTTGCGTCAGGTGGGTAACTTGGGTTCCCCCTTCGATTTCCAGTTCCTGGTTATTTCTCGTTTTGCCAAGATATACGCTACATCTTGGAATTTGCTAGTGACTTTTGTTTTTGCGGAATGGGGAAACCAGCCTAAGAGACAACAAGCTGGCGAGCATGGCAGCTCCCTATCTATAACCTAGCCCACCGTCTGTACTACTACTTACCAGAATTCATGCAGCTGAGGACAGTCCCAAAGCATATGTAGGGTGTGGGCATGGAGTGTGCCGCATCGTGGACAAACCACGTCTTCAACCTAGAAATATCTGCTTATGCGTTCGTGGTCAGGTTTGCTCTATGCAGGACATAATAGTTTATCAGCTTGAAGCATGCCTTTCTGGATATCCTCGGTGTCCCAACTAGTATATTGTCCCTGTCTGGGGCCGGGCTCGGTATCCCCAAATCTCCTTCCCACTGGAGTCGCAGCTTCTCCAATGGGCGTAGTTTATCTGCGCGGAGCGCTCTATATAAGCAGGATACCGCTTTAATGGTGCCTGTGATAAGGCCATATAGTAGCAAGTCTTCTGGGATGGGGGTTCTGTGCTTCCCATTCGCCAATGCTTACCAATGGCTGCCATCAGTGCTCTATGCGGTAAGAAATGTCCCTGAGGTAACCCAAACTCCGCCCGGAACTTTTCAAACTGTAACATCTCGGATTCCCTGTAAAGGTCACCTACTTTTGTCGCCCCAGCTGCCGCCCATGCTTCTAAAGCCAGCCAGTTCCCTCCATGTGGAAGGGCTTTTAGCATATCTATGGGGATGTCTGGTGAGGATGTATGACATATTATCGACAGACATAATATAGACATACAAAAATATCGACCAAAAAATATCGACATAAAAAATATCAAGGTTGTATCTACATAAAGGTAAGTTCAAAAATATCGGAAAAAAATATCGTAGTACAAAAATATCGAAGTAAAAAATATCGTTTTTTTAAATGCATGAATAATAATGTAAAAATAATTTGAAAATACATATAATTAAAACAATTATAGATATAAACATTAAAACATATTTAAAAAATATTAACTAATACAAATACATTTAAAATACATTTAAAACTCTACACATAAATTAATATATATACTTACTCCACATATTGCATGAGTAGGGAAAGCGCTGGATAGCGTAGGGGTAAAAATTACTATTTCCACTCCAGAGGGTGCAACAGTAGGGAAAGCGCTGGATAGCGTAGGGGTAAAAATTACTATTCCCACTCCAGAGGGTGCAACAGTAGGGAAAGCGTTGGATAGCGTAGGGGTAAAAATGACTATTCCCACTCCAGAGGGTGCAACAGTAGGGAAAGCGTTGGATAGCGTAGGGGTAAAAATTACTATTCCCACTCCAGAGGGTGCAACAGTAGGGAAAGCGTTGGATAGCGTAGGGGTAGAAATTACTATTCCCACTCCAGAGGGTGCAACAGAAGGGAAAGCGTTGGATAGCATAGGGGTAAAAATTACTATTCCCACTCCAGAGGGTGCAACAGTAGGGAAAGCGTTGGATATCGAAGGCATTATATTAACATACATATCAATTACATATTTAAACATTTTTTTTTTAAATGAATATTTTATTTACAAAAATATATTACTAAATACCAAATTCTAAAAATAATATTTACTTAAATACAAAATATTACTTCCCACGCTACTCCCCCTTTAACACACAACACACAACACACTACACGTACAAACAAACACAATTAATCAAAATATCCATTAATAAATTAACAATTATTATTATTAAATTGATATAATTATAAATTAAGTAATTAACAAATATTAATTACCAATTAATCATGAATGACCAAATAGTAATTAATTAGCAAAAAATGACAATAAGAATAAACATTATTTTTATGAAATAATTAAAAAAAATACTAATTAACAATTAATTAATTAACAATTAATTAATAATAAATACCAATAAATAAATACAATCTCTTTAATTAATTGAATTGAATTATTTCACACCCTATTCCCCTATAAACCCACAACCCACTACACATAAATAAATCACATCAAAATATTAATTATCATTTAATCACTTAATAATAAATAATTACCAATTAATTATTGATTAACAATAATAACAAATTAAAAATATTAATACATTAAATCTAATTAATTTAATTAACTAATTAATATTAATTACCAATTAATTATTAATGAACAATTAAATATTAATCAATAATATTAAAAATGTATTAATACATGAATTATAATTAAATTACTTCCCACCCTATTCCCCTATAAACCCACAACCTGCTCTGATACTAAAACGTAAAATGTAAACAAAATTACTAATTTCTAAACATACATTAAAAAACATGTTTAACAAACATAAAATACATATAAAAATACATAACACTAAACAAAATTTCGATATTAGTAATATCGATATATTTGATATCGATATTACTGACTTAGATATTACTTACCTTAAAGTCGATATTCTGTCCATCGATATTACAGCACATCGATATTCTGTACCATCGAAATCAAAACATCGATATTGTTGTATATCGATATTTTAAACTAGATATTTTGGCTACTCACCGTCTGGTGAGTGTGGGATCCGCACTCCCATTCTCTGCAGTCCTCTGCTCCTGCATTTGGTTTGTACTTTAATCTCTTTGGGGTCTCCTGCTGTTGGTCTGCTCACCCTGAGAAATACCCGCAATAAGTCAGTCAGTGATGCCCTAGCCTGTCTGAGAGCGTCTACCTGTTGCCGCTCTATTGCTATATTGCACACTAGCCACTGCAGCTGAGCTGCTTTGTAGTAGGTTGCAAAGTTCAGGGTCACCAGTCCGTTTTCAGTCACGGGTCTCTGCATTAGTGCAAGTGCAACTCTATGGCATACAGTGCCCCAAATAAAGGTTCGGAACTGGGAATTGAGGTCTCTAAAGAATGCTGTCAGGATCCACAGCGGGAGTGCATTAAAGTAATACAGTAGGCGGGGAAGTGCTACCATTTTATGGAGTGCAATTCTACTGGCTACTGAGAGCGGTAAAGTCCACCAAAAGTCCATAGCCGTACGCAAGCCCCAGTATGCCCTTTCTATATGGCCCTCATAAAAGTCCGACCAGTATATGGACCCCCAGATATGGTAAGAATCTGGGTTCCCATTGTAGTCATGCCAGGTCTTGGCCCGTTCATGTCACCGGGAAAAGTCAGGATTTTGGCCAGCTCACCTTAAGTCCAGATATGGAGTCAAACCTTTCCAGCAGGTTGCGGGCTCCCGTCAAGTTTTCGTCTCCTCCCCTTAAAAATAGTAACAGGTAATCATCATATAATGCTATATGATGGTAATCCTGTTTGATTTTCAGACCCTCGCATGAGCGCACCATTCTGGCTGCTATGGCAAGGGGCTCCATAGCTAGGGGAAATAATAGGGGGGAAAGTGGGCATCCTTGTCTAGTGCCGCGTCCTACCGGCCAACTCAGCGATACTGTCCTTCCTGTGCATACTCTGGTGATAGGTCTAGTGTATAAGAGTCTGATCCACCTGATGAATCCCTCCCCTAGTCCCATACTTTGCATTATCTCGTATAGATAGGGTCATTCGAAGCTGTCAAAAGCTTTCTCTATGTCTATGGCAAAAATCGTGGTGTGTTCCTTGTTTGCCTCTAGGATGGATAGTAAGCGCCTGAAGTTTCCTGCTGTACTGCGTGTCGGGATAAACCCCGCTTGGTCCTTGTGCACTAGGGTAGTCATGAGGGGCAGGAGGCAGGTGGCGGGGATCCTGCTTAAAATCTTGTAGTCCATATTGAGGATCGATAGCGGCCGGTAGGCTGTCTTATCGTGAGGGGCTAAATTTAGTTGAAGATGAGAACTATAACCGCTTCCCTCGTATTGTCTGGCAGGGAGCATGTCTCAACATCCGCTTCGTAGAGTGCTAGGAGGTAGGGAGTTAGTTCCACTGAGTATGCAGCGTAGAACTCCACAGGGAGCCCGTCTGTACAAGGGGTTTTATTGCATGCCATGTGTTTAATAGCGGTACAAAAGGGGGTGGTGATGGACGGAACATCTGAACCAATCAAACACTCGCACCCAGTCAAAATATCTGGGTTTGATCCATCACCATTCTTTAGCCCACTCTGCCACCCCAGTTCAGACATGGCTATATGCAAATCAGTCTGACCCTGTGCCTCATGGGAACAGTCCATCCGGAACTGCCAAGCCATGCCTTCCCTGGACCGGAAACAAGCTTCCGAGGACCGGTTTCTGGCATTCCAGCCGTCTTCAGCCCGGCTTGCTTGAATCCAGTGGCGAAGTGAGCAAGGGACTCACGTCTGAGCATACCCTGCCACACTTATGGCGGCCAAAGCGGTACAAAAGGGGGTGGTGATGGACAGAGCATCTGAACCAATCAAACACTCACACCCAGTCAAAAGATCTGGGTTCTATCCATCACCATTCTTTAACCCACTCTGCCACCCCAGTTCAGACATGGCTATATGCAAATCAGTCTGACCCTGTGCCTCATGGGAACAGTCCATCCCGAACTGCCAAGCCATGCCTTCCCTGGACCGGAAACAAGCTTCCAAGGACCGGTTTCTGGCATTCCAGCCGTCTTCAGCCCGGCTTGCTTGAATCCAGTGGCAAAGTGAGCAAGGGACTCACGTCTGAGCATACCCTGCCACACTTATGGCGGCCAAAGCGGTACAAAAGGGGGTGGTGATGGATGGAGCATCTGAACCAATCAAACACTCACACCCAGTCAAAAGATCTGGGTTTGATCCATCACCATTCTTTAGCCCGCTCTGCCACCCCAGTTCAGACATGGCTATATGCAAATCAGTCTGACCCTGTGCCTCATGGGAACAGTCCATCCCGAACTGCCAAGCCATGCCTTCCCTGGACCGGAAACAAGCTTCCGAGGACTGGTTTCTGGCATTCCAGCCGTCTTCAGCCCGGCTTGCTTGAATCCAGTGGCAAAGTGAGCAAGGGACTCACGTCTGAGCATACCCTGCCACACTTATGGCGGCCAAAGCGGTAGAAAAGGGGGTGGTGATGGACGGAGCATCTGAACCAATCAAACACTCACACCCAGTCAAAAGATCTGGGTTTGATCCATCACCATTCTTTAGCCCACAAGGCCACCCCAGTTCAGACATGGCTATATGCAAATCAGTCTGACCCTGTGCCTCATGGGAACAGTCCATCCCGAACTGCCAAGCCATGCCTTCCCTGGACCGGAAACAAGCTTCCGAGGACCGGTTTCTGGCATTCCAGCCTTCTTCAGCCCGGCTTGCTTGAATCCAGTGGCAAAGTGAGCAAGGGACTCACGTCTGAGCATAACCTGCCACACTTATGGCGGCCAAAGCGGTACAAAAGGGGGTGGTGATGGAGGCAGCATCTGAACCAATCAAACACTCACACCCAGTCAAAAGATCTGGGTTTGATCCATCACCATTCTTTAGCCCACTCTGCCACCCCAGTTCAGACATGGCTATATGCAAATCAGTCTGACCCTGTGCCTCATGGGAACAGTCCATCCCGAACTGCCAAGCCATGCCTTCCCTGGACCGGAAACAAGCTTCCAAGGACCGGTTTCTGGCATTCCAGCCGTCTTCAGCCCGGCTTGCTTGAATCCAGTGGCAAAGTGAGCAAGGGACTCACGTCTGAGCATATGTAGGGTGTGGGCATGGAGTGTGCCGCATCGTGGACAAACCACGTCTTCAACCTAGAAATATCTGCTTATGCGTTCGGGGTCAGGTTTGCTCTATGCAGGACATAATAGTTTATCAGCTTGAAGCATGCCTTTCTTGGATATCCTCGGTGTCCCAACTAGTATATTGTCCCAGTCTGTGGCCGGGCTCGGTATCCCCAAATCTCCTTCCCACTGGAGTCGCAGCTTCTCCAATGGGCGTAGTTTATCTGCGCGGAGCGCTCTATATAAACAGGATACCGCTTTAATGGTGCCTGTGATAAGGCCATATAGTAGCAAGTCTGCTGCGATGTGGGTTCCGTGCTTCCCATTCGCCAATGCTTACCAATGGCTGCCATCAGTGCTCTATGCGGTAAGAAATGTCCCTGAGGTAACCCAAACTCCGCCCGGAACTTTTCAAACTGTAACATCTCGGATTCCCTGTAAAGGTCACCTACTTTTGTCGCCCCAGCTTCCGCCCATGCTTCTAAAGCCAGCCAGTTCCCTCCATGTGGAAGGGCTTTTAGCATATCTATGGGGATGTCTGGTGAGGATGTATGACATAATATCGACAGACATAATATAGACATACAAAAATATCGACAAAAAAATATCAACATCAAAAATATCGAAGTTGTATCTACATAAAGGTAAGTACAAAAATATCGGAAAAAAATATCGTTTTTTTAAATGTATGAATAATAATGTAAAAATAATTTAAAAATACATATAATTGAAAAAACTATAGATATAAACATTAAAACATATTTAAAAAATAATAACTAATACAAATACATTTAAAATAAATTTAAAACTCTACACATAAATTAATATATATACTTACTCCACATATTGCATGAGTAGGGAAATCGCTGGATAGCGTAGGGGTAAAAATTACTATTCCCACTCCAGAGGGTGCAACAGTAGGGAAAGCGCTGGATAGCGTAGGGGTAAAAATTACTATTCCCACTCCAGAGGGTGCAACAGCAGGGAAATCGTTGGATAGTGTAGGGGTAAAAATTACTATTCCCACTCCAGAGGGTGCAACAGTAGGGAAATCGTTGGATAGCGTAGGGGTAAAAATTACTATTCCCACTCCGGAGGGTGCAACAGTAGGGAAAGCGTTGGATAGCGTAGGGGTAGAAATTACTATTCCCACTCCAGAGGGTGCAACAGAAGGGAAAGCGTTGGATAGCATAGGGGTAAAAATTACTATTCCCACTCCAGAGGGTGCAACAGTAGGGAAAGCGTTGGATATCGAAGGCATTATATTAACATACATATCAATTACATATTTAAAAAAAATAAAAATAAATGAATATTTTATTTACAAAAATATATTACTAAATACCAAATATTTAAAAATAATATTTACTTAAATAACAAAATATTACTTCCCACGCTACTCCCCCTTTAACACACAACACACTACACGTACAAACAAACACAATTAATCAAAATATCCATTAATAAATTAACAATTATTATTATTAAATTGATGTAATTATAAATTAAGTAATTAACAAATATTAATTACCAATTAATCATTAATGACCAAATAGTAATTAATTAGCAAAAAATGACAATAAGAATAAACATTATTTTTATGAAATAATTTAAAAAATACTAATTAACAATTAATTAATTAACAATTAATTAATAATAAATACCAATAAATAAATACAATCCCTTTAATTAATTGAATTGAATTATTTCACACCGTATTCCCCTATAAACCCACAACCCACTACACATAAATAAATCACATCAAAATATTAATTATCATTTAATCACTTAAAAATAAATAATTACCAATTAATTATTGATTAACAATAACATAAAATTAATACATTAAATCTAATTAATTTAATCAACTAATTAATATTAATTAATTACCAATTAATTATGAATTAACACATAAATATTAATCAATCATATTAAAAATATATTAAATAATTAATTATAATTAAATTACTTCCCACCCTATTCCCCTATAAACCCACAACCTGCTCTGATACTAAAACGTAAAATGTAAACAAAATTACTAATTTCTAAATATACATTAAAAAACATGTTTAACAAACATAAAATACATATAAAAATACATAACACTAAACAAAATTTCGATATTAGTAACATCTATATATTTGATATCGATATTACTAACTTAGATATTACTTACCTTAAAGTCGATATTCTGTCCATCGATATTACAGCACATCGATATTCTGTACCATCGAAATTAAAACATCGATATTGTTGTATATCGATATTTTAAACTCGATATTTTGGCTACTCACCGTCTGGTGAGTGTGGGATCTGCACTCCCATTCTCTGCAGTCCTCGGCGCCTGCATTTGGTTTGTACTTTAATCTCTTTAGGGTCTCCTGCTGTTGGTCTGCTCACCCTGAGAAATACCAGCAATAAGTCAGTCAGCGATGCCCTAGCCTGTCTGAGAGCGTCTACCTGTTGCCGATCTATTGCTATATTGCACACTAGCCACTGCCGCTGAGCTGCTTTGTAGTAGGTTTCAAAGTTCAGGGTCACCAGTCCGCTTTCAGTCACGGGTCTCTGCATTAGTGCAAGTGCAACTCTATGGCATACAGTGCCCCAAATGAAGGTTCGGAACTGGGAATTGAGGTCTCTAAAGAATGCTGTCAGGATCCACAGCGGGAGTGCATGAAAGTAATACAGTAGGCGGGGAAGTGCTACCATTTTATGGAGTGCAATTCTACTGGCTACTGAGAGCGGTAAAGTCCACCAAAAGTCCATAGCCGTACGCAAGCCCCAGTATGCCCTTTCTATATGGCCCTCATAAAAGTCCGACCAGTATATGGACCCCCAGATATGGTAAGAATCTGGGTTCCCATTGTAGTCATGCCAGGTCTTGGCCCGTTCATGTCACCGGGAAAAGTCAGGATTTTGGCCAGCTCACCTTAATCCAGATATGGAGTCAAACCTTTCCAGCAGGTTGCGGGCTCCCGTCAAGTTTTCGTCTCCTCCCCTTAAAAATAGTAACAGGTAATCAGCATATAATGCTATATGATGGTAATCCTGTTTGATTTTCAGACCCTCGCATGAGTGCACCATTCTGGCTGCTATGGCAAGGGGCTCCATAGCTAGGGGAAATAATAGGAGGGAAAGTGGGCATCCTTGTCTAGTGCCGCGTCCTACCGGCCAACTCAGCGACACTGTCCTTCCTGTGCATACTCTGGTGATATGTCTAGTGTATAAGAGTCTGGCCCACCTGATGAATCCCTCCCCTAGTCCCATACTTCGCATTATCTCGTATAGATAGGGTCATTCGAAGCTGTCAAAAGCTTTCTCTATGTCTATGGCAAAAATCGTGGTGTGTTCCTCGTTTGCCTCTAGGATGGATAGTAAGCGCCTGAAGTTTCCTGCTGTACTGTGCGTCGGGATAAACCCCGCTTGGTCCTTGTGCACTAGGGTAGTCATGAGGGGCAGGAGGCAGGTGGCGGGATCCTGCTTAAAATCTTGTAGTCCATATTGAGGATCGATAGCGGCCGGTAGGCCGTCTTATCGTGAGGGGCTAAATTTAGTTGAAGATGAGAACTATAACCGCTTCCCTCGTATTGTCTGGCAGGGAGCATGTCTCAACATCCGCTTCGTAGAGCGCTAGGAGGTAGGGAGTTAGTTCCACTGAGTATGCAGCGTAGAACTCCATAGGGAGCCCGTCTATACTAGGGGTTTTATTGCGTGCCATGTGTTTAATAGCGGTACAAAAGGGGGTGGTGATGGACGGAGCATCTGAACCAATCAAACACTCACACCCAGTCAAAAGATCTGGGTTTGATCCATCACCATTCTTTAGCCCACTCTGCCACCCCAGTTCAGACATGGCTATATGCAAATCAGTCTGACCCTGTGCCTCATGGGAACAGTCCATCCCGAACTGCCAAGCCATGCCTTCCCTGGACCGGAAACAGGCTTCCGAGAACCGGTTTCTGGCATTCCAGCCGTCTTCAGCCCGGCTTGCTTGAATCCAGTGGCAAAGTGAGCAATGGACTCACGTCTGAGCATACCCTGCCACACTTATGGCGGCCAAAGCGGTACAAAAGGGGGTGGTGATGGACGGAGCATCTGAACCAATCAAACACTCACACCCAGTCAAAAGATCTGGGTTTTATCCATCATTATTCTTTAGCCCACTCTGCCACCTCAGTTCAGACATGGCTATATGCAAATCAGTCTGACCCTGTGCCTCATGGGAACAGTCCATCCCGAACTGCCAAGCCATGCCATCCCTGGACCGGAAACAAGCTTCTGAGGACCGGTTTCTGGCATTCCAGCCGTCTTCAGCCCGGCTTGCTTGAATCCAGTGGCAAAGTGAGCAAGGGACTCACGTCTGAGCATACCCTGCCACACTTATGGCGGCCAAAGCGGTACAAAAGGGGGTGGTGATGGATGGAGCATCTGAACCAATCAAACACTCACACCCAGTCAAAAGATCTGGGTTTGATCCATCACCATTCTTTAGCCCGCTCTGCCACCCCAGTTCAGACATGGCTATATGCAAATCAGTCTGACCCTGTGCCTCATGGGAACAGTCCATCCCGAACTGCCAAGCCATGCCTTCCCTGGACCGGAAACAAGCTTCCGAGGACTGGTTTCTGGCATTCCAGCCGTCTTCAGCCCGGCTTGCTTGAATCCAGTGGCAAAGTGAGCAAGGGACTCACGTCTGAGCATACCCTGCCACACTTATGGCGGCCAAAGCGGTAGAAAAGGGGGTGGTGATGGACGGAGCATCTGAACCAATCAAACACTCACACCCAGTCAAAAGATCTGGGTTTGATCCATCACCATTCTTTAGCCCACACTGCCACCCCAGTTCAGACATGGCTATATGCAAATCAGTCTGACCCTGTGCCTCATGGGAACAGTCCATCCCGAACTGCCAAGCCATGCCTTCCCTGGACCGGAAACAAGCTTCCGAGGACCGGTTTCTGGCATTCCAGCCTTCTTCAGCCCGGCTTGCTTGAATCCAGTGGCAAAGTGAGCAAGGGACTCACGTCTGAGCATAACCTGCCACACTTATGGCGGCCAAAGCGGTACAAAAGGGGGTGGTGATGGAGGCAGCATCTGAACCAATCAAACACTCACACCCAGTCAAAAGATCTGGGTTTGATCCATCACCATTCTTTAGCCCACTCTGCCACCCCAGTTCAGACATGGCTATATGCAAATCAGTCTGACCCTGTGCCTCATGGGAACAGTCCATCCCGAACTGCCAAGCCATGCCTTCCCTGGACCGGAAACAAGCTTCCAAGGACCGGTTTCTGGCATTCCAGCCGTCTTCAGCCCGGCTTGCTTGAATCCAGTGGCAAAGTGAGCAAGGGACTCACGTCTGAGCATATGTAGGGTGTGGGCATGGAGTGTGCCGCATCGTGGACAAACCACGTCTTCAACCTAGAAATATCTGCTTATGCGTTCGGGGTCAGGTTTGCTCTATGCAGGACATAATAGTTTATCAGCTTGAAGCATGCCTTTCTTGGATATCCTCGGTGTCCCAACTAGTATATTGTCCCAGTCTGTGGCCGGGCTCGGTATCCCCAAATCTCCTTCCCACTGGAGTCGCAGCTTCTCCAATGGGCGTAGTTTATCTGCGCGGAGCGCTCTATATAAACAGGATACCGCTTTAATGGTGCCTGTGATAAGGCCATATAGTAGCAAGTCTGCTGCGATGTGGGTTCCGTGCTTCCCATTCGCCAATGCTTACCAATGGCTGCCATCAGTGCTCTATGCGGTAAGAAATGTCCCTGAGGTAACCCAAACTCCGCCCGGAACTTTTCAAACTGTAACATCTCGGATTCCCTGTAAAGGTCACCTACTTTTGTCGCCCCAGCTTCCGCCCATGCTTCTAAAGCCAGCCAGTTCCCTCCATGTGGAAGGGCTTTTAGCATATCTATGGGGATGTCTGGTGAGGATGTATGACATAATATCGACAGACATAATATAGACATACAAAAATATCGACAAAAAAATATCAACATCAAAAATATCGAAGTTGTATCTACATAAAGGTAAGTACAAAAATATCGGAAAAAAATATCGTTTTTTTAAATGTATGAATAATAATGTAAAAATAATTTAAAAATACATATAATTGAAAAAACTATAGATATAAACATTAAAACATATTTAAAAAATAATAACTAATACAAATACATTTAAAATAAATTTAAAACTCTACACATAAATTAATATATATACTTACTCCACATATTGCATGAGTAGGGAAATCGCTGGATAGCGTAGGGGTAAAAATTACTATTCCCACTCCAGAGGGTGCAACAGTAGGGAAAGCGCTGGATAGCGTAGGGGTAAAAATTACTATTCCCACTCCAGAGGGTGCAACAGCAGGGAAATCGTTGGATAGTGTAGGGGTAAAAATTACTATTCCCACTCCAGAGGGTGCAACAGTAGGGAAATCGTTGGATAGCGTAGGGGTAAAAATTACTATTCCCACTCCGGAGGGTGCAACAGTAGGGAAAGCGTTGGATAGCGTAGGGGTAGAAATTACTATTCCCACTCCAGAGGGTGCAACAGAAGGGAAAGCGTTGGATAGCATAGGGGTAAAAATTACTATTCCCACTCCAGAGGGTGCAACAGTAGGGAAAGCGTTGGATATCGAAGGCATTATATTAACATACATATCAATTACATATTTAAAAAAAATAAAAATAAATGAATATTTTATTTACAAAAATATATTACTAAATACCAAATATTTAAAAATAATATTTACTTAAATAACAAAATATTACTTCCCACGCTACTCCCCCTTTAACACACAACACACTACACGTACAAACAAACACAATTAATCAAAATATCCATTAATAAATTAACAATTATTATTATTAAATTGATGTAATTATAAATTAAGTAATTAACAAATATTAATTACCAATTAATCATTAATGACCAAATAGTAATTAATTAGCAAAAAATGACAATAAGAATAAACATTATTTTTATGAAATAATTTAAAAAATACTAATTAACAATTAATTAATTAACAATTAATTAATAATAAATACCAATAAATAAATACAATCCCTTTAATTAATTGAATTGAATTATTTCACACCGTATTCCCCTATAAACCCACAACCCACTACACATAAATAAATCACATCAAAATATTAATTATCATTTAATCACTTAAAAATAAATAATTACCAATTAATTATTGATTAACAATAACATAAAATTAATACATTAAATCTAATTAATTTAATCAACTAATTAATATTAATTAATTACCAATTAATTATGAATTAACACATAAATATTAATCAATCATATTAAAAATATATTAAATAATTAATTATAATTAAATTACTTCCCACCCTATTCCCCTATAAACCCACAACCTGCTCTGATACTAAAACGTAAAATGTAAACAAAATTACTAATTTCTAAATATACATTAAAAAACATGTTTAACAAACATAAAATACATATAAAAATACATAACACTAAACAAAATTTCGATATTAGTAACATCTATATATTTGATATCGATATTACTAACTTAGATATTACTTACCTTAAAGTCGATATTCTGTCCATCGATATTACAGCACATCGATATTCTGTACCATCGAAATTAAAACATCGATATTGTTGTATATCGATATTTTAAACTCGATATTTTGGCTACTCACCGTCTGGTGAGTGTGGGATCTGCACTCCCATTCTCTGCAGTCCTCGGCGCCTGCATTTGGTTTGTACTTTAATCTCTTTAGGGTCTCCTGCTGTTGGTCTGCTCACCCTGAGAAATACCAGCAATAAGTCAGTCAGCGATGCCCTAGCCTGTCTGAGAGCGTCTACCTGTTGCCGATCTATTGCTATATTGCACACTAGCCACTGCCGCTGAGCTGCTTTGTAGTAGGTTTCAAAGTTCAGGGTCACCAGTCCGCTTTCAGTCACGGGTCTCTGCATTAGTGCAAGTGCAACTCTATGGCATACAGTGCCCCAAATGAAGGTTCGGAACTGGGAATTGAGGTCTCTAAAGAATGCTGTCAGGATCCACAGCGGGAGTGCATGAAAGTAATACAGTAGGCGGGGAAGTGCTACCATTTTATGGAGTGCAATTCTACTGGCTACTGAGAGCGGTAAAGTCCACCAAAAGTCCATAGCCGTACGCAAGCCCCAGTATGCCCTTTCTATATGGCCCTCATAAAAGTCCGACCAGTATATGGACCCCCAGATATGGTAAGAATCTGGGTTCCCATTGTAGTCATGCCAGGTCTTGGCCCGTTCATGTCACCGGGAAAAGTCAGGATTTTGGCCAGCTCACCTTAATCCAGATATGGAGTCAAACCTTTCCAGCAGGTTGCGGGCTCCCGTCAAGTTTTCGTCTCCTCCCCTTAAAAATAGTAACAGGTAATCAGCATATAATGCTATATGATGGTAATCCTGTTTGATTTTCAGACCCTCGCATGAGTGCACCATTCTGGCTGCTATGGCAAGGGGCTCCATAGCTAGGGGAAATAATAGGAGGGAAAGTGGGCATCCTTGTCTAGTGCCGCGTCCTACCGGCCAACTCAGCGACACTGTCCTTCCTGTGCATACTCTGGTGATATGTCTAGTGTATAAGAGTCTGGCCCACCTGATGAATCCCTCCCCTAGTCCCATACTTCGCATTATCTCGTATAGATAGGGTCATTCGAAGCTGTCAAAAGCTTTCTCTATGTCTATGGCAAAAATCGTGGTGTGTTCCTCGTTTGCCTCTAGGATGGATAGTAAGCGCCTGAAGTTTCCTGCTGTACTGTGCGTCGGGATAAACCCCGCTTGGTCCTTGTGCACTAGGGTAGTCATGAGGGGCAGGAGGCAGGTGGCGGGATCCTGCTTAAAATCTTGTAGTCCATATTGAGGATCGATAGCGGCCGGTAGGCCGTCTTATCGTGAGGGGCTAAATTTAGTTGAAGATGAGAACTATAACCGCTTCCCTCGTATTGTCTGGCAGGGAGCATGTCTCAACATCCGCTTCGTAGAGCGCTAGGAGGTAGGGAGTTAGTTCCACTGAGTATGCAGCGTAGAACTCCATAGGGAGCCCGTCTATACTAGGGGTTTTATTGCGTGCCATGTGTTTAATAGCGGTACAAAAGGGGGTGGTGATGGACGGAGCATCTGAACCAATCAAACACTCACACCCAGTCAAAAGATCTGGGTTTGATCCATCACCATTCTTTAGCCCACTCTGCCACCCCAGTTCAGACATGGCTATATGCAAATCAGTCTGACCCTGTGCCTCATGGGAACAGTCCATCCCGAACTGCCAAGCCATGCCTTCCCTGGACCGGAAACAGGCTTCCGAGAACCGGTTTCTGGCATTCCAGCCGTCTTCAGCCCGGCTTGCTTGAATCCAGTGGCAAAGTGAGCAATGGACTCACGTCTGAGCATACCCTGCCACACTTATGGCGGCCAAAGCGGTACAAAAGGGGGTGGTGATGGACGGAGCATCTGAACCAATCAAACACTCACACCCAGTCAAAAGATCTGGGTTTTATCCATCATTATTCTTTAGCCCACTCTGCCACCTCAGTTCAGACATGGCTATATGCAAATCAGTCTGACCCTGTGCCTCATGGGAACAGTCCATCCCGAACTGCCAAGCCATGCCATCCCTGGACCGGAAACAAGCTTCTGAGGACCGGTTTCTGGCATTCCAGCCGTCTTCAGCCCGGCTTGCTTGAATCCAGTGGCAAAGTGAGCAAGGGACTCACGTCTGAGCATACCCTGCCACACTTATGGCGGCCAAAGCGGTACAAAAGGGGGTGGTGATGGACGGAGCATCTGAACCAATCAAACACTCACACCCAGTCAAAAGATCTGGGTTTGATCCATCACCATTATTTAGCCCACTCTGCCACCCCAGTTCAGACATGGCTATATGCAAATCAGTCTGACCCTGTGCCTCATGGGAACAGTCCATCCCGAACTGCCAAGCCATGCCTTCCCTGGACCGGAAATAAGCTTCCGAGGCCTGGTTTCTGGCATTCCAGCCGTCTTCAGCCCGGCTTGCTTGAATCCAGTGGCAAAGTGAGCAAGGGACTCACGTCTGAGCATACCCTGCCACACTTATGGCGGCCAAAGCGGTACAAAAGGGGGTGGTGATGGACGGAGCATCTGAACCAATCAAACACTCACACCCAGTCAAAAGATCTGGGTTTGATCCATCACCATTCTTTAGCCAACTCTGCCACCCCAGTTCAGACATGGCTATATGCAAATCAGTCTGACCCTGTGCCTCATGGGAACAGTCCATCCCGAACTGCCAAGCCATGCCTTCCCTGGACCGGAAACAAGCTTCCGAGGACCGGTTTCTGGCATTCCAGCCGTCTTCAGCCCGGCTTGCTTAAATCCAGTGGCAAAGTGAGCAAGGGACTCACGCCTGACCATACCCTGCCACACTTATGGCGGCCAGAGCGGTACAAAAGGGGGTGGTGATGGACGGAGCATCTGAACCAATCAAACACTCACATCCAGTCAAAAGATCTGGGTTTGATCCATCACCATTCTTTAGCCCACTCTGCCACCCCAGTTCAGACATGGCTATATGCAAATCAGTCTGACCCTGTGCCTCATGGGAACAGTCCATCCCGAACTGCCAAGCCATGCCTTCCCTGGACCGGAAACAAGCTTCCGAGGACCGGTTTCTGGCATTCCAGCCGTCTTCAGCCCGGCTTGCTTGAATCCAGTGGCAAAGTGAGCAAGGGACTCACGCCTGACCATACCCTGCCACACTTATGGCGGCCAAAGCGGTACAAAAGGGGGTGGTGATGGACGGAGCATCTGAACCAATCAAACACTCACACCCAGTCAAAAGACCTGAGTTTGATCCATCATTGATGTGTTTAATAGCAGCAGTAATCTCATGGGTAGTTATGTTCCCCCATAAGGCATCTACTTCGTCTGTTATGATCTGCGGAATCTGGAGGTCGGCCAGGAATGTTTGTGGTAACTCATGTGTGGTCGAGCTGGTATAGAGGACGGAGTAGCAAACTACAAATGCGTCATTCATTTCTTCTGGTGTGTGTATTCTGCTTCCCCCTCAGTCTCTAATTTTAGGATGGGAGAGCCTTGTTTGTTGGGAATAGACAGCCATGCCAACAGAGAGCTCGATTTATCTCTTTTGGCGTGGGTCTTGTCCATATCATTCATATAGTCAAAGCATCTCAGTCTCTCCACCTGCGGCTCTACTTCCTCCTTGGCTGTTAGGATCTCCGGCTGGAGCTCTGGGAATCCCGGTCGCCTACGCTCAATGTCTCTCAGGCGGTCCTCTGCCCTCTTGACCTCAGCCAATAAGGTCAGTCTAAACCCTTTGGTTTCAGCAATGCAGTGCCCGTGTGTCACAGCCTTAAAGGCGCCCCATTCAATTTGGGGAGTAGACGCTGGCCCTGTGTTTTTGATAAAATATTGGGTGATCTTCGTTCTAATCATTTCCTGGGACATCTGGTCCTCCAACAGTTCTGCTTCTATGTGGGTACGGAGGGCCTAGGGCGTGCCCACCTTAAGTGTAGTAGCACAGGGTTGTGATCTGAGACAGTACGGGGTAGGTATTCAGTCACCCCAATGAGGCTGTGTATTTCAAGATTAGAAAGGTACAGATGGAGGTGCACGTGGACCTCGTGGAGGCCAGAAAATAAGGAGTAGTCTTGATCATACTGGTTGTGGCATCCCCAGGAGTCTATCAGGTTCCATTGCTGCTGCCAATCAAAGAACATTTTAGCCGTGCGGGTCGTTTGGGAGTCTCATAGAGGGGGTTGTGATCGGTCCAGCTGGGTATCGGAGACACAATTAAAGTCCCCTCCAATCAATGTCTATGTCGTGAGCCATGGGGCTAGGTGTCGTGATAGTGTCACAAAGAAGTCACCCTGTTCAGTGTTGGGGGCATATATGCTGATCAATGATAGGTCTTTTCCCGTCAGGTAGCCTCTTATGGCTACATATACCCCTTTGTGTCAATTATAGTATCTGTAACTTGTAATGGGACTCCTGCTCGTATCCATATAAGTACTCCTCATGCATAGGCTGAGTATGTGGTAAAGTATGCCTCTCCCCTCCAACTCCTCTTTAGTGCTTGACCCTCTGTTTGGGTGAGTGCTATGTGTACCCTTCTTCTGTGCAGGTAAGAGAATACCTTGTATTGTTTAGTCATTGTATGCATACCACTGACATTCCACGTCAAACACTTTTATATCAGATTGTTAGCCATCTACATGCTTAACGAAGAGAGCAATGTCCCTTTTTCATCCATCCTGCGCTTCCATCGTCCATCTGCGGCATGCCTCAGCACAGTTTGTGTAATCCGCTAGTATGACTCGCTAATCCCCACCCTTAAGAGTAACATCCAACCACCCCAACTCCCACTCCCAGGACAAGTAGCAACACGCTATTTGTCCAAACCATGGTAGTGTTCCATAAAGTTCGTAAAAAATGTTCATAACGTTCTGTAGCTAGGGGGGTTCCTCGTGATGTTCTCAGGCGGCCAGTCCCTCATCCGGCATGATTACTTGTGGTATGGCACACTGCTCAGGATAAATGTCCAGGGTGCTTTCAGAGTTCCGTAACTTGGTTGGGCAGCGGTGCACAGGGTCTCAGTTCATATGTGGTGAATGAGGAGTGTCTATGGCCTCTTATGATCTCGTCCGCCGTGCCCGAGATGACTGTGGGCAATTCAAGGCTAGTGTTCTCAGACGCCATTGAGTCTCGGTCCGACTCATAGTCCGGAGGGAGGGACCTCCATTGTCTCCTGGTCTGTCTGTCTCCAATTCAGGCGAGTCACAGCTTCCACTACTCTTCGTCGTCCTAGCTTGGCTTCATCCTGGGAGGGCACGGCCGAGCTCCGTCGAGGTCGCAGTCCTTCAAAGGTCTTCGCTGGTGTTTCTGCTGTCTCCCTTCTGCAGCAGGTATCAGTCCGTTCTGGGTTTCTAACCAATCCCATGCTTCCTGAAGGGTTTGGAAAAACTGTGCTCGGCCTAGGGCCTCTACCCTCAATTTTGCTGGGAAGATCATAGCATACTGAAAGTTCATCTGTCTGAATGGTTTCTTGATGTCTCGATAGGATGCTCCTTGTGGTTGGGCATCTCTGGAGAAGTCCAGAAAGATGCGCACTGTTGTATTAGTGAACTTCGGTTCACCTCTCTTGCGCGCTTGGTCTAAGATGGAGTCTCAGTCCTTATAGTGGAAGAGGCACCCTATTATTGGTCGAGGAGGGGCTCCTGGTGGAGGGGGTCTGGCCGGTACTCGGTGTGCCCTAAGAACGGAGATAGGCCCTCAGGGGCAACGCTGGTTTGTAGCCGTTTCCCGACATATTGCCCTGTGTTAGGCCCCTCAATTTTCTCCGGCATGCCCACGATGCAAACATTATTGCGGCGTGCGCAATTTTCGGCATCCTCTGCTGTGTTTTCTAATATACTCTCTCTTCGAGTCTAGGTCGTGTAGGCGTTTCTGCATCACTGCCATAGCCAGGGATGTTTTAGCTAGTGTGCATTCGTTGTTAGACACCTCCTCCGCCAACTTCTTATGATCATCTTTGAGCAGACTGAGGTCCATGCTGATAGTGTCTATTTTGTGCTCTAGCGCTTCCCTGGTTGCAGTGATAGTGTGCACTATATCTTGGAGGGTAGGGCCTCCTGTTGGATTTGCTGCTGGTGGGGCTGCCATGTTGGAAGTGTCTGGCGCATTTGGTACCTCCTGTTCAGGGTCCATTCTTCTGGAGGCTTTGCCCATTTTTCTCTGCCTCTGTAGTTGTGTGTAAACTTGTCTTTGGATATCACAGGGGTCACCGGTGTCTTGGTGTCTGAGACTCTTCTCCTTGAGCTTCAGTGCCCTGGTCTCCCAGCAGAATCAGCTGTCAAGGCCCTCGTCGGGGCACCTTCAGTGGGTTTCATGTGCGGTTAGCTCTGGGGTCTAGGCAGCTTTCTCTCCAGTATAAGATGGGCCTCGCAGCTTAGTATCGCTCGCTGCTGAATCGCTCTCCAGGTCAGTGTCCTCAGTGTGGGTAGTGTCTAAATATCCGTGACTGTTTGCTCCTGGGGCAGCAAGGGGCTGTGTTCACCTGTCCGGTGCCGTTCCACCGACCCCCACCCAGGTTTAAGGGGTCCGCAGCCGCACATTCTTCGTGGCAAGTGATTGTGTTTTTGTTGCTGGCAGTAGATCGTCGTCAATGGCTTCGGGCCTTGCTCAAAGTGGGTTTTTGTCGGTGTGAGCGGTCAGAGCCTTTATCCGCAGCTCCCCGGGGTTTCTGTCCGCTTCGGAACCCTTTCTGTTGTTATTTTTTTTTATTTTAAAACATAGTTTATTGGTTTTTTATACAAAACATACATAATTCCTTACATATTAGTTGCCATCGCATTCGCAAAGAATCGATCGAAAAACCCCCAGCAATTATATATTACATGGTATGACGATATATTAGTTATTCGCAATTGGTGCACCGGATGAGACAGGACCCTTTGTAACATAACTCTTTCCCTTATTTCTGCTAAAACTATAACTTCCCTCCCCCCTCCCTAACTCCCCCCCCCCGACGCAGGCAACCGTATCTGTTCTCTTTTAACATGTGTTCCCAGGAGTGGCTATGTGTTAAGCTTTGTGATGTACCTGTCATGGTTCGAGGCTTTTCCCCCATTAGTGATCTGCCCCTCTCAATCGTCATGTGGCTCGTATTCCCGTAGTGCCTGTACTAGTACTTCCCATGCCGCCGTTGCTACTAGCACTTTATCGTCATTTTACCTGCGCGCCAGCTGATATCTTAGCGCGCTTTCACTGGTGGCCCACTTCAGGAACTCACCCTTCCATCTTTTGTTGGTGGGACTCACTGTTGCCTTCCAGTGTTTCGTAATTTCTTGTTTTGCCAATATAAGTCCCATATCTATAAATGTACTCGTAATCTTATTCTTGGATGTGTGGGGGAACCAGTGTAGTATACTAATGGCCATATCAAACTCCAGTCGCCTCTCCGTTATCGCATTTAGGGTATCACCCACCTCCTTCCAATAGAGTCCCATCGCTGGGCAGGACCATAGCATATGGTCCAATTCTACCCCAGTTCTCGTGCATCTGGGGCATGCCGCCTCTTCTACCTTCAAATATTTTCGGATTTTCCCAGGTGACAAGTATGCTCTGTCGAGTATATAGAAGTGCACTAGTTGGAACCTTGCATTTCTCGTGCTCTTCCAGGCTCGTCGCACTATCTGCGTCCAGGCTGTCTCAGGGATATCTTTTCCTAAATCGATTTCCCACTTTCCTTTCAATGCATCCAGGGGCGGTAGGCCTTCTTTGATCATTCTAGAGTACAGGCACGTGACCACCTTAAAGGTCCCTGCCGCCATCATGGTGTACTGGCAGTCCATCGATGTCTTAGGTTCCATCAGTCCTTCCTTCCAGTGCGCCTTTATCGCTCTAGTTAACGCTGCATGCAACAAGTAACCTCCTCTTGGCAAGTCAAATCTCTCCTGGAGAGTTTGGTAGGGTAGCATAGCTCCATCCTCGTATAGGTCTCCTAACATTTGGAACCCTGCTTCCTCCCAAATCTGTAATTGTGACCAATCTCCGCCGTGTGGTAACGCAGTCACCATCCCAAGCGGTATCTCGGGTGCGTACGGATGCAACACTCCCGCTCTGCGTTGGGAGCAATTCCAGCAGAGTCTGATTGTTTTCTCCTCTGTGAGAAGGTCCCTGAGGTCTAGCTTCTCCTGCAAAGCTATATATGAGAGTATGTGGCGCGGTGTTCCCCTACCCCTCTTGTGCTCCGGTCCTCTGAATTCCCATGCTATTTCTTGTGTGAAGATCTGCAGTTCAGCTGCTAGATAGTATAGCTCAAAGTCTGGGACCGCCAGCCCTCCCTCGGCCTTAGGTCGTATGAGCGTCGCCTGTGCGTTTCTGCGCCTGCCTGTAGCCCAGAGGAAAGATACTATTAGCGATTTCAGTAATTTGAAAGTGGAGCTAGGTATCCACACTGGCAGCGTTCTAAAATAATATAGGAAGCGAGGGAGTGCCACCATTTTCAAGAGGGATATGCAGCATGTCACCGATAGTGGAAGGGTGGTCCAGAAGGCCATGCTGCCTTTCAGCGCCCTCACGCCGCGGTCCACATTCCCCTCTAGCATGTCCGCCGCCGTGTGATTGATGTGTACGCCCAGGTATTTCAAGCAGGTGGGTTCCCAGCTCACTGCTCGAGCTAAGTTTGGTCTAGCCTCCCCCTGCCTCACTGGGAACAGACATGTCTTGGACCAATTTACTCTCAAGCCCGAGATTTCCCCAAAGTCTGAGAGCAGGCTTTCCGCCCCTGCCAGTGCCCTGTCAGCGTCCTCAAGGAAGAGTAGTAGGTCGTCCGCGTAGAGCGATATGTACTGCTGGCGGTCTCTGCACCCTAGGCCTCCGTAGTGTTTCCCTGTACGAATCTCAACCGCGAGGGGCTCTATTGCCAAGGCGAACAATAACGGGGATAGTGAGCATCCCTGCCTCGTCCCTCGTTCCACCGAGTATTGCGATGATATCAGCGAACCTATTCTCACTCTGGCCACCGCCGATGTATACAGTACCTTTGTCCATTGTAGATAGCCCTCTCCAAAACCAAAACGTCTCAAAACTTTATATAGATACCCCCATTCTAGGCTATCAAAAGCTTTTTCGATATCTACTGACAATATCATTGGCTTTTGCGTCTCTGGGTGATCCTCGTCTAGTAGTCGCACTAATCTCCTGATGTTCGTGGTCGTGTTCCGCGTTGGTATGAAACCAGCTTGGTCTTCGTGGACTAGCGTGGTCATGTATTGCAACAATCGGGCTGCCAGTATGCTGCTCAGTATCTTGTAGTCGGTGGTCAACATCGACAGTGGTCTATATGAGGCCGTGTTCTCACTCTCCCTCCCTGGTTTCAACAGTGGAATCACCAATGCTTCCCGCATTGATTGGGGCAATTGTCCCGACTCTCTTGCATCTTTATAGACTTCCTGGAGCCTCGGCGCCAACAGGTCAATATATTTCCCATAGAATTCTATGGGTAGTCCATCTAGCCCCGGAGTTTTGTTATGGGCCATACGCTTAATGGCACCTCGAATTTCCCCGAGCTCTATGTCTTTACCCAAATCTTTCGCTTGTTCTCGATCTAGTCCCGGCAAAGTCAATTAGTCCAGGAAAATGTCGATAGCAGGGTCCGCGACTTCTAGTTTACTTTTATAAAGTGCTTCATAATAGCGCTTGAAACACTGCAAGATTTCGTTTTGGGTATGGGCCATGTCACCTCCCTCCGTTTTCAAAGTTAGAATTGGGGAGCCTCTCTTTGTGGGGTTGGCCAACCAGGCCGATATAGTCCCCGCCTTGTCTCCCTCCGCATGCGCTCTCATCGTGTATGCCTTATGGTCAAAGCTGCGCAAGCGTTCCACTTCAATTGCTACTGCTTCTCTAGCTACACTAACCTCTTCCTGTAGTTCAGGGTGGCCAGGTCTCGCTATCTCTACCTCTCGTGGTTTAGATTCAGCTTTGTCCAGATCACTTAGGAGCACTTCCCTATTCCCGCATTGTAGTGTAGCTCCTATTTTCCCAATAGGCTCTGCGCATTGGAATAGTACCTACAGCAGTAAAGGCCTAGGCCAGACGTTAACTAGGTCTACTACTGTCGATACTAGACTTAATTTTTGGGTTTGCCAGCTAAGCTCAGAGTTCGCTAGAAACTTTCTCGAATGTTCAAGGAAGGATTAACTCCCCTGATTAGACAAGAAGGGATTTAGTTTCTGACAACCATAGAACATGACAACTTTGCTCTCCCCTAATCAAGAGTCAATCTCGAGAGTCGTGTGAGCACAAGGCAATTATTTTACTCAGTCAGTACGTGCATTCTTAGTCTCATCAGAATGTAGAGAAAAGGAAGAGACGGGCGTGTTCAATAAAAGATGTTATTTATTGATCAGTCTCTTTTCTCGTACAAGAGAAATGGATCGATATTATTGCAATACTTATAGTTAAGTAAAGTGCATACATTAGAAGCAATAGTATAAAATAATACTGTAAAAACATTGATATGGTTTCTGAGCCATATGATGTTTAAAATGATTAAAATATATTTACATACACATATACATTTTGACTAAACGTACTCAACTGGTGTTTCTAAATACGCCTACCCCGTGTACCTGACCTAAGTCTAATGCGTGGGCGGGAATAGAAAGTTACAGTTTAAGTTAAGTTTGTTTTTGCCAAGTGAATAACTAAAGAATTCTCTAGGAGGGGTTATTCAGTTCTGTACCTGGAATTTAGGATGAATGAGGAATGGTATCTCTTTCTCTGCTCTCGATATTCCAGGCTGCCTGCGAGGGCTGCCCAGAAGCGCCGGTGCTGGGTCTCTCGGCTTGAGATAGCAGCGCGTCTCTCAGCGCGTCAGGAAGGCGGGGCTGCTGCCTGCGGGGTCTGCTTCTGCTCTCGGCTTCGGCAAGTATGGCTGCTCCGTCTTGTCACCACGCGTGTGTTTGCATAGGGCAAGGTCGGCAATATTTATACCTTAAAGGTGCCGAGATTGACGTAAGGATGGACATAGGTACGCCAATAAAGATGTCATACGACTTGCTCGTTAGCACATTCTTTACTAAAGTTCTCTGTGAAATCAAAACAATGGCCGCACGGATTATCCAGGTTGTCATAGGTTTGATTTGTTATGAGAACGTCGTATGCCTTATCAGGGGCTGGAGGAATGTCGCTTGTCTAATTAGATCTCAAGCGTTATGACCTAATCAGATAACACGTTCCTGTGCCGTAGTGTGACTGCGTCAGATAACGGTATCTGCATCATGGGGGTTTTCTTGCCTCATGGGCTGACTGTTAGTTAACTAGCTAGTAAGTTTAACCAGAATAGGGTCAGGAATAGGGGGATCGAATCAGAACCTATAGAAATACACGACACCCACTCCACGCTAACTATGGTCATATCTACAAATCTATGCATAGTATAACATAGTACAACATACTATAGAGTATAGTGTATACCTTACCACCCCAAAATACATAAATGCATTTCGAAATTTTCAAATATACTGAAAAATTGCAGTCATATATATTGTATGCACTTAAGCTATGAATTAAATGCAAAAGTAAACACGCATTGTTATGCATTATTGCTTGTTGGTATATGAGAAATACACATGAAATGGCTCTTAATATGGCTATACAGAAAAAAAGTCGAAACCATTTCATCACATAAAATCTATTGCGAACATACCAGCGGGCAGCTAAAGTCTATAAAGTCTATAAAGTATCTAAAATAGAAATCTTAGTTCTCTAGGAATAGTCTCTTACTTTAAGCAGAAAATCAGTGTCCCGGGAAAAAATATATAGAAAAATATTTTAGGGGCTTGCTGAAAAAAGTTGCTGTCCGTGAACTGGATTGTAATTGTTCATGTGACTTTATTTTTAAAGTTGAAGGCCGAATTCAGGGAACGCCGTGTGCGAGTTTACTCAAAAGTCTCTATTTCTGTTCCGGAGAGAACATCATATCATTCAGGCTTTCGAAAAAACTGTCAACAGCTTCATGGGAAAGTTCCTCTAAGTCGGAAATAGGGGTAACCATGCATTCATGCGCATGATTGTCTCCATTGACATTCTGATTTGCATTGCTGACAGAAGGTCGTACCTGTTCGATGCTGCTTTCATCTTGAACTTCACTACTCTTCAATCGCAGTGGTGAAGATTCCAGGAATGCCGTCATCAGAATTGGCAGCCTTTGAGGGCAGCACAGTGCGTGAACCTTGGTAGGAACCAACAGTGTATCTGCATCCACCGGCGCATCCGATTGTAGCGTCAGACAGGTGTCTAACACGCATTCTTCTCCGCATAGCAGACACCTTAGTACAGGTAAAACACACCTTTGCCACATTGGTCGAAATGATAGAAACCAAGTCATGTTTAGGTCTCTAAGCCGGGATAGTCCCAGGATTTTTGATATCCGGTCCCGGTATCCAATGGCTAGGATCGTATCTTCCATTGTCGCGAGAGTTTGATCTGTGACATGGGTTGCCATAACGAAAAATAAGGACTAGGAATAGGATTCCTGCAATTAGTCCCAGGATCAAGGGAAGTCCGCCAAAAATCGAATGGACGAAATCTGGAAAAATACCCAGTATGGCTTTGAATGGTGTTAATGCCATCGAAAATACTGTCTTAAATACCTTTGAGACCCCAGTGGTATCAGATTTTGATGATGGCTGTGTCTTTTGTTCGCTGAAGCCTTCAGAGGAATCATCGAAGTTGATGAAGTAACCGGATGCAGTTCTGTCAATTGTTCCAATTGGTTCAGGATTTTTGTTTCTCGCATTTTCACTTGGTACTTCTGTATAGATTGGTGTGTCTCTGCTAAATGTCTTTATTTGGGTTTTCAGAGGTCTAAGTTCTATTGCATTGTTGCATAGTCCTTGTTGTTCTTCTGTAGGCGTTTCGAATGTGATGAGCCTCTTTGATAGGACCTCTGTACTGGTAGCAAACCTTGGTGTTCTGCTACTTATTGGGAGTCCACTTGGCCTACTGTTGGTTATCGGCCACATGTTGTGGTTTTACCAGGTCGATGGATACAACTCGGTTCTCCTTTTTTCCAGCAAGTGGCGGTAGTACAACTGATCTTGTCCCGTTGACAGACAATACAGGAACTGCTTTTCTGTAAGAAGGCCCAAATTCCTTCTTTACCGCGATCTTCTCCCTGACTAGATCCCCGACTTTTGGAATCCAGACAGGTCTTGCTGGGACAGGTGGTGATTCTTCAGTGGTCGTTGGCTGTTCTTTCAACTGTATGTTGCTCAGGTCTTTTCTTGTTTTGTTTAAGTCCTGCAAAATAGCCAAACGGTCTTTGACATCAAAGCTTTTTTCTGTTACCACTGAAGTCTGACTATCAAGGTCAGAGATCAACATCCTAGTTCCGAATAATAATTCGTACGGACTGAATCCCTTCAGAGAATTTCTTGGCAAGTTATTTAGACTACGTTGGACACTTATTAGATGTTTGACCCACCCAGCTCCCGAACCTAATACCTTTGCCGTTATAGATTGCTTTATGTCACGGTTTTTTCTTTCAACAATTCCGTTCCCCTCAGGGTGAAATGGACAAGAGTACCGCAATTGCACGCCCATGCTGACCATGGCCTCCTTATAAGCCCGAGAGCTAAAAGCAGGACCATTGTCCGAATGCAGAATGCCAATTGCGTATGTGCCGATAAAGACTCGCAAATCTTTTATAACAGTTCTGGCGTCAGCCGTTCGCTGGGGCCACATCCATATGAATCTCGTGCATGAATCCACTGCGACCAAGATATATTTATAGTTACCATCCCTTTGTAAGGGACCGCAGTGGTCTAGATAAACACAGGCTAATGGTTTATCCGAGATTAGAAGGGGCGTCTGTGCTGGACGTCTCACAGTTGATACTTTCATTTTTTGACATATTTCACATGCTAGAACATAGTTCCTTGTTTGTCTTCTCATTTGTGGCCACCAGTATCTCTGTTTTAATAATGATACAGTGGCTGAGACGCCAGCATGGGTAGAAGCAAGCCCTTCGTGTGCCGCTATTATCAGTCCTAACCTATGTTCCATGTTTGGAATTGCCCTATCCCCCACTCCAGGGATTCGAGCAAAAGGAACATTGTTTGTATCAGTTATGTATGAGTATTTTACTGGAAAGCCTTTAGGGAGTGGTTCTATCGAATCCTTTTCTGAAGCGCTGACAGCTTGTAATATTTCGCTGTCTAATTTTGTTTTTGACCGGGTGACGGCAGCTACGGAAGCCGTTTGCACAGCTGCCTTCGCGGCCTCATCAGCCAATGAATTCCCTGCAACGTGAACGCCATCACGTTGATGACTCAGTGTATGTATTACGTGAGTCTTTGGTAGTTCTTTTTGTAAAAGAGCTACTTGTTCCCAGAGCATTTTATGCTTGATTGTGCCACCTTTCGCATCCTTGAAACCATTCTGAAGCCAGATCTGCAAGTATTCATTATAAGATTGAACGCAATAATACGAATCGCACACTATGAGCGTGGGGAATTCTCGATCGGTATTTTCAAGCGCCATCTTGAATGCTAGTAATTCAGCTCGCTGAGCTGTACAATCTCCTAGGGATTGTGTTTTAGTGAGGGTTGGTTTAAATTTCCCTTCGTGCCAACGACCTTTAACAATCGCGCACGCAGCACTGTAAGCTTGTTTACCCCCTACTGCGGGTTGTGCTGATCCGTCTGTATATATTATACAGCCGTAGTCATCTAGAGGCAGAATTTCGGTTGGCGGAGGACATTCAAATTCATATTGGAGAAATTCTTGTGTTTTTAAATAAGGATCAAATTCGTACATCACGTCTGTTGCAGCAAGAGAGTTAGCCCATTGTATCCATCTTGGATGGAGTGCTTTAGCATTTGGAATGCTTGCCTTTGTTACCGCCTCTAAGGCTGGTATTGGTGTCACGATTATTATTCGTTTACCTTGTGCCAGGGCTCGTTCTTTTGCTATAGCTGTCTGTGTTGCTGTAAGAATTTTTTCCGTTGGGCTAAATTTCATTTCAGCCTTAGTGTACAAGTGTGATTTGAATGCAATTGGTACCTTTTCTCCCTCATTAGAGGTCAGGTATGTGAATCCGCATCTCCCTGGGATGACTCGGATCACAAGGTTGCGTGTATTATCACGGGTTTCTAATTTTGTTTTAATTAGCATGTCTGTTTGTAAGGATCTCAAAATTTCTGTGTGTGCTTGAGTCCAACTGGATCTTTTAAAGTCTGGTTTAATTAGATCGTAAAGGGGTTTGACCCTTTCTGCGTAATTTGCAATATATGTTCTTCCGAAATTTAGGAAGCCTAGAATTGACTGTAGGTTTTTTAGTGTTTTAGGAGCTTGGATTACGGCACATTTCTCTAGGAAATTGTCTGCCAGGCTTTTGCCTTCACTTGATAACTCATATCCTAAGAATAGGACCGTCAGATGGGCAATTCTGGACTTTTTGAAGTTGAATTTGTAACCCTCTGCAGCGAAACCAAGTATTATGGTGTTCACTCTTTTCAAGTGAGTCTCCAAGTCATCATCTGTTAAGTAAATGTCATCGACATAAGATAATGCTTCATCATCATATTGTTGTAGTAATTCTGTTACTCTCGCTGAGAATACCCCCGGGCTATTCTTGTACCCCTGGGCTAACCGACAGAATTGTTTTTGAGTGCCATTTACTGAGAAAGCTGTTAAATATCTGCTCTCTGGTGCTATGTTTTGACAAAAGAATCCGTTGGAGATGTCCAAGGTAGTTTTGTATTTTTTGCGCACTATGTTATTCATTAGTGCAGCACTGTGTGAATTTTGCACTGCAAAAGTTTTGCAACATGTGTTAAGGTGTCGGTAATCCAAAACTAGACGATATGAATTGTCTGGTTTGGAGACCGGAAACAAAGGATTGTTCATTTGTGAGGTGCAAGTTTCAATCACCCCTTGGTATTCTAGCTGATCTAGTATTTCATTTACTTGTTTTTTAGCTTCTTGCTTAATTGGGTACTGCCTTTGTGCAGTTGGTTGTGATTTTAACTGGACTTTGTGAGGAGGAGAATCCTCATCCCATCCTACATGATTTTTATATAAAGCAGGTGCTAAGGCCACTGCCCACTTTCTAGCAAGTGTATATTTTTTATGAATCGGTATTTGATTCGAGAAGGCAGGCATAATTACTTCTTCGCCATGAGGGCACTCCCTGACAAACTCCGGTGGCCAGTCTTTTTCAGCTAGAAGGATGTCATAGCCCTTGGATAGGTTATCCCAAAATAGTCCCCTTATTTTCCTAGTCTTATCTCCCTCTATACGTAATGTTATCTCGTATATTTTGTGGGGCTTGCTAACTCTGGTATCTGCAGTTTCCACTTGAAGGTATTCATTCGTGTCCACTGTCTCCAGATGATTCATAAGGACTTTGCGAGCTATGCTCACCTCTGCTGCGCTGTCTAGCATTGTCTGAGCCCATTCTCCGTTTTTCAGTTGTGTCCTCAGTATTCTCGGCATTGTTAACTACCTTGATACTGGCTACCTTCTTTTTTGGAAATTGTGATTTCTTTTTCAGTTGAGCAGGTTCCTTGTCTTTGGACTTGGCGTGCTCTTCTGATCGTCCTCTTCTTTCCGATTTCTGCGAGGAATTCTGAAAAGATTGAGAGGGACGTGTATCAATGTCTTGATATCTATCAGGTTTTTTAATATTATCCCTATTTCTAAGGTTATATCTATTCCCAGAGGGTTCACTCTGAGGTGACCTTTGTCTCGGGTTTGGAGATTTCTCTCTTCGCCTAGGAGACCTTCCTCTGGACTGGAATTTCTTTTCTTTAGGATTGGATTGTTTATTTCCATCCCAGTTCTTTTTTGGTGAATTATTATTAAAAAATATTTTTTCTGGACTTGTAGTCAGTTGCGGTTTTACTGGTATTCCACCTAGACTATCTCTGCCTAGTTCTTCATAGGATTTTTCTATGATTCTGGCAATTTCAGCTGGTTGGTCTGCTATATCTGTCTCTTTTAACCTCTGGCGGATCGCCACGTTTGCTGCTTCACCTTTTATGTTGGCTAGTAATATAGCCGAGACTTGCTTGAAGTCTTTCAGTAATTTCATACCAAGAGTTAAAGCAGGTTCTGGACCGTATTCATCTTGAATTTGTTTTAGCACATCTGGTATTACCGAAATGGATGGAACACCGTGCGTTTTTGTATAGATGGAAGCAAAGACTGTACCCCAAGTGTCACAGTCCTCAATGTGTGGTGCGATTCCCATTGGGAGACATATAGTCAGAATCCTGTGTTTTTCCAGCGGGGTGGTGTCAGGAAACACCGCCTCTATTTGGGTAATTTTCTGTGCCAACCAGAATGGTATTTGTTCCCGTTTAGCTGGAACTTTACCTAGGCAGGATTGGATGTTCTGTGGTGTAATTTTATTTGTGTTCCCCTGGTGAGGGGTCAGCTGTGGAAGTTTAATCGCTGGCTGAATTGTTGAAGTCCGCATTACATACTGAACTAATTGTCTGTGAATTTTTAGTAGTTGTTTTAGCTGTATTAACAGCTCTGCTGCAGGCATTCTTTCGATGTCTGGATGTGGTGTGTATCCGGCTAGGACCGGCCACGTTGCTCCTGGTCTTCCTAAAGGACCGAGCCTTGTAATGTGATTGTTATGTATTAGGGCGCCATCAAATAAGAGCAAATGCTCTTGGAATTTGAGTGGTACTTCCACCTCCTCGAAAGGAGTGTACGTTTCAGGAGGTTCCTCTACTTTGTAATAGTGGAAGTGCTTTGTTACAGCATTTGCTGCTGGAAAATGTATCCATGTATAGTATACCTCTGTCTGCCGATATTCGTGTGCCTCAATTACGAATATGACTGTGCCACCTCTAGGTGTCAGTCCATTTTCTATAAGTTTTAAGGTTATAGATCTCCTTTTAATGACCGGAATAAGTATTATATCCGCGTCTGCTGCTTGCATGGTAGCATCAGCATCTGCTATTTCAGTAGCTAATCTAATTGCCTCTCTTTCTCCATCGCTGTCTCCCATTTTACTGACAGGATGGTATTATTTTTGTTTGCAGATCAGGTTTCTTTATGGAAACAGAGATTAGGTGCACAATATTCTGGAACTGTTTTATCCTTCAACGTTGACTAGACCAAGAACCATACATAGGAGTTCCCTCCTGCGAGGTTTTGGAGGATATTATAACCTTTCACCCACTCCAGACGTCTTTGGAGTATTTGGGAAAAGGGGTCTGAGTGAGAAAGCACGACTTAGTTACTCTAAATGTCTTACGTTAGTTTTATCGCCCTTTCCAAACACGTTGGGCGCCATGTAGTGTAGCTCCTATTTTCCCAATAGGCTCTGCGCATTGGAATAGTACCTACAGCAGTAAAGGCCTAGGCCAGACGTTAACTAGGTCTACTACTGTCGATACTAGACTTAATTTTTGGGTTTGCCAGCTAAGCTCAGAGTTCGCTAGAAACTTTCTCGAATGTTCAAGGAAGGATTAACTCCCCTGATTAGACAAGAAGGGATTTAGTTTCTGACAACCATAGAACATGACAACTTTGCTCTCCCCTAATCAAGAGTCAATCTCGAGAGTCGTGTGAGCACAAGGCAATTATTTTACTCAGTCAGTACGTGCATTCTTAGTCTCATCAGAATGTAGAGAAAAGGAAGAGACGGGCGTGTTCAATAAAAGATGTTATTTATTGATCAGTCTCTTTTCTCGTACAAGAGAAATGGATCGATATTATTGCAATACTTATAGTTAAGTAAAGTGCATACATTAGAAGCAATAGTATAAAATAATACTGTAAAAACATTGATATGGTTTCTGAGCCATATGATGTTTAAAATGATTAAAATATATTTACATACACATATACATTTTGACTAAACGTACTCAACTGGTGTTTCTAAATACGCCTACCCCGTGTACCTGACCTAAGTCTAATGCGTGGGCGGGAATAGAAAGTTACAGTTTAAGTTAAGTTTGTTTTTGCCAAGTGAATAACTAAAGAATTCTCTAGGAGGGGTTATTCAGTTCTGTACCTGGAATTTAGGATGAATGAGGAATGGTATCTCTTTCTCTGCTCTCGATATTCCAGGCTGCCTGCGAGGGCTGCCCAGAAGCGCCGGTGCTGGGTCTCTCGGCTTGAGATAGCAGCGCGTCTCTCAGCGCGTCAGGAAGGCGGGGCTGCTGCCTGCGGGGTCTGCTTCTGCTCTCGGCTTCGGCAAGTATGGCTGCTCCGTCTTGTCACCACGCGTGTGTTTGCATAGGGCAAGGTCGGCAATATTTATACCTTAAAGGTGCCGAGATTGACGTAAGGATGGACATAGGTACGTCAATAAAGATGTCATACGACTTGCTCGTTAGCACATTCTTTACTAAAGTTCTCTGTGAAATCAAAACAATGGCCGCACGGATTATCCAGGTTGTCATAGGTTTGATTTGTTATGAGAACGTCGTATGCCTTATCAGGGGCTGGAGGAATGTCGCTTGTCTAATTAGATCTCAAGCGTTATGACCTAATCAGATAACACGTTCCTGTGCCGTAGTGTGACTGCGTCAGATAACGGTATCTGCATCATGGGGGTTTTCTTGCCTCATGGGCTGACTGTTAGTTAACTAGCTAGTAAGTTTAACCAGAATAGGGTCAGGAATAGGGGGATCGAATCAGAACCTATAGAAATACACGACAGCATGTTTCCCTGTGCAGAGTCCCCTGATGATCACTTTAAAAGCATCCCATTCTGTCGCCCTTGTCGCAGTCGTACCAGCGTTCTCCGCAAAATATTGTGTTATCCCCTCTTCCAGCGCGGCATGGAAAAGTGGGTCATCCAGCTCTTCGGGGCACAATTTCCAAGTAGGGACACACGAGATCCCAGCCATCCAGTCCATGGTAACTAACAGAGGGTTGTGATCTGATATCGTTCTGGTTAGATATTCAGTTCGCACAATAGTTGGCATTACTGTTGGGGAGCATAGCACTGCATCTAATCTTACGTGCAATTCATGCATGCTAGAGAAATAGGAGTAGTCCCGGTCTCCCGGGTGTTGTGCACGCCAGGCGTCTATCAGTCCCCAGCGCACCTGCCAATCTAGTCTACCTTTGGTCAAGCGATGTACCGGGGAATCTGCCAGTGGAGGGTGTGATCTGTCTACGGAGACATCCTCAACGGAGTTGAAGTCCCCCCCCCATTACTAGAGGACTCGCAAGATAATGCGCCAGAGCTCCAGACACCCTCGCCAGAAAACCCAACTGATCAACATTGGGTTCGTATATACTACAAAAGGCGATGTCCCTGCCTCTTAGCTTCCCTTCAATAGCTACATACCTACCCTCGGGGTCGATCGTTTGCTTAGTCATCTGGAAAGGGACCCCCGCTCTAATCCAAATCAGCGCCCCCCTACCAAATGCAGAGTATGTGGTGTTGTATACTTGGCCCCTCCATCTTCGCTGCAGCGCTATCCCTTCAGCCTTTGTCAAGTGTGTTTCTTGGAGTAGTGCAATGTGTATTCCCTGCGGACTAGATAGGCATGAACCCTATGCCGCCTCATCATGGTGTGAAGCCCCCTCACATTCCAGGTTATACATCTCCAATTAGTTGAATCAGCCATTCTCCCAAAGCATCCTGTGCAATCGAAAATATTCTTCTGTTTCTGCGTCTGCAATGGCCCCTCCCCAACTCCCCCCAACAGTCCCACACACTCCACCCCCCAAGAACAGGACCTAGTAACTCCCATCTAGTTCCCATCCAAACCATGACATCTGTCAAACAGCTGTTAGGCCCGACAGCAGACACTGCGGGCATGCCTTATGGGCAATGAGGGGGGACTGGTTACCAATGGGTAGCCGCCACCGTTCCTCTAAGTCGCAGTGTCCAACTGAGCCCTGTATAATCAGGCCCCTCTGACAACCCCCTTTCCCCCAGCAGCTCAGGGCCAAACTCTCTCGACAGTTCACATCCAGGAGTTTATGCCAGTGCCAGGTCTGTAGTCCGGCCTTCTCTCCAGGCTTGTTTTACACATTTCCCACGTATCCTCAGTTGCCTCCCGTTGCCTCCCTCCTCTCCATTCTCATATCAAACCTGCGGTAAGGAGTCCGGCAAGTTCAGGGCGGTTCACTGTAAGCAGTCCCGCAGCCGCCTTAACCTTCGTCCAACATCCTGTCTGCCATGGCTGGCGTGACCTTCGGCATATGTGTACTGTCCGCCTCAGACTGTTCAGCATCTGAGCCATCTTTGTCTTTATCGGAGTCTGTTCGTTCCGGTGATTGTTGGCCTTGCGGGCTCGATAGCGCTATCACCGCATCAAGTGCATTTCGCCGTTCCGCCTCCGTTTCCTGCGACAGCGGTCTCTTTAAGCTCCTTTGACGGCGTCGAAGCCTCCTTGATCTCCTTTGTTGTAGAAGATCCGTGGGAATCCGTGCATTGTGCCCCGTTCCATCTTTATCTGCCCTGTATAGTTCCAACCATGCACATGCCTCTTCCGGTGTGTCATAGAAGTTTGTTGAACCATCCACAATGACTCGCAGTCTTGCCGGAAACAACAGCGAATATTGGAGTCCTTCTTCCCTCAGTTCTCTCTTGATAGCTAAAAAGGAAGACCAGCGCCGCTGGGTTTCATATGTGTAATCCGGGAATAGGTTTACCTTGCTGTTTCCCACCTGGTAAGGGTCTTGCATTCGCGCTCTCTGGAGCAGGAGGTCTCTGTCGCGATAGTGTAGCAGCCTCGCCACTACTGGTCGTGGGGGTCGCCCCTGTTGGGGTGGCCTAGCGGGCACTCTTTGAGCCCTCTCTAGTGTGTAGAAGGTCGACAGGCCCTCAGGAGCCACCACCGTCTTGAGCCAGTTCTCCAGATATTCCACCATGTCGTTCCCCTCCGTTTTTTCCGGTAGACCCACTATACGGATATTGTTTCGGCGATTGCGCCCTTCTGCCTCCTCCGCCCTTTTCTCCAGTGCTCCAACTCGATCTAGAACATCAGACATAGTGGCATTGAGGGCAGTCTGCACTGGTCCCATGGTCTGGAGCGTATCCTCCACCGCTGTCACTCTATCTACAAGTTTGCCATGGTCTGCTCGCAAGAGACCCAGGCCCGTGGCTACCTGCGCTATGTCTTGCTGTAGCGTCGCCTTGGTGTCCACTATCGCCACCAGGATCTTGTCCAACTGTAGTTGCAGGTGTGGGTCACATGGGTGGTCCTGCTCTTCATGTTCGCCGTGTCCTGGTAGTTGCGTATCCGATTGTTGTTGTGTGCCTTCCTTCTTGCCTTTAGGTTTCCCCATGGTGGGTCGTCACAGAGGCAGAGACCCTCCTCACTCCCGTCTAGTCCAGAGGGTTCCTAGGGTCTCCCAGCATCAAGGGGCACACTCGTTCTCCCTATAACAGCCAGGTCCTGTGCCGTTCGCCCTCTATTAGATCTCAGTCCAGTGTTGTGCGAGCGTGTCTTCTGGACTCTCTAGTCCTCGCCTTCATTGTTGTACCATTGCCAGCAATTTCCCTCAGCATGCACTTCGTGTCTCCTTTGTGCGGTTCACCCTGGACCACCGAACCGATTCCCCGGCGGTGCTCTCTCTGCTTCCAATCGCCAGGGCAGCAAGTAATTAGGCTGGGTGATGTAGGTCGTCACTTAGGCTCAGCTGTTCCATACCTGATGGTGAGTCGCCAGCTCCTGTAAGCTACCCCGCCGCACCTCTCCACCAAAGGGAAATAGCAGTGTCCAGTAGTCAGCTTCTAGGTATGCAGCCCTGCGCATCGGGGGTAGAGCTTAAGGTATTATCGCCCGCTGGCCTTCATAGTAGGTCCGCAGTCTCTGGGTTTGAGCCGTCAGCTCTCTGATGTAACGGGCCTCTCAAGGACAATGTCTCAGTATTGCAAACCTCCCTTCGTTTAGTGGCCGTTAGTTAGTTTCCCCCCTCAGAAGCGTCCACGTTCTCCAGCTCCTAGGTGGGCCTCCCGCTTATCGCTCTGGGTCTTCCCCTCGATCCACACCTGTGTTAGGATGTATGACGTTACAACGCATACTTTTACCACGCATGCCTTTACAACGCGGTATTTACAACGAATACCTTTACAACGCATAGTGATTTTTGGCGCTGGATAGTGAATAGTTTAATTTACTATTCCAACTCCAGTCCCCGTGGATAGTAGGGAAGGTGTTGGATAGTAAATTAAATCTATTCCCTATCCTAGAGCGCCCCCCAGCGCAATGCGTTGTAATGGTTTGCGTTGTAAAAGTTGCGTCGTAAAGGCACTGCATGGTAAAAGTTGCGTTGTAGAGGATGTTTACCCCTGTGTTAGGCCTCGGAGTGCTGTCGGCCGTCACCACAGCAGAAGTTCCCCAATGGCTCCATCTCCGCGCTTCACTGCCGCCTGCCGCTCTATTGCCGTTGTACTTATGTTCTCGATTCCAATTTCCCAGATGAAAGGGCCGCCACGGGCGTCTGGCACTGCGGGGTGTGGATGTTGGTGGGCGCGGGGGTTGGGTTGCAGGCAGGATGGTCGACTCTCCTGGTCCCTGTTGCTGTACTCCAACCCCGTCTCGATCGCATCACGACCAGGGCCGCCTTAATTCCAGCCTCCAATCGGGGTCAGTACAAGCCGGCTGGCCTGCGCCCAAGAGCTTTGTCTCCCCTCCTCACCGATGTTGGCATCCGAGCTCCGGGGCTCCCATCCTGCCGGACTGCGCAGCGGCTTCAGAGGAGCGCCGGGTGTCCGGGTCCATGCGGCTTACGAGCTCACAGGCTCACGTGTTCCCTGGTCCAGAGGGCACACGGGCTCAGGGCGCCTCGGCGTTCCGATTGCTGTTTAGTGTGCAGGCCAACTCCCATGTGGTACTGAGCCTCGGTTGCCGTGTCGCTCATCTCGCTGTTTCCCGTCTTGAGCCTCACAGCTCCATTGCCGCCGCCGCCGCTCAGGGTCGCCGCGAGGCATGGGGGGGTCCACTTTGCATATCCCCCGCTCTGGCAGCATCAGGTCCGTGTCGCGGCTCACCCTTCACCGCAACCCGCCGTCCGCTGCTTGTTTCAGCGGGCGCTGGTGTTCGAGCGCTTCCGACCACCTCGGGTTTCGCTTTCCCCGTCAGGTCTACATTTTGGGCTGCACCGGCCAAATTTCTAATCTCTAAATCTCGGGCCGTCGGCCATAAATCTACACTAAAATTGCGTCGAGTTGTCTTAACCCCTTCTTTTATTCCCTGAGTGGGTCAGGGGGTTCTGGGGAGTCTTTGCAACAGGATAAATACGGGCTCGATTACGGAGCTCGCGATCTAGGCGGCTTCCATCCGCGGCTCCAAGCCACGCCCCTCCCCTTTCTGTTGTTATGCCCCTGTTTTCTCCTGCAGTAAGGTTGGGCCTCTTCCTAGGCTCACTCTCAGGCCACTCCTCTCATGTCTCTGATGGATGCTGCTCTGCTCAGGTCCGTCTCTCCTCTCACCGCTGAATTTTCAGTGCCTGATGGGATTCGGTTAGCTCTGCCGTTGCCACCGTTTCTCTCAGGCTCAGCGGTCGCCCTTCCTGATTGCAGCCGTCTTCCACACGGTACGTGCCGTGCGCCACTGTCGCGGCCATCGGTTCTCCTGCCTCTATTACTCCCGGGGCAGCGCAGGTCTGGGTGAACCTCTCCGTCACCAGCCGCCGCCGTCTCCTCACTGTACCCGACGGGGGAAGCAGTTAGCTCCAGGCAGAGTCCTCAGCATCTCCCCAGATCTTGGATCCGTGCCACGATTTCCGACGACGCCATTTTGATCTCATGAGGATGGTGGCGGTGGCCGAGCCAGCTTTCGGTGAGTATCCAGGGCCATGGGGCTACGGATCCCTGAGTTATTGCTGCGTGCTTTGCTAAGCAGCGTTGGTGTAGGCGAGACTTGGTTCCTGCAGTTGCATAAAGGGCAAGATGGAGCCACATTGGGCCCAGCCACGAGAAGCGCCGAACTGAGCTGCTAACTCCATCAGCGCCCGGCCACGCCCCCCCCCCCCCACAGGCCACCCTCTTTAACCCGCACCTAAGGTATTGATGTTAATGTCGATAAAGGTTGGTGTTGATCATAATGACAGTACGTTCTATTGGAGTACCTTGTCTTGAGGATCCCTAGAGGATGATCTGAGATGGGGCATAGGTAGGTGTAGGTCTAGTGATTTACTGAACTGGAACAAGACGATGCAAGGAGAGATGGTACTGTGCAGAAGACAGAATGACAAGGCATAATTTATGAAGTTGCTCAATCAGCATCTGTGGCCTAAATGATAGGAATAAAAGAAGCTGGGTTACTCTAGATTTAAGTGTGATGCGACCAGATGTAGTTTGTATTCAGGAAACTCTCATTCACTGGGGTCGGTATGAAACTTTTAAAAGATCTAGGTTTGACAATGTTAGCTTGTACGCATCAGTGTTTAACATCTCGAGGGGTGGCAGTCCTGACAAAAAAAATGTATTTGTTCATCTGGCCATAGGCTAGTGGACAAAGTGGGCCGTTGGGTTATTATAGAATGCTGTTTGAGGTCAACCCCATTTACATTATGTACAATTTATGGATCCAATGTTGACGAGGCAAATATCTTTGACTCTCTCAATACGGAATTGGCTTCATGGCCTCTACCACTTGTCTTTTGTAGGGATTTAAATATCCTTCTGGATGTGAAGATCGTGTAAACCAGGGAACAGAACTATTCAGGTAGGAAACCAATGCTTTTTAGGTTTTTGGATAGACTAGTGAGGGATCATGGCCTCCCGATTATATGGGATAAACATAAGGCCTCGTACCCAGGCTTTGTTTGTTATTCTATCCCACACAATAAGTTGATGCAACTAGATTCCCTTTTTTGCCTTCTCACCCTAGTCACTGTGGCTAAAATAGAGATGTTCTCCAGAATATTATCAGATCAACAGCCCATTGGTCCTTGAGATTCCGATAGCAGGCTTTTCTAGCCCTCGCGGGCCTGTACATTAGATAGATAGCTATTATCAGAACATTATATCTAGATCATATGAGGCTTAGGCTAGAGCAATTTCTGGAAACCAATCGAAGGATGGCTCCAACTGGGGTGGTGTAGGACATTTTAAAGGCAGGAAATAGAGGGGAACCCCTCAGTTGCAGTCCACATATACAGAAAACTATTAGGAGCTATCTATTGCAGCGGTGAAACTGATTTGGATGAGGGTCACAATGTACAAGAGGTACAGTAGGAAATGCCTATTTGAACGGCCAAAATTAGCCAATATTTTAGTAAAGAGGGCTGTGAAATTTCACACATATTGATCAGAATGCTATGAATGTAGGGAGGCCACCGGAAGATCACTGGCTAAGCAGATTAGGCAGAAGGAGGTGAGAAAAGGAATAATGGCTATCACTGATTTAGAGGGTAGAACGGTTGAAGCCCCAACAGATATTATCAGGGTTTTTTAGAGATTTTTATGAAGCTTTGAACTCTGAAGATTTGGAAGACCCAACGGAGGGGTATGGCGACTTTCCTTTGGGATTAGATAGATGTAGACTGAATAAAGAGGCCCAAGCAGCCCTCGAATCCCTAATTACAAGGGATGAAATTTCAGAAGCTATAGCTTATTTAGCTATAGGGAAGGCTGCAGGTTCAGACACGCTTGCTCTGGAATCTTTTAAGACATTTTTTTCATGAGTTGCAACAAGACATATTTCAAACATTTTAGGAGGCACAACAAGGGCTGATTCCCTCTTCTTGGGTAACGGCGACTATAGTGGTCTTCAAGAAGTAGGATAAACCACCCCTACTTCCCAGGTCCTATAGACCAATTTCTTTCTTAAATTGTGATGGGTAAAACTATGCCAAGGTTTTAGCAAATAGGTTGGTTATAGTCATATCGTCCTTGATGTCATATAGACAGCATGGGTTAATTCCTGGTAGAGCACAGTCAATCATATCAGTAGAGTGTTCATGCTATTTGACACAGCTGAAGTTCTAAAAATGCCTCTATGGCTAATTTTATTAGAGGCCGAGAAGGCATTTGACCGTGTGCCATAGGGATTTACACGGGCAACCCTGGAATGGAAAGGCTGTGGGAGAGGATTTATAAAGGACATTAAATCCCTATAAAAGACCCCGACTGCCAGGGTGCAAGCAATTGGTTTAGAATCAGAAAGCATACAAATTTTAAGAGGAACAAGACAGGGTTATCCTTGTCCACCTTTATTATTTGCACTTTATCTTGACCCCTTTGTAGCGAAACTCGAGAGTAGTTTTCGTATTAAACCTATTACCCTGAACCAAATAGAATAGAGAGTCTTTCATATACAGATGATGTGTCAGTCTTTACTGCAGATCCTGCTGCTGCTCTACTGAAAACTGAAGATCTGGCCAAGCTATTTGGAGCATATTCAGGATAAAACCTGAATGAGGGTAAAACCCAGGTATTATGTACCGAGTGAATTGGTTTTACGGACCAATGGGTAGTCACTGATGCAGTGTATCTAGGAATTAGAAGGACAACTGTGCTTGACCAATTGGTGGAGATAAATATGGCCCCACTATTGTATAAGGTTAAACAAGAGCTGGATAGAAAAAAACGAGAGCTGGATAGAATCGATCATTTACACCACTCGCTAGTTATCAGGTGTATTGTATTAAAAATGAATATCTTATTGAAAGCGCTTTATTTTTTTTTACGGCAATCCATTTGGAGATTAGTACATTTTGGTTGGCCAAGTTAGAGTCCCTGTGTATCAGCTTCCTGTGGGGTTATCGAAAGGTAGGTCATATGAAGTAAGTGCAGCATAAACCCCGACAATATATGAAATGGTGCTGGGAACTAATGCAAAAGGTTGTTTGATGAGGAATATAGAACCTAGCTATTATAGGAAAACCAGATTTAATATTTTAAAAGCTTGCATAAGGTATGGAGTCAGATTCAATGCTGGAGAGATGTTTAGGATCAATTTTTATACACCCACGTCTGCCTTGTCTCTTTTACGTTCTATTTTTAAAGGGGCAGTGATGGAAAGGTGGAGACAGAAAGGTATTACGATAGTAGGTGCCCTCTATACCAATGCTCAGCTTTGTTCGTTTACAGAACTGCAAGAATCGTTTAGCTTCGCAAATGGGAATTTGTTTTTATTTTTACAGATTTGAGATCTTCTCTTTAAGCTGTAAAAAGATTTAATGGCAATGAGGAAGATTCCCCTAATTGAGGCCGTGAAACGAAGGGACAGGATTGGTTCTTTTTTCTTTAAACACATTTTTTTTAAGCTTTTCTTCCATATTATCTTACAACTCAGAGTATACAATGGAGCCCTGCAAGACTTTCAGAAGTACAGTGTATATGGGATATCAATAGTTTTAGTCAAACATAATATCATACAATTAAGCATATATAAATATCGATATATTATTGTGTTATTACAACCTCTGGGATACTTGGTATAGAAGACCCGTCTATTTCTCCTATATAACCTTTGGTTTTGCTAGCTCCATCTTTCTGAATCATGCCTTCTTGTTCTTGTAGAATCAATCAACTACCCAACTCCCTCTCCTCCCTCTAGCATGCCTTAGCGTAATGTGACTCTATGATTCTTGCCCTATGTAGGTTTATTCCCTGGGTTCACTAGATACTTGTCCAATGTTAGTTGTGTTGGGGTAGTATATTCGTAATCATCCTTGATCCCCATTTCCCAAGGACCCTTC
The DNA here is from genome assembly GCF_964261635.1 of Lissotriton helveticus. NCBI lineage: Eukaryota > Metazoa > Chordata > Amphibia > Caudata > Salamandridae > Lissotriton > Lissotriton helveticus. The sequence continues at coordinate 307,058,580 of NC_136068.1, read as the reverse complement.
TTGCACTTCCTCGTCTGCTTCGTTTGGTGGGTGTTTTAGTAGCGTCACCAATGCTTCTCATGCTCTGGCTGTGTCTAGGGATCACCTGCTCTGTCTGGCTTCACCCAATCTTACCTCTCCCTCGTATGTCGCTCATCTTGTAATTACCTTCTTTCACCGCTCCGCCCCGGGTCCCACCTGCGACTTCCAGTTTCTATTGATCTCTCTTTTGGCTATCAGGAACGCCAAATCTTGGAACTTACTGGTTTCTTTGACCCTGGAGGTGTGTGGGAACAAGTGTAAGAGACAGTATCCTGGTATTACTTATATCTCTATCTCTGTTATTTCCGCAATCAAGGTTGTCTCCTCTCCAGAAGCTCTCTATCTTAGGGCAGTCCCAGAACTTGTGCAGCAATGCAGCATTTGCCCCCCCATTGGGGGCACAGGGCTGCTTGTGCCCCAAAGTATTTATTGATTCGTGCTGGTGTGAGGTAAGCTCAATGTAACACGTAAAAATGTATTAATTGGAACCTGCCATTTCTGGTAACCTTTGTTGCCCTCTCCACTAATATGTCCCATGCCTTCTCCTCGATAGGTGTTCCCAAATCCTCTTCCCAGCTTTCCTGTAACCGGGTGAGAACAGGAGGTTTCATTCCTGAGGCGTCGGTATAAACAGGTAACCGCTTTAAAAGCCCCGGAGGCTGACACCACATATTGGCATCCTCCTGATGTCGGGTGTTCCAAGAGGCCTTCTCCCCAGTGTTTTTTGTATTGCCTTCGTGAGGGCATTATAGAGTAAAATGTGACCTTGGGGTATGTCATATCGCTTTCTAATTGAATTGTTGAATGGAAGCAGGCATCCGTCTTCGGATAACATTCCTATGGTGGTCACTCCTGCCTCTGCCAGACTTCTAGACCTCGCCAGTCGCCGTGTGGAAGTGCCTTGCAGAGGGTCAGTGGTATCTCTGGGGCGTATGTTTTTTTTAGTTTTAGATCTCTGGTGACTCCTATCCCAACTTTTAAGTATTCCTTTGACTTCATTGGTTTCATCCCCCCTCCGTGCAGGTAATTGGAGCATTAAGTTAGACAATACTGTCAGACTAGACTGCGTCATCTGGCTGGTTCGTACCTCTCACCCTTCCAGCTACCCATTTTGTGAACCACTGCATCTGTGCTGCAAGATAGTAGTATTCGAAGTCCAGTAGTGCAAGGCCACCTGCACTCCTTGCCTCGTTAGTGTAGTTCACGCCATCCTTTGTCTACCCGTCCCCCATATAAAGGAAATCGCTAGTGATTTCAGATATCAGAACATTCCCACTGGGATCCAGACTGGCAACACACCTAACAGATAGAGCATTCTCGGCAGTGTCACCATTTTCAACAAAGATACTCTTCCCATGACTGATAATGGAAGTGATCCCCAGAAGGTGAGACTCGCCTTCATTCCGCAGATTGCTTTCCCTATGTTCCCTTCCAATAAATCCGCCCTTTCATGGTAGATGGTAACTTCCAAATAGGGGAGACATCTGCTCTCCAAAGACTCTTCCACTTCCATTTGTGGCTTTTCTTGCCCTGCTTAAATGGGGAAAAGGCACGATTTCCTCCAGTTAAGTCTAGGGCCCGATACTCTCGCCAGTGATGCAAGCAGTTCCCCTGCTCCATCAAGGTTGTCCCTCGCGTTCCGAAGGAATCATAATAAGTCATCAGCATGTAGCGCTAAATGCTGGATTGGGCCCAGAGACTCCAGACCCCTATAGGGAAGACCCGTTCTGGCCCTGGCTGCAAGGGGCTCCAGAGCCAGGGCCGGACTGGGAACCAAAACCGGCCCTGGCAAAGTGCTCGGCCAGCCCCCCCCACCCCCCGGGCGGGAGGGGGGCGAGCGCTTTGCCAGGGCCGCTTTTCAGCCGATTTTGTTACAGGGCCGATTTTGCAGCTATGCTGCAAAAACGGTTCTGTAACAAAAACGGCCCCCAGGGCCCAAAACCGGCCCCCACCCTTGCGGCCGACCGGGGGATTGCCCGGTGCCCACAACGGCCAGTCCGGGCCTGGCCAGAGCAAATAAAAGTGGGGAGAGCGGGCACCCCTGCCGCGTTCCCCTTTCCACCTGAAGGGCATCGGAGATCAAACCCCAGTCTTGACTCAAGCCCTAGAGTCCAAGCATGGTCGGGAAGTCCATTTTACAAAATCAGAGCCCAGTCCAAATCTCTCCATTACCCGTAATAGGTAACGCTATTCTAGGTTATCAAAGACCTTTTCCATATTGACCGCAGATATGACTGCTTCGTCTTTATCATCAGACTCTAGGATACGCATTAATCTTCTAATATTCATTGCCGCGTTGCGTGTTGGAATTAACCCCGCCTGGTCTATATGTATGAGGTCTGCCATATGCAGGAGTAGCCTCGTAGCCAGAATTTTACTTAAGATCTTATAGTCTAAATTCAGCATAGAGAGCGGTCTATACGCTGTCTTGTCCTTTGCTGGTTTGCCTTGTTTTAGCAGCGGGATAATCAAAGCCTCTCTTGCAGAGCCCTGTAGCATCCCCCTTGTTTTGCTTGATTATAAACTTCCACTAGCCTCTGTCCCAAGATGTTTACATAAATCAAGTAAAACTCCACGGCGAAGCCGTCCATGCCCGGTGTCTTATTCCTGCCCATAGCTTTAAAAGCTGCCCTAACCTCTTGTAGCTCTATATCTCTTCACAGCCTTTCAGAAGCCCCCTTGTCTATAGTTGGTAAGGCCTGAAGTCATATGAAGTCATCAATATCTGCCTCCGAACACATTGTCCTACTTCTATACAATTCAGCATAGTATTTGAAGAACACCTTATTAATATCTTGCTTTTTATAGGATTCCCTTTCTAGTTTGTCCCTGCTTTCTAGAATAGTCAATCCTCTCTTAGCCGGGTTAGCTAACCATGCTAGTATCACCCCAGATTTGTCCCTCTCAATGTGAGTTAGGATCATGTAGTTCTTATAATCAAAACAGCAAAGCCTTTCAACATGTTCCACTACCATCTCTTTGGCTGTCAGAAGTTGTTCTAGCAGCTCCCTATGTTTTGGTCTCACTTTCTTCAATTCCCTAAGGTGTTGTTCAGCTTTCAGTGTGTCTCTCAGGAGTGTCCCCCTAATTTCCACTACCTCAGAGATACATTTCCTCCTGATTACAACTTTAAAGGCATCCCACTACACCGTAGGGTTAGAGGCGGTCCCTGCATTAGCCTCAAAGTATTGCTCCATAGCCATCCTTATTGTTGCCTGAAAGACCTGGTCTTCCAAGGAATCCGGTCTTAGTCACCAAGTGGGGATGCTCGGTTTTTGTCTTGTCCACTGAAGCCCTACCAACAGGGGATCGTGGTCGGAAATCGTCTGGGCTAGCTACTCACTCGACTTCATGTGTTCATGTATGTCTGGGGAGCAAAGTATGGTGTCTAGCCTAACATGCAGATCATGCAGATATGAAGAAATGAGTAGTCCCTGTCTCTTGGGTGTAATACCCTCCAAGAACCTATCAATCCCCACTTGTCTTGCCACGCTCTACGCGCTTCGGTCACTTGGACGATAGGGAATGCCTCAGAGGTGGATGGGAGCGATCTAATTCAACATCTGTGATGCAGTTAAAGTCCCCACCTAGAATCACCGAACCGGCCCACTGCGGGGCCAACTTTCTGGAAAGAACCACTAGGAGGGAGGCTTGATCCGTATTCAGGCAGCCCATATATACTCCCAATTGTTATGTCTCAGCCGTCTAATTTGCCTACTAGGACTACATATCACCCTTCTGGGTCCACTATGTGCCTGTTACACTGAAATGGGACTCCTGCTCTCACCCATGTAAGCACCCCCTTGCGAAAGCTGAATAATTCGTATAGTACACCTGACCTATCCATTTTCTCTGTAGCGCCTCCTCCTCCTTAGTAGTAATATGTTTTTATCACAAAAGCGCTATATGTACGCCCCTCCTATTCAGGTATGCATGAATCTTATGGCGCTTAGTCATGGTGTGCATTCCCCTCACATTCCACGACAGGTATTTAAAGTCTACAGTGAAAACCATTGGATTGGTCTCAGAATTTGTCTAATAATTACTCAAGCCCAGGCACGCCTATCCCCAACTTGAAAACCCCTTTAAAAACAAACTCCCCAACATCCCTTCCCCAGGGCAGGTGCCAGTCCAAAACCCATCCAAACTCAATACCAAGTGTTTTTGTTCCACAGAGAACCTGCACAATTGTATTTGGGGGTGAAATTTCAACTTATTGTCTCTGGGCCCCCCACCTCCCGGCTCCCCCCTCCATGAATGTAGAAGAGTTACCCCCCATCTCCCTCACTTTATTGTTAAATGCCCCCATCAGTGTTTTTGTTTACCCCCTAGAAAGGGTCAAAAGGATACAAGAAATAGGAGATATTATCCATTTTCACATGTCGTTTTTATGGTCCTTTATTCAGATGAGCTCATCTATCGACTTGGGGGTGACTTTAGGAAGATCCGTGTCAGATTCATTCAAAACTAGAGCTTCGGGAACTGTCTGATGTTCTCTCCTCGTTGTCATTCCACATGGATTTAGGACTAGAATCCGCCTGGCTTAGTTCGGCGACTTCTTGAAGGATTCTATATCTTTCCTCTCTAGCTTCCGACGATGATTGTATGCTGGCGGAAATAGCATTATTTTATTATTTCCAATTTGTAGGTTTTTGATCTGCTGGGCTTGTGACAGAATATGGTCTCGATCCCTGAAGTGGAGCAGACGAGCGACAACTGAGCACGGGGGGAGCACCCGTCTTAGGGGGTCACGCCGGAATCCTGTACGGCCTCTCCAGTGCATTGGATTGTGAAAAGCCCTCCGGGCCACCTCTGTTTTTAGCCTGTTCTCTAGATACTGCACCATGTTGCTACCCTCCTCGCGTTCCGTATCCCAATAATGCTTAGGTTATTTTTGCTGGATCTTCCTTCTCTGTCTTCTGCTCTCATTTATATGGTCCTCACCCTGTTCATTACTCCTGACAGAGATTTACTCATCTCTACGACCTCCGCCCGGATGTCCACTATTGTGCGCTCATGTTTGTTACCTTTTCTGCTAAGCTGCGATGATCTTCCTTAAGTAAACTCAAATCTGTACATATGGCATTTATCTTGGTCTCAAGGGCTTTGCGGGATGCTGTGATCACTTGCATGATGTCTGCTAACGTGGGACAGATCTAGACAGTCTCCTTTATCGCTTCCCCAGTGTTATCTTCCTCGTCCGTTTGTTCCTGCCTCTTGCAGGGATCCATGTTGTCCTGCACTCGTTGTTTGGATATCCTCCCCATTCCCAGCAGGTGTAAGCTTGTCTCTAGTGTGGTGGGCATCCGACTAGCGGGGGCAGTGAGACCGCTGCACCTTCTTTGGGTGACCTCTAGCAGTGTGAACCTCGGTCTTGATGCACAGCGTCCTCGTGTATTGCTGGCGTCTTCGCTGGGAGTATCTCACTGCCGCACCTCTAGATTCTTAGGCCTCCTCTCTAAGTGTGACTTCCACCTGTAGCTGTTTGGCAGTGTATTGTCGGGATTCTCTTGGCCCACTATTTATCTGGCCCGCTCCTCTTATTTCAGGATCAAAGGGCCTGACTCCCTTGCTATTTGTTGGGTGATTGCTCTCTGCCGCCTCAAGCGTGCTCGGTGATCTTCACTTAACATTTTTGGCCAACACAGGCCTGTGTGATTTCCTCCTTCTTTGTTTAGGGCATCAACTCCTTTTTAGGCTGCCCTTCCGCTGTCTCACTCTGCTCCACCCAGGGAGTTGTTTCTGGTTCTCAACTGCTCCTTGTTCTGAGCCGGCCAGGCTCCTAACACAAACGCGTCTAAAGTTTTTGTGGCCTTCTTCCCTGCCATGGTAGGCCTCCGCTCACCAGTCGCTCCTCCTCCCCTGCTGCCAGAGGTCTATAACTGCAATGTCTCTGCTCTCGGCCCTTAGTCAGCAGCAGGGCCTCCTCGCTACTATTGCGGGTAAGAGCCCCTCTCATTCACTCCCCCACTCCTCTTAACTGCGGGGTCTGTACACGCCGCCCCTGCGAGGGCATCCTCTGTGCTTGCTGCCTCCTCTCTTGCAGCGGCAGGACCCCGCTGTCTTACAGGTGAGTGCCCCTTTTCTCCACCACACCGCCTCTCATCACCTCTTAGGGTGCACACTCCATCTCTGGGGCTCCCAACATCATCGTATTATTGCCTTCTAGTTGCCGCCCCCCAACAGAAGCGTTCTCCAGCTCAGGTTGTCATTGCCCCGATTCGCTTCAGAGAAGGGCTTCCCAGTGCCGGCTCTTCTTTGTTTTCAGCGTCTTCAGGGCCAGTGACGCACTTCAACGGTTTCGGCAGTGGCTCATATGGGTCACCTAGCAGCAGCACAGTCCTGCCATAGCTGCCCCCTCACAGGTCTCTCATCTGAGCCTTCAGATCCGGAATGCCGCCTGGTTTCTGCCGCAGCTTGCCCCCCACAGGGCTCCAATCACTGAAGCTAATCTCAGGCTTGTTGTTTTGGCTCGATCAGGGGAGCGATCAGCTTCCTCGCTCGTCCGCTTCTGTGCCAGCGTTCTTCGCTCCTCAGCTAAAGGCCGCCATTTTCAGCCACCATGGGGCCTTTTCTCTGTATTCCAAGTGTGTAGCACCCCCGGAATTTTCCACCGACTTCAAGCGCTTCCCTCTTGTTCAGTTGGTTCTCTCCAGCCCCCCTCATACATTTCATGGGAGTGTCAGGATGGCTGTGGATGGGGGATTGCCGGGCTGGATACGTCTTACTCCATTAATTTTTAGCCACGCCCCCAGGACCGAATTGGTTCTATATAGAATGTGGCCTACCGGCTAGGGTGGTCTACCTTGGAGCTGGGGAACCACGTTCGAGTCTCGGCAGGGACACTCAACATTCTGAGATTCTGGGCAAATCACTTAATCTCTCCGTGCCTAACAAAAATGTATGTGTCCGTCTGCAATGTAGCTGGTGCTCATGTAAAGCGCTCTGATACCTTCGGGTCTGGTTTGCTCTATATAAAACGCCACACAAAATAAAAAATATTTAAAAAAAATATATATATATATATATATCTATATATATATATATATATATATATATATATATATGAATTGTTGGTTTGCAGCCAATAGGATGATCTAGAAGATCATAATTCTAAATGGGGTCACAGACTCGATATGAAGGAGCTATACCTCCAGGAATAACTGGAACTTAGCGACAAGGTTTTATTAACTACGAGTTTGAGAAGCCAACTCTTCAAGACAGTTTTGAATCTATATTATACTGCGGACAAAGTTACTAAGTGGGGAGGCAGTTCCAATGGCAGGTGCAATCGGTGTGGCACAGAGCAGGCGGAAATAATTCATATGTTCTTTTCATTCTCTGAATTAGAGCCTCTGCTACAAGGGACAGGGACGTTTCTGAGTCATATTTCCAAAGAGCAGATTTATGTCACTCTCTTAATGATGTTACTGGGTGTGCATGGCTTTACATGTCCTTGTGAATATGGCCCCTTAACACACAACAATTTGCGTGAAAGGGGCGTGCCATGGGTGTTGCTGTGGGTGTTCCCACGCAAACCCATTGCTTCTGTCACATTTCTTGATTTAAGAGAAATCGTAAATCTAGAAATTCATCAGAATGCTATGCCTCCCAAGGGGAGGCGAGGGAGGCACAATTAGGAGAAATGCTTTCATTTCTCCTACTTTTTTTTCCTCTTTCTATGCATGCTGCATGCTGCATTCTGCAGCACACATAGAACTAGGAAATCACCTTTTATGATTGTTTATGTGCAGGTAAGTATCCTTTCCGGCACATAAACCATCTTTGAAAAATATGCAGTTTTTAATTTCTATGTGTGATGCATTAAGCAGCAGACATAGACGTTTAAAAAAACCATTTCAGATAGTTTATGTACAGGAAGGGACACCTTCCTGCACAGAAACAATCATTCCCCTCAACGCAGGCACCCTTGCAAGGGTGCCTGCATTGGCGCAGGGCAGCAAATTGTCCGCCACCGCAGGAGAGAGATACCCTTGATCTTGGTCACTGGAGATGCTTGAGGTTGGGGCTACTTGGAGCCTGAAGATCTTGATGGAAGGAAGCCAACAACCTTTGCAACTGCAAGTTGACGCAGTGCACAGGGGTTCCGTTCCTGCGGCTCCGGCAAAGGATACTGACCTCAAACTTGGTGAGAGGACAGGGCAGGTCCTGTGGAATATAAAGAACCATGACCTGTGTTGCTGAGCCTTTCGGAGTCTGTGAGAGCCCAGGCCAGCAGACCGGTCAGCTTAGTTGCGGTGCCTGCAGATGGAGGGAAGTGACTCCTTCAATTCAAGGGAGATTCCTTCAGGTGTCTAGGATGCCCACAGGCCGTGGAAGGTTCCTATATGGTGCACAGGCACGGACGTTGCATCAGACGAGCAGGGAGACGAAATTAGGAGCAGCCTTGAAGCCCAAGCGAAGTCCAGAGAAGTCCAGAGTGCCCAGACGGTTGAAGAAGAAATGGTGTCTGAAGTTATTCTTGTCCCACGACAAATCTAAGGACCCACCCGCAGGTAAGCCCTTAAGGGTTGGGACGATTCAGGGGTCCCTCCCTAAGGAGGGGCTGGACAAGGGGAGGATACTCCCCTGTCCTTTGTCCAGTTTCTCGCCAGAGCGGGAGCCAACAGCTCCCTGAACTGGTTTGACTGCACTATGCATGGAGGACACAAGTGTGCCCTGCACGCAGACTATGTGGAGCTGGCAGGAGCCCCCACCCTGCCCCAGTACACTAGACCCTGTCTGGCAGGTGGTTACACCTCCCTGTGACAGGATACCTATTGTTCTGCCTTCCCCTACATGAGCTTGGATCAGCAGCAGAAGGGCAGAAACGTGTCTCTGCCGGGCAGCAGCCCAAGCTTGCTGTCCGGGTCTGGAACACTGGTATTGGGAGCACTGAGGGACTCCCAAAGGAGCTCTACAGTACATGAAATCATACCTCCCACACCGTTTACGGTATAGGGGTATGATTCCAACATGTTTGATACCAAACATGATAGGATTCGTTACAGACAGTTTTGAGATGGCCATTGTGTAATGACACGGTGCCCTCTATATATTATATGGCTGTCTCACTTACAACCCGGGAGAATGGACTCTGTGGGCTTTAAGGGTGTCCTGCTTATGCAGGGGCACCCTCACACTTAGAACCGAGCACCATGCCTTCAGGATTGTAAGGCCAGCCTTAGGGGTGACTTACAGGTTTTAAGTGCAGTGACCTTAGATATAGGAAACCTATATATTTAGTAATTGGTACTAGCACCAGTTTACACAGGCTGCAATGGTAGGCCTGTAGTTTAATTTTGAATGGTCTCCCATGGGTGGCATACATAATGAATGCTTCCCTGGGTACCTTAGTACCATATACTATGGACTGATAAGGATACCCCAGTATCCAATTTGGGATGTATCTAAGTACAGCATATAACAATTTGAGGGAGAAAGCAGATAGACTGGGGTCCTTATTAGCAGCATCCTAGTCAGACTAGTAAAAAACCAGCATAGCACCAGGCAAAAAGTGGTGGTAACCATGCAGAAGGATCCTACCTTCCTACAATGATGATTCATATTTTTATGTGTATAAACACATGTACATTGTTTGAGCTTTAAAACATTTCTCATTCCAAGCGGTCTGTAATGAGAGAAGTACATTTAGCATTGTTCTTGTTTCAAGTAAAAAAAGAATTAATGTAAAGTATAACTATATATATTTCTCACAGTTGTGTCACAACAGAGAGACCTTAATAGTGAGCAAGATGCCACTAAAGAAAGTCCTTGTGATAGTGAGGAGTCCAAAGAAATATCTGCCACTCGGACACATCAAGTACCATCCAGAAGAAGAGGTACAATTTTACTACTCCCAGATTTTGAAGATGTAGCGAATGAACCAACAACAACCAGGGAAGCCAGCCAACATCGTTGAGAGCCAGACACATACATTGCAGCGCTGTCCTAATACCACAGCTTCTTGTAAGACTGGTGTTCTTTTTGTGGATGATGGTTCTGAGATCTGAATTGTTTGAGGGAGCGGTGGTGGGGGTTTAGACGCCATTATGCTTTCTGTGCAGCATCTGTAAGCAAAAAATATAAAATGTGTACAATCACTAATTATTGTGTATGAATCATACAAGGTTACAATTGCTTGATGGCCAAGAATACCAACTTTGCTAAACTCACTGAATCTGTGAACAAAGTCGCAACAACACCATACAACATAAAGGCGTAGGCATCACCAACACATGTTGGAGTTTGATATATTCAGCAGATCAATGAACTGTCTGGCACAGGTTACTACCATGTTATCCAGACCCACAATACATATACAAACAAAGATGGGTCACTGCTTTAGAGATGTGGCTCTTAGCTTAGTAGGGATCACATCTGCCTTGGAAAATATGAAAACCTGTAATTCATCTAGGCCCGTAGATTTAGGAGTAGGTGAGAGTAAAGAGGCATCAAGCCTAAGTAGTCTCTCGGTGCTTTATATCTCCAATGACAAACATCTAGCACTCACGTTAGTGGAACTCCAGAGGCAGCTACCGCTGGGAAAGTAGTGTATGGACGGAAAGAAGAAAGCACTAGTGTGGTTGTTGTAATTTTCATGAGCTGCTTACTTATGAATATATTGTTTAGCACAACAGAAAACTACAAAGAACAAATTTGTGACTGGATACTTGTTTTGCTTTCGAAAATAACAATATCAGGATTTTCTAACAAAAAAATCATTTTTGGAGTTAAAAAGCATAACAAACGTGTTCTTGTATTTATTTGGCTTATTTTCTTTTCACTTACGTTAAAAATAATTGCTAGTAATCTCTGTGTGATGTGCTCTACTCTCAGCAGCACAAGAGCCATCCTGTTGTATTTGTGATATTCCTTCTTCGGGATCTGATTCTGAATCCTTTTTCACTTTATGGAGACCCCTCCACATAGCAACATATTTCTGGACGGTGCTGGGGACTCCATCACTCTTTTGCAGACACCTGAAGCATCCTTTTAGAAATCTAAAGGTCCTCTCTATAACAGAGTGTTTAGTTTTGAGAGCAAGGTTGTATTTCCGTTCACTCCTTGCACTTAGGTTTAAATATGGTGCTAAGATCCAAGGCCGTACTCAATATACAATGTCTCCTAAAAGTTAATGTATGTGTTTAATAGTTTGAATGGGTGTAAAATACTTGATATAGGCTTACCAAGTACAAAACAGTTGCCAAAATCACCTCCAGACAGGTAAATACATTTCCCACTGTTGCTGAACTTTTAGGAATCATGTATGCTTTCTGGAAGTCGGGCAAGAAGATCTGTTATTATATTGAAGGCATCACACACAACCTGAATATTGAGGAAGTGACAATTTTTGCAGTTTCGAAAACTACATTCATTTGCAGATTGTGGACAGATAGCAATATGTTACACTAAACACATCTTATGACATTTGGAAAGTGTACCGGACAATTAAATAATAGCTTGATTTGTTTAAAATCCTGCTGAAATACAGGACAATAAATGTAAACATTAATTTTGGACAAGATCATTTCAAGAAACCTGTGAGGAGATCGCAATAAAGCACCTTAGGCACGCCTCCTGCTGATGCTATTACTCCCTGGTAACTTCCAATGGGCTTAAGATGTAGGCAACACAGTACCTGACCGTGGAATAGCATTGCTTTTGTGTGTTGGGGTCTGCAGCCGTGTATGTAAATCAGCTATTATATCCAAAGTGACCCAACTATTAAGCCTGTACTTCTCAAATCTCCCTTCTTAGTTTGATCAAAAAAGTTTACCATAACCCTAAAAATCCATTCCCGTCTCCTCCTCTGCATATCAGCCAAAATCATCCTCCTCCTCGCCAGTAGAAACAAATTTACCATTGTAAAAGGGCCTGATGCAATTTGGGCCACTTTATATAGGTTGCACCTGATTAACACCTGATTTGATTTGGTGGCAATTGCATTTTCAAAAACTGCATTTTGCACCTAAACGCAATTAGGAAAGGCTTCATGCATACTATTTGTGATTCTCAATTTAGAAATTCCAGTTGCAATCATTAAAATAGTGATTGCCAAATGGAAGGAATCGCAAATTAAACCTACCAACTTGCCTTTTATAGATTACAAAAGGGTGTTTTCCATTCACAAATGGCCCAAAATAGCGTTTCACACCTTTTACACGTGCAACATTATTTTGTACATCTGGCCCTTGGTGCTGTGAACAATGATAGAAACGTTTGTCATTTTCACTGTCATAGTAACCCTAATACGAGCAATGTGCTTCATATGTTCTGTGATAATAGCACATGTACAAATTTGCAGAATATTGCAATAAGCATTTTAAAAAATACATTGTGTCATCAATAACACAGATGCCTGAGTGTAACATTCCAAGTATGAGAGGTGTGGTTCCTGAATACCATTGCGAACCTGAGGGAGGGACTGCTTCATTTACGAGACTGCACATTTTCCCCTGTGAAAAGGGGCAGGTCTGCAGGAAAAAAGATCAGGCTTCCTCCAACATAGCTCATTTAACTCAGTCCTTGTGTTATTGGGTTAGAGGGTCTAAACCTGCATACTTAAGGTACAACCCAAAGATATGTAACATGGTGCACCAAAGCTCGCTCCAGGATTTTTCTTTCTTGAAGGTGGGGGGGGGGGGGGGGGGGAGAGTAGACTTCAATGAGCGCACTCAATAGAACCAACATTACAAGTATACGTGGACGGCCATTGTAATCATGGTCAAAATGGACTTCAGATAAAGTAGGAAACCTCTATGCCTTCTGTAGGTTAGTCAAGCATGACTTTCAAAAGGTAGAATCCCCAACTGGTTTCCCAGTTTTGATTTTTATAGATTGAATCTCTCTTAAAATGATCGCTGTTGTATTAGGAGCTAAATATAGGGATGCGGTTACAGAGCATCTCCAAGCAACCGGAGACCCCAATGAATGAGCGTCCGTTATCTTTGTAATGTGCAGCTTATACATGAGAAACATTTTTTTACTCATGTGTGGAGTTTAAGGCAATTGATGCTAATTCAGGACACGTTCCTGCATACCGACCAGCCGGTACCTAATTAACACCGCGTTTGCCAATATTGAAAAATTCCTCTTACATGCCAAGATCATCACAATTGGTTTGCAGGCACCCTACCGCATACACACAGACATGTCATACTAGGGCCTCTTAGTAATGAAGGGGCCACCTGGCCAGACTTGGCCGGATATACACCATATCCAAATCCAGGTGCGCTGCACCAACTGTAGCAGAAATAGTGGCACAACTAAATAATTCAGATGGGGCTTCTACAATATGTTTTAAGAACCTTAAATACTAGATAGGATCCAGTAGGACCTATGACACAGGGACAAGTTGCCATTCAGATAATAAGCCTACAGACAAAAAATTCTATTTATGGGAACAGTGCCCCACGAAGCATGACGAAATAGCCATCATGATTGCTCGCAAGACTAACCTATTGGAAATAGTCTACCTTCACACAACACCCCAAGATAAAGAGAGTTCTTATTATGTGCCTACCCTTAGGAATGGTGTCACCCGTAGAAGAGTGCAACACCCAGGTGTCAGGGACTGTCCGGGACTATGTGGGAAACATAGTCAGGGACTTGGACAAGGACTGGGAATTAGGTAGAAGACGTACACAGAAAGGAGGAGTACAGTGCTGCCCAGGATCATACAGGGAGTCAGAGGAGAAAAAGGGATCCAAAGGGGAAGCCTCTACAGGTGAACAAGATGGGTAAGACTCAGAAAGGAAGGGCACTCGCAAGGCAATTTAGCATTCAAACTAACTACACCCAGGACGGACGTGCAAGACATATATATATAATACAACATTAACAATAAAGGGGGGTGTGGGGTAAAGCACTCAGGAGCTCCACATGGAAAGACTGAAGCTCAGTAAGTTTCTTACCCGCAATTGCTGTTACAGATACTGACTGCAAATACCCACATGTAGGATATGCATGCAAAGGCAGGGTCTGTGGAGCTTATACCTATAGTGATGTTATAAATGTAACTCAAAGACAAAACTCACAGTGAACAAGAAACACCACCTAGGTAGTCAGCTGAGCCCACGGATCCTGGCGATCAAACAGGAACGCGCAAGGCAGTAACAGCAAAGGGGTAGAACTAAACACAACCACAATAGATAAGGAGCTAGCAAGGAGGAGTGCTTAACAGGAAAGGGAGGAAGTGACAGGGCACACTTGGCAGAAAGCAGGTAACAAACATACAAGGTAACAGAAGTAAGACAGCAGAATAGAAAGGCATCAAACTAGAACTGGAACCAAGGAAATAGGAAGCAAGGCAGGGACTGGAAACGATATACAGAAGGGGAGGCTACAAGGGTATACTAGAATAGTGCAGGTTAAGGAATCAAGAAAACAAAGTAGCATAGAAGGCAGTGCTGGGGCAGGAACAAGAAGTGAGCTTAGGCTCAGAGTCAAGACAGCACTGCAGACAGTGCAGGTTCAGGAACAAGGAATTACCAAAGCTTCAGGAGTCAAGGAGGCACTGCTGGCAGTGCTAGTTCAGGAACAGGGAAATTACTAAAGCTCAGGAGTCAAGGTAGCACTACAGGAGTGCTAGTTCAAGAAACAGGACATAGCTACAGCTCAGGAGTCAAGAGAGCACTGCAAGCAGTGTAAATCCGGAACAAGAAATAGATGAAGCCCAGGAACAAAGAATAACTATAGCTCAGGAACTCAGGAAACAAGGTAGCACTGCAGGCAGTGCTAATTTAGGCACAAGGAATAGCTATAGCTTAGGAACTCAGGAAACAAGGCAGCACTGCAAACAGTGCTAATTCAGGATAAGGGAAACTGCTGCAGTTCAGGAACAAGGAATACTAAGGCTCAGGAGTCAGGGTAGCACTGCAGGCAGTGCTAATTCAGGAACAGGGAAAACAGCAGCAGGTCAGGAACAAGGCATAAATAAAGCTCAGGAAACACTGGAAACAAGAATAGCAAAAGCTCAGGGAACTCTGGAACTAAGGATTGGTCTCACCGGTAAACAGCTACAATGACCAACCTTTGCCTGAAGGGAGCTGGGGCTTAAAAGAGCTCACAGTAATGACATGCAGCTGGTGTGAGCAGGCTAGCAGCAGCCAGCCACAGGTGAGCTGAATTCCTCCACCCATCCTTGGCCTGCAGGGGTTGAGACAAAGCAGTGAGCAGGGAATTTTGGGTAATGGAGTTTCAGGCATGAGTAGGCTGGCTTTAAGTCTAAGCAGGCTGGCTTTCACAAAACCCGGCATGGATTGGGAATGGATGTCAATTCCCAAATAGTGTCTAAATGGCTGGAAGTCAAGATATGCATGCAGAGGAGTGTCAGGAGGCATATTAGAACACTGGAACGCCCCACAATTCGGCCCCCTGGTGGTGGGCACGAGAGCACAGGGAGCGAATCGTGACACCAGGGAAGCATTTTTGCATGTGCCTACTCTACTACACAAGGTACACCTCATTGGCAGTATTCCCAGAGGTGATTAAACAGATAAAACATTAATACGGAGCTGCACTAGCCCTAGATCTGGGAATGAAGTTAATTGGTAATTTTGCTATGGTGTCCTCCATTATTGTAAGTAATATTCATTGGAAAGCAGTAGCACTGGGCTATACATATGAGATTGGCACCTGTTCTGACACAGAATCGGGAACGGGAGCTACCTAGAATCACAGCTGAAACCTACACCTCTGGGGGACATGACACCTTAGGAATAAGATTCAGAAAAGGGGGTGTGATGAACAGAGTGTCTGAATTAAGCAGACCACTCTTACCCAGTCCAAAGATCAGGGCTTGATCCATCACCGTTATTTATCTCACTGCCCCATCCCAGCTCAGAACCTGGCTATATGCAAATTAGTCTGTCCCTGGCCCAGTGCATCATGGGAACAGGGCAGACCAAACTACCAAGCCAATTCTTCACCAGAAAGGAGACAAGCTACCGGGGACCGGTTTCTGGCATTTCAGCCTCTTCGGCCCGGCTTGCTTGAATCCTGATGGAGCAGTGAGAAAGGGACTCATGTCTGAGTATACCCTGCCACACCTATAGTTGCCAAAAACGATTCAGAAAAGGGGGTGGTGATGAACAGAGTGTCTGAATTAAGCAGACCACTCTTACCCAGTCCAAAGATCAGGGCTTGATCCATCACCGTTATTTATCTCACTGCCCCATCCCAGCTCAGAACCTGGCTATATGCAAATTAGTCTGTCCCTGGCCCAGTGCATCATGGGAACAGGGCAGACCAAACTACCAAGCCAATTCTTCACCAGAAAGGAGACAAGCTACCGGGGACCGGTTTCTGGCATTTCAGCCTCTTCGGCCCGGCTTGCTTGAATCCTGATGGAGCAGTGAGAAAGGGACTCATGTCTGAGTATACCCTGCCACACCTATAGTGGCCAAAAACTATACAGAAAAGGGGGTGGTGATGAACAGAGTGTCTGAATTAAGCAGACCACTCTTACCCAGTCCAAAGATCAGGGCTTGATCCATCACCGTTATTTATCTCACTGCCCCATCCCAGTTCAGAACCTGGCTATATGCAAATTAGTCTGTCCCTGGCCCAGTGCATCATGGGAACAGGGCAGACCAAACTACCAAGCCAATTCTTCACCAGAAAGGAGACAAGATACCGGGGACCGGTTTCTGGCATTTCAGCCTCTCCGGCCCGGCTTGCTTGAATCCTGATGGAGCAGTGAGAAAGGGACTCATGTCTGAGTATACCCTGCCACACCTATAGTGGCCAAAAACGATACAGAAAAGGGGGCTTAGGGTGGACAAAATTATTTACAACAAGGGGTGGTGATGAACAGAGTGTCTGAATTAAGCAGACCACTCTTACCCAGTCCAAAGATCAGGGCTTGATCCATCACCGTTATTTATCTCACTGCCCCATCCCAGCTCAGAACCTGGCTATATGCAAATTAGTCTGTCCCTGGCCCAGTGCATCATGGGTGATTAATTCAGAGACTCTGTCCATCACCACCCCTTGTTGTAAATAATTTTGTCCACCCTAAGCGTGGAAGGGTATACTCAGATGTGAGTCCCTTGCTCATTGCACCATCAGGATTCAAGCAAGCCGGGCCGAAGACGGCTGTAATGCCAGAAACCGGTCCCCGGAAGCTTGTTTCCTTCCCAGTGTAAGAATTGGCTTTTGTAGTCTGGTCTGCCCTGTTCCCATGATGCACTGGGCCAGGGACAGACTAATTTGCATACAGCCAGGTTCTGAAACTGGGATGGTGCAATGAGCTAAAAAACGGTGTTGGATCTAGCCCTGATCTCTTGACTGGGTGAGAGTACTCTGCTTAATTCAGAGACTCTGTCCATCACCACCCCTTGTTGTAAATAATTTTGTCCACCCTAAGCGTGGAAGGGTATACTCAGATGTGAGTCCCTTGCTCATTGCACCATCAGGATTCAAGCAAGCCGGGCCGAAGACGGCTGTAATGCCAGAAACCGGTCCCGGAAGCTTGTTTCCTTCCCAGTGTAAGAATTGGCTTTTGTAGTCTGGTCTGCCCTGTTCCCATGATGCACTGGGCCAGGGACAGACTAATTTGCATACAGCCAGGTTCTGAAACTGGGATGGTGCAATGAGCTAAAAAACGGTGTTGGATCTAGCCCTGATCTCTTGACTGGGTGAGAGTACTCTGCTTAATTCAGAGACTCTGTCCATCACCACCCCTTGTTGTAAATAACCTTAGGAATAAGGGCAGTAAAATCACTTTGGAAAAGCAAATGTAAAAGTGAAATTATCAATAAAGATAAATCTGCACCTGAAGCTAAAAAGAAGCAGAAGGGAGAGAAAGAAAAAGCAAATGGATCTCTGGCAAATCAGGAGTCTAGCTGAGGTGGTTAAAATTTGCGAGACTGCAAAAAAGTTTAAAAAACTGTTTCATTACTCTGATGACCGTTCTTTCCTCTCTTTCCAGGACTTAGCGATTACAGATGCAAAGACAACTCTACAAACCAAAAGGGAGAATCAGGACCAAGTACTGAGGTTACTATATAGAAAGAACAAAAGCGTCTTGATTCTAAAGCACACGTAAAAAAGAAGAAATTGGCTGGAATTTCTAAAAAAAAAAATCTGTTGTGCACACTACAGACACTTATACAGAATGAGACTTCGGCGTGAACGCTGTTAGGCAGCGAAGCCGAACTAACAGTAGTTCATCAGACTCTACAAGTGTTTCTGGTGCTGAATACAACTGAGGAATACATGCAAGTTGAAAATCCAGGTAGACAATTAAGTCCTCCTGATAGACTTTATAATGTTGAAAAACAAATAGAAGGCGATATTTTGTGCAGAATAAGAGCAGCCTTCTGGTCGCATCTATCTTACACCAATAATATAATCTTAGCAGAAGAGAACTGGCTACCAATCTTCATTAGGGAAGAAGTGATTAAATTGGCCTTTTCCTCCGTAGTATTTCTAGAAACCTGGGAAACATATGCCAGAGAGTGGGCTTTAAAACTCGCTGTAGGGCTATATGGAAATCAAGCTGGATGGGATAAAGATTCAATCCCATGCATCATTCCTTTAAGAAGTCAGTCCTAAGTTCAGGCTCAATACCCAATAAAATCAGAGGCACGACGTAAAAGCAATTTCAACACAATTGCAGTAAGTGGCGACTGGTGACGTTTCAAAGTGGTGAGGCGTAAAAGATGGGGGTGAGTTTGATTTAGCAAGTGAACTCGACTGACATATATACAGAAGATACAGCCCAAATAATTATACTTGGGCCTTAGGGTTTATAACAATACATCAGAACTGCAGAAGTACAAAGTGAAAGGAAACATTTGAAATACACTCATGCTCAAAGAGCTGTCTAGTTGTCTTATGTTAGGCATTCAGATAATCTTGTACTTTTTGTTGTGCATTTCTGAGTCCTTGATATTAGATGGAACACAGCATTGCAATTACCATAAAATGGAGCAGAAATACCAGATGTTTGTGAACACAGTCATCCACAAAAAACTATAATCTCTTTTCATGAGCCTCTACATTAAGGATCGCTCAAGTTTCTAAGCGATTTATTATCTGAGCCAACAAGTCAGTGATATAAACCATGATGAAGTGCACACAGTCTGTCAGAAACAAATTGTATAGATCAGTGCTGATGAAAAGTTGTGGAACAGGAGAAGAGTCAGTCATGCAGCATGTGTCTGCTTGACGTGATGGACTGTTTCTCCACCCTTCTGAACTTTTAGATACCCCAGGCGGGAGGCTTAACAGCAGTGGCGTAGCAAGGGGGACTGTCTTAGTTTGCCTCCCACCTGCAAGCTGGAGAACACTACAAAGCTAGGCCTTCAACCTGCCTTCCTCAGAAAACTACTGGACTTTTGAAAGGATAGCAGGTGGACTAAACCTCCTGAACTTAGCATCTATGACCTGTGAGAAGGATCAGAATAGGTTGGACCCTTTGCACTTGAAATTCAAGCTCAGAGAATCACAAGTCTGACCCACTGGTCGCCTCCGGGAACATAACAAGCGGAAGAGGACATTCCTAAGAAGAATCTCAGTGGACCAGTGGCAATTGGACTTGCACTGAACTTTGCTGTTGGTTGCTCTCTGCATATGTTGCTTCTACAGCACAAACCTGGTCAAAGACAAGCTGGAAGTCAACAAGTAAGACTAGGTTGAGAATGGTTTATACATTGAAATATGGTGTTTTTTAAAGAGGCTCAGATTGGCAGTTATAAAGCAACGGATATGATTTCAGCTTTGTCCTTCACAGGGCTCTCCGCACCTCTGAAAAAAATGACATTCTGAGTTGGGACATGGGCATTTCCAGTGAGAAATCTCAAAAGCTCCAGAATGCCAGCGGGACCAACCTGCTTCCTGTATCTGGCCTTCGGTTTCATGGTGTCTGCTGCAGTTTAATCTGCATCCCATGTGGAGAGAATTTTCCTGTTCTAAAAGTGAGAAATGCCCCACTCTGCATTGGGACTTAGAAGAAATGTAAATACTTTTCTTCAAGAATTGACCAAACCCCTTTCTGAAGTGGGAATTAGAAACTTTTTTGACTTCCAGATTTCCACTGGAACAAATCCACTTGATGTATTGAACCCTGGCTCCATTGTGGTCCACCTGAATATGCACCTTGCTCCTGGTTTACAGCAACTATCAGCTTACAGTTGGTATTTTATTTTTCTTTGCGCTTTTTTCTGTTTAATTATTTAAAAGTTCATATCTCCAGTTCTACTTTTTGGATTGTTATTATTTTCGTCTTATTGTATTTATAACATGTTCCTCTTTATTTTAGAATTGGTTGTGAAGTTTTATTGCGTTTGTGTGACTTTTCTGCTGTTTATGCTCTGCTTAAATACTTATCACATTGATTTTGACTTAATCCTGACTGCTTTTTGTCACGTTACAAGGGATTGGGCATAGTCTTATTTTATTTACATTTGTTTTGTAATACTCTTTTATTGATTTTCAAAATATTGACACTCTACAACAAGCTTCAGGTGTAGCAAGAAATATACAATCACTTGATCACATTGTACAACACATGATACATAGGCAGTGCCCCTAAATCCCATTCTCCCCCATAGCTGCTCTCACGTTTAATACCACAAACATCATAGCTATATACAGTCTGTTCATTTGGAAGTGAATGGTATGGTCTTCAGTTACAGCTTTATAATACTCTATATAGCCCTGTCCAGCACTTGTCCTCTGTCCATATGTCTCTCCCCACCCCCAGGGGCAGCACTTCTCCTCTTCCCCAGTCTCCCCGTACACATCACACACACCTAGCAGTCCTTTATAGTCTACACACCGGAGTCAGTCACTCCTTTCCCAGCATAGTGCACATCCGCTAACATCTTTGCCCATGCTACCAAATCATCTTCCAGGTGTTTATTTCATCTCACATGTTTCATTCGGACTTCTTCTTTCAACAGCCCATTGAGACATATAACATAACCAGGCAGTGCAACCAGGGGGGTTGTGATCCCATCCAATGAATTGCTATTCGTTGCTTGGCTAGCAGCAAGCCCAGGAACACAAACTTACGGCTAAGTATCATTTTTGATGGGACAGGGAGTAGTCCCGGAAACATCTCTCAACCAGCCGCCCACTTCAAACTTAGCATCACTTCTTCCCATTAGGATGCTATCAAGGGGCAACGCCACACCACATGCACAAAGTCTGCGGCAGGGCTCCTACATAGAGGGCATCGGTCAGAGCGTGTGGCTTATATGCTGTGTAAGGTGTTGAGAGAGAGATACGCCTGATGCGTGTAATTATAATTAAGGCTCCCTGTTTTCCATTTTTACTAATATTTACAGATAGATACAGACAGAAAACCATTTATTTTCTTGTCTGTAATTATTTTTAAAAGTGGATAGAAACGGAAATTGGGTGCTTTTATGAGTGATTCTCAATACACTTTGCTATGACTGCCAGGCCCATAACTGTGTGAATTGATAGATAAGGAGGTTAAAAAAGAAAGGGATTTTAGTAAAGAGGCTTAAACAGCAGTAGCTATGCACATGGCTAATACTGAAATGTACATATTTTCATATAAGTGCATTGATTTATCTTCTGCGGGTGTTCATATCAATGAAACCTGGAAGTGATGCAAGCATGACTGCATATTTATTGGTTAAATAAATGTAGAAATATACCAGTTTCAGCTTTATTTTTTTCACAAAACCCATAATAAATATGGATAAATACAGATAAAGTTGACAAAAAATAAATATGGATAAATACAGACGACAATGTAAAAAAAAAAAAATACCATAAAACCGGGAGCCTTAATTATAATTAGGGCTCGGTTTTATGGTATTTATTTTTTGCCATTTCCGTCTGTATTTATCCATATTTATTTTTTGCTAATTTTATCTGCATTTATTCATATTTACTTTGGGTTTTGTGGAAAAAGTAAGCTGATATTAGTATATTTTCACATTTATTTAACTGGTAAATATGCACTCAGGCTTCAATGGCTTAGAAGTTTCAGTGCTGTGAACACCCACAGAAGATAAATCAGTGCACATGTATGAAAATATGCAAATTTCAGTATCAACCTAGTGCATATCTACTGCTGTTAAAGCCTCTTGACTAAAATCCCTTTTTTTTAACCCCCTTATCTATCAGTCCACTTATCTATTGGCCTGGCAGTTGTTACAGACAGTGTTTATAATTACTCAAAAAGCAACCCAATTTCCGTTTTTCCCACATTTAAAAATAAATACAGACAAGAAAATAAATATTTTCTGTCTGTATTTATCTGTACAAATCTGTAAAAACGGAAAACAGGGAGCCTTAATTATAATGTATTAGTTTAAAGCGGATATTGGAGCTCACTGTGCGGACCCCCATATGCACTTTGTCCTAGTCCTGCTCGGTAAGGACCTCACCCAATGCCTCCTCCCACTTTCCATTTGCCCTGGGCACCACTTCGGGAGATCCTCTCTTAGGGCACGGTACAAGTGGGATATCAGTCTGTGACCACTGGACAGCACCAGTAGTGTAGGTAATGTCTGCAATGGCACCAGTTCTCCTGGGAAACATGGCCATATCTCTCTGACCGCAGCCAATATTTTTGCATATTGCAGGTATTGTCCTGCACCTAATGCAAATGAATGTATAGATTCCCCAGGACCTCACAGTCTTCGTCTTGCCATTGTTGTACAGACATCACCGTCGTTATATTTACAAACGGCCTCAGGGCTCAGATTGGCATAGGGCACATGCGCAGAACCCTCGTGACTGTCTGCTCCCATACTCGGGCTACTTGTCATATCAGTAATGGCATTTCTGCTGGTATCCAATCACAACTTAGTAGTTCAGGGAGTGGACGATCCCCATAGGTGCCCTTAATGAGTCTCTTACCTCCATTGTCCCACTCTTCTAGGCAGTGGACTGAAGTTGAGCTACAAGGTAATAACGTTCTATGTTAGGGATTTCTAGCCCTCCCTGGTCCCAGGTTTACTTCAACATAGATAGACCTATTAGCTTCGACTGTCCAATTCTATAACGTAGCTCCTGGGAATCTCACAGAAAGTACCCTGCAGGATGCATAAACACCGTGGCAGCACTACCATCTAACCATCTTAACCAATGAGGCTCTGCTCATCAGCAAGAGAGGGAGGCCTCTCCAGAAACCTATTGAGGCTAGTAAACCCTCCAGCACCCTTCCCATATTCGGGTCCAAAAACTGTTGGTTCGTAAAGGCGATCCTGATACCCAAATAGCGTATCCCCTCCTTACCACATGGAAGCCCACAACTGGAAATGCTTCGGTGCTCACTGCCGTGAGACCACCCAATGGCAAAAGCTGGGATTTATCAGCATTTTTTCCCCTGAAACAGTGTAAGAAACAGCACTTCATCCCCAATTAACTCCCCCCAACCCCATCGGCAGTGGCTAAAACTCGCCCTGACTACTGCTGGACAGTACATGAACTATTGTGTCCCATCTCATTCCCCGTTTCCTGTACTCTTTAAACCTATTAATCCAGGAATACAAAGAAATAAACAACTGAAAGTTTCGCTAGAGATCGTTGTACTGTGGTAGCCACAAGAAAATGCCCCAAGACAGCCCCCCAGCGCCTAGACCCTTGGGGCCTCATTTATGAGGCCCTACCAGCACTATTGGCCGGTGGAATGCCACTTCTTTGATGTTCTGGTGGCGCAGTGTGCCACTGGCATATTTATACATATTTATAAGGCCACGTAAAGCCACCTTACGTGGCTTTTTATGGCCTTTTATATATGTGCCCCTTTCACCTAGAAAATTTTGTGAAAGGGGCATTCCATGGGTGTTGCTGAGGGAGTTCACAGCAACATTCATGACTTTTTGACACTACCCTAGAGTTAAGAGAAATCGTGAGTCTGAGGCAGCGCCAAAAATGTACGCCTCCCCAGGGGAGGTGTAAGGGAGGCAAAAGGACGAGAAATATCTTTATTTCTCCTTGTTCTTCCACTTTCTATGTGTGCTGCATTCTGCAGTGCACATAGAAAGAGGAAAAAGCCTCTTCTGATTGTTGTTGTGCAGGAAGGTTTCACTTCCTTCACAAAAAAAATCATCCCCCAATGCAGACACCCTTGCATCATGGTGCAAAGGTGCCTGTGTTGGTGCACGGAAGCCCATTGTGTGCTGGTGCAGGGGAAAAGGACAGGAATGTGCTGTATCTAATAGATATGGTGAATTCCTGCCCTTTTCTTTTGCCGTAGGGTAGAGCAGCAGCAAGGCCTGTTGCTTTGCCCTTCGGCTATAATCCCATATATGTGGCCCACGGTTCATCTTGCTCCTGCCAGTCACAAGTAACACAGAGTGTATGCAAACAATTAGGCAGCCCATCCGTGCCTCCCTCCCAGCTGCACTTCCCCCGTAAGGAACTAGCAGCAAAAACACCATCAATCAAACCAATACCCACATGGTCAAGTTAAGCTTCAGAGTAAATTCCTCCATTATAACTTCCATAATATGCAAGTTGCAGGCCATCAGGCACAGCAGAGACAAACAGTCTGCCACAGCTGCACAATGACTCTGCTGTACTCAGTGTGCACCACTCTGGCTACAGGTCAGGCCCCCAACCGTACTGTCTGTGCCAGACTCTGGATTACTAAGGCGTATCTGAAAGGAGTCTCGCGAGTCCGGCACCACTTCCGTGTCTCTGAGGATGCCATCCGAGCACATCACTATGCGACCTGGCAGACTCTGTCCTCCGACTTCTTTGCTTTCTGAGTCTTTCTCCTCAGGCGTGCTGAGTGTTGGTGCACAGCCGTGGACTTATTTAATTTAATTTGTGTGACATCTACCAGTCGATGACCTTTTCCTTTGAGGTGACCACTTGTTCACCCGAAATAATGATCCACTTTCCTACCGTCTGTGCCCCCGAAACATGAAGGAAGCAGTGTGTACTCTCTGTACTTTATAAATAAGGCTCCCTGTTTTCCGTTTTTACTGATTTGTACAGATAAATACAGACAGAAAACATTTATTTTCTAGTCTGTATTTATTTTTAAATGTGGATAAAAAAAGGAAATTGGGTTGCTTTTTGAGTAATTCTAAATACTGTCTACCATGACTGCCAGATCATTAGCTGTGTGGATTGATAAGTAATGGGGCTAAAAAAAGAAACACATTTTAGTAAATAGGCTTTAACAGCAGTAGATATGCACAAAGTTAATGCTGAAATTTGCTTTGACTTATCTTCTGCGGCACTGAAACCTAGTAGGTATTCAAGCATGAGTGCATATTTACTGGTTAAATAAATGTGGAAATATACTAATTCAGCTTCATTTTTCCACAAAACCCAAAATAAATATGGATAAATACAGATAAAATTTGCAAAAAATAAATATGGATAAATACAGACGGAAATGTCCAAAAAATAAATACCATAAAACCGGGAGCCCTAATTGTGATGTAATACTTCAAAATGGCTCTGTAGAGTTGGCACCAAAAGATTAATGTATAATGTTAGCCTCTGCGTCTTTAATGAAATTCAAATTCTCTTGGCACTGTAATTTGGAGAAGGATTATGTTACTTACCCAGTAAGCATCTGTTCTTGGCATGTAGAGCTATAGATTCACGTGTTTTGCATACTCCTGCCATCTAATGTTGGGTCCAGATGTTTGCAAGTTGTTTCTCTTCTAAGAAGTCTTTCCAGTTACAAGGTAATATGGCTTCTCCTTTCAGTGATAGTGCGCATGGGCATCAACTCCATTGTTAGATTGTTTTACCGCTAGAGGGTGAGAATGGAATAAGTGTAGTACAGAGATGTCCATGTATACCTAATGTAAATAATGATAACTGCAACAACTACATGTGTCCGGAAAGGTGGAAGGGTGCATGTTAATCTACAGGTCTACATGCCAAGAACAGATGCTTACTGGGTAAGTAACATAATCTGTTTGAGGCATGTGTGCTGTAGATACACATGCTTTGCATAGACTAAATAGCAGTATTCTCCCAAAGCGGTGTTTTAAAAAGTGTCTTTAGCACTGCTTTCTCCACATTGGCTTTATTATGATTCATATAGGTACCCTGATATAGGCCCCGGTAACATCATACCCTTTCACCTACATCACCTCCACTACACTACACAGTAACAAGCTTTTTAGGATTGAACCTTAACCTAGTTCTAGTCCTGGGCGCAGAAGGAGGGTTTCCCTGAACAATGGCGTTCTATGACTTCATCTTTAGACTGTCACAGTAGGAATGAATACTCATAAGGGTTCTTTGAAACCAGGCTGGGTCTACACCACCTTCCTCCCCATATTTATGTACACGGTTCATCCCTTACTACATCCTCAAACCCAACAATGGCTAATACAAGTAACAAGGGACAAAGGAACCTTAGATACTTTTGGTATAATTACAGCACATCTTGCTAGTGTTAGTTAGAGGGAACCGAGACTTCCAGGCCGACACATTGACCAGAGATGCGGAGGCTCCTGCATGCAGACGCTCCAGCTGACAGTGATCTGAACATCCCTCGCGGGGTGTCGAACTCAAGACCAAAAAGGGCTCCTGCATTCTCACACTTCAGGTAATGGGATTCGACAAAATCCTAGAGGGATTCTTGGCTTTATATCTACTCATATGCTAGGTACACTTAGGTACATCTAGATAGGCATTGTAGGAGTACACACACTTTTATAATGCATTTTATATTCATGTATTTATTCATGCTAATTGCAAGATGGTAGAACTGTAATATCCTTTTATATTCACAGTACTGCTAATCATATATCTCTGCTACTGTCTAATGGTTGTTGCAGCTCATATATTTTACACAAGAATAACAACTGTTCAATAAACCCTTATTGAAATGCCCAGACTGTTTATTCTGTGTATCTCTCAGATAAACTAAAATGAACATGAGTGACTGCGAGAAGTAGTACATTGTTTCCACGATCTTGAGGGATCAGGGTTGTCATGTTCTTAGGTTGCCAGAAACAAATCTCTCCCCAATAAGAGGAGACACTAGTGGAACTGTGGGCCAGCTTAAATGCAAATAAGCTAACATTTCTCGTGGGGGGTGTACGGAACCAGTCTGTCACCAATCCCACAGTTCATGTTATCCAAACGAGCAGGTCCTGCATGGGTACTATAGGAACTACACGACATGGCGCCACCAAAGTTGGTTAGGTACTTATTTAACAGTAGAATCTGAGTAGTGCTGTCATGCTAATTCTCAGAGAACCCTACTCACAAACACCAGAGACGTCTGGAGTGGGTGGGCATAAACTCCGCCACAGCTGAATAGGCAAAATATCCTATTTATTGGCTGCTGGTTAATCAAGCTTGAAGTGTTCCTAAATTGTGCATAACACTTTATCTTAGTTTCCTTGAATAAACTTCTTTGTTTAAAAAATGACAAAGACATGGGGTGGAAAATAAGGCAGTATTGGTGCGACGCCTCTCAGCAGTAGATGAAGAGGTGGATGGAATCCTCATTCCACCTAAATTCAGACGTACTACACCCCTGAAACTACTAAAACATGGTTTATCGTCTAGTGGTGGATTAGTAGCCTTTGTGATTGAGGCACACAAATCAAACAAAAGGGGCATTCTATTTGTGGGTTACATTCCCAGAAGCAGATGCTAGAACACACACATTTCACTCTTAAACAGAGGGAGATGAACCAGCGGAATAAGTTCCTTGTAAGGAAATAGAAGTTCCACTCACGTACCAGGAACATTTTTAATGGTTTAAAGGCGCCCTACCCCACTTAAGACACAGAGTAAGAGTAGGCCCGCTCGGAGGAGACGGGGCAACATGGCCTGCATTAGCAGGCTACACACCACATCCTGACATTGATACAATGCCACAACCAGAATTACTCATACAGCACAAAGATTTAATCAGAATCTACAGAAACCTGATGCAATACATCATGAGGACTTTTACAGACCAGCCAACAACAGTTGCAACAAATGGTACTCAATCCCAGGGTACAGCAACTAAAATAACTCCACAAACATTACACGCGGTAATGGGCAAAATGCCCATGAAACGTGAACAAATACCATATAATTGAAACTGCATACGCAGAATTAGGCAGAGACAGTTTGGGTGGGAAAGCTTTAAAATCACAACTGATGGGCAGTCCTGACAAGGACACTTCTAAGAAGATACCTTCTTCTTCTAAAAAGAAGTGGGATAATAAAAAACAACATAATTCTACAGAAAAAAGACGTAAATCCCGAGGTAGATATCCTCCACAGGAGCACTCTTAAAAGAGGTACAACCTTAGGAATAGGGATAATATTAGGAAACCTGACAAGTATCAGGATACTGATACACGTTCCTCTCGTTTCTTTCAGGGCTCAACGAAAACCTCAGAGAGAGAAGGATGGTCAGAACACAAAGAAGAGCATACAAAGTCCAGATACAAGCAGCACGCTCAAGACTATACTTCCGAAAAAGAAGACAAGCCAAAATCAAAACCACAATTTAAGAAAAAGAAAGTTGCAGGTCTGAAGATCAGACATGCCCAGAAGTCTGAGGACAGAGCTTCTGAATGGGGAATAGGCTCAGACGATGGTAGACAGTGCGGCAGAAGTAACAATAGCTCGCCAGAACCTGGACGAATTTCTGTGACAGCGGACTTGAATGATTACATCACGGTGGAAACACCAGACACAAGGGTGAGCGTCCCACATAAGTTACACCAGAGAACACTCCAAACGGAGGGGGACAAGCCCAGGAAAGTGAAGGGTCTCTTTTGGAAAAATCTGTCATCTGGGTATGACATCCTATTAGCAGAACAAGATTGGCCGAGAGCATTCGTTATGGAGTGCCCTAGGGGGGGGGAAACGTAATTTTTCCACCATTCTCAGATCTCGTTCCCATACATCTTAAATATGCATATGCACAGGAGTGGGCAGTAGCCCTAGCTCCAGCATTGTATAAAAATCATGCAGGGGGGATGAGGAGTCAACCCACCATGTGATCCCGTTAAAGGTTTTATCAAATGCTCAGACGCACTACCTTATAAAGCAAGAAGCTAAAAAACAAGTCAGGGAGATCTCAGATAAAATTGAATATCAGGGGGTGATTGAAATTTGCACCTCACCAATGAACAATCCTTTGTTCCCGTATCAAAACTGAATAATTCATATTGTCTAGTTTTAGATTACAGATATTTAAACACTTGCACAAAGAAAGTTGCTGTCCAAAACGCACAAAGTGCCGCATTAATGAATAACATTGTGTGGAAAAAATACAAAACTGCACTGGATATCTCAAATGGATTTTTTTGCCAAAATATAGCGCCTGAAAGCAGGTAATTGACCGCATTCTTGGCGTTAGGGTCCCAGAGACAATTTTGTTGTCATCCCCAGGGGTATAAGAACAGCCCGGGGGGGTATTCTCATCAAGAGTAACTGAGTTACTCCAAAATTTTGATGAGGACGCATTGTCCTATGTGGATGATATTTATCTGATGGGGATGACTTAATGAGGCATTTGACCAGGGTGAGCACCATTATTATGGGATTCACCTCGGAGATCTAAAAATGTAACTTTAAAAAATCAAAAATAGCCACCTCAGTGTCCTATTTCTAGGATACAAGCTTTCAAGTGAAGGGAAAAGCCTGGCAGCTAACTTTTTAGAAAGGTGTGCTGTTGGACTTGGCCCTTTTCACAGAATTTTTTTCGCTTTTTGCTTCCCCTAATTCTGGAAGTCCCCCTTTATAATGTAATTGTATAGGCCCTGTGAGGTTAAAATGCCCTGGGGAATGTTAAAATCCATGCTAGGTGCAGGTGCCCTCTACCCTCAACATGGCTGCCATAGGCCCCTGCTACTGCAGTGTGGTCTTGTTAAGGCGCATTCTAGTTGCCAGGAGCTGGCAGGGACTCCAAACATTGTTGCCATTCCAGCTTGCCTTGCCTGCCCACAGTTAGAGTAGGGAAGCTCCTAGCACCTTCTAGAATAAGGGCGGAGCTTAGTTTTGCCGCCTTAGAGGGTGGTCACCTGACCTGGGCA
This sequence comes from Lissotriton helveticus, assembly GCF_964261635.1. Taxonomy (NCBI): domain Eukaryota; kingdom Metazoa; phylum Chordata; class Amphibia; order Caudata; family Salamandridae; genus Lissotriton; species Lissotriton helveticus. Next base: position 307,028,596 of record NC_136068.1, on the reverse strand, counting down.
TATATAAGGAAAGGGGGGAAACTTTCCAGTCAGTTGGGGCATCACTGACCTGGGGGACCCACGCAGGAGATTTAGGCAGTAGGGACTTATGCCACTGAGAGTGACAGGGCTTAGGTGCTGCCTCTTAAGTTGAGTGAGGTACCCTGAACTACCCACTGATCTGGCCCGGCGAGAGGGGAACCCAGGGACCATCTACAGTGACCTGCAGAGGAAGCCTGCCTGCAGCCCCCCAACTCAACCCCCCTTCAAGTAACAAGAAACTGATATTTACAAGGGCGCCAAAATCATCAAGCGCCATAAAGAAGACCTTCAAATTACCACAGGACTGCTGGGGGATCGACCAGGTACTGGACTGTGCTGCCCTGCGCACTCTTGCAAAAGGAAATGTTTATCCAGGCCTAAGGAAATGTTTTACTCTTAGCCCTATGCAGGATTTAACCTGGTGAATGAAATGTGTCACCCCCGCTAATTGAATGTTGTACCTTGCATGAAGGGTGTAGGCTCCTGTCTAGTGCTGCATCCCCTGAATGCCTACAGGTGGCCAATGAAAGGGTTATCCTTACCCACTGAAAGGTTTTACCTCCGCTAATTCCCTGTTCTATATTTAATGAAAGGTTTACTCCTACTTAGTGCCACATTTCCTGGAAGCCTACCGTTACCTACTGGAATGTTTACTGCTGTGTAGGGAAACACTATTTTCTTTCCTGACAGGGTTATTGCGATATGCTGTGGTGATTAAAGAATCCCACCCTTTACTCCTGCAGGCAAATGATTATTAAGAGGTGCTGCATTGATGATGAAATGGTCATGTTTACCTTATGGGGTGTTCCCTCTGATTGAGGACATGTTTTACTTTCTAATGACCTATTTACTCCTGGTACAGGAAAAGAGGTATTCCAACCTAATGTTGTGGCTAACGAAATTTTTTACCTTAATGAAACGTTGATTCTTGATGCCTAGTGTATCTATGCTCCTTTTACCTTAGGTACTGCTTGTTCCTGCCTGCTGGAATTCCCCACATATGGTAAATAATAATAATAATAATAATCCACATTTGTATAGCGCACAATCACCCGTTAGGGTCTCTAGGCGCTGGGGGGCCGTTGGGAAGATTAAGCAAGCTATTGCCCAGAGTCACATGGTGCTGGGCTAACCTGCCGCCGGAGCCGGGGATCGAACCCTGATCCCCAGATTCCAGCGTCAGTCGCCCTGGCCGCGGCGCCACACCAAAGGAAATGGTTATTTAGGATTAATGAAATGTTATTATTCCTGCCTGATTTCTAGTGAAATGTTGATTCCTACTTAAGGAACGGTTTATTCATGGTGTAACCTGGCTAATGAAGTTTTCCCGGCTGCTGATAAAATGCTTTACATCTAAAGCAAGGTTTTATCCTCATTAGATGCACTGTTTATTCCTACTAGGGAGTCTTCGGTAATGTTCCCCCTTGTTGGATGAGAGGTTAATTGCGTTACCTACTGAACAGGTTACTTACCTGAAGACCTGTGGACACTTGCTATAGGTTATGCTCATCCTTGCCTGATGAGCTGGTTGAAATGCTAATTCTTTCATGAAAAGTTTATTGTTAAATAAGGAAATGCTAATACCTTCATGAAATGGTTTTTACAATATGCTACATTGATTATTGAACTGCTCCCTCTTCTCCCCTCCAATGAAATGCTTTGATGAGTAACTGATACTGTGATTTTCCACTCCTGAACCTTAATCTTATATAAAAGTTATTTGATTTTTAATCAAACACACTGGAGTGGCGTCAGTCATTGCGTGCCTTTTATTGTCTCAGTGGGTGTGTGCTGTGTAGTCACTTAACACCTAAGCTTTCAGGTGCCTACCTGCTCGTGCCAGGCTACCCCCGGGGAACTGGTGATCCCAGTTCCTACATGTGCGCTGCTCCAACCTCCAAAAGCTTACAATCAATACTGGGATTCCTAAATTTCGGCAGAACATACATTTTAGATTACGCAGAAAGAGTAAAACCTTTCTAGGACTTAATAAAACTTCACTTTTCAGTTAGACATTGGACACAGGAACATTTCAATAACCTACGTTCATTACAAGAAGACATGATTGCTTCCAAATACTTACAGACATGCGTAAATGTACGCAACCTGGTGATCCGTGTAATAGTGGGTCAATGGGGGTACACTACTTAACCTTCAATGAAGGCGAAACAGTACCAATCACATACAAATCACACCTATAGACAAACGCAGAAACGAGTTTCACTTCAACAGAAAATATCCTGACAGCAGTTCAGACCTCTGTAACAAGAGAAAGAGCCTTGGCTCAGGGGAAACACATAATAGTCGTAACCCGGTACCGGCTTTAGAAGCTGTTACAAAGGCTAGCATTCCAAATGCAAAAGCTTTACATCCGAGATGGATACAATGGGCTAATTCTCTTACTGCAACGGACGTTGAATACAGATTTGATCCAAGTCTAAAAAGCAGCATGAGCTATCGTTAAAGGTCGCATGCAGGATGGCAAGTCCCCATCCAAGTTGCACCAAAACGCAATCTCTAGGAGATTGCAAGGCTTAGTTTGCAGAACTAAAAGCACTGATACTGGCACTCATAAATACGAATCACAAATTCCCCAAACTAATTGTGTGTGATTCCTTTTACTGTGAACAATTGTACAATGAGAACTTACATCATTGGGAACTAAACGGGTTTAAAGCTGCGAAAGGTGGCACAATTAAGCATAAAATGCTATGGGAACAGGTAGTTGAGTTGAAAAACGAACTACCACGGGTTCACGTGATACACACATTGAGTCATCAGTGTGATGGCGTTCACGTTGAAGGGAATTAATTGGCTGTTGAAGCCGCAAAGGGGGCTGTACGCACGGCTTCTGTAGCTGCAATCACTCGCTCTAACACCAGAATAGACGGTGATATTATGGTGGCTGTTGTTGCTTCTCATAAAGGCAGCTCAAATATTTCCACTCAAGTACTCCTACAAGTTAGATGCACAAAACATTCTATATGCTCAGATTCCTAGAGTGGGGGATAGAGTAATACCAAATGTGGATCGAAGGCAAGGTTTAATACTAGCAGCACACGAGGGTTTGGGCTGTGCGCACACAGGCATTACAGTGACTATTTCTTTATTGAAACAGCGCTATTGGTGGCCAGGACTAACCAAACAAACTAAAGACTATGTCATGAAATGTGACATCTGCCAGCAGATGAAGGGGTCCACCATAACACGCCCGGCAAAGACACCACTATTAAAATCAGACAAACCCATCGCATGTGTGTATTTGGACCACTGCGTCCCCTTATGATCTGATGAGGCTAAAAAATATATCATAGTTGTGGTGGATTCATGCTCCAGATTCCAGATTCCTATGGGTTTGGCCTCAGCACTCGGCTGATGCTCGAACTGTTATAAAAGATTTGCGAGTCTTTATAGGGACATACGCAGTTGGCACGTTACATTCCAACCATGGCCCGGTGTATAGCTCTCGGGCTTACAAAGAGGCCATGGAAAGTATGGGCGTATCTTTACGGTACTCCTCTCTGTACCATCCTGAGGGAAATTCGGTTGTGGAGAGGAAAAACCGGGACTTAAAGCAATCTAACAGCTAGGATATTAGGCAAGGGCGGTAGTTGGGTCAATCACTTATATGGGGTAAAGAGAGCACTTAATAACCAGCTAAGAAATTCTCTAGGGGGTGTCAATCCATATGAGGTCCTATTTGGGACAAGAATGTTTGTACCGGATCTTGGTTGTGAAGGCACAGTGGTGGATGGGAATCCATTTGATATCCATAATCGTTTGGCTGTTTTACAGGATCTAAATGAATCCAGGACAAGACAAATAACGTCCTCTCAAAACAAACCGCCACTGGGGAAGTCAAGTCAGTCACTGCAAGACCTGTCTGGATTCCAAAAGTCAGGGATCTGACCAGAGAAAAAGTAGCAGACAAGAAAGAATGCAGGCCATCCTACAGAAAGCCTGTACCGGTCCTAGCAGTACAAGGAACAAGAACTGTACTTCTGCCACCTCTTGCTGGGAAAAAGAACAGATTTGTCTCAATTGACTTAATCAAACCACACTATGTGGCCCATACCAAACAGTAGGCCTTGTGGACTCCACAGTAGCAGACACCCTCCTCTCGCTACAATCCAAGAAGTTCAAACAGAAGACTCATCACGTTTGAAGAGCCTCCTGTACGGAATGATGGACTATGCAACAATGCTATGGAACTCGTTCCTCTTGAATCCGAACTTCAACATCAAACTCAAAGCAACGCTCAAGCTGCAATTAGACTAGACACAGACGTCTACATCAACATGCCTCAACGAGAGCAAAATACAATTTCAACAAATCCCGATGCAATTCCAACAATTGATCGAACTGCTTCTGGCTACTTCATGAACTCTGATACATATTCTTTGGATCCAAGTGAACTGGAAAAGACGCCAGTCCAAAAACTACTCCAGCAACAAATTAAGAACTTTCTTCACATTCTTCAAAGGACGTACCTGGTATTGCCTTGGGTAGAACTCTGGGTAATTTCTGGGATACTGTTTTGTCTTTTCTGGCTAGGCTTAGTTATAACATTTAGCATGCTTATTAATGGAAGATACCTCCATCAAAGTTCAACAGCTCAAGAGGTCCACTTGATTTTAAAGCCACATCAATCATCACATCGTGAACAAAGAGACTGGTCATCAGTGAACATTACAGCAGTTCCCAAGTCGGATGGTATAGTTTGGGACAAGATTGCTTTCGATATATATTCGGCCCGACTGAACTTTAAAAAATGTCTCATTTATTTAAAATGTCATTAAGTGATATCATTACCTCCAGTACTTTCTCTGATGATTGGGACCCTAAAACTGTTAATAACATGTTGTCAGATTTAGAAAAAACTGCTGCATTTCCGAATACTGAAATGTTAGAAGATAATTCAGACTATGACGCATTGTACGGTTACCAACATTATGGTAATCATTTCTTCAACAAATCTATTTCACCTAGAAATGTTTTTCAATACCATCAATAGGAACATTGCCCTACACCACTAAAAAGTAGTTTGCATACCTTTGCACAGAAATGTTCATATTTTTCAAGTTTCAACACCACAGACCCGACCTCATATTATTAGAAGGTTACACCGACATCGGCACTGATAATTTTGCTGACTAACACCAAACAGATTTACTCTGCTTCCTTTATTGCCTAATTGTCTGATCAGGGTTTTGACTTATGGAAGGACACAATAGACTTAAAATCAGTCTGGGGTTCTAGAGACAGGCAAGTCCAGGGAACAGAAGCACTGTTTAGAGCATGTCTTATTCCACAGCAGATATTATTTATAAACAAAACTGTGCAACAGACATCCTGTCTTGGATTAGCCAAGATAAAGGACCTTTCTACACCTCAGTTTCCAACACCATCTTAATGATTGCCACCCTGCCGGCAATAGACAATGGAAGACGCAGCCATCTTTCCACCTGAGCCTCGAGGGCGCTGACTGCTCGCCCATAATTAAGGTGGAGGATCTCTGTGGTCTCCAGGTGGACGTGTATGCCCAAATACTTTACTGAGTCAGAACACCATTCGAGGGGGAAGTCACAGTCCCAGGAAGTAGTGTTGGTTGTTAGGGGAAAAATAACCAACTTACGCCAGTTTATTCCCAGGCCAGAGTGTTGACTGTAGTAGATGAACTCTCTGATAAGGGGCTCCAAATTCATCTGGGGCTCTCTGACATAAAGGACAGTGTCGTCTGCATAAAGCGAGACCAGGAGAGGGCCAGTGTTGAACTGTAGGCCTCTCTGAAGATGCCTTTACTGAAAGTGTCGGATTAAGGGGTCCATGGCTAGGAGAAACAATAAAGGGGACAAAGGACAACCCTGCTTGGTGCCGCGTGAGAGGGAGAAGGGGCGGGAGAGCGTGCCATTCAGGCGAAGTCTCGCCATGGGGACGGCAATATAATAATGCAGTGGTGGCTATGAATCCTACAGGCATCTCCATTCAGCGCATAACCGAAATGAAGAAGGGCCACTCTGATGAATCAAAAGCCTTCTCCGTGTCCAGTAGGATTGCAGCAGCGGGGACCTCGGGGTTGATCCTATGGAGAACAGAGAAAAGCGTCCTGAGATTCAGGGAGGTCGATCTTCGGGGGACAAAGCCGGCCTGGGAGATGATAAATTCCATCATTTGGGCTAGGCGGTTAGCGATTATCTTAGCGAAGATTTTGTAATCCAAATTCAGAAGGGACAGAGGCCTATAGGACCCACATAATGACGGTTCTTTGCCTGGCTTGTGGAGAAGAATGACAACCGCTTCACGGAGAGCGGGGGGAAGAATTTTTTTCTCGAGGGCTTCTGCGTACATTTCAATAAGTTGTTGTGCCAAAAGGTCTTTATACGCATTATAGAACTCCCCTGTAAAGCCGTCTATACCAGGGGCAGAGGAGCATCATAGAGTATCGATGACACCGAGGACATCGGCCTCGGAAATTGGCTCCGCTAAGAAGTCCTGCATGTCTTTTTCCAAGTTAACCAATGCAATCTCCGTCAGATAAGCTTCCTGGGATGAGGGGTCACTCCCCACCCTGGAGGTATATAGGGATGTAAAGAAGTGAAGAAATGTCAGAAATTTCCTGGGTGTCGGAGAGCATCTGGTCCGTGAAAGAACGAAGCTCTGTAATGTAGGCCCTACTGGATGAGGGCCGAAGTAACTAGGCCAATACACGACCCGGGTGCTCACCTTCGGTGCAGCGGCTGGCAGTCTGATATTTGCCAAGATAAAGTATCTCGCGATCCGCAGTGTCCTTGTACTCGGCAAGAAGGGCCAATCATTTACCCGCCATGTCTGTGTCAGGGGAGTGTGTTAAAGTGATGTCCAAGTCTGTTAAATCGCACGAAAGTGTAGTACGGAGATCTCTGAGTATACCTGCATGTTTGGCGATGCAAACCCCTCTGATAAATGTCTTGAAGCCCTCCCAGGGAACAGTCCAGGTGTTAACCGAGCCCGTACTGATCGCTAAGTATTTTTCAATAGCTTTGCGTACTTCTGCATGGAAAGGATCATCATTAAGGGCGCGACTTGGGAAATGCCATGGTCGTTCAAATCTTTCTGGTCGGGGAACCCGAAGAAGCAGCTTAACCAGGGAGTGGTCTGAATAAGTCTTCGGAATAGTCAACAGGGACTGGGCCCAGCTGAAGATGCCAGGGGAAATGAGCCAATAGGCTATTCTAGTCCAGGTGTTGTATTGTCCTGCGTAATGCATATAGTCGGTGTGCAATGGGTTGCGCCAGCGCCCTACGTCTAAGAAAGAGAAGTGCTCTCAGAATTTGATAAGAGCACGGCGTGCACATGGTTTAGTGCTAGGGGAGGTAGCAGTACTTTCTAATAGATTCAGGAGCAAATTGAAGTCCCCCCCATGAAAAAGAGAATAGGATCTATCTGAGAAAGCTGCACATGTAGAGTGTGAAAAAACTCAGGGGAGTCGGTGTTTGGGGCGTATATGCACACCAGAGCTGAGCTGTGGCCCATTAAGGACCCGTGACAAACCGATATCTGCCTTCAGTGTCCGTTACGACCGAGCGAGGGTGGAAGGGCACCCTCTTGTGGATGAGAATAGCTGCGCCCCTGGCATAGTTACTGTAGCTGGAGAAGTATCTGTGCGCGCCCCAGCTGGAAGCGAAATGCAGTGTCTTACTTCGGTAAATGCGTTTCCTGCAGGAAGGCAATGTCCACGTTGTGGCGCATAAGATAATGGACAATTTGCCGTCTTTTAGGATTATCGTTTAGACCAAGGGCATTCCACGACATTAAGGACAGGCCAGAGGGACCCTCAACATTACCCAGCGGAGCCAGTAGTTGCATAAGTGACCGGTGCAAGCTCCAACAATTGAATGAGAACCATGACAGTACACCAAACAGAAAGAGACCACAAATGGAAATACCATAGCAATTATCCTCCCCACCCCTACTATTAGAAAAGCAAGGCAAACCCAAAACAGGCAACAATATGTTAAGTACTGATTGACTTTACAGTGGAACTAGGAAACTCTGAAACGGTACATTTGTGTTACTAAAAACAAACCCAAGGTCTACACCACGGGGGGTGGCAACGCCTCGTCAGACAACCAGCTATTTGCAACAATTCACATATGGTGAATGACATGATCCCGAGTTAGTCCTGCTAAAAGATGAGACCGCGTGCTTATATCAGCCAGACCCAGAGAAAACTTCCATGCTTGCATCTGAGCCACTGTGTGGAGGGGAGGGTCCATCACCCACTGAGTCCGTCTGTGTGTTGGTCTGTGTGTATGAATGGCAGAATTCCTGGATGTTGGTGGGATTATAAAGGACGCAAGATCAACCATTAACATCAATTCTCAGTCTGGCGGGGTATAACATGCCATATTTCAGACCAAGTTCCTGAGGGTGGCCTTGACCCCATTGTATTTGCGCCGGGCCTCCTGCACCATGATAGTAAAATCTGGGTAGAGGGATAGCTATGAGCCCTGCCAAGACGTGTATCCGTGTACTCTGGCAAGCCGCAGTGCAGTATCACGGTCCCAAAAGTTCATGATGCGGGTGATAATTGGTCGTGGAGGGCAGCCCGGGTTGGGGCGGGGACCCAATGTGCGGTGAGGGCGTTCCACTACAAATCCAGGAGTAAAGGAGTCTTTCCCAAATAAGTCAGTCAAAAGTGTCTCAACAAAGAGGTCGAGACGGTGGACTCAGGTACTCCTAGGATACGGATGTTGTTGCACCGGCTGTGCACATCAAGGTCCTTGTTCTTGATCGCCACATCTGTGCAGTACCATCCTCAATGTCCGAAATGCGCACCTTCGCCATGTCCAGGCACCTGTCGTGCACTTGGATTTTAGCGCCCAGGCTTGCCAGATTCTTGTCCAGTGCATCAAACCGACCATATAGCACCCTGAAGCCCGCTCTCATCTCCTGCAAGAGGGAGGTGGACGGGACGGAGGATTCATTGACGCGCTCCGTGCCCTCCGCCATGACGGTGCCATCGTCCGGGCTCCTTTCCACAAGTTTTTCAAAAAGGAGGGTCTTCTGCTCCAGATCCCTGCAGCCCATACCGCAACCCAACGAAGTGGAGGCAACGGAGGGGGAGCGAGCCCAGTGGGTGGGCGCGACGAGAGGGCTGAGCAAATCCAGGAGCCAGCAGTTGATAGGGAAGGCAGAGCAGCACCCCAGGCGTTGTTGGTGCAAATGAAGAAATTACCGCTGGTCAGCTAGGTGTCAAACCCACCAGGCAGATCAGGACTCCAGCATGTGGGCCCGGATGGTCAGGCACCCAATATTGCTCAGGTATGTGGCCCAGCGCAGGAGGAGGATGGGATCCCTGGAAAAGCAAGTGATGGACCACTGGCGGACAGGATAAAGAATGCAGACCGGAGTTGCCAGGGAAGCAGTGTGCCAGAAAAGGAGCCCAGGTGAGTGACTGTGCCCGGGACCCTGCCAAGCCTTGTAGTGTAGTTGGAGCCCCAATGGAGACCTGTGGAGAGCAAGTGGCGATAGACACAAGGGGCGCTTACAATGGAGCAGGGGACACAGCTACAGGGAGACCTCACACCCTCGAGGAAGCAGGACAGTATCAGGAAGAGCGCAGGAGGTGGAACTTGAAAACCTGAGTAGCCTCCCACAGGGACCGGCACGGTTGCCCGCCTCCGCCGTGGTGTAATAAAGCAGCAAGGTCAGATTGAAAGGAGAGCGGTACCCTGCTGAGGCAGTGGTTACAGGGGGGGCGCTCGGCGTGATATACTAGATGTCTGGGCCAGTCCCAGGCGAGGCAGTGCACCAGTCTCAGGGCCCCCACCCCAGGAGTACAGCTCCAAGTGTAGAACACTACGAGGAGGTTGGGCGGTGGCAGATAAGAGATGCACTCTGTGAGGGACGAAGACGGTATAGAATGGGCCTAAGAAAGTCAGAGGGCCGATGCTGTGTTCTCAGGAGAGCCTGGTGCCGCGTCTGCGCGCCGACCGGAGTGTGTGAGCCTGGATCACATTTTCCCTCACGCCCCTTGCTGTGATGACCCGCGGGGGCACAGGGACTGCTGTGGGGTAGAGCGGAGGGCCCATCACAGGCCACTGGAGTCAAGCTATCGTGGCTGATCGCCAGAAACCAGTCCTAGGATGCTTGATTCCGGTCCAGGGAAGACATGGCTTGGCAGTTCGGTCTGGACTGTTCCCATGAGGCACAGGGTCAAGACTGATTTGCATATGGCCATGTCTGAACTGGGGTGGCTTGGTGAGCAAAATAACGATGGATTAAACCCAGATCTGTGACTGGGGGGTGAATGTTTTGCCATTGTGCAAGATTCCATCCATCATCTTGTGTGTTTTGCTGTTCTCCCTATGTGGGAAGGGTATGCCCAGACGTGGGCCCCTTGCTCACTACGCCACTGGAGTCAAGCTATCCTGGCTGAATAAGGCTGATAGCCAGAAACCGGTCCTAGGATGCTTGATTCCAGTCCAGGGAAGACATGGCTTGGTAGTTCGGTCTGGACTGTTCCCATGAGGCACAGAGTCAAGACTGAGTTGCATATGGCCATGTCTGAACTGGGGTGGCTTGGTGAGCAAAATAACGATGGATTAAACCCAGATCTGTAACTGGGGGTGAATGTTTTGCCATTGTGCAACATTCCGTCCATCATCTTGTGTGTTTTGTGGTTTGGAAGTAGGCAGCGGCGGGTGTCCTCAGAGCTGCGGGGCGTCAATGGGCCGCTGGTCCTGTGAGGCAGAGGGTGAAATTCAGCCAAAGTGTGGAGGACCCCTGACTGTGGGCCTCGCGCCCTGGGAGCAGTCATCGCCAGATGTGATGCAGGGGCTACCAGGCACAGGGAACAACAGAGCCACCACCACCACTCCCCCGTTGCCGCACCTGCAAGCGGACGTCTCCCAGGCTCGCATGCGGGCCCTGTCCCCGCGCGGCCTCATGGGGAATGCAGACGCATGGTAGGATGGATGACGCAGGGGGGAGGGTTTTTGGGAAGACCTGCGCCCGGAGCCCTCACCGCTGGCAGGGATGTCCACTCAAGCTCCACAGCGAACAGGCTGCGCAGCAGGCCGAAGCGTTCAAGGCCTCTCGTCGCTCCACCCCAATCTGTCGCAAAAGTATTTCACGGCAGCAGGAGCTCCATTTCTCAGGATGGCGGGCTCAAATGGCGCTCCATAGAATCCGCAGTCAACGCATTTCGTGCAGGAGCCGATTACAGCAATGCTTATGGGGATATTTCTTTTGAGCTGGGGAAGGCTGATGGAGCTTCAGTGCTGCGTGGCCATCTTGGTCGGCGGCCTGGCCACGCCCCCAGGTGAAACAACACTTAACCTTAATCCCCAAGATGTGGATTTTAGGGATTTTTTATTAGGTCCCCGAAAGACACGTCGGAAACGTTTCATATATGCTCATACAAGGACCTTGACTGAGATACAGGCACTTATACATACAAACTGCCCTATTCATTCTGCAGAAATGGTGGGTCGTATTTTTAATGTGTGATGCGAGTGGTATTGTACACCTATTTAAGACCATAGGGTCAGGATTTCTTAGCACCTTTCAGACAATCTTCGGAGTTATTCCAAACTTTATACACTCTTATTTGGAAGCATTTTTGGAGGTCTACCTCTGACCCTGCTGTGAATAGCGGGAATCGTTTCATATATGCTGGCATTTACGCTGCCTATTATGAAATCTGGAACATATCCCAACAAGAGGCTGCAAAGAGGATACGGGAAATAGACCTTATTAACTTGGAAAAATCGTTAGCTGTGGTAGACAATGGGTTAACAACATAGTCCTCCAGGATATATTCTTCAGGCAACATTGTGTCTTCTGCGATAGACATCCTATAACAAGATTTGCCATATTACAACCCGTGCAATCTCAATTTCGCTATATTATGTTATTGAGCTGGACGCTGAAATCATTGCATGCAGGCTTTGGGTTATCCAAACGCACAGGTCCTGCATGGGTACTATAGAAATACACGACAGCTTGTTGACGTTCTAACACATCCAGAAAATAGTGCTTGGTAAAAACAAATGTCAGCTATAGGAGTGTTACCTAAAAAGGCCATAGATGCTCATATTCTGCAAGTGGAATGTACTCTAGGAGGTATAAAGTTATTTTAGCTTTAGCATAGCAAGTTTGAATGCATTTAATAATCCATCTTGAAATACTAGATTTAGAGATAAGATTGCCTTTGTGAGGTGTAGCAAATGCAACAGTTGTTTGTTTTCCGAAAATCTTTTGTCCTTTCAATATAGTACAACAACGCTCTTCTGACATCAAGTGAGTGAAGCGCTCTTTCTGCTACCGAATCAGGTTGAGGGAAGAACACAGGTAACTCAACTGATTGGTTAATATGAAAAGCAGAAACCACTTTTGGAAGGAAGTTTGGGTTGGTGTAAAGAACTACTCTATCTTTATGAAGCTGAAAGAAGGGTTCTTCTAACGTTAATGCTTGTAGCACACCAACTCTCCATAATGAAGTGATAGCAATGAGGAAGGCAACCTTCCATGAAATAAACTATAATGGACAATTGTGTAATGGCTCAAAAAGTGGACCCATGAGTTTTGTAAGCAAAATGTTCAGAATCCAAACTGTTGTAGGAGGTACCCCAGGTGCTATTACTCTTTCAAGGCTCTCCATAAAGGCTTTAATTACTGGAACTTTAAGCAAAGATTATTGTTGTCGGTTTTAAAAATATGCGGCTACTGCAGCAAGGTGCAATCGAATGGATGTGTAGGCTAGACCAGCACGTTGTAGAGGCAAAAGTTAACAAATAATATTTTAGATAGAGGCATCTAACGGATCAATATTGTTGTTGTTACAATATAGAACACACTTTTTTCCATTTTGCTGCATAACATGCTCTGGTGGTAGGCTTTCTTGCTCCTTAAGAATAGTCAGAGAATCTGGGGGTAAATTTAAGTATCCAAACTCAATGACTTCAGGAGCCAAATTGCTAGATTGAGCTCCTTGGGCTTTGGGTGTCTGATTTCTCTATGGTTCTGAGTGAAAAGTGTGGAATTCAGAAGCAGCTTTTGATGTACTTTGAACCACTGATAGTTTCAACAGTGTGGTGAACCACGGTTGACGGGCCCATGTGGGAACCACTAAAATCAGTGTGAGGGACATTTGCTTGAGCTTCCGGACCTGAAATGGAGGCAGAGGCAGATAAGCATAGGCAAATATACCGGACCAATGCATCCACAGGGCATTGCCTTTGGATGGAGGGTGTGGGAACCTGGTGGCGAAGTTTGGGCATTTTAAGTGGTCTACTGTGTCAAACAGATCTATCTGTGGGAATCCCCATTTCTTGAAAGTATGGAAGGAGAACTTGGAGATGAAGTTCCCACTCATGTATTTGTTGCCACATAAGCGATACCAAATTTGATTGTTCACTCCTGGGAGGTGTTCTGCCAGAAGATTGATTCTGCGTAAATGAAACAAGTAGTTGCTTTGTTTATGAAAATGTTTTGTTCTTTCGATACAATACAATAAAGCTCTTTTGACATGGTGTGTGAAGAGCTCGTTCTGCTACTGAATCAGGTTGAGGAAAGAACACAGGTAACGCAACTGATTGGTTAATATGGAAAGCAGGAACCACTTTGGGAAAGGAATTTTGCATTGCTGCAAAGAACTACCCTATCTTTATCGAGCTGAAAGAAGGGTTCTTCTAAAGTTAATGCCTGTAGCTCCCCAACTCTCCTTAATGAATGAGGAATGCAAACTTCCAAGAGAGAAACTTGCGTAGCGGTTCAAAGGGTGAACCCATAAGTCTTGTAAGTACAACATTAAGATTCCACACTGGTACTGGTGCAATTGTTGGTGGTACAACTCTTTTTAAGCCCTCCATAAATGTTTTGAGGACAGGAACTTTGAACAAAGGCAAATGTCTGTTTCGCAAATTCGCAGCTATTGCTGCAAGGTGCAATCTAATAGATGTGTAAGCAAGCTCACATTGCTGTAGGTTTAAAAGGTAACAGAAAACGTTCTGAACAGAAGCATCTAGAGGTAGAATTTTGTTATTGAAGTAAACAAAAAATCGTTTCGATTTTGCTGCATAGTATAGCAAGCTCTGGTAGTAGGTTTTCTTGCTTATTTCAGAAAAGTCATACAGTCTGGTGGTAAATTTAAATACCCATACTCAGGACTTCAGGAGCCAAATCACTAAGTTGAGCTCCTTGGGATTTGGATGTTTGATTTCTCCGTGGTTCTGAGTGAGGAGACTGTATGTGAGATATAGCTTTTGATGTGGATGAGAGCTCTAACAGGGTGGTGTACCATGGTTTACTGGCCCATGTGGGAGTCAATCAAATCAGCATGAGTGATGTTTGCCAGTTTCCGAACCAGAAATGGAAGGAGTGGGAGAGGCAAAAGCATAGGCAAATATCCTTGACCAATTCATCCATAGGGCATTGCCTTTGGAGAGAGGGTGTGGGAACCTGGAGGTGAAGTTTGGGCATTGTGCGTTGTCTACTGTGGCGAACCGATCTATTTGTGTGTATCCCCATTGTTGAAAGTAAGGAAGGAGAACTTGGGGATGCAGTTCCCACTCGTGTATTTGCTGTCTCCTTCTGCTGAGGTTGGCAATTTGATTGTTCACTCCCGGGAGGTGATCTGCCAGAAGGTGATCTTGTGATGGATTGCCCATTTCGATATTGTCTGAGACAGGCCTGACAGTTGGAGAGTGTGTGCCCCCCCCCCTTGTTTTTGTACATAGTTCATTGCTGTCATGTTGCCTTGCGGACTAGTACTACTCTGCCTGTGAGATGAGGCTGAAAAGCTTTCAGCACTAGAAACACTGCTAGAAGCTCTAGATAGTTGACGTGGGGGCATCTCTGTTTGGCATCCTAGAGACCTTGGATTGTGTAATGATGATGTGCACCCCACCCGGTGAGTGATAAGTCTGCTGTTAGCACAACTTGTGGAATAGTGTTGATGAAAGGCCGCCCTTTTGATAATGTTTGTGGGTTCCACCACTGCAGAGAGCGACGGGTGCGGCTGTCTATCAATACTAGATCTGCTAATTGACCCTGTGACTGATTCCACGGACGTGCTACACATTCTTGTAATGGACCTGTATTCTTGCATGAGGTACTATTGCAATGCATGAAGCCATCATTCCCAGTAGGCGCATGAAAGTCCTGGCTGGCAACGTTTGGTTGGTTTGGAACTGCAGCAATAGAGTTTGGATATTGGGAATTCTGGCTGCATTGGGGGAGGCTAGAGCCGTGTGAGTGTTGAGGGTGGTTCCTAGATCCGATTGTATTTGTAAAGACTGTAGGTGAGACTTTTGAATGTTGACCGTGAAACCCAGTTGGTGGAGTAGGTGCAGCGTGGTCTATTACTTAAACAACTGAAAATGGCTTAAACAATATGTACACAGTGCTATTACTGGGCAGCAGCATCCCAAACTGCACAGACAGTTGTTTCTGGAGCTCCTTCACCTCAGGCACTGGATACACAGCACTTTCGCAGCATTGAACTCTAGCCTCAACCCCTCGGCCATTGTGTATCCTAATGCGCATTCCCTTAAAGCACTATAGAGTGATGTGATCCTCGGGGGAGGGCAGGTTTAGGGTTTAATACACTGCTTGGCATATAAAAATTATTTTAACCAAATGCATTATGATGGCTGCAGTTGTAAATGAAAATTGCAAGTTAGCAGAACTGTAACCACTACAGTGCGTAGGCAGATGTTTACATACATGACAATTGGATACCCTTGTCTTCCTGGAAGAATTAACACTGGTTCAGCATGTTGATTTATTGGTTGCTTCTAGCTCACTGGACCAAAGCAGAGTTGACTCATATTTACTCATTTAAAGGCAAGTTACAATTCTGTGTACCCAGTGTTCGATATTTAGGTCACATCATCTCAGTAGGAGAATGGCACCTACCTGCAGACTGCGTTGAAGCTATCTGTAAGCTACCACGACTCCTTACCATCTCACAGGTATGCTCTCTTTTGGGGATGATGGGCTACTGCCACAGTGGGTTTTGCATTACGGAACTACTATCAGACAATTGCAAGATCTTTTGCAGAAAGACTCCCCTCAACATTTGCCTTGGTCCAACGAGGCACAGCAAGCATTTGTATCTCAAAGCCTCCCTACTTGCATCAAGTTTACATGATTATTCAAAGCCTTTCACATTGTACTGCTTTAGGGATTCCAGATCAGGACCACAGTGACAAGAAGAAACAGAATCTATTATCGCTTTGCTCGTGATACTGTAGGCACAGGGCTGCCTTCGCACAGTAGTCGCTGCTGTCCATCTCTCTGAGGCATATGAAAATATAGTGCTTGGTTCGTTTCTCACTGTTGCTGTGCTCGCGCCATAACCACACAGTTAGTGACGATGAATACTCAACACCTTTCATAATCAAAATATGGAATTCTGTTGTTGTCCACAGCTCACATAACACCCGTAAGATGTCCTGTCTTGAACCCTGCTTTTCTTTTTCCCCACCACTCTTAATGGGGAGCCTCACAATTGTGTTCTAGTGACTACCCACCAAATCAAGTCTTGTTTTGATGTTACAGATGCACATCTGCTCAACTGGGACCTTGATTTTATGATGTTGGAGATAACAAGGACTCCCAGGTTGATGGATACACCGAGTGCATCCTGCATGACATTGAGATTTGTGCTGTGTCTAACATTATTTCTGCTCCGGTTGTTGAACTAATTGCTTTTGGTGTCACCCACAACTTTGGGTTTCTCTGGATGCAGTGGGGATACCTTATTTCAGCCGGGGTCCCTACCAAAAAAAGGATTCTATTTTAAAGGTTTACTTGAAACTTCAATTGCAGTCTAAAATTGATATGGCTGGGAGGGCTAGCTAAGGGAAAACCCTCTCTGGTCAAGTAGCCAAAAAGGTCACCTTGCCTCACAATTCTGAAGAAACTTTTTATGAATCCTTTCGGTCATCTTTTAAGTGCTTGTCACATTACAAGAATGTGCAACTGCTGTTGACAAGAATACTTTGTTAAAATAGGGCTGTAAAAGGAACACAAATGGAGTGTGGTGTAACCCAAAGGAGAGCGAGTGCCCCTACATTGCTGCTTCCTTCCAGTTTCATTGCGTTGTCCACAAAAGCAAAGACAGCATGATCCATGCAGTGAACACCCACTGGTTTGGCCTCTTACTTGCTTTAATTTCCACTATATGTTTTTCCAGAATTGAAGTGTATCCATGTGCCCAGGCCAATGCAATTACTGTAGCAAAAAAAGTGTTTAGGGATTTTATACCACGGTTCCATATATCCCCTTGGGTTAGGGAGTGACAAAGGGACCTATTTTGTGTCATCTGTTAAGGACTGTGTAAACCTCTATAAATCAAGCAAGACTTTCATTGTACTGAACACTTAGTCTACCCGGAAAGTTGAAAGGTTTAATTTCACTCTGAAACACAAAATAGCTAAGATTGTTTTGAAATGCAGCCGAAGTGGACCAAAGCTTTACCCTGGCACTCTGTTCAATTTGAGCCATTAATACTTACAAAATAAACTGAGTCATCACGATCCATTGATTGGGGTGGCCAACCCTCCTCCGTTCTACCCTATTCTTGTCTCCAGCTCACCTTGATTTGCAACCAAATGAATTTGACTCTGCAATGTTACAAAAAACTACCTTGCTGTCTCAACAGATTCACTTCTCAGACAGAAGCTGCACTGCCCACATGCCTGTCCAAAGATTGCCATGAACTGCAGCCTGGTGGCCGAGTCAATACAAGATTCCATCAGACGTGACTGCTACAACCCTGTTCCTCATGCCCTTTTTTAAGACCTGCTCACAAAAAAACGAAGGGTGTAAGACCGCCTGACTGGATTCACAAATTGTACTGCGACCAGCCCTCCAAACCGAAAGACACTGGACATGTGAGGCAGGTCACCCCGTCTCCTGTTCTTGATCAACAAGAAGACTCTGCACCTGCTGCATAACCAACTGCTATCTTAACTGCTTACATCAGGGACAACCACTGCCTCCGCTTATACACTTTCATACATTTTTATGAGCGACAAACAGAATAGCAATATTCCTTGTACTGGATATCTATCAATTTGCCATTTGATTCTAAAGGAGGAGTGTCCATAGTCCAGATCTTGTTTGGCAGGCAAGAAAAATGCTGCAAACAGCTTGCACATGGGCATATCGTCCCCGGATGGGATAGTGTTGCCTCGCAGTTCCTAGCCACAAGCCCAGAGTTACCCCTGCCGAGCGAACAGCTTGTGCCAGCTGCAGTTCATCTTGGTCACACTACCCATCGTCGCATTTTTGAAGTTGGGAATTAGCAGCATCATTAATGGGTAACCCCCCAGCTAAAACTGATCAGAACGTTCATTCTAAACTCTCTTCCAGAGTAAGGTTTACCTGAAGTAGCACAGGACGCTTTTTTCGAGTGTGTAAGTGGTTCCTGCAACTGGCTGCCCAAAGAGTGGTCTGGATCTTGTTATACTGCCGATGATGTACCTGCCATCAACAATACAGGTCTTTCACCATCCAAATATGCAGATTTGTATACAGATGTGGTTCCAGAACCATCCAAAAAGATTTCTGCATATGGCGCTGCAATCATAATCATGAAGTGTGATAAAAAATGTCAAGCTAAAGTTATCAACGAGATGGACATTTTATTTTTGATAATCCAAAACCTACCATTCTCACATATCTGGCAACATTTTGTTTATTACATTTTACTCTATTTTTCTAATTTGGTTTGGAATTTTTATTATTTTGCCTCTTGACTGTTACTGTCTTGATACTGGAGCAGTCCTTCACCCATTGTCCTTAATTAAGCTGGTCTATGTGCAATAGCTAGCAGGGCGATGAGCTCAAGTTAATTTTGTGGATTTGAGGGTCCACTCTTACAAGGGTTGCAATAGTTCCTTGAGGTGGGTAGTCACCCACTCTAAATAAGTATCCAATTTCTTACAGAGATTCTTTAACATAATGTGAAAAACACAAAGGAAGTACTGAAACCAAAAGCAGCAAATAGGTACAAGTGGACAAAAAAATTACATCATCAACAAAGAAATGTATAAGCATTATTAATATCCTTTAATTATTGCTACAGCATATACATTAGTCATACAAAGCAGCAAAACCAGTGTTTCGTTACCGCCAGACTCCTCCCGGCCTATAAAAAAGTTGGTAGGGTAAATACTTTAACAGTTTTTACAAATCATATGTACACCAGGCCGTGATGGCCTATTCTCCTCTCTGCAGTCCTTAAACAGGTTAAGACAAAACAAATTCAGTTCCCCACAGTTGTATGTACTTAAAAATATTCATATGTACAGGTAGAAAGTATGCAAAGGGTTTATTGGCACAATATGCTGGAGGCCACCAGAGCCTTCCAGCAATAGGAAAGACACCACTTCCACAAATTGCAAGCATTAAACTTGCGTGAAAATAGAAACCTGGAGGAAATGAGCTGCATGCTACATTAGAAGGAAAGTAAGACCCAACTAGAAAATGTAAATGCACACTGCATTCCTTGCAGAGTTCTGACTCTGCGGGGAACGCATGGACCAGAGTCCGTGAGCCCCAAGCTGGGAGAGGTATACCAACAGGATGCCTGAATTCAGTTGAAGCCACTTTCCCCATTCAGAGACCTCCTTTCAAGGGAACGTTGAATGAAGCAATGTGCACACTAGGACTACAGCAGCAAAAGTTGACAGAGGAAGACCCAAGTACCATGTTCATAGGGTTAACTATCGCTCACGACGTAAACAAAATGATACCTGCGGCATTTATTTGAAAGATGAGCTGTTTGATTCTTAAGCCACCTGGCTGTCAGGGCAGGTCACTCTTTCTACAAACCCTTGTACAAGATTGCACTGTTTCCGGCAGCAGGAAAGGAGAAGAGAAAACAACCGTACCAAACAGACGCTTGCTACAAAGATCTATGGCTTGTGGTGACCTAATGTGCACCCATGTGCTTTTTCCCTTGCATGGAACTGCACCTGCATCATAGGGCACCTACATTAGGCATCTGTACCTCGCCCAATGGAGCAAACACTTGTCTGTGAAAATGTCTGTTATCGCTTTCATTCCCTATGATCATGCCTTGATGCAGTACTTTGTCGTACATGGGAATCTCTTTGTGAGTTAAAATATCAGAACTAGCTATAAATACCTCCTAAAGCACCTGAAATTATGTATTTTTTCTCTGCTTATTAGACAAACTTGCTTGTAAATTTGTGTGCACAAATGCCGGTTCTGTTCATGCTGTAAGTGCCTTTGCTCCTAAGGCAGGACAAAGGATAAAGGGTTCATCATCAACTGGCTATCATCTGAATGGCAATTGGTTAAGGAGATTTTCACCTCTATTCTCTAAAGCACATCTACCCTAGTAATAGACACTGTGTACACACTTCAAACCTATTCCACGTTAGGGAGAGAGTGTCTTTCAACTCTGAGCCACAGGTTCCATCATGCTCTTGCTAGACTTGGAGTAGTTTTCGTCTCTGAGCCACTAGCGCGGATTGATCCCAGACTACCAGAGAGTGTTTCCAACCCTAAATCATGGATGGTCATTGAGCCCTTGCTTGGTTTAGAATAGATTCTCTGAACCATGAGTGCGGATTGATCACAGACCAGCCGAGAGTGTTTTCATCCCTAGATCATGGATTGTCATTGAGCCCTTGCTTGGCTTAGAATAGCTTTCCTCTCTTGGTATCTGGAAAATTTCCAGAGCAAGGTTCAGAGGTAAAATACGGTTACCAGTCGCTAAATGCTCTGTGAATTCAGAGCAAACAGATTATCTCAGATACATTTTTTGTAAATAGTCATAGAACAACAAGAAGGCACCAAAAACACAACAACCCCACATTGTCGATGGTGCCAATGGGAGGCAATCAATCAACAAATCTCCAGTGCTGTGCATGTACCATTCATATATATGCCACAGCCTGTGTGGAGCTGGGGATGGGTGGCAGAAATCTTTCTAGATAGCAGTCACCTGCCACTCACAGAGCTCAGATAGTTTTGTGGATGCAGACATTGGACTATTTCAATTTTAAGATGTTCTGCAGATTGAGAACTTACATGTTTCATTTCGATCTGAAGGATTATTCAGTACAAGTAAACCGGTAAGTCACCGATAAGACCTCACCCGTAGAAGGAGTCGACGCTCACCACGTGGCTGCACTGGAAGGGACACAACTGCAATGTGCCATTAAGCTCTTTGAAGGGTACCAGAGAAGACAAACACAGATGCTTTAGGAGTCCATGCAACCAACATGTTGCACTAAATAACACAAAGGTTTGCACTAGCATTGTTGACAGATTTTAAAGTTGTTCAGTCTGATGCGGTCTGCTCTAAACCTTGGGAAGTTCACTAAGAAAAGACCTCAGTAGGGTTCATAAAAGTCGTATCATGAATACAAAAACAAAGATCCGAGAGTGCAGCAACTAAAAAACTTAGTGTGTGCGCACACACACTCAAAAGCACTTGGACAGAAACACACACCTAACAGCAAAAAAGAGGAAGAAAAAGCTAGAGGTACTGAGGCATTGCAGGCATGCAAGTCTTAGTAACCCACCCAAAAAGCTACAAGGTATCATACCCTGGAAATCCCTGATAAGAAAAGCAGCAGCATTTACTTGACTCTGATGGGGTGGTTCAACACGGGAGCAGAAACCAGGAGAGCTGGATTTCCTATGTACGAATTCAGGTAATCCCCCCCCCCCCCAACACTTGGGCAGCCATGGAAGACTGATGCCACAACAAGCTTCTCTGCTGCTGGCAGGCGCCACAACCACAGTTCCGGAACAAAGGCCATATTTGTATCTCCGCTACAACCGCCAGGCTTGCCACGGAAGACAGGCATTGTAGCACATTTGCTGTCCACCAATTAGTGTTACAATGTCACAACTAAAAAGTATGGTTTACCATCGACACGTTGCGACACTAAAAACGTTCTCCTTTGTCGATAGATGAATAAAAACAAACGAAAAAATAACAGGTTGGGCCTGGAAGATCGGTAGTATAAAGAGCTTGTTCCTCACAGCATTTGCTTCAGTGACACCAGAACTATCTTGACTATGAGAGTCACGTAGTAGAAACTTTATATAAAACCTGTTTCCCCTACGTCAGCAGATACCTCAATCATAACGGAAGACTAGCAACATAAAAAAACTTGTACCTCCCCCGCCAGAGGGTGGAACATAGGGTTCTGAAGCTCTTTCTATTCAGAGAGGATATTCATTGGGAAGCCAGTACCCGGGAATGTTTGTACACACATTGCCACTCATGCTCATTTAGGCATATGTGGATGTAAAAAGACATAGGTTTTTAAACTTAACGTTAAAATGAGCAACTTGATCCCCTTTTCGTGACAAGCCTTTTTTTTATTGCATATACCTTCCTACCTCCACTCTGCTCAGAGCCTTTCTTATGCCATGTAGGTGTATTTTCCGGAAGCCAGAAGTTCACTATTTCCATGTGGACATACCAGCAGATATCTTTACCATTGCCTTCATCTTCCTCGCTCCCATTCTAGTGCATGTGATGGCAGAAAAGGATAATGTTGCTTGCAAATGTACTTGCTGGCTAGTGAGAGCAAACCATTTCCAGTTCAAAAGTCTCACTAAGTGAAGTGACCACCACACTCTGCTGCACTAAAAGACCTCGCCACCTTGTTGGACCCAGTCATTAGTGGCCACTGATGCAAGCCCCTTTTTGGAGCAGCGCTTCCTGACAAGAAACCTTCATTCTCACAGATGTGCACTCTGTACCAGAAAACCCGCCCCTACCATCCAAAGAAACTTCACAAGTTGGTCATGTGAGAAGTGTTTATAAAAATTCACAGGAACTTGTATACAATTTTTGCACATTTCACTTTAAACTATCTCAGTCTCCTGGCTTCCTCTCTTTATCTGAAGGAATGCCATTGCTGTACACTTCACTTCCTCATTCATAAGGCAAAACCAACCTGGTAATGCGACTCCCACTTCTTTGATGGCAGAGATGAAATGTTGTCCACCTTGGTGGTTGAGCAGGCCATATATGAAACTATATCAACCTGGGTGGTTGAGCAGGCAATTCTTGGAATCATATCAACCTTGCCGGTTGAGCAGCAGGCCATACTCTAGCAGTTCCTTGGGTGCCCAAGGCTTGAAGTCCCAGGGGGGAGATGGTGCACAGCTCTAGAAGAAGGGCCATTTTAGCACACCACCGACAGAAGGGAATGGCCGGCAGGGTGGCAGCTGTAAGTCCCAGGTCTTTGCATAGGGCAGTGATAAGTGACAGAGAATGAAGGCACCAAAACGTTCATGAAGTAAACTATACACATTTGTTTGCCACCGGGTACTCCAAGCTGCTGGTTCAAACCGTAGCTAGAGGTAGATGTGGCTTGAAAATAATAGGTCTATCCTGGTCCGAGTCGAACTCACTAACATACCATTTGACTTGGCACCAAGTAGTTTCACTTGCAAATGGAGGAAACAAGTGAAGTTGCTAATAACCCACAAAGATGATCCCTCATACCACTTCAATGACTTGAAGGAGAGTGTGGGGAAAAATCTATCTCGCCTCTCTCTAGTATCTGGTCTATGGATCAAAACCCAAAGTTCACAGGTTTTAGAATTTAAAATCAACTGTTTCAGCGAAAAAACCTACTTATTTACACACCCAGAATCTGTAAAGTGAGCAGCTGGATTCCATGCCTCTGCAGGGCGCAGTACAACACTAGTGGGAAACCCACAGAAATCCTAATGTGAAAGGACGTTGAAGTGTGTTTCAGAACCTAGATCTTGTATATCCACTATCCTCCAAAGGGTCTCGGAGGTTGGAGCCAAGAGATGTGGTATCAGATATAACTGAAGACTGCAATTAAGACATGAGCTTATTATTCACACTTTGACAATATCAACAGTACCCCTTATGGCATGTGATCATATATTTCCTGTCATTTTGTGCCAAATATTTTTTTCCATGAACCAAACCATTACAAATCAGACAATGTGGACTGTCAGAGGTGTCCCTGACACTGCATGTCTTATTCCATAATTACATCTTTTCCCCATATTGTTACATGCCCCCCCCCCCACCTCCAGACACGAATACCTTGATGGAATGTTTCTTCAGTCACAAGACTCACCAGAAGGCATTATTAAAAAGAAATAGGTCTACAGATGGAATGCCTCTACTGTGAGTGGAAATTAGAGAGAAATTCACTCTGCTTCCATATGATGTACCTCATTACACCCATCACAAAGACCCTAGTGAGACCCAATGGCCCGCAGGACAGGAACGGTCCTATTCCGGGCTTCTGGGTAGTCATACATCTGTACAGCCTGCGAGTAGCGTGCCTTCTCATCGTACCACTGACATAGCACCGGAGCACATTCGGCACACATCCAAGATGCTCCAATCAAAGTTTTCTTCCACGTGCGTGAATTTTTCCACAGAAGAGTCATGCCCTCGTTACCAGTTAACAACCACAGAAGACCCCTTCTTTTTTAATGCAGTTGATTGACCAACATAATGTCCTCTGGAACCAGCAATGATACACCCATGTGTTTAGGTAAGCAAAAATGAACTTTAAACTAGGAATTGTCTTTTCCTCTCTTTGTTTAGGTCCAATGTCTTGTGCAAATAGAAAAAAATGAAATATTACAAGGAATATATGGTGAATAAATGAATGTATGGAGCACCCACATTATTTGGAACAAAGAAGTGCTGCTTGTCACGGAGTAGCAAACGCACCGTGACCTGAGAAGGGTTCTTGAAATGTACCGGCCAACATGAGATACAAAAAAATACGAGTCTTGGTACCAAGGACAGTCTCGGAGGTCTAAAGGTTCTCCCCGGGCTGGTATTGCGGCTCTGTTGCTGTGAAATAGTCCTCCAGGAAAGCCTGCAGATACTCAAAAGTGGGTCTCTCCTCTGGGTCCTTCCTCCAGCACTGGCACATAAGATCGTGCAGGGATTCTGGGCAGTCAGGTGGGCAAGGCATCCGGTAACCACGCTCAACCTGATCCAGGACTTCTCGGTTCACCATACCTGCAACCCAAACATAAGAGAATCTTAGAAGCGGAGGACAACAGCATTAACAGGCTACAGCACGAACCCATGGCAACCAGATATACACAGATAAACAATAAGTCAGCACATCCAGGTCTAGCTGCAACTCTCATTGCATAACACCCACTGAACGAAAAAACAATGCCACATGGTCATCCTTTGTCACCTACTCTGAAGAAGAAATAGGGAAACTGCTCAGCACCGTTAAAACATCCGATCACCTTGATGAAGCAAAGCTTCGCATATTTTGCGGCTTGCCGAAATCAAGAACCTTGTTTATGTGTAATAAGGTAACAAAAGTGTATGTTTTACTAACATTTATTTTGTTTAGGCAAAGTTCCCGAAGCTTGCCTATGTGTATTTCTAATGAATTAATCCGTGTCCCTAAAAATGGCCGCCGCTTGTATTTTAGTTACTGCGCATGCGTCAGCCACACTCACGTGTCCTGACGCGTCTGCAGAAGTGGAGGGAAAGTTATGCGCATGCGTAATTCATAGCTGTGCTTATCATGTGGTACTGCTCGTGCCACTGCTCTTGTGTCCGTATCAATGTAGCTAACATTTAGATGCAATAAGTTTATTTCTTGATGATGAGTTAAAAGTACAAACCCTGTGATGTGTTTTCATAATGACATTATTATGTATTAATTTGTTTTCGCTTACTTTTCATGTACCGCGGGAAATGGGGGTCTGAGTGAGAGGAGAGCCATATTGGAGGTCCCTTCTGCGCCTGTGCGACATTCGGCAGCACGAGGGACCTTGGCTGATGGAACATAGCCAGTTGGCAGTGATGGGCGAGATGCTCCTGAGAAAGTCACCTCTGCCCTGCGAGAACAGCGAATGTGGCTCCTCATATGATACATTGTTAAATTGTCATTGTGTTTCTGCACAGTTTCTCCTGGGAACCCCAAACCTGCAAGGCGGTACCCAAATATGTTAATGAAGGCTTCAAATCGTGTATTGTGATTGGTGTGTTACCCAAACCCTACCTTAGGACCAATCGAAATTGAGGGATTCTGACACTTTGCAACATTGGGGGGTGGTACACTGTCCCCAAACTGTATATCTACCCTGGGTTCACCTAGTGAACCGTCCGACTTGTCTGGTTTAGCTGACCTGTCACTGACCCAACGCACTCAATAGGTGACTGAAGATACAGAGCGCTGCGGAGCACTCTGTCCGAATTTGACTATAGACTAAGGTTCTACTGAACCTTAAAGTGCTGGCAAAGCACTTAGCTGGGAGTTCGCTGACCCAATCGGGGTCTTGATCGATAGCTGCAGAGCGGGTGGAGCGCAGGCGTTGCTTCCGAACTGTGGGTTCCGGTCCTGTCCTGAAGAAGGTCCTGTCCTGAGGGTTTGCTGTCCTGTCCTGAGGGTCCTGTCCTGATTCCTATTCCAAGGGTATCCTGTCCTGTCCTGGGTGTCCATTCTGCACCTGCTGTCCTTTGAGGGGTATCCTTCCTTGAGGGTTTCCTGTCCTTAACTGACCCGTGGCCAGGGTTTGGTTTCCACACCTTTCTAGGTAAATATTGCTCTGAACCTCTTGAAATTCTTGCACCTTCTGAATTTCTAACTTTTGCTTTAATAAAGTTCAACATTGCATATGTTATATTTTCCATGCCTTTCCGCAACTATTGAAAGTCATTTATATTTTTCCATAAAGTTTATTCCTATGTCTTCTCATTTGTTAGAAATTATATTTTGCATAGCAGTGTGTCATTTCCTGATATGGTCTAGAACTTCGTTGCCTAGATTGTTCAAAGGCCCCTTCACCTTAAGTGAAGCGTGTTATTCATTATAAACTCTCCTATAGTCACTCACACTTAGGTATCCCTGTTTAGATAATACTGACTTGCATAGTATCTTTTCTCGTTACATTTTATTAGTACCTTGATGATTACTCTGTCATTATTTCTTTCTGCCTATGTGATTTACGTTATCTTGGTTATTGATTGCCTTGTTTTATTGTACCTCATGCAAGAAAATATTGAATTTAGATAAACATTTTAAAACTTCCAGTTGTCCGTGGTCATTTAAACAGTATTTGAATGTTATTGTTTGGGTTTGTATTTTGCTGCCTTTCTTTTACAGCTAGCTCCCTGATTCATTGTGGTCATTAGGCACCCACATCGGTGGATGGTAAGTCGGGTGCACCGAAATTTGGTAGCAGGGAACACACACACATCAACCTGGTAGAGCTCGTGAAGTCACCCGATCGATGTATATGGTGATTTGGAAAGTATATGGGCCCTGAAGCCGGAAACGGCGAAAACTATTGGCCGGGTGGCCTTGCGCTCTATCAGTTTTCTGGTAGCTAGAGGATGGTTAGGGACTAGTTGAGAGTAAGGCAGGGATTAGTTGGACTAGTTAAGTCGGAAGCTGCTATTATATTAATGCTGCTATAAGAGCGGCTGTTCTGAGGGAACTGATCACTCTCTTGTGAATACGCTGCTGAAACTCATGAATTTTTGTATTGTTATTATTCTTGTTCTTATATTGTTATATGTACTAATCCATGCATTTGTAAATCGAATTGTTAAGTGTTGTCCGAACTCCCCGGGGAATTGAAAGGGCAAGTGGTGAATAGAATCCATTGTCCTGAGGTCACAGGTTCGAGGAAAGTTAGGTGCAGGTTAGGATAACCGGGAAGCACTAACTAGGGTTTTCTGAATACATGTGTGAATAAATGACAGTAACGGGGTTCATTGGCAAAATTCCCATAGTGGCGTAACCTAGTAAGGGTCACATCGGAAGAGTAGCAGGTTCCTCGGAGCTAGCGTGAAAGCAGAGGGGTCCGCTGAGAAACCTTAAACTCGGAATATATCCCGGAAAGAAGTGGATGAGTTTAGGGGAATAACAGGTTCACCGATGCTAGAGTGAAGGGTAGGCGGAAGAGATCTGCCCGCAGCGAGTGAAAAGTAAATGGAAGTAGTTTACTTGCAGTAAAAGAATTATTTCTCTGTCTAGACACTTGAGCACTGTGGCGAATGTGTATTTGTTGTAAAATAACCAAGCACTGAGCACTTTAAAAGAAAGAAAGTTTCCGTTACCTTGTGAAGGGAGGGAGTCAGTCGCGAAGCGCCTCTGACGTCACTCTGTGCCGCGCTGGGATTGGTAGAAGCAGCGGGCGGGTAGCGGAGCTGAAATTGTAAAGGAGGGGTGAGCGCCGGAGCGTGGGAACTGTCTCACGAAGGGGTCGCGCACCTATTGGCGGAGCTTATTTTGTGTCGCGCACCCATTGGTTGCACGAATTTCTGAAGCGCGTTCTGATTGGAGGTAGTTTGTAAACAAAGTTAGCGCAGAAGTCGTATGTGGCACTCGCAGACTACAGAGACTCGACCTGATCCAATGCATCTAGGGTTTGAAAGGGATCAGTGGAAGGCTAACAGATACGATATTATGTACGGAACCAAGAGAAAAATGTCCCTTGTAAGTAAGGTGAAAAATTATTTTAAAACGGACAAACCGATTAAATCTAGAGAAGGTGTTCTTGTCCCAGCACCCAATACTCCCGCCTCATTCATGATGTTTGACCGAGGGTACAATACCTGTGTGTGGCTGGAGAATTGGGTGAAGTACACAAAAGATGACGGAGTATTGGCTTTTCCGTTAGATGGTACTTTCAATGGTAGGATCTTATTTAATTTAAGAACCCGAATGAATGAACTGCATCCCAGACCAAGACTAACGCAGTATGAGGCATTAGAGGAATGGGAGATTGAGGCTTTTGAAAGAGAAAGACCCCGAATGGACAAGGGTTTGACCAAGTGGTACCCCAGGCAGAAACAGGAATCCAGGGATAAAAGGATGAAACAGTGGAGACAGAGCATGATTGTTGAGGGTCTGTTTCCCATGATGCCGGCATGTCATAACATTGGAGCGGGTGAAAAAAGTACTGAAAAAAGTAAGCATTGGGGGGCCCTGGGGGATTCAGATGATGACCTAATAGATGACATCTGTACCAGAAGTCCGCCACCTTACAATGAGGGAACCCGACCTTCCAGTGTAGGAGATGTTCCCCGACGTCACTTCCTAAAAGAAGAAGACAGGTCCCTGGGACTGGGAGGGGGTGGTCAAGTATTGCCCTATCCTGAAAAACCCGAACTGACGGAAACAAGGGATATATATCCCAAAGTGCCCGCAAGTCAGGAAGAAAAATATTCACGTACGAAATTTTTTTTTCCCAGAACCTTGTATGAAAGCGAAGAGAAACCCTCGAATTCAGGACTGCCTTTTGTTCAACCTCCATATGGGGAAGAGCGCAGGTCCTTTAATACTGGAACTTTATTCCCGAAACCAAATTATGGGGGAGGACCAAGTGAAACGCATCCTACAGCCCCGAGTTTTACTCCTCCATTGACCCCCCAGATATTACATGACACAACTCTAAGAAGGGTACTAGTGGAAAAGGAGCAAGAGGCTCTAGCTAGACAAAGAACAGAAATAATTCAGAAAATTTCTCAGTTAAATACCAGTCCTGAGGCATTGACTATTCCAGTAACTATTGGACCGGTGGTCCCGTTATACGGAAATGGTCAGGGAAATCCGATTACTCCAGTTATGACCCCAGTCATGGCAACCCCGAGACAGGAACCGATCATTATAGATGATCAGTCCAGTGAGTGCGAGTCTGAAGTTGCGTTTTTGGAATTGCCAAACAAACAGACTGGAAAGGGAACACAGCAGAGGTATAACCCTTTTAATACAAAAGAAATTAAATTAGAGACAGCAACAGGTACTAGGAATGTCTCTCTGGTAACTCCGGATGAAATTGAGAGTTGGAGTCGTGAATTAGAGAAGCAGACTCCGCAAACAAAGCCTTTAGATCTCTACAAGCTGAGGGTCGAAATAGAAGAATTAATGGCAGGAAATGTGGGGTTGGATCGATTGAATACCTACTCTGAAGAAGAATTGTCGTTCATATGTAAAAGCTTTACAAGGAACACCAGAGTGCTCCATGAAAAACTGACCGAAACAGCAGTTAGTATGGGGGTAGATATCTCAAAATCCAAGCCCTTACAGAAACCGTACAGAGCAGACTTCTCAGACAAAGATATAGAACACCTGAATGTGGCAGGGAAGAAGTTGCAGATTAAAGAATTAATGGGGGTACTGCAGAAATGGGGAGATGTGGAAAGATGGAGAAGCAGGTGGGCGAAAAAGAGGGAAGAGGTTCGCTCCCGACAAGTGACTCCCGAGTTTGCTTTAAGAGAGGTAGAAAAACCTGAGCAGCTATGCCCCATGCGCGAAGTTCCAGGAGGGAAATATGTGCATGTTCCCTGGTCTAGGCAGGATATTGTGTCCTTCACGAACGATTTTCCAAAATTACGAGAGAAACCAGTTGACTGGTACAGGCAGGTGGAAAGGTTCGTGAAGGTACAGAAATGTCTGTGGAAAGACCTGGATGGGTTTTTCGACATTGTGGTTCCAGTAGATTTATGGACCCAGTGTAAAATAGCCATAGATTGGCCCAGTGAAGAGTATCCCAGAAACAAGGAAACAGGGGAGCCATCAAAGGATGTCATGCGAAAATATGAGCAGGTAATTCAGCACTTGAAAGAAAAGGTGCCCGCAAAGGAAACTGATTGGACAAAAATAGATAGAACAACACAAGAAAGGGACGAGACAGTGCACTCCTTCTATGAGAGGTTATTGCAGGTATTTAAAACATACAGTGGTATTGACAACATCGACCTGAAAGATATGACGCACTTTATTTACAGGTTTGTAAATGGTTTAAGACCTGAAATTTGTCAGTGGATAAAAGACAATAAAATCTGTTGGCATACTAAGAAAATGGATGAGGTCCTGCGGTACGCTAAGTACTGCGAGGACGAGATGGCAGAAAAGAAAAAGGCCCTTAAGGAGAAGGTTATGTGGGCTCAGGTGAAGCTCGCAGAACAACAGGAAAAACAATTGAGTAACATGGTTAAAAATGCTGAGAACAAAAGTCCTGGGGGAGGGGGTGGAGGAAAGCCCCGGCCCAAATTTAGCAGGGAAGAGGCCATGAAAAAATTTCCCTGCCATCAGTGCGGCGAAATTGGACACTGGCGAAACGAGTGTCCCCAATTAGTCGATGTTAATGAGAAAACTCCTGATTTAACTCCACAGACGCAGAAAGAAAGACCAAGAAAGACTCAACCCCAGGTAAAAACAGTTCAGGTGCCTCGAGCACCCAAGCAGGTATACAGGGGAAGACAGGCAGAAAATGAAGAGATAGAGGTTTGGGAAAGCGGGGAGAACAGAAATACAGCAACTTCGCAGTATCTGCTGAATGATACCTTCCTTTGTAATGATCAGGACTGACGGGGCCTGAGAGGGGAGGACGAGGAGTGCGTACTTGGCGCTTCCTTGCCGGTAGACCAGTCTGGACCATATATTGAAGGAAAGGTTGACGGAAATGATGTCACCTTTCTGTTGGACACTGGCGCTACCCGTTCTACTGTAAGAACAGTGGACGTTCCAAACCTACCCCTCTCGGGAGAAAATATCCAAGTAGTAGGTGTATCTAATCAATTGATTAGTACTCCTGTTACCGAACCAATGGAGATTTCAATTGGAAATTTTAAACAGATGCATAGATTTGTCGTCTGTGACACCAGTCCAGTAAATCTACTGGGACGTGATTTGCTGTGCAAAATGAACTGTACCATCTTTTGCACACCAAAAGGTGTTGAAATACAGACCCCAGATGAAGACGGCATTTATAAATTATTGTTGCTTAGACCTGACTCAGAAATTAAAGGATTGACCCTGCAGGACTTGCCCCAAGAACTACAGGAAGCCGTAAAGCCAGAGGTGTGGGATTTCACTGGAAAGGATGTGGGGTTGATGAAAGATGTGGACCCCATACAAATAGCCATCAAGGACAATGCAGTATATCCTAACACTAGGCCCTACCGAATGAATGCTGAGGTGAAAGCAGGTGTCACTCTGGAAATACAAAAATTATTGGAAGGAAACATCATACAGGAAGTGATGAGCAGCCCATGCAACTCACCGATTATGGGCATCAAAAAGCCTAGTGGCAAGTATAGGGTAGTGCAGGACCTGAGAAAGGTTAACAAAATTGTAGTTCCTTGCTGCCCTATTGTCCCAAACCCTGCAGTGATATTATACCAGATTCCTTGGGATGCTGAATGGTTCACTGTGATTGATTTGTGTCATGCCTTCTTTTCGATACCCCTGCACCCCGACAGCAAATTTCTTTTCTCATTTGCTTTTGAGGGTCACGTATATTGTTGGAACAGGGTCCCTCAGGGGTATACAGAGAGCCCCTCTATCTTTAATCAGATCTTGAAAAAATGTCTAGAGACTTTGATCTTACCTGGGAACTCTGTGTTAGTGCAGTACATAGACGACCTTCTACTGGCGTCTAAAAGTCACCGGGACTGTGTGGTTGACACCATTGCCCTCCTAAATCATCTGTGTGAGAAAGGGCATAAAGTAGCCCCTGACAAACTACAGTTCTGTGCGAAATCTGTAAAATATCTGGGACACCAAATAGAAAAGGGTGTCAGAAAAGTCACATCAGAAAGAGTGAGAATAATTCAAAAAATGCAGTTGCCCCGTACTCAAAAAGATGTCAGAATGTTCCTGGGTGTATTAGGGTACTGCAGGCAGTGGATTCTGGGATTTGCAGCCTTAGCCAGGCCCTTGATAAAAATGACCACGAGAGGAATGCCAGATGTTGTACAGTGGGACGATGAAAGTCTAATGGCTTTCACAAGATTGAAGAACTGTCTGTGTACCGCCCCTGCGTTGGGAATGCCAGATTATTCCAAAGAGTTTGCCCTTTTCTGTGACACTCGCGATAATTGCGCATTGTCTGTCCTGACTCAAGAACATGGCACGACCAGAAGGCCTGTGGCTTATTTCTCTGCCACACTGGACCCAGTAGCTGCTGGGTTACCAGGCTGTCTGAAAGCAGTAGCTGCTACCTGTGCAAGTTTGGAACAGAGTGAGTCCATTGTCATGGGACATCCTGTGACCGTGTATGTTTCACATGGAGTGGTAATTCTATTGACCAGAACTAAAACACAGTATCTCACCCCTAGTCGGCTGACTAAATACGAGAGGATTCTTGTGGGTGCAGCAAATGTAAGCATTGTTAGGTGCGGTATTCTGAACCCTGCCACCTTACTCCCCGACCCCTTGGAAATGGAAGGTGGGGATGATGATGAACATGATTGTATTGACCTAACAGAGTTCAGTACCAAGCCACGCCCAGACATAAAAGAAGTACCATTGCCTGAGCATGATAAAGAACTATTTGTGGATGGTTCCTGTCTAAGACATGAATTAGGAGGCTTGAGTGCTGCTTATGCAGTAGTGTCTTTCACAAAAATTGAACAAGCAGGTTACCTATATAACATCAAGTCTGCACAAGTAGCCGAATTGATAGCCATGATAAAGGCTTGCAAAATTGGGAAGGACTTACGCATAACAGTGTATACTGACAGTCAGTACTGTTATGGCGTTGTGCATGACTTTGGCCAATTATGGCTACAGAGGGAATTCATGACTTCCTCAGGTACTCCCATTCGGAATGCAAAGGTTGTTCATGACCTTTTAGAGGCCATCCAGTTGCCCAAAGAACTGGCAGTGGTAAAATGTACTGCTCATCAAAGGAGCATGGACAGAGTATCACTGGGAAACGATTATGCTGATCGAGTGGCTCAATGGTGTGCCAAAGATCGGTATATTGTAAATCCAAAACGAGGGGGGCCAGGAACCAGCTGCCAGCTTCAGGTGTTTGAGGAAGTGCCTACATGGGATGAGGTGAGAGAGTGGCAGGAGTCGGCTCCTTGGCAAGAAAGAGAGAAATGGAAGGAGGATGGGTGTAGACCGAGACGTGTGGATGGTGTGATTTTGGGCCCAACTGGTATGCCTGTGTTACCCCGACACTTGCTTGGCACAATGGCAAGATTAATACATGAAGGATCACACATTGGTAGGGATGCCATGATTCTGGTATTTCAACAGACTTGGTACAGTAAAAAGTTCAGGAAGGTAGCAGAGTCCCTCTGCCAGAGGTGCCTGTCATGTCAACAGATGAACCCAGGCAAGAGGACAATGGTTGAACTGAGCAAGATTGGGAGATCAGGGGGTCCCTTTATAAGGATACAGGTTGATTTCATCACCATGCCCCGTTGTGAAGGGAAACGATATGTCCTTGTCATTGTTTGCGTATTTTCAAAATGGGTAGAAGCTTACCCTACTCCTCAAAGTGACGCACTGACAGTAGCGAAGTGTTTACTAAAAGAACTGATACCTAGGTTCGGAATACCATGCATTATTGAATCAGATAAGGGTGGACATTTCCAGAATGACATACTGGCTGAACTCTGTAAGGCCTTCGGAATAAGGCAGAAACTCCATTGTGCATACCACCCAGAGGCTTCTGGAATAGTGGAACAAGTAAATGGAACTATCAAAAACAGACTAGCAAAGCTGACAGATGCTACTGGCATGACCTGGGTGAAGGCCCTGCCCCTGGTCCTGATGGGACTGAGAAGTGTTCCAGACCGCAAGACAGGCCTAAGTCCCCATGAAATCATTATGGGAAGAGTGATGAGACAAGCATGGGTGCCAGGAAGCAAACTGTTGAGTATTACTGATGATTTGGTGCTTGAATACTGCAGAAGATTGGGTGACCAAGTGCGTTCTATCTCTCGCCAGATTGGAGACGACGGCATCCTCAATCCAACGACTCCTCTCCACAGCTTGGTTCCAGGAGATTGGGTCAAAATAAAGAAGCACACTCGATCAAGCTGTCTGGCACCAAGGTGGGGAAAGAAACGCCAAGTAATCCTGGTGACAACCACTGCAGTGAAGGTCGCAGGTGTTCCTCAGTGGATCCACGCTGGACACACCCAGAAGGTATTGCCAGACAAAGGATTTGAAGAAGAAGGGCAACCAGCAGAGGACCCTGAAGGAGCCAGACCAGAAGCAACTGACAACGAGCAGCCCAGCACCAGTCAGGTTGCAGGAACAGCAGACGTTGGCCCAGGAGTAGTTGACTACGAACTGCCAAGAATCCAGCCTGCTGAAGAGGTCCAGGAAACTGAGCCAGGAGTAGCTGAAGACGAGCTGCCAAGCATATGGCCAGAAGAATGGATACCGATGATTGATCTGACTGAAGATCCTATCAGAACAAGAGAACGACTTAGTGAAGGTAGAGAGTGGACTAGTCAGGAAAAGCAAGGCACAGGCGAAGAACCTCAGCCGCTTGAGATTCAAATCAAAACTGAGGAAGGAGAAGGTCAGACAGGGACAGAGCAGGTATTCGATACACCACCGCGAACACCTGATGCAGATAAGGGAGAGACTAGAAACAGAGTGATAGTTCGAGCAGAAGAAGATCAAGAGATCGAAGTGCTTGAACAGGATCAGAAAGGGTTAGAAGAACGGGTTCAGGAAACAGAAACAGAAATAAAGACAATCGAAAGCCAAAAACAAAATATTCCTGAACAAGGCCAGATTAGCAACCAGGCAGAAGAATTTGATGCTAGCCCTGGAACTAGCCAGATAAGGGAAGTAGGAGAAGAACGTGGAGAAGAATTACCACAAGATAGAGAGAACAAGAGAATAAGAAAAGAAAGTGAAGTCCAAGTACCGACTAAGAGACTAAAGAAAAGAAACAACCTTGAGCCTAGGTTTGTAAAAAGATTGAGACTAAGGATAAAGACAGTGGAAGAAAAACGTGCAGAAGCAAGAAGAAGTGCTCGAATAGCAGAGCAAGAAGAAGACTCTTCCAAAAGAAGGAGTGAGCGAATAAAAAGACAAAACAAAAAGTACAAGTCTCCTGAATGGACACTGGTTTTGGAAGAACTTGAAGATCTTGATATAACTGACGTGAGCGACGGAGAGCCTGTCCCAGAGTACTCAGCTGAAGAGGAAGACGAACCACCGTGAATTTGCACAAAGTAAGCTAGTTGTGTAAAAAGCTAAAAAGAGGGGTGAGAACACTCCTTCTGAGCTAAAATGTCTGATTCAACAGTGAATGGTAGACCTAGTTGCAGCCGTTTTAAGACGTGTTGCAAGGTGTGTATATGTAGTGTAGTAGTACTGATAGTTATTTGGATAGGATTAACAATTTTCATTCCCTTTGCTGTAAGTAAAGATACTAACATTGTCCCTACTGAAGTTGTAAATACTGACAATGAGGAGCTAACAACACAGAGTGTAGAAAGACATGAGAGAGCATTGAGACAAACTAAACGAGACTTAGAAGCATCAGATGAGGGAGGACTACATTATCATGGAATGAAGAACAGGACACATTTAAATGTTTTCGCAAACTTGTTAATACACTATGTAGAGACTATGGAAATTGAAGATTGCTATGTCTGCATGAAGCTACCTACTTCGGTGGCTGAAGGCGTGACATACCATCATCTGCCATTGACATATGGAATTTCCTGTAGCATTTTAGCTAGTTTATTTTACAAAAGGGGACCGTTACAGTATTATTACTCTAACAATGACGTGATCTTTTCTGAACTTCCTATACGTGGGAACTTGAATCCTGTACATACCAAAACTGACACCATAAGATATATGGGAGACTACTTTCTGACTATAGGTAACATTGACATAGCAGACGCACACAGAGATAACTTGACTTGTTCTTTGCGTGAGCAGGAAAAGATGTTCCTGAACATGGCAGAGAAAAGGAGAATTAAAATTCAGAAGAAGGCTAATGACGAAAGTCAGAAAAAGCCAAAGTGGGCAGAGAACATGGAAGGCACCTCATCTGGTGGAGCGGGTCCTGCTCTGTTGCTGGATTTTGAAAAGAAAGGCAAGCTATGTCTTCACCGCGAGAAGACTAGCTATTATAATAATGTTTTCATTGGTTCCAGTGAATGCGAACATAATTACAAGGTAATTGGAGGTTGGGGTTTCAAAAATGGGTCAGAGCCTGTGTTTCCTGGAATTTATTATATTTGTGGGGACAAGGCTTATTTCAAATTGCCGGATCACTGGTATGGGAGCTGCTACTTTGGCATTGTTTTCCCGAAAATATACCATGTGAATGGAAAAGCTGGAAGCAATGAAGATACTAATGGCTTAGTGCGTAGTAAAAGAGAGAGTATAGGTGAAATTATGGGTAGTATTTTCAGTGCACTGATACCTGGAGTGGGAGTGGTTCTGAACACTCACAGAATTTGCAAATTGTCTACTATAGTAGATGTGCTGTCTACTGAAACAGCTCATGGATTTCTGCTGGTCAATACCGAAATGGTTGCGATCAGATCAATGGTTTTACAAAATCGACTTGCTCTTGACACCTTATTAGCGAAAGAGGGCGGAGTCTGCCGGATGTTGAAGGCGCAACATTGTTGCACTTATATTCCGGATAAAAGTGTACAGATCAAAAGATATGTGAAAAACATTACTAATTTGGCAAAGGAACTCAAACCACTCGAGGTTGATAGTGCCTGGAAGAGACTGGTAGATGGTCTCTCAAATGTAGGTCATTGGCTTGCTAGCATAGGTAAAAGCTTATTATTCAAAATTCTGATGCCAATTGGTATTATAGGTCTTATTATACTTTCCATTTTCTTATGCTGTAAATACCGCAAGCGCACCAAAAAGCACGAGGTAAATGCAAGAGGAGTGAAACGAAGTGTGGATGAGATTGAATTAGAGGAAGTGAATGATCAGATATACAAAAAGGTGAAGACTTCTCACCCGGCTAAAACTGAAAGAGAAAAGTTAGAACGGTTGCTGGAAGAAATAGAACTTTATAAAGTGTGAAAGAAAGTTGGCATCTGGTTCCATTATAATTTGTGATGATAGTAGATATCATCAAAGAGGGGATTGATGAAGCAAAGCTTCGCATATTTTGCGGCTTGCCGAAATCAAGAACCTCGTTTATGTGTAATAAGGTAACAAAAGTGTATGTTTTACTAACATTTATTTTGTTTAGGCAAAGTTCCCGAAGCTTGCCTATGTGTATTTCTAATGAATTAATCCGTGTCCCTAAAAATGGCCGCCGCTTGTATTTTAGTTACTGCGCATGCGTCAGCCACACTCACGTGTCCTGACGCGTCTGCAGAAGTGGAGGGAAAGTTATGCGCATGCGTAATTCATAGCTGTGCTTATCATGTGGTACTGCTCGTGCCACTGCTCTTGTGTCCGTATCAATGTAGCTAACATTTAGATGCAATAAGTTTATTTCTTGATGATGAGTTAAAAGTACAAACCCTGTGATGTGTTTTCATAATGACATTATTATGTATTAATTTGTTTTCGCTTACTTTTCATGTACCGCGGGAAATGGGGGTCTGAGTGAGAGGAGAGCCATATTGGAGGTCCCTTCTGCGCCTGTGCGACATTCGGCAGCACGAGGGACCTTGGCTGATGGAACATAGCCAGTTGGCAGTGATGGGCGAGATGCTCCTGAGAAAGTCACCTCTGCCCTGCGAGAACAGCGAATGTGGCTCCTCATATGATACATTGTTAAATTGTCATTGTGTTTCTGCACAGTTTCTCCTGGGAACCCCAAACCTGCTAGGCGGTACCCAAATATGTTAATGAAGGCTTCAAATCGTGTATTGTGATTGGTGTGTTACCCAAACCCTACCTTAGGACCAATCGAAATTGAGGGATTCTGACACTTTGCAACATTGGGGGGTGGTACACTGTCCCCAAACTGTATATCTACCCTGGGTTCACCTAGTGAACCGTCCGACTTGTCTGGTTTAGCTGACCTGTCACTGACCCAACGCACTCAATAGGTGACTGAAGATACAGAGCGCTGCGGAGCACTCTGTCCGAATTTGACTATAGACTAAGGTTCTACTGAACCTTAAAGTGCTGGCAAAGCACTTAGCTGGGAGTTCGCTGACCCAATCGGGGTCTTGATCGATAGCTGCAGAGCGGGTGGAGCGCAGGCGTTGCTTCCGAACTGTGGGTTCCGGTCCTGTCCTGAAGAAGGTCCTGTCCTGAGGGTTTGCTGTCCTGTCCTGAGGGTCCTGTCCTGATTCCTATTCCAAGGGTATCCTGTCCTGGGTGTCCATTCTGCACCTGCTGTCCTTTGAGGGGTATCCTTCCTTGAGGGTTTTCTGTCCTTAACTGACCCGTGGCCAGGGTTTGGTTTCCACACCTTTCTAGGTAAATATTGCTCTGAACCTCTTGAAATTCTTGCACCTTCTGAATTTCTAACTTTTGCTTTAATAAAGTTCAACATTGCATATGTTATATTTTCCATGCCTTTCCGCAACTATTGAAAGTCATTTATATTTTTCCATAAAGTTTATTCCTATGTCTTCTCATTTGTTAGAAATTATATTTTGCATAGCAGTGTGTCATTTCCTGATATGGTCTAGAACTTCGTTGCCTAGATTGTTCAAAGGCCCCTTCACCTTAAGTGAAGCGTGTTATTCATTATAAACTCTCCTATAGTCACTCACACTTAGGTATCCCTGTTTAGATAATACTGACTTGCATAGTATCTTTTCTCGTTACATTTTATTAGTACCTTGATGATTACTCTGTCATTATTTCTTTCTGCCTATGTGATTTACGTTATCTTGGTTATTGATTGCCTTGTTTTATTGTACCTCATGCAAGAAAATATTGAATTTAGATAAACATTTTAAAACTTCCAGTTGTCCGTGGTCATTTAAACAGTATTTGAATGTTATTGTTTGGGTTTGTATTTTGCTGCCTTTCTTTTACAGCTAGCTCCCTGATTCATTGTGGTCATTAGGCACCCACATCGGTGGATGGTAAGTCGGGTGCACCGAAATTTGGTAGCAGGGAACACACACACATCAACCTGGTAGAGCTCGTGAAGTCACCCGATCGATGTATATGGTGATTTGGAAAGTATATGGGCCCTGAAGCCGGAAACGGCGAAAACTATTGGCCGGGTGGCCTCGCGCGCTCTATCAACCTCACTGACCGCCTCCCTGCTAACGCTGTAAAGGACTTTATCCCTTTGCTCCTCCCACTCTGGACTAAAATTATCAACAGCTCACTTCAACAAGGAACCATCCCTGACTCCCTCAAAGTAGGACAAGTCACGCCTTTACTAAAGAAACCTACAGCCGACCCCTCTGATTTAAACAACTACCGTCCCATTACCAATATCCCCACTCTCGCCAAATTGTTGGAAAAATGCGCACAACTACAACTGACTAAACACATTGACCAGTTTGGCCTCCTCAATCCTCATCAATCAGGCTTCCGAGCAGGGCACAGCACTGAAACTGCTATGACTCACATAATTGACGACGCCCTTCAAATGCTAGATCAAAACGATACCTGTCTCCTCATCCTTCTTGATCTTTCTTCAGCATTCGACACCGTTAAACATGAGAATTTACTCGAACTATTAAACACAAGAGTGGGTCTATCTGGGACAGTCCTCAAATGGTTCACTTCCTTTCTACACAACAGGTCGCAGAAATTCAAGAGCAACAACCTGATGTCCTCGCCTATACCTGTTTCGTTAGGCGTCCCACAAGGTTCCTCCCTATCCCCAACTTTGTTCAACCTAGTGATGGAACCTCTCACCACCTTGTTACAAGCGTCCAATATACACTTTCACATGTACGCTGATGATACCCAACTATATCTCAAATTACAATCCCCCAAAGACATTTTGCTCCTGAACTCAACGATCAGAAGCACCCAATCCTGGCTTGCCGATAATCATCTCAAACTCAATGCTCTGAAAACAGAGTTCCTTCTCATCTCACCTCCCGCCAAGATCTCCACCACACAACTCTGGCTTAAACACCTAACTGCACTCAATGTCCAACCCACCATCGTAGACTCAGCAAAATCCTTAGGCATTACACTTGACACCAATCTCAACATGCAGCAACATATCAGCAAGGCAACTAAGGGAGCGAACTACCAAATCAATACCCTGAGGAAACTTAAACCCTTCCTCCCTGCCAATGACTTCCAAACTGCAGTACAAGCACTAGTCATCCCTCGAATAGAATATGGCAGCATCGCCCTCTGCGGACTCCCCCTAACTACTACTGCACCCCTAAGAGCTTCTCTAAACGCTGCAGCGAGACTCATCACTGGTTCAAAAAAACACTCGCATATCTCCCCTGACTTTAAACACCTGAACTGGCTGCCTTTCGAAGCCAGAATACATGACGCACAAAGCTGTCCACATGAGCTCACCAAGCTATCTCACTCAGAAGCTGACAATCTCTGGCGGCTCTAGAAACACCAGAGGCACAAACAATCTTCTGCTGAAGCCTCGAAGATTCCGGAAGGAAAAAACTTATAAACGCTCCTTCTCAGGAATGGCACCCAGGATCTGGAACTCACTCCCCCCTGAAACAAGGCTTATCTCCTCCACTACACTGTTTAAGAAAGAAGTAAAAGCTATCCTCATGGCTAAATACACTTGAAGTGCCATTCTGAACTCTTTTAAGACTCCGCACTGATCTGTACTACTTGTTCGACCCCGTGGCTTATTTGTTTTATATGTATTAATGACTTATGTGATTTTCTAGGCTACCACGTGTTTGTACTATCAGCATTTTTACGTATCTGTT
This sequence comes from Lissotriton helveticus, assembly GCF_964261635.1. Lineage (NCBI taxonomy): Eukaryota > Metazoa > Chordata > Amphibia > Caudata > Salamandridae > Lissotriton > Lissotriton helveticus. The sequence goes on along the minus strand of NC_136068.1, from coordinate 306,987,000 downwards.
TGATTATGTTCCCTCATGCACCCCCTTTCTATGTAAAGCGCTCTGATATCTGCAAAGATCTTGTTCGCGCTATACAAAACTTTCAAAATAAATAAATAAACTCTGCTTATTGCAATACTTTTTGGTTGCAAGCTAGTAGCATCAGGGACCCGCCAACATGAATCCTCTGCAAATCATCTCTACCACTTTATAATAGTAGATGTTAACCTCCACCAAATTTTGGTCACAGGTAGGCCTTTCGGTGAACCCAACTCCCTTACATCCTGCCATTTTAATCCTCAAATGATTTCCCAGTCCACTGAAAATGCATGGCTTAGATATCCAATGTAAACACTTGTTTCAGCCACACAAAAGCTGCCCTGCCCTTCACCATTGTGTCTGATGTATTGACTTCTACCTTCGCCCGATTTAAAGGTTGCAACTATGCCACTTCATGGCAACCTTAGGCCACACTCGTCCCACATAAGCACAGAGTCCAAATGCAGAGGTACCAACTTGGGAGTGAGATAATCACTGGGGGCAGACTTGGTGTTTGCATCCATTCTGAATGTAGTATCAGTAACATCCTATTAATGTAATACCACATGCGCAGAAGAGAGCACAATATGAAACATCAGATAATGGTTCATCCTCTTGCTCAGAGTTAAACACTTGATGGGGACCCTGAAAGTCCCCACGCAAGGTTGGTGCGGTCAGATGGCAAACATTGTGGGGATGTTCAGGACCTCCCTTAAATGGCTGGTACCTTTACTACGCCCCTGCCACACGGCCATTGTCAGTGCAGTGGCACCCTGCTTCCCATCAGGAGGTCAGCCCCATTCTCCCTTACAGAGGGTTTGCTGGGACCCCCATTGCACAGTAAACAAGTGTCATTTCCTAAGTGAAGACCAAAAGGTTTCCCCAATGCTGGGTGCAATGTCGACTCATTTCTTTCGGACAGATTGTGTGCAATTCCTCTCCCTTTATCCCCTATGTTCACTTAGGATCGTCCGGCATCTTTCTCCATCTTATCCTGCTGAACCAGCTCAGTGAGATGATTCAGATGTACAGATAGCTGTACAAGTTCCTAGTCACAGATGATATTCAAGGCCCCCCCTCATGGGACCGGGGACACCTGCAGACAAACGTAAATTAACATTCAGCCAACAACCTGTATTTGTGTGCTGTGCGATTTCAATGTTGAAGTGCCCATTATAATGGCTGTACAAGGCTATTTCTTTATATTGGGGCACATGGCGTGCCGGACAACCCTGAATAGAGTGAGCTCATGCGCAACCAGCACCTGTGTGCCCCTTTAATACCAAGCCCCCTGAATAACACCCTTTCCCAGAGTGTGAAGGAATACATCTTTTAGGGTACTCTCATAGGAGTCACACCTCACCAAATCTATTAACCAAAGGTCACATATTACTGCTTGTAATAAACTTGACTTTTATTATGTCTTATACATTTTAAAGTCGAGTTCAAATTGTCGAGTTAATAATGTGACGTCTTATAATTACATATGAAAGTTCCCAAAATCTTGAATTTTAAAAGGTGTTTTTTAATTGCATGCATTATTTAATTTCTCAAACTATATCCTAATAACCCCTTAGTACTCGCTTACACTTGCCATCCCTGAACCCTTAAAACCCTACGCTATGCTTTTATGCTATCCTTTCCTGAACCCTAAAACATTCCTCACCACCCCTTAACGCTACCCATTCGTAAACTCCAAATGCACCTACATGCATCCTAATGCTACAAATCCCTGAACCCTACCAACCCCTTGCTACCACTTTATAAACCTTCCTTGAACCCTAACATACCTCGCTACCCTTAACATTACCATTGCCTGAGTGCTAAAAGTCTTTTACTACCCCCTACTGCTACCCTTCCCCGACCCAAAAAAAAACCTTAAATCCCCCTACTGCTGCCCATCCCTGAACCCTAAAAACTCTTTCAACACTCTTAATCTACCCATCCCTCACAGCTAAAATAGTAATGCTGCACTTTCCCTCAGTACTAAACACTTTGCATTGGTCCTCTGCCCCATTCCCCACCTCCCTGTAAATGCTGTTCTCTATTTAAGCAGGAGGATACGCCATACCCTTGCTCCCAGTATACTTCTCTTTGACCAATAAGGTATGACGTTTTTTGTTGCCACAATTTTTTCATTCTATTTTTTTCATTAGACAATATTTTTGACACTGTACCTTTGCAGTCTGTTGTTCATCCCCACAATAGGTCTACTGGAAATCATTTTAATAAGCTCAAAATATTTGTTTTTTCTCACTGCAAATCAAACTGCTCGTCTGAAGAATATCCATGAATGGATTCCGATATCTATGAACAAAAGTGACTGCCGTCCAATAGTTCCCCCTCAGTGAGAGTGCACTCAGCTCTGTGGGAACTCAATCAGTACTTCCATTTTCTCTTCCCCAACTGTGGTCTGAAGTTCCCTTCTTTCTACAGATTACCACATTTACCAACCACAAACCTTCCCAAACTATTGTAGTACCTATGAGCAGTGGCGGCTCCTCCGCTACGGCAGAGAAGCGAGGCCCCACTGCTCAAATGGAAAAATAAAATTATAATAACGTAACATTATTATCATTTTATTTTCCCTATTGCAGTTAGTGGTGGGGCTGGACATAGCAGGGGAAGGAGTGGTTTGCACTGTCTAAGTGCTCATGACTGTTTGGCCAGCCCTCTTGCATGTTCCCCACTAGGTTGCATTGCACTGCAGCATTGTGATTGGCTCAGGGGTGCCTGTGTGTCTGGCTGTTTCCTGCTGCCACCTGGGACTGGTGACAGGAAGGAGGAAGAGGACGGGGGAGAGGAGGCAGCCGGCCGTTTCAGGTAAGTATTTCTTTTTTTCATCCCCCCTCCTCTCCACCACCACCCCCCCCCCCCCCGCCCCACTACCCCAGTCTGGTAGCAGCCGCTACTACCTATGAGGCTCAACATAATTTTACTGAGATATTTGTGGTTTAATGTTGGAGCAGGACATTAATCTCTCACATTTTAAACATACACAAACCGGGGACTTATTGAATGAATTATTGTTTGACTTTGTTTGGGTTTTGTCAATGAAATGACCCAGTTCCCGGCACCTTTTGTAACAACCTTTATTGGGAGGGGAGAATCCACTACCATTGACTTTAGCCTCTGCTCAAATGGCTATGGCCATAAGATAGGTATTTTTAAAATCTTGGATGCACCAATGAGTGACCACTTACCGCAAATACTTGAGATTGAGAACCTTTTTCTGGCACGCCGTAATGATTTGTCACGCTAGGAAGGCAGAATGGGTATACTCCCAAGTGGAGTAAGGTGGTACCGGAAGATTTTCTTAAAAAGCTGGTAAACACTTGTGCTGATAATTTTAAAATCTGTTTAGAAGAAGATTCCGATAGTGAAAGTATAATAGCGCATTTTAACATCATTGCATCCACTATCAAAGAGAATCTGAAATTGGCGTCAAAATATGGTCCCAAGAAAGGCACAAGATGGTTCGACAGGACTTGCACCAAGGCTCTTACAGAGCTTAAGCATGCAATACATAAGGATCCACGTGACATCGCACAGATAAGAAATTTAAGGAAAGGTTATAACAAGGCCCTAAAAGATAGAAAAAATGTTATTAAAAAGGGGGTATGGGAAGAACTCTGTACAGCCTCACAAACAAAAGATATATCTGCCTTCTGGAGGGTGGTAAACGCCCCTCTCCTATATGAATCCACTAAAGCCCGGTTGGAAATTGCTATTAATGAGGAGGATTGGGTAGCACACTTTTCCACTCTGTATATGTCTATAGATGAGGCAGAAAATAAGGCCTAAATCTGGAAGGCGATTTAGTAGAGGAGGAACATAAACTGAAGGTAACATTACCCGAGATCTTAATAAGTCTGGAAGCCACTAAGGGCAGTAAGGCGGCTGGCCCAGATGGAATCCCGGCAGATTTGTACAAGGCGAATAGTGAATTCTGGGGCCCGATACTTGTACAACTTTTTAATGCAGCCCTAGAGAGGGGACTGAGTCCTTCTTGGTTTACATCAATTATTGTTCCTATTTACAAGAAGGGAAACAGACAAGATTGTGCCTGTTATAGGCCAATATCCCTCCTTGACTCATCAATAAAGATCCTCGGTAGAGTCATTTTAGCTAAATTGCAAAACTGGGCAGAGGAGTGTGGGGCAATCAGTGATTTACAATTTGGATTCCAAAAGGGTATAGGAACAACGGAGCAGGGTCTAAATTTATTTATGATCCAGCAGAAATATATTACGATAAAAAGGGAGCGTTTGTATTTTATATTTGTTGACCTTACATCGGCTTTCGATTGTGTCCCCCACTCTAAATTATGGGACCTGATGTCACGAAAAGTCGATAATTCAATTTTTAAGGGAGTTATACTCAGGAGCCACTGCTGTTGTACGCTATGGGAAAGGGGGGGAATGTAGTAGGTCTTTTGGAATAGGGCGCGGAGTACGCCGGGGTGCGTCCTGGCGCCCTTTTTATTCCTTATCTACATAAATGGCCTAGAGAAACATCTGCTGCAAGAGTGTGGGGACATGCCTAAGATCGGAAAGAGATTTATCCCTGCACTCTTGTATGCAGATGATGCCGTCCTGATGGCTCGTACCCCCAGGGCCCTGCAAAAACTGATAACATCTTTTAACCAGTTTATGCTCAGCCTGAATTTAAAAATAAACTGCAGTAAGACCTTTTCTATGAATTGTGGCACACGTACTAAAAAAACAAATGAAATCGATGTACATAAATAACGCCCCATTAGAAAGAACATCCACCTTCCCCTATCTTGGAATCTTGTTCCACGAGACTGGCTCTTGGACAAGTGCGGTGAAGGCAAGAACGCTCTTGTTTTCTAAGACAATTATGGCACTGAAGAGCTTTATAAGAAAATCGGGAACGAAATCGATCAGGGAAATTTTAACTATTTATAATGCAACGTGTGTATCGGTGGCAATATATGGAGCTGGGCTCTGGGGTTATTCTAACATAAAAGCACTCCAAACAGTTGAAAACAAATTTTTACGGCACATCTTATCAACACCAGAAAGTACAGCGACTTTTATTTGTCATGCTGAGCTGGGGTTGCCGTATATTTCAGATATAATTAGAATACAACCCATTCTCCTATGGCACAGAGTCTGGACTGTGAATGAATGTGTACTAAATCGTGTCATACTACAGGATATTCTAAAACTTGGTAGAGTAAACGGAGTCGAATGGTTAAATTACATTAGAACATTTCTGAAGGAAATTGACCGTTCACAATACTATGTGGGAGAGGTGTGGCGCCGCGGCCAGGGCGACTGACGCTGGATTCTGGGGATCACGGTTCGATCCCCAGCGCCGGCGGCAGGTTAGCCCAGCACCATGTGACTCTGGGCAATAGCTTGCTTAATCTTCCCGACGGCCCCCAGCGCCTAGAGACCCTAACCGGTGATTGTGCGCTTTACAAATGTGGATTATTATTATTATAATACTATGATGATCCGTCCTCTATGGTACACATCCCTAGAAAACACTGAAAAAACTGTGTATGGACTGCCTTAGAGAAAAAAGAATGTTTGACGGAATTAAGAAAATTTCTGTCACTTCACATCAGTTAATCTCAACCAGAGATAAACTACAGCCATACCTAAGCCTGCATATGCCTAATTATGACAGATTCCTTTTAACACGTTTCAGATTTAATATTGTTTTTAGATTATTTACCTTCCCTGAAATGAACTCGTGGTCCAAAGAATTGCCTGTATGTCCCTGTGATGAAAGATCTGTACAATCTAACATGCATGTTTTATTTTTCTGTAAATTTTACACATTGCCCCGTAGAAAACTGATCGTCCCTATCCTAAAAGAGATGAATTTGTATAGATGCCGCCCAGCGTTTTTGGAATTGCAAAAAATGGACAATGTTTTTACTGTTGCCTCATTATCTGAGTTTTTTAAACAGGTTTTTAAATATCGGAAATCAATTTGCCTAAATGAATTGTAACAGTGTAAATACCGTGTATTTTATTAACATCTTCCTTTGCAAACTACTGTACTATTCAAAAATTGTAAATGAACTGTGATTTTCTGTTGCTTTTATGGTTATTGCTTTTAACCGAATAAAGTACTTTTTGACTTTGACTTACTAAGATTCCTCCAGAACCACTATCTGCACCATTTTCCAAAGATGCCTACTCAACTTCACTATGCCTTCTACACAACTGCTGTAGAAAGACTAAACTGAAGGTATAGAGACTAAACTGAAGGTTGCGGACACAAATGTCAACTTAGTCTTCAATTTCCTAATTTCAACAGAAACCTGGTTCAAAGACACTTAACAAAATATATTTCACCTCCTGCTTCCTTAAAATACTTTATCCTCCAATGTGATCGATGAGACAGACCTTTCGGAGGGATAGCCATTATTCATAAATCATGCTCTGTAAAATGAATCCTGTATATTAATATTCCTAACTTTAGGACTCCTAAATGCCTTCTGTGAATACCGAAAGTCTTAAAATTAGGATTTTTCTCAGTTTAGTAGTAGTAAAGTTAGGAGTCCTAACTTTAGGACTACTAAACTGAGAAAAATCCCAATTTTAAGACTTTCGGTATTCACAGAAGGCATTTAGGTGTCCTAAAGTTAGGAGTCCTAACTTTACTACTACTAAACTGAGAAAAACCCAATTTTAAGACTTTCGGTATTCACAGAAGGCATTTAGGAGTCCTAACTTTGCTACTACTAAACTGAGAAAAACCCAATTTTAAGACTTTCGGTATTCACAGAAGACATTTAGGAGTCCTAAAGTTAGGACTCCTAACTTCTGTGAATACCGAAATGAGTAAGTGTCTTCTGTGAATACCAAAATGAGTAAGTGCCTTCTGTGAATACCAAAATGGTAGTAAGTTTAGGATTTTGACTTAAGTTAGTTCTGTGAATCGGGCCCTATGATTGTAATATCTTCTTTATATGCTAATAAAGGAAAATGCATAACGGAGACACTACCTTTTCCCTTAAATGTACGCAGTATCAAATATTTCTAGTCAATAGGTAGATATCCCCGAGATTTATAGTTGCAATGTAGTCCCACCCCTCCAGATGCGAGACCTCCTCCATTGTGACTATTTTGAACTTTTGCAACTTTATTAATCTGCTCAAGGCTCACAGGTGTAGGATCACTGAGTGTCTGTTCTGATTTTGGCTCCAGGAAATATACAGAGTAGACTCCCTTGGTTTAGCTGTTCTTTTGGGGCCTTTTCTGTTGCATGTTTGCCTAAGAGGTCCTTGGCTTTTTGCTTCAGCTGCAAAATCTCTGTTGCAATTCTTGCTTTAAGAAGTTTGTTTGATTGAGACCTTAATAGTTGTTCTATAGCCATGTTGCCATGCTGAATAATGTTTAGAGTCCATTTTTCGGAAGGGATTGTTGATTGTTTTCAGTGCTTAATTTGAGTTGGTTGATCGCGGTGCTCAACACCGACACTTAATTGGTTTCCGGTGCGCGGCAGGGGCACTTAATTGTCAACACCGCACTTAGGACACTCTGCCACATGGTGGCGCTGCTCACCTAATTTAGAGATAAGCAGAACAGTAGTTTATGAATACAATATACATTAAAAATTGCAAGTACCTGCCTGCCCAGCCATTTCTTTAGCTTTGAGGACCTGGAATATTCTGAACTGTCGAACTTGCAGGCGAGAGAGATGGTTAGTAGTTGTTCTGGCAGCGATGACAAGGGCAATGGGTGATTCAAGCTGCAGTTGCCTCATGGTCAGGGCCCTCGCACTTATTATTTTACAAATTAAGCACTAATTGTTTTGATTGTTTGAGAAACTCTACGATTCAGCCATGTATGGGTGTTGAGTACAGGGAGAGCCCACATGACAAGTCACTCGCTTGCATGCCCCAAATGAGCAGCCCCTCTCCCTCCAGCTCCTTCTTGAAAGGACTGCCTTGGTTGGATGAGGTATTGCACCCAATTTGGTGAGCTTTGAGAGCTGGAATGTGACGTGAAACTGGCGTAGGGGTATGACGAGTCGGGCAATGCCTTCTGGCAGTCTTCAGTTGCAGTCACTCCTCCTTGAAAGAACCCCTAAATTGGACAACTCTGGACCCAACCACCAGATGGCGGAATGATCCACAGAATGTGACTACAGAAAGATTTCACGCTGGAAAACTGACACTAGCAAATACTGCATGATCAACTAACATGTTCTACACAGAACAAAAAAAACACGTAAGATGCTGAGCTTTCCCCTTCATTTTTAATAGATCTGACTACACTCTAATGTAACTGAAAACAAGGTCCGAAAAATAAGCCGCAAGACAGTCCCAATGGTTGGTGTCTTGTGGAGAGTTACCTGAAATCATTTAAGATTCTAACTACTGGCATACTCATGGGCAGCTGTGCTGTGAAATTCCTAGGGCTACTTCAACGACCATCTAAAACAGAATTATATAAATGATGGTAGTGACACTAGAAATAGAAAAATACAAAATTATTTATTGCGAAATAAATTCATTAAAACATTTTTTATAAGGCTATTAAATCACAGAAAAAAACCTATATAACATTCTAGCTACAGTCAATCATCCATTCACACATACTTCTTTCTAAGGCTTTTGATACATTGTCAGCATACTGAAATGATTAGATGTCTGACCAAAGACACACACATAATGAATAGTTAGAACATTGAATCTCATGGATTTCTATAATTGTAGGGTGGTTTCAAAGATGTCTCAATGCGCGTTTCGGCAGCACCTCTGGCACCACTGCCAAAATGTTTAACTTTTGAAGAAAAACTGTGAAATGCTCACACCCTACCATAAAATGGCAAGATAACACACAAGAGACCAATATATGTCAGATTCACACTGTCAAACTAAACATTTTAGAAGACAAGGGGTAGTGACGTCACCCTTAGCAAAGAAATATGTTCTTTCTGTCCTGCCATTCCATGGTCCTTCTCTTCCATTCCAGACACACGTGGGGTGTTGTAGCTCACCATCATCCGTTCTGATAGACCATGTGGGATGTTGCATCTATGCCCTCCAGTGGAGAAGTGTGGCTCACTGGTTAGAGGAGGCAGATCCTGAAGCAGAGGTCAGACCCGGGACCAGGGTTCAATTCCCGACGCGGCAGGGTCTTGAGCCCAAATATCCACGGACTCGATAATTCTCGTTTCGGTGCCTACTCGAATCATGGGTTCACACTCTGCAGCTCTGGGCATTAGCCTGCTTAATCTCCACTACGGCCCCCCTGCGGCGGGATGCCTGGCTTTCACCTTGGGGGAAGCCAGGACGGGTTCCCAAGGCAAGCGCCGAGATGCCTACGGGTAATCGAGCGCTATATAAGAACTAATAATAATAATAATAATTTAGTCAGACCACTTTGTTTAAATTCATCCCACATAACCTGCCCCCTGTTTAAGTAGCTAACAATGCCTCATCTGCCTCAAAACATACCCCAGAAGACTTTTTAAATTGTGGTTTCATTGTCCAATCGGTTACTGTTTACCCCCCACGTGACTGTTTGGACTGTGCGCTGTGCGTGTTTGCTTTGCATGTCTGAGCTGATTTGTCGATACTCACAGAAATTGTGCCCAGAAGCGCCCTCCCTATCTCACAATGGGTGAGCAGCTGAACTCATAAAATGTGGGAATGCCACCAGTACGTGGTCATTTTCTGAGCATTGCTGTGTTTTTATTTTGTTAATTTGTGTTTGGCTGGAGTAAGTGATGTTCCAATCACTGCCTCTACTGTTTCTATCCCCATCATCCATCACACTCCACAAAGTGCCATTTTGATTGTGCTTCTAAGTCCAAGAGCTTGACACCAGTACATTCATCCCGGGTGCCTTGATCCAAGTTATGTACCTTGCTAGCTCAGACCTTCACGCCGACACCCCTGATCACGATTGCTACATGTTGCCCACCTCCTTGCTTAGCCCTCCTCTTCAGGTCATCGAGCGCCGGTAGTCGGGTAAAGGGCAGAGCGGTTAAGGTCGTTTTTCCCATTGAGTCCATGATAGCCTGAACTCCTGCCACTGTGACCCAAAATGCCAACCTACACCCCCCACCCCAAACAGTGGTTACCTAAAACTGCCCCATGCACATGGCACTACTATTCCCAAACCCTACCAGGAATCCTTCAGTAGTTAATCCCCATAGGGTTCCCCACCTCACCCTCAGATGGACCCTAGTAGATAGTTACACACCTGGGTCCTCTGCAGAATCTGGCCATGATTATTCTGGTTTTTTTTGCAAAGTGCCTCTACCAGTGGGAAACAGTGTCACTCTCAGAAGTTGCCAACCTGCTGTGTTCCAGACCGTCAGCTTGCCACGACCCAGTGTGAATTATTTCTTGTTTGTTGCTCATTCCCACCTACCCTCTCGAGCTCATTCCTGCTGATTTATGGACCACCAATCAGTTGAGAAGTTTCCTTACAGGCCATCTAGCCAGGACCCTTCCTACATGCTATCTCAATTATCATAAACCAAACTTTATGATGCTTTCTCTGAGCCAGCACACTCTAGGTGCAAGCCTTTTTATGCCTGGACTCAAAGCAACAGGAAACCTCCCCATCATCTGGGTGATCATGATCATATCCTGTTTGCCAGTTTCCCCAAAAGAATGACTACTGCAGCAACAGTGACCAACAAACCCACAAGCAATAAGGTTATGGGGGCAGAATACAAACATACAGCGGCTCATTACAGACAATGACAAAAGGCTTCCCACGCAGACCGCCCTTGCAAGATTCCCTGCCAACAAAATACAATTCTCCAAAAAATAAGCATCCTATCTCACAGTCCTCTTTGCTTCACTACACACACAAGAGTAGAAACATATGAAATAGTAAGACCACCACTCATGCTCGACACAAGAGCAGTTCCCCTGTAGGCTCCACTAAGTAACTCATCCCATTTCAATCAAGCGCCAGCTACTGAGCATGCCACCCTCCCGACAAGGTCTTGGCATGCCTTGTCCTTTGATGCCTATAATATATCATATTAAAATTCATAATTCAGTGTAGCAAGAAGCATGCCAGCCTATTCGGTCCTGCAGGTCAGAGTGCTCTGCATCTGGCTTGAAGTTCACACCAAAACTTATGTCAAATCGAATATATTTTGCTATGCAGTGTACAAGAAAGCAACTCCCTGTTGGACATTAGCTTTAGGTTGTACCAGAAAATAAAAAGAGCCCGTTAACTTTACATGGCATAGCTGAGGGAGGCACCAAAGGATAAGGCGTGAGAGTGCACATCTGGAGACAGGAGGACCAGTTTCCCCACACCAACAGCACTTGCTTTCCTGGGAGCTAGGGCTGCTTACCTGGATAAGGTACTCTTCCTTTCGTGGTGAGCTCAGTTAGTAGAACCCCAAAGGACCAGACGTCAGATTTGATGGTAAACCTTCCATACAAAGCAGCTTCCGGAGCTGTCCACTTGATGGGAAACTTGGCACCTAAGAGGGAGAGAAATGAGAGGATGCAGAGGCCTTCAAGAACAAAACTAAGCGACAATGGTACTTCATACTGTATTAAGTCGTCGTTTCAATTATCAAAGTAAGCCACCCACACTGTACCCAGGGGTCCTCAAGAGTTAAGAAAATATGGATGGATGCATGATCTAAAAGGAATACCTCCAATGGGCTTCTTCCATAAGCATTTAAAGAAGGACGGTGAGGACCATCTACTCTTTTTTTTTTTTTTAAATACTTGTGCATTTCTGTGTTCCATTGGCTTGTTATTATCTTTACCCCCTTGTCACTCCTCTGAAGGGCTTTCAGGTTCTACTCTCCAGGTTGGTCTTGTGTACTAAAGCAGATCTGGACAGTATGACGCACGTTCCGAACTCCAGCCTTATTGTAATGTCCATCAGGTTTTCAGCCTTTACAGCTTTTGGATTGGCCATTATACAATGGATGGCTGTGGTAAAACTAAGCCCTCTACTTTGTATTCAGAGAGTAACTTGCAATGGGTAAAATGTGTTCTCCGCTTGGGTAAAAATCCCCTTTTCGCATCTGGATTTGCTGGAAAACCAATGTGGCAAATCCACCATTTTATCTCAACAGCTATGGTAACCAGTGGGCTTGGTGGCCTTCCACAAACTGGTGTCTGTAGCTGGAAGCGTCTTGTCCACGGGTGTTACCAAGGTGTCGTCGTTCTCACCATCCCATTAGCTGTTACTGCTGTGATGGGAGAGCACAGTATAATGCAATACGCAACATTGTCTATATTTTATGTTGCCCAGGGATTTACCTCATCTAAGATTAAGCGGGCTGCCAGACCTACAGGGCCTGCCCACAGAGGGTAGATGCGGCATTTCCCACTGGCCTACCTCCCAAAACATGAATTTGAAAATACAAGCTTAGGACAAATGGTTTGAAGCTATACACCGAAAAATGGCCCAGATAAAATGGGCATCTGTGTTGTTCTACTATCATTAGTCACTGCAGCAGAAAGCATTATTGGTCAATGTACAGGAGGTCTGCCAGGGTCCACGTGTATATATGGGGCAAATGGACACCACACTGTCCTTCTACGAGCCTAAGCATGCACCTAAACAAATTCCAGACTTACAACCCATCTGGAATTAATGATTCCTTTAAGGGCAGGGTAACGTATTCCCACCACCCCTTGAATATTGACAATAACAGCCTGTGGTATGGAGATATGAGATAAAGAAAGCAGTAGATTTCCCGAGAAGCAAAACGATCTCTGTCGTCACCATGTGTGCTCAAGCACCTTCCTGCAAGTGCTGTGAATGAAAACCAGAATAGAAACACGGCGGAATCCAGCTTTATGTGGAGAATTCTTCTATTTTAAAACGAGATCATTTCCAACCAACTTTCATATGCAGGCTAAGTTGGAGATGGGCGAGACGTTTGCCAAACCATTGGACACATGGTTTCTTCAAAGAGAGAGACCAAAGTCTCTGGCTTGCGATTTGACTGACACACGTTGAACAATACTGGCCTCTGATTTGGGGCACAGTGAAATTAGCTCCCCCATATACTAGAGAAGGCCCTAAAGGAGAGGAAACGCTATATGGGCTGGGTTAGCAAAGCACTACTCACTTATAAAAATCAGCAGCGGCACGTGCAGGTAAAAGCAGTGCGGCCGGGTGTGTGTGTTGGGGGGGATATTTCGACAGACGAACACACAGGAAAATTAATTATTTATTTAATTTCCCACCACCTCACCACTCTTACCGCTCTAACCTGCACCTGGTTAAAATATTGTTAGTTTAGTTTGTCGCACCTGTCCGGGAAACCGTAGCAGGTGTTAACAGAGGTGAGAAACTTCACCTAATATAACAGGATGCTTGCTTAGTTCCAAATGCAAGTGATGAATGGTCTACAATATGGTGTTTACCACAGTGGAAGTTACAATACAACCCCTTATAGTGCAGGCAAGTACGACAAGGTGTTACCTCGAAACCGGTCCGGTCCTCGGATGCTTGATTCCGTTCTGGGAAGGACATGGCTTTTGTAGTTCGGACTGGACTGTTCCCATGGGGCAACAGGGTCAGAGCTGATTTGCATATCGCCATTGTCTAACCCAGGGTGGTGTGGAGTGCAAAAAAACGATGGATTTGGGCCCAGATCTTTTGACTGGGGGAGTGTGTGACATTGATCCACATTCAGTCCATCACTTGTTGTTTTTGCAATTGCCGCCCTAAGTGCGCTGGGGATGCCCAGACGTGGGTCCCAGGCACTCCACACCACTTGGAGTCAAGCTAGCCGGGCTGAAGAGAGGTGTTACCTCGAAACCGGTCCGGTCCTCGGATGCTTGATTCCGTTCTGGGAAGGACATGGCTTTTGTAGTTCGGACTGGACTGTTCCCATGGGGCAACAGGGTCAGAGCTGATTTGCATATCGCCATTGTCTAACCCAGGGTGGTGTGGAGTGCAAAAAAACGATGGATTTGGGCCCAGATCTTTTGACTGGGGGAGTGTGTGACATTGATCCACATTCAGTCCATCACTTGTTGTTTTTGCAATTGCCGCCCTAAGTGCGCTGGGGATGCCCAGACGTGGGTCCCAGGCACTCCACACCACTTGGAGTCAAGCTAGCCGGGCTGAAGAGAGGTGTTACCTCGAAACCGGTCCGGTCCTCGAATGCTTGATTCCGTTCTGGGAAGGACATGGCTTTTGTAGTTCGGACTGGACTGTTCCCATGGGGCAACAGGGTCAGAGCTGATTTGCATATCGCCATTGTCTAACCCAGGGTGGTGTGGAGTGCAAAAAAACGATGGATTTGGGCCCAGATCTTTTGACTGGGGGAGTGTGTGACATTGATCCACATTCAGTCCATCACTTGTTGTTTTTGCAATTGCCGCCCTAAGTGCGCTGGGGATGCCCAGACGTGGGTCCCAGGCACTCCACACCACTTGGAGTCAAGCTAGCCGGGCTGAAGAGAGGTGTTACCTCGAAACCGGTCCGGTCCTCGGATGCTTGATTCCGTTCTGGGAAGGACATGGCTTTTGTAGTTCGGACTGGACTGTTCCCATGGGGCAACAGGGTCAGAGCTGATTTGCATATCGCCATTGTCTAACCCAGGGTGGTGTGGAGTGCAAAAAAACGATGGATTTGGGCCCAGATCTTTTGACTGGGGGAGTGTGTGACATTGATCCACATTCAGTCCATCACTTGTTGTTTTTGCAATTGCCGCCCTAAGTGCGCTGGGGATGCCCAGACGTGGGTCCCAGGCACTCCACACCACTTGGAGTCAAGCTAGCCGGGCTGAAGAGAGGTGTTACCTCGAAACCGGTCCGGTCCTCGGATGCTTGATTCCGTTCTGGGAAGGACATGGCTTTTGTAGTTCGGACTGGACTGTTCCCATGGGGCAACAGGGTCAGAGCTGATTTGCATATCGCCATTGTCTAACCCAGGGTGGTGTGGAGTGCAAAAAAACGATGGATTTGGGCCCAGATCTTTTGACTGGGGGAGTGTGTGACATTGATCCACATTCAGTCCATCACTTGTTGTTTTTGCAATTGCCGCCCTAAGTGCGCTGGGGATGCCCAGACGTGGGTCCCAGGCACTCCACACCACTTGGAGTCAAGCTAGCCGGGCTGAAGAGAGGTGTTACCTCGAAACCGGTCCGGTCCTCGGATGCTTGATTCCGTTCTGGGAAGGACATGGCTTTTGTAGTTCGGACTGGACTGTTCCCATGGGGCAACAGGGTCAGAGCTGATTTGCATATCGCCATTGTCTAACCCAGGGTGGTGTGGAGTGCAAAAAAACGATGGATTTGGGCCCAGATCTTTTGACTGGGGGAGTGTGTGACATTGATCCACATTCAGTCCATCACTTGTTGTTTTTGCAATTGCCGCCCTAAGTGCGCTGGGGATGCCCAGACGTGGGTCCCAGGCACTCCACACCACTTGGAGTCAAGCTAGCCGGGCTGAAGAGAGGTGTTACCTCGAAACCAGTCCGGTCCTCGGATGCTTGATTCCGTTCTGGGAAGGACATGACTTTTGTAGTTCGGACTGGACTGTTCCCATGGGGCAACAGGGTCAGAGCTGATTTGCATATCGCCATTGTCTAACCCAGGGTGGTGTGGAGTGCAAAAAAACGATGGATTTGGGCCCAGATCTTTTGACTGGGGGAGTGTGTGACATTGATCCACATTCAGTCCATCACTTGTTGTTTTTGCAATTGCCGCCCTAAGTGCGCTGGGGATGCCCAGACGTGGGTCCCAGGCACTCCACACCACTTGGAGTCAAGCTAGCCGGGCTGAAGAGAGGTGTTACCTCGAAACCGGTCCGGTCCTCGGATGCTTGATTCCGTTCTGGGAAGGACATGGCTTTTGTAGTTCGGACTGGACTGTTCCCATGGGGCAACAGGGTCAGAGCTGATTTGCATATCGCCATTGTCTAACCCAGGGTGGTGTGGAGTGCAAAAAAACGATGGATTTGGGCCCAGATCTTTTGACTGGGGGAGTGTGTGACATTGATCCACATTCAGTCCATCACTTGTTGTTTTTGCAATTGCCGCCCTAAGTGCGCTGGGGATGCCCAGACGTGGGTCCCAGGCACTCCACACCACTTGGAGTCAAGCTAGCCGGGCTGAAGAGAGGTGTTACCTCGAAACCGGTCCGGTCCTCGGATGCTTGATTCCGTTCTGGGAAGGACATGGCTTTTGTAGTTCGGACTGGACTGTTCCCATGGGGCAACAGGGTCAGAGCTGATTTGCATATCGCCATTGTCTAACCCAGGGTGGTGTGGAGTGCAAAAAAACGATGGATTTGGGCCCAGATCTTTTGACTGGGGGAGTGTGTGACATTGATCCACATTCAGTCCATCACTTGTTGTTTTTGCAATTGCCGCCCTAAGTGCGCTGGGGATGCCCAGACGTGGGTCCCAGGCACTCCACACCACTTGGAGTCAAGCTAGCCGGGCTGAAGAGAGGTGTTACCTCGAAACCGGTCCGGTCCTCGGATGCTTGATTCCGTTCTGGGAAGGACATGGCTTTTGTAGTTCGGACTGGACTGTTCCCATGGGGCAACAGGGTCAGAGCTGATTTGCATATCGCCATTGTCTAACCCAGGGTGGTGTGGAGTGCAAAAAAACGATGGATTTGGGCCCAGATCTTTTGACTGGGGGAGTGTGTGACATTGATCCACATTCAGTCCATCACTTGTTGTTTTTGCAATTGCCGCCCTAAGTGCGCTGGGGATGCCCAGACGTGGGTCCCAGGCACTCCACACCACTTGGAGTCAAGCTAGCCGGGCTGAAGAGAGGTGTTACCTCGAAACCGGTCCGGTCCTCGGATGCTTGATTCCGTTCTGGGAAGGACATGGCTTTTGTAGTTCGGACTGGACTGTTCCCATGGGGCAACAGGGTCAGAGCTGATTTGCATATCGCCATTGTCTAACCCAGGGTGGTGTGGAGTGCAAAAAAACGATGGATTTGGGCCCAGATCTTTTGACTGGGGGAGTGTGTGACATTGATCCACATTCAGTCCATCACTTGTTGTTTTTGCAATTGCCGCCCTAAGTGCGCTGGGGATGCCCAGACGTGGGTCCCAGGCACTCCACACCACTTGGAGTCAAGCTAGCCGGGCTGAAGAGAGGTGTTACCTCGAAACCGGTCCGGTCCTCGGATGCTTGATTCCGTTCTGGGAAGGACATGGCTTTTGTAGTTCGGACTGGACTGTTCCCATGGGGCAACAGGGTCAGAGCTGATTTGCATATCGCCATTGTCTAACCCAGGGTGGTGTGGAGTGCAAAAAAACGATGGATTTGGGCCCAGATCTTTTGACTGGGGGAGTGTGTGACATTGATCCACATTCAGTCCATCACTTGTTGTTTTTGCAATTGCCGCCCTAAGTGCGCTGGGGATGCCCAGACGTGGGTCCCAGGCACTCCACACCACTTGGAGTCAAGCTAGCCGGGCTGAAGAGAGGTGTTACCTCGAAACCGGTCCGGTCCTCGGATGCTTGATTCCGTTCTGGGAAGGACATGGCTTTTGTAGTTCGGACTGGACTGTTCCCATGGGGCAACAGGGTCAGAGCTGATTTGCATATCGCCATTGTCTAACCCAGGGTGGTGTGGAGTGCAAAAAAACGATGGATTTGGGCCCAGATCTTTTGACTGGGGGAGTGTGTGACATTGATCCACATTCAGTCCATCACTTGTTGTTTTTGCAATTGCCGCCCTAAGTGCGCTGGGGATGCCCAGACGTGGGTCCCAGGCACTCCACACCACTTGGAGTCAAGCTAGCCGGGCTGAAGAGAGGTGTTACCTCGAAACCGGTCCGGTCCTCGGATGCTTGATTCCGTTCTGGGAAGGACATGGCTTTTGTAGTTCGGACTGGACTGTTCCCATGGGGCAACAGGGTCAGAGCTGATTTGCATATCGCCATTGTCTAACCCAGGGTGGTGTGGAGTGCAAAAAAACGATGGATTTGGGCCCAGATCTTTTGACTGGGGGAGTGTGTGACATTGATCCACATTCAGTCCATCACTTGTTGTTTTTGCAATTGCCGCCCTAAGTGCGCTGGGGATGCCCAGACGTGGGTCCCAGGCACTCCACACCACTTGGAGTCAAGCTAGCCGGGCTGAAGAGAGGTGTTACCTCGAAACCGGTCCGGTCCTCGGATGCTTGATTCCGTTCTGGGAAGGACATGGCTTTTGTAGTTCGGACTGGACTGTTCCCATGGGGCAACAGGGTCAGAGCTGATTTGCATATCGCCATTGTCTAACCCAGGGTGGTGTGGAGTGCAAAAAAACGATGGATTTGGGCCCAGATCTTTTGACTGGGTGAGTGTGTGACATTGATCCACATTCAGTCCATCACTTGTTGTTTTTGGCAAGTACGACAAGGGCCCTTAATTAGAGTTTTACAATGCAGGTAAAAAAAAAATAATACTTAGAGGTATATATCCATCTATATCTATTTTTTTGTACGACTTAAAAAACGAGGGTTTGAAGGTTAAGGGATGGGTTATTAATAGTCGTGAGTAAAGATTTTTAGGGTTCAAGAATGGGTAGATGTACGTTTTTTCAGTGACAGAGGAAGGTAGAGATAAAGGGGATAAGGTTTTTTTGGGGGGTTTAGGGAAGGGTAGATGTAAAGGGAAGTAAGGGAATTTTAAGGTTATGGGGTGGGCAGAGACAAAGGGAGATACGGGTTTTTAGGGTACATGGATCGGTAGCCGTAAAGTTTTTTAAGAGTATGGATTTTTTTTTTAAGCAAGAGAGAGGTTGTTATGATGGATCCCCAGCAATTACATTACAAAAGGGGTGTTTGGGGTAATCAGGTATAGATAAGGGAGTTTTTAGGGTTCAGGTTTGGGTAGAGGTAAAGTGATGTTGGGGCTTTTCTTTTAGGATATTTATGTTTATATTTATCTATACATACATATATATATTCATTTAAATGTGTATATATATATATATCTCATGTGTGCGATTACACATGTATACATGTTTTGAATATATATCTACATAAACATTTTATGTATATTTATTTCTACATAAAAAATATTAGTTGTGATATAAAAATCGTTCGTGCACTATGAGTTGTTAAATACCACGTTGTAAAACAGCACGTTCGAAACAACAACACATTGCAAAAATCAGTGATAAATGCTTGCACTGTTAACATCATGCATTGTACCCACTGATATTTGCATTGGGATAACCTCCTCTAAGAACAGCTACTAAGATTCGCTCTCAAAGCCCGAGGAGAAATAAAATGCGAGTAATTCCTAAGACTTTGATTAAGAATCAAAATCCAATTCGGAGTACCTGCATCTCCTAAGAATAACGCAGGTTTCTTACATTCATACAGTACAGGTGGTCAACCAAAATTAAATGTAAGTCACAAAGGTCTGGCCCATTTTTATCCCTTAATTACTGAGTTCCCTCCTCAAGGGGACAGTGGCTTATTTTCATTAGTGCTGGTCCCATTAAAAAAAAAAAACAGCTGCTACCTACAAAAACCTGTGCTGCGAAAATCTTGCCTCAAGCGAAGAAACATAAAAATACTGAGAAAAAAGACGGGAGGGCTACAATACAAACTTCTAAGCAGGAAATACAGCAGAAAATGCTAAAGAGTATTTTAGTAGTAGGGTATTCCTAAAGCTACAGTTTACAATTCGACCTAGATCTATTTTAGACCTGCAGAAACAAACCACTTTAATGTTTAACAGTCAATTTAGTTTATGTATTAACTTTTCGAGTTTTTAATGTTTTAAGTGGGGAATAATTAACGTGCACAATTCAACAGTCTTACGGGGTTTCATACAAACTTGGGTGGTTCATTATGAATGTAAGAACTGTTTTTTAGATGTTCTAAAATAGTTAGAAATAACAAATCCATCTGGATAACGTTGTCCACATCGAACGGAATGTTTGCACTTTTGAACATACAATTCTAACATGTACAAAATTGAATAAAACAGTAAAATCTTTAAACTGTCAATGATGCTTTCAGTATTTCTCAACATTTTGAAAATAAACCCACTGACCTTTTAGAAATTCTTAACAAGCAATATCCTATTTAGTTAAATATTTCAAATGTTTTCTACTTATTTCACAGACCCTGAAAGGTGATGAGACTGATATTAACTACCTACCTGTCTGACTAACAAGTTAAACTTGACCACAATCCAAAATAATTCTTAATTCATGTGCAAAATAGAGAGTTGTGATTTACTTTCATAACGAGGTTGAACATTTTGACAACGCTGAATTTGGGGTTCAAAATGTTCAGAATTGAGCTAAGGAAAGCAACTTTTAGAACTTGAATGGACTGTAAAAAAAGATTTGGCCAGGACAAGTCATATTGGGCACACAACCATTATGAATAACTTTAGAATATCTAAAATTATCAAATGCATTGTCTCACCAGCCTAGGACAAATAAGAAGCTATAACAATAGTAATCTTGGCGAACATGGAAGTATTCTATGATTGAAGTAAATCAACAGAACGAACTGACAGAATGGGGCTGATATTTTGTGTTAATACACTCGAAATCTGTTTAGAGCAGGTAGTAGCTATGCTTAAAATAGCTGCTAACATGCCGAATTTTATCAACTTTAAGATCACTGTGTTTTCCATTCTAATTGATATTTGTTAAATAATTTGAATTAAACCTTATTTTCTGATGTTTTCCAGCTTTCTATTTATTACAGTAGTAGCTTATAATCACATTCTTCCCATGGTCAATGAGATCTCTCTGTGGAGTTGGATGTGCAGATATCTAGAAACACATCGAGTAATTAATTTTGACTGGACAATTCCAGATAAAAACTGCTGAGGTTGATGTGGAAGTTTGGTTAGAATGTGATAATCAGCTGAAGAAATTTAGACTATGGACAGTAAAATGTAATTAAATGTATGCCATTTAAGGGGAGTAGTACCTTTCACTATTTGAGGTAGCTTAATGGACACACTGTTAAAATGTAGCTGCTTAGAGAGCAATGTCTTTGTCACTTACTCAGTGAATGGTTTAAGAAGCTCCACTTGATGGCCCCCATGAACACATTTCTTCTCTGAATGTATGCCTTTCTGTTCAACCTTTTGGGATAATGTATTCATATATTTTCTTTGCCCAGATCTTGAAGCCCAAGAGTTGCCCACAAATACCTTGTCTGGCAGTATATTCGTTATCCTCTATCAGACGAGCCAAGCCGAAGTCAGCCACTTTGCACACGAGGTTCTCGCCTACCAAGATGTTGGCTGCACGGAGGTCTCGGTGCACATAATTCATTCGCTCTACATACGCCATGCCAGATGCAATCTAGAAAACAAACAAAATCCAGAATGTGCATTGGGTAACACAATGAGTTGGTCTAGATTACCTGATAGCCACACACTTCCATTCACATTTTGGTACTTTATTAGCATCTTACATGATAATGGTGACAAATACCGTATAAATCTACAACATTTCACAAAGTTTCTCTGCTCATTTGGTCATTAAGTCACCAACGGATAACCAATAATTTTCAGTAATATTAGTTTTCAATACGAAAAACATTACCAACTGCTAGCACAACTCACCTGAGCAGACATATCCACAAGCTGAGGCAGCCGCAAGTACTTGCCCATATCACCTTTAAGGAAATCGAGTAGACTGCCTGTGGAAGAAAACACAAGTACAGTGATGAAGACCGCTCCAGGGTCACCCTCTGACCAGTTAACAAAAATAGTCTCAAAATACCATTATAGCATTAGAACTTCAACAGCAAACCCCTCTATAAAGTCATCCACTGTCCATTATCAAGTCACCTGGCAAAACCACTCATTCCTAGCCAGCGACCTTGAGGAGCTCTTATTCATTACCACCTCACCCCATAATATGCCACCCATATCAAAGAACCCTTTCTAAGAAATCTTAGAATTCTAAGAACTCTCTGAAAACGTGAACACTTTCTAAGCACTCTAATAAGAACTCTTTCAACTCCTAAGAACTCTTTTTATGAACTCATTCTGAAAACCCTTCCCAAGAACTCTTTATAAGAACTGCAACAACTCGTTCTAAGACACCCTTTCCAAGTTCTCTTAGAACCTTTGCTAAAAACTATTTCTAAGCACTCTACTATCTAAGAGCTACTTCTAGGTACTCTTTCTAAGAACAAAATTCTAAGAAATCTCTATTATAACTATTTCTAAGAATCATCTCTAAGAATGCCTTTAACTCTTTTAGGCACTCTGTGGAGTTTCTCTTAGCTCTTTCTAAATACCTCTCAAAGTACCCTCTCAAAGTACCCTCTCAAAGTAACCTGTCTAAGTAACCTGTCTAAGTAACCTGTCTAAGTAACCTGTCTAAGTAACCTGTCTAAGTAACCTGTCTAAGTAACCTGTCTAAGTAACCTGTCTAAGTAACCTGTCTAAGTAACCTGTCTAAGTAACCTGTCTAAGTAACCTGTCTAAGTAACCTGTCTAAGAACCCTGTCTAAGAACCCTGTCTAAGAACCCTGTCTAAGAACCCTGTCTAAGAACCCTATCTAAGAACCCTATCTAAGAACCCTGATAACCTTTTCTAAGAACACTAGGAAACATTTTAAGAACTCTAACAACTCTAAAAACTCTTTATGATAACTATTTCTAATAACCCTTTCTAGGAATGCTTTGAACGCTTTCTAGGCACTCTTTCTGAGAGCTCTTTTTAAGAGCACTTGCAAAGAGCCCTTGCTAAGAACTCTTAGAACTCTAAGGAAACAGTAGGTTTCTCTGGTTTCACACCTTTGCTCATGTATTCGGTGACAATGTAGATTGGCTCTTCTGAAACCACAGCATACAGTTGCACCAGCTTCTCGTGGCGTAGCTTTTTCATAACTTGGGCCTCCTGAAGAAAGGCTTCTGGTGACATAGTCCCAGGCTTGAGGGTTTTTATGGCTACTCTGGTGGTGCCGTTCCAGGTTCCTATGAAGGAAACGAAAGATACTCTGGTGAGATCATGCGCCATGAACATTTGCCAGTCAAGTGGCTGCAGCGCCACTGCTACAAAAAAAAAACATGGTGGGGTTTTGGCACTAGAAAACATCTGGTTAAAACAGAGTACTTGGGTTGTTGTGTGTGTATTTACAGGAGGGGAAGGGCCCTTTGGTGCTTATGAAGAAGGGGTGAGCAGACCTCACACATTCTTAGGCAATGTGGAAATGGGAAATCCGATCTTTCCATCCTTAACAACTCCCTCTTTAGCACTAAATCAAAAGAATAAGTAATTAACATGGGTTTTGTCACAGCAGGGTTTATTGGTGCATGCTCCTCCTCCTCAACAAACGTCAGATGGATATGCACAAAACTTAGCATACCGAAATGTAACCAAATGCACGAAGCGAGAGCCAAATTTCTTACACATTTGTCAAATGGCACTTAAGTTGTAAGGAGACAATGTTTCTTCACTGGAAATGGAGACTGGAACATACCTACACATTTCCTGTCTCATACTGTATAATTTATTGATCACTGATTAGGTCCTGTAGTACACGCTACATTCTTAATTGCTTGTTCGGCAGATTGCTCTCTGGTGAGAAATGAAATCTAGCACAAGACCAACAGAAAAGTCATGTCCCGGGCAGATTGCGTGAGTGACTTTTAATACTGGTAGCATTCCACAAGCATACTGATCATTCTAGTTCCAATTAAATGTTTTACACATTACGCACAAACCTGTATTGGACCACAAGAATACTTGAGTGTAAAAATGTCAAAATTACTCCAATACCTGTTCTCTGCTTCCCCGGTCCAGGTTCTAACAAACTAAAGCTTCTTCCCCAAAAACATTTTATGTATGTGGCCATCAGCTAGGGATTGAATTGTCAATCCACCTACAGTTTTGTAGCAGCTAGTTACAGACTGGAAAAGTGCTCAAGACTCATATCTGAGAACCTCTCCGCAGCATTGCCCAACAGTCAGGTGGGCCCTAAATGTGCCTAGAGGTGGCAGAGTCTCAAACGTGCAATAACAAGGAGCAAATACATTACACAAGGGCGCATGTAGGTTAATTTACCAGAAAGCTCATCTGGAGTCCCCTAAAAATACCAATCATATTAAAGCCTCATGAATGCCAATCTTCAGGCACAAGGTAAAGAATTTCCAGCCCGAGCACATAGATTATGGCAATAGTATGGAGTGTAATTAAAAGGGGAACACCAGCTGAAGAATAAGAATGAAAGCATGAGCTACAAATCAGGAAAGAAATACAGTAGTGAACAGTTTACAGACCTCTTTGTGGACACAAGAATGGCCACATCCGTCATATCAATCAATTATAGTGAAGGACACAGGACTGGACAAGTCCATCTTACCTGTCTATAACAATGAAAGACATTGCTGCATGTTTATGTTATAGTGACAAATGGCAATGCATTTCTCTACTCTAATTCCAAAATACCTTCAAAGAAGCACTGCCCAAAATCACTCAGCAGTACACTTCTCCTCATCAAAATATTTTGTGAGTTCATCTGAACTAGCCCCTTTGTATTAAGTCCATGCTTCTGGTCTATGCTTGTGTGAAGGTTGTGGAGTCAGTTTTTCTTCTTCTTGTCTACTTGTCAGAAACTGCAAGCAGTAGGCAGCCACTCTGAAGGGGAAGCCCACTCCAATTTAAAGCTACAAAAATTAAACTATGCCCTTCCAACAACAGTGTTTTCAACAGATGACATAATTTAGAACAATTTTAACAGATTCCTGCAGGCAAGTGAAATCAGAAACAACTATTACAGGCAGCTGTGCCTACATATAAAACTGATTTCACAAAATCAGACAAACATGACTTGTTTGTGAGGTGAGAGCTTGTGTTGAGCATATGCATTAATATTTGAGTTACTCGATTATAAAATATTCTAAATCTTGGCTTTTTTTTGTTCAATAACGACAGTAATATTTGAATGTGTTATTTGACCCACTGCTACAAATTCTCGGGCATGCCTGTTGACGTTGTAATTTCAATTTTGTTTACATAGCGCTAACTACCCATGACAAGGCGTTGAAGAGCTTTTTGGCAAGTAGCATGCTACTCCAGTACCCAAGGGATTAGTAGTGAATTACTACAGGGAAAAATAAATAGAAGCTGTTAATATGAGCAGTGAACATGTGATTCTGTCAGTCTGACTGAACACGCTAAAGGAGGGATAGGAGAGGGAAGAGCCTACAAAATGAGGTTTGGGATGAGTCAAAGGAGGGATACAGGAGAGAAGAGTCTAGGAAGTGTTATTTTGGAGATCATAGTAGTAAAATGAGCTTTGAGATGAGTCAAGGAAGGATAGAGGAGGGAAGTGTCTAGTAAGGGTTATATGGGAGATCATAGTAGTAGAATGAGGTTTGGGATGAGTCAAAGGAGGGATACAGGCGAGAAGAGTCTAGGAAGTGTTATTTTGGAGATCATAGTAGTAAAATGAGCTTTGAGATGAGTCAAGGAAGGATAGAGGAGGGAAGTGTCTAGTAAGGGTTATATGGGAGATCATAGTAGTAGAATGAGGTTTGGTATGATCAGAGTAGAGGTAGAGGCTAATATCAAGAGAGTTCTAGGATACGACAGTAGTGCACTGGAGGGAGTTGAAGACTTTCTTTTATTTCTTTGTACAGTAGGAGTCAAGTAATAAATATATAGCATAACTACATAGGATGGTTAAACATGTATAAAGAAAATAATAAAAAAGTTATAAAATTGTATTGAGTAAAGTTCCATATGAGCAAGTATGGATAGACCGTTAGAAATTCAGACTTTCAGGTGTTGCTGTACGTAAAGCTAATTAGTGTATTTTTTTATTTTTATGGTTTTCCTCAATATTTCAATAGTGAAGCACTTGTAGATACAATTGTTATGATCATATTTACGTATTGTGATCCATACAGAAAATGAACAGAGACCCATAAGCATCTAGTAAAATAACTTAAAGGCTAACTATGCAGTGACCTATATACATGTTGAGCCTAAAATAATGTGTGTATATAAATATCTATACATGTATTTATGAATTTATTTGGGATTTTCCAGTTTAAGAACTATATTTTGAATCTCTGACCCGACTCCACGCTCTGAAACCATTTTTAGGTCTCGCCCTGGAATAAGCATCCAAAGGATGCATTCCAGGGACGGAGACGTATAGTCACCTGTCTCGAGGGAAGGACGGACGAGAAGGTGCACGCGCTTCTCCCCGGCTGGATTCAGCTGCTTGCACGCGCACGTCGGCTCCGTCCACATTCACAGCAATTCCCGCGCCGTGCACATCCCCACACATACACACATGCATGCGCATACACACACACAGACACTCGCTCGCACACACTCTCTCCCCCCCAGTCATCACACACGCATACACACACGCACGCATACACACAGACTCCAAGACACATACACACACGCGCGCTCACACACATACAGAGCCCCCCGCCGCCCCACGCACACACACATGCCCCCCGCCCTCGCAGCTCAGTAAAGGCTCAGTAAAGGCCCCCACTCACCGGTACTTGTCTTCAAGCGAGGGCTCGTTGCAGGCGGCGGCGGTCTCTTCCTTCTGTGCGTGCGAGGCTCTCTCACCTCACGGGAGCCCGCCCGGGCTTCCGGTGTGTCTTCACGTCCCGCCCCCGGCCTGCCTGACTTCCGCCCAGGATTGAAAACCTTGTGTTACTCCTGCGCGCATCACTTACCCCTGCTTGGCCACAGCTCCCAGGCTATCAGCCACCTCGGGGACACAATTCAAATCTCTACCACTGGATACACGACTCCCGCCGGTACCGGGCGCCCCACCAGCTGCTGTCACCGCCGCCATTTTCCCGCTTCAGAAACCTCACACGTGCCAATGTAAGGTAACCGGCTCGAAGCCAACCAAAACGAAGTCCCGGAGATCGCCTACCAATCAGGACTGGGCTCTTCGTTTACTATGCTTGTGTGGGATGAATGATTCACCCAATCAGAGTGCACATATCGATCACTAGCACCATTCTCTAGCCCAGTAATCTCACCGGAAGCAAAAAACAGAGCACCCGCCCACGCAACTCTAACCAATGGAAGAGTTGGATTCGTTTCCAGGCCTTTTTTTTTCTTCGCCAATCGGAGAGCGTGAGGTCCAATGTAGGCTCCTATCATCGAGTGTAATTGAAAATAGTCCCACAGGATCGGCTTCCCTGTTGTATTTGGCCAATAAGAAAGGAGTGGATGGGTGGGGCTAACACGCTCAACTTGCACCACCATCTTGTTTCTGTTTCCGGGAAGAAAAGCGGAAGAAGAGGTATTCCCGAGGTGAGAGACATTTTTTGGGGTCACAAATAATAGAACAGTAGTAAGAAAAGCGAATGATGGTGGTGGACAGTACTAATGACTGCATGGAAAGGTTGGAAAGAAGACGTCAGAGGGAAAAGGGGTCTTTGGTGGGGTGATGCTCTTGGGAAGACTAGTTGCAGGCGTAAGACTCCAGGTTAACTGCTGGAAACCTCAAAACAAAGGGCGGTTCTTGCATGTCAACTGGGAAACCGAAAGAAGCACTTGAGTTATTCGCTTATTTCATGACAACTATGTTCTACCCTCTAAAGATGACTGTATAATACTACACATTAGAACGTTTGAGTTAAGGTTAGTGTCACTAATAACACAGGAACCCTCAACAGCGATACATTC
The DNA here is from genome assembly GCF_964261635.1 of Lissotriton helveticus. NCBI lineage: Eukaryota > Metazoa > Chordata > Amphibia > Caudata > Salamandridae > Lissotriton > Lissotriton helveticus. The sequence continues at coordinate 306,959,413 of NC_136068.1, read as the reverse complement.
ATAATAAACCGGGCGTGATAGTGATTAGTTATGCCATAGTACAGTTTCCAGGTGCTAACATTGTCGGCACATATATTGCTGTGATGTTAGTATTGTCCAAACTGTGTTTTGTTCGAAAAGTTGTCTATATTGTAAAAGTCTCATGGATTGGTCTCGAATCGACCTCGTTTGTTGGAATGTTATGGTATGTTTGAGCTGAACACGGTTCTAAGTTCAGTGAAGATATCTGTGCCTGCTGTTTTCCGTGGGTTGCAATAAAAAAACAGCTGGCTTGTCTTCCCTCTATGCGTGTAATGAGAATGTTCCTAGCTGTAGTGAACAAAACTTTTAATTTTATTAAGGACAGGGAGGTGAGGATTATGCAGAGCGTAGCGAAGGGACCTCTAGTATACTTTGTAAATGGGACAGGGGAGGTGCACACGCTTTCCGTCTCGGATTTGACCTCGTGAGCGCGACTCTGCCATGCGCTTTGGAAAACGAAACCTAAGAGCCGCGCGACGTGAGCTGTCTACGGTAGAAGCTCACGCGCGCGGCTCTTAGGTTTCGTTTTGACTTTTTATCTGACCACTTAAAGCCCTGCTGTCTGTGCTTCTGTTCAGCGCCTTGACCCTACGCGACATGTATATGGCCAAAGAAAATGTGGTCACGCCAGAAAGAGAGGAACCGCGTGAGCTACGGAGGCAGCCTGCCGTGCCTCTCTACACGGGGCCCGTGCTGCGTTTTCAATACTGGTGAGAGCTGATGGCGGCTGGGCATGGGTGGGTAGCCGACAAGAATGCATGCATACAGGCTGCCATAATCTTAAATTATCCGTGCTACGCGAAATCAATAGAGCAGAGAGCGACTTTTCATGACATTCAGCACCCGACACACTCAGTCCTCATTTAAGACGGTTGTACGCGAAACCAGAGAGTTTTGAGAGACTTTTAACTACATTCTGCGCCTGTCACACTTAATCCTCATTGCCGTTTTTGCAGGCACATGTTCACACATGGCAAATGCTAGCTACCGCTCCCTATTTTGGAACAATACTTTGTCTTGGCTGGTGGTCGTTTTTATTTTTTTATAGATTTTTTTTTTTATAGATTTAATCATATACTTACAGTAAACATCAGCGAACAAATAAAAGCCCAAAGACTGCTCTACAGAGTCTATTTCGTGAGCTAAGAGCATTGACCACAAACCAGTAGACGACTTACTCAGTGTCTCTTCTACATAGAGACAACTAATTGCCATTGTTATTTGTAATATCAATACATCTAAACATATTGCATTACAAATGCTATAGGTATCACATTTGCGAAAGTTATAACTATTGGCATTGTAAATGACAAAGCTATTAATTTAGCTATTTAAAAAAAAACATAAATAAAAACATTTCCATTTACAATACCAATAGCTCAAACTTTCCTAATGCGAGACCTATTGCATTGCAAATGCTTGTTCAAGAGTTGACCCTAGTAGAAACGAACACATTAAAAACGCTGCAAAGTACTGAAGTGGCCAGCAGATGGTGCCCTTCTCACTCTTTCTGCAGCTCACGAGTCAAATCAGACCATAAACATTTTCGCAGAAGCCAAGAAGTCTCGCTGTACGGCGATAAACTGCTCTGTACCGCACTCGGTTCCAAAAGACTGTAATACAGATGCAACCTCCTCTTAAACCGCCGAAAGATTTTAACGTGCACCCCAAATACGATGCTGGCTGGTTCACTTATCAGGTAGAGCGTAAATACTCGTCTGGAATCAAACCGAAGCACGCTGATCTTACTTCAGACAGATCAGAGGTCCGGAGGACTTCTTAGGTTTTAAAAAAGAAAAAGAGCGCCAAATCATGCACTTCCGTGCGCACTATACCAATGATTTGGTTAAAAAGTTATAAGGTCTCAATTGTGAATGTTGAAATATTCCAGTACATTGATAGTGCGTTTTTAAAGTCTGAACATCTCTGGGAAACTTGGAGGCTCACTCACTCCATTTCTTAAAATATAAACAGCATCGTTCTTCACTTCTACATTTCACTTTGTTTCCATCACGTCTCTCAGTTATTTGTGACTTAGAAAGTGCTTGTAGGGTGAGCAGTAGAAATAACAAAATGGACACAAGTCAAATCCCAGGCAGCAGGACATCACAGGCTCAGAGAGTAGTGCTATGGCGCAATCTACAGAAACGAAACGGGTTCAGAGAGCAGAAAGGCTGCCCTAGGCTTACAGGTAGGGAGACCAGACATCCAGGATTTGGTCAGACAGTCTTGGTTTTTCAAGGACCGTCCCGGCACTTTTTGCTGAAACATGAGTATGTCCTGGTTTTTGAGAGAGGGTCGGGTGAGTGCGCACAATAACCATAGGTCCGACCAGGGTTGGATTGGGATTAAAAATCGGCCAGGGCATGCTAAAGAAAATGGTGCACATTTGCATGTTGCCTTTACGCAAAACACTGCTTCGGCGAAATTTTATAACAAGCACTGGCGTTGCCAATAGGTTTCGCATTTGGAAAGTTGGAGCTATTGGTTTTGTAAATGACATTTAATATTTATATATTGTTATTGACAATGCCAATAACAATATATAAATATAAAATGTCATTTACAAAACCAATAGTACTGTCCCGCAGTCCCGCATCTGCGAGAGGGTGGGGTTACACCCGAGGTGCCTGGGGGCTTCACTGGGCGGGCATGCGTAGAATCCAATATGTTAACGGAGTACGACTGTGCCAGGGGAAGCGTGTGCAACCCCTAGCTCTAGTGAGAAACAGATGCAAACATAGATAGAAATGAGGAAGTCGCAGTACTATTTCTGTGTGGGTGGGAGTGCAAATGCAGTTTAAGAGAGATTACGAACTGCAAACTGATACGTATTGTAGCGATAGGAGTTTACATTGTCAAGCTGCGGGCGGGGAGAGCTCCTGGCAAATGGCCTCGCAATGCTGGCAAATGGCCGGAGGGAAGCCGGATGGGGGCGGGAGAGCCTGGTGGGGGGGCGGGAATGTGAGCGAGGGGAGGAGAAGTGTGGCAGGCGGATTAGGGAGATGCGCGTGCTTGTGTGGTCACGTGACCCGCTTTTGTGGTCACGTGACTCACATGCACTGTGAAAAAACCGCAGTCGTTTGACGAGTCGATGGAGCACTTGAATTCTCGCCTATTACATTCGCAAGCGAATGATAATATGCGAAACCTAAAAAGGTGAGGGGTTCTTTTTTTAAAAAAATGCACGGATTTGTTTACACTTGTGAAACACACCTGAAAACAAGTGAGGCTACTTTTGCTCAGGCCCCCGCTCAATATGCATATATTAATGGGCCGGCCCAGCGAGAGAAAGGGAGTGACACCTCTGCCGTTGATAAAAGGGAGGTAATGGACGCCAATCTAGCTCCAGAAAGGCCACTCAGGCACCCACTGGGCCGCTGGTGGCATTGACCAATGCAGAAACCGACCAAATCGGCCCCCAGGATGCTCAAAAAAGCTGGAATTCGGATACCGGACCCTCCGGCATTGCCCGAGTGCCCACGTTACCAATCCGACACTGGCTCCGACCCTCTTTAACACCAGGATCAGACGTTGAGCTGTTTAAAGAGCTCTCTTAACACCACTAAAGGACAATGTTATGGCAGGTGTAAGCCCATTTTTGCCAGAGAAGCCCACAATTTGCCAGCAGTCTAGTTACTTATAGAGTTCAGTCTTACTCCATGCCAACGATGCGGTGCTTATGGCCTGTATGGCCTGGGGTCTGTAGCCTTAAGTCCAGCCTGTCCACTTGTCGGATAATTTTACTAAGTCATATGTATTAGTGGCCGGGCGGCGGAGGCCTCGCATGAAAAGCTTTAACGTGGGCCATCATATTTGGGCTAATGTTTCGGCTTTCGCCTACCTAGGAGTGTTATTTGTGACTGCCTACAGTGGAGAGCCCTTTTAGATGGGAAGCGCATAGAGTTGAATAAATCCGCTGTGCCATCACCAGCTTTGCCAGTAAACTGGGCTCATGGGTTCCGGAAGTTATCTTAAAATTGTATAAATTCAAGACTATCATGAAAGTTGTATACAGGAGTGAGATGTGGGGGTATATGCCCTCTCATAGTGTACTGGTGGTGGAAAATACGTTTTTACGGCAGATCCTGCGCGTCCCTTCAAGGTACACCGGCTTGGTCTGTCCATGAAGAGCTAGGGGTGGATTATCCTGCAGATCAAGTGGTAATTAAACCATTACTTTGCTGGATAAAAATCTGGTCACGTGAAGATAAGGGTTTTAATCGCTTGATTTTAGCGGATTGTTTGGCCAGGGATCAGGGCTTTAGAATTCCCTGGATACGTCACATTAAAGAAACTGCACAGGCCATGGGAAGCCAGACTTTTTTTTTTTTTTGCACATAACACTTTATGCCCTGGGGATCTGAACAGCACAAAAGAGTTTTACTATAAATTTGCTACTGCCCAGCGCAAAAATACTGAGCTTAGTAAACCCTTAGTGAGGGCTTATGTAATATTAAAGTCTAAGCCAGGTATGGAACCATACCTTAGTGCATTTTTTTAGCGCTCATGATAGATTTTTAATTTTGCGCTTTAGATTTAACCAACTCCACCATCTTATAGTCCCACCAGCTGGATTTTTGCTTCATCCTAAAGAAGCCCCTGTGGCTGCAATCTTAGATCTCCTCAGGACACGCTTTATTTCATTTTACTGTGTAAATTATTCTCAGTGCCAAGAAAACGATTCCTCTGGCCCTTACTTAAGACCCTGAAGTTTAGACAGCCAAAAGTGGCACTTTTGCATTTACAGCTGCTACCAAACCCCCATACCCTCTTTGTTGTGATCAGTTTTTTGCGCGCAGTCTACAGATATAGGTTATCAAGAATAGATTGAACCCTATTGCTTTGTATTTATGAGGTTATTATTGGCGGGATGGGGTACATAACCTTAGATTTGTGGGGGTTTTAGTACCTTGCTTTGTTTTAACCTGCTGTGTACTTTTATCTCCTTGTATGTTTAGGATTGCTGTATTGTATCCTTTTATGGATGTATTGTCATCCGAATAAAGAAAGAATTATTATTATTATAGAGTTCAAGTTATGCACTTATTCATCTTAAAGTGTTCTGGCTCTCAACAACCTACAAAAACAAATTTGAATGCAGTTACCTTCTACTACAGAAACACAGTCCTCTTGGATTTAGGTTGTGTGTCAATACATACAGTAAACGTTGTACTGGTCATTCCTCCATACACTTACGATGACTGGACTCCACAACTGGGAAGTGTGCTTGGGGTTAGGCCAAATAGTGTCAGTGGAACAAACTGGCTTGTCTATGTCATCTGCACATTCCATTGCCATGAGTTTTGCATCACGCTCTAGATTTGCCATACATCTGATAGCACGAGAGAGAATTGCAAGTTACATGTGAGCTGATCAGTTTTGCTCTTTTATTTGGGCAAAGATAAAGAGTGGAAGTAAAGTGACTGGCGGTGGTGGCATCTGGCCAGTCTGCAAAGGATAATGCTTTTGGGGACCCTCCTGGATGAATTGTGGGTTGTTTAATCAGATGTCAGACTCTATTAGTTTATTATAGAGGCAATCTTGAACCATGGGTGTTATGCACTTGCGGGTCACCACACATGCCATTTTGGATTGGAACCTTACTTGGCCTTTATGGTCTGTCTGTCTGGATGTCCGTGAAAAAACTTGGAAAGAGGACAAATATATATTCGAGGTTGGCATTATCCGGGATGTCTCCTATATTGTGTGTATGATGTTTAGGACAAAGTAGAGATGCGCATTTTAGAATTATTGATTTGGTAGAAATGGCAATGGATGTTTTGATGCAGTCTTATTGTCGTTTTGGCACGAATCTGATTTATTCTCCAACAGTGGTTTTGTTTTTGCTTGTAAACTACTGTTATATAGGTGCCAAGTGGCACCTTGTCACGTCTAACATCTTCAGCTTGTGCCGTAATTTTATCCAACAACATGCATTCTGGGAGAGTGTAGTGTGGAGAATGGGGTAAGAAAAACAGGTAAGGTGAGAGGCATAAATGGTAAAGAATAACATAGCAACAGGCATACAAAAGAATATGCAAGTCACCTTGGTCTGTGGCTGTGTGCCTCGGTATGGTCAGAGACTCAGTAATTTGCAATAGCCTCATAATGGAAGGTTAAAGTTATTTTATCCCCTAAAGAGGTCATGTTGAAGACTAATGGTGCAAAGAAATTGCAAACCGAATACGAATTTCCGGCTGCACCGAAAATGAAACATGTGCTACCCTTAACTACCGAAACGACACAAAGTTACGTATGAAAGAATGGGATTCGTTTTCGCCAATAGATTCTGCCCAAATACATCACATTGATTTTAGAGTGGCTTCAATTTGATTCTACTTCGCAGAAGAGCAATGTAGGCTCTCTTATTTAAGACAAAATGGGATGGGTAATTCCATTTCATGGGAGATAGAAACATGTCAGGCAGGGTAAACACCTGCCGTATTTTTCATGGTCTGTTTAGAGGTATGTTGCTGTGTCCGTGAAAGCTTCAAGTGTCTGTTATGGATGCCACTTGTTCATAATTTTTCTGCAATACACGGAAAATCAAAAATCACCAGGAAAAATAAGAACCTGAATATGTCAACCATGCACAGACGGCCCTCGGGACTTGTGTCTGACTTCAGGAGAGGGATGGACAAGACACAGAGGAAACAACAAACGACACCCAAAAGAAAATACTACAGGAGGAGAATTCAAGACCCTACCACCAGATGGCGGACTAATGCCAAATAAGTTAATCAAGAAAGATTTACGCTAAAAAAAACTGCATAACAGGCTGCTCACACTAGTGTTCAGGGAGCTGAAGGCATGAGAAACAAGCATTGGAAATGCAATAGGTCTCGCAATAACGCGAGTCTGAACTATTAGCATTGTAAATGATAATGCCCTTTATTTTTGCGTTCTGGTTTTTGGAACATAAATAAAAGGCTTTGTCATTTACAAGGCCTATAGCTTAAATTTGCGTTAAAACGAGACCTATTGCATTGCAATGGTGGTGGTGCTGCTGAGTTTTCTCTGAATCTGCACTCTGAACCTGCACTCTGAATCTGCACCCACAATCTGCACCCACAATCTGCACCCACAATCTGCACCTAAAAAATTCAGCCTGCCTTCCACACCTTACTCCCACAGAAGTAACTGGGGAAAGGTATCGTAGGATGGTCATAGATAAGATGATGCACATCTCTCCCTTTAAAGAGATGCACAAATAAACCCTTCTTCTCGAAATCAAACAACTGATCAATCAAGTTTGGAATGTTCAAGGTCCCTCTTCTGCCCCCACCCTTAGATTGCAGTCTGTGTGTTTAAAAACAATTAGAACATTGGAAGTTGAGCGCTCCATTGAAAACAATGAAATGTTCTGGGATTCTACTGGGCAGTAGAAGCACGGAGCATCAACATTCCAATGTTTAACCAAGGCCCCACGGAGCCCGCAAGGATTTCAAGCCCCTCAGGCTCTGTGAGATCTTTGTTTTACAAATTAGAACATTCTGCCCTCTAGGGGCGGCACTTTCTAATAGCCTTAAAGCTCTCAGTAGTGGACTCTGCCGGCCATTAAATGCCCCTTCCTTGTTAAAGGCTCCAACGCTGGAGCAGCCCTATAATGGCCGGTAGATCCCGCTACTTCTGGCTCTAAGGCTATAGTAGCAGGACAGAAATAAAGATGCACTGCATTGGAAACATTCCTCAGACTCCCTTTTAATTTGTACATGTACTTGCTAGTAGGTAAAAATAATGCATGTACTTGGTGCTAGAAAGAAAGAATGTTTGAGGTGTGAACTGCACTTTGTGATTAGTGTCTTGAAAGAACTCCGGGTAGACCAAGGGTTAGCATGGAAGTGAGTGCTGTATTCCAACCTTGGGCTCAGACATTAAAATTAATTAAAGAGGAGAAAATAAAAGCACATGAAATCAACAAGTGCCAGGAATGTGTTTCATGCTAAGCATATTTGGAATGCCATAAAAGCTTTGGCAGGACATGACAGAATGTGGAACTGAAGATAAGTTATTTTGAACAGCATGGAGTAATCAAGTCCAACCATTATTTGTCTCATACAATATTATTGCCAGGAGGGCTGGGCTAGAAACCAGAATCATCCCTTTTTTTTTTTCTTTCTCTCTATCTTTGTATATTTACAGCGTTTTTGTTGTCATACGCTCCAACTATGCCCTGCTACCTCATACCTGTACTATACGTAATATTTTTGCTATGTACATGAACTTGATGATCTTCCACCTGCCTGTGTAAAGCGCTCTGTTATCTGCAAAGATCTTGTTCGTGCTATATAAAACTTTCAAAATAAAATAAATAAATAAATCCCTGGGAAAAATGTTCAAACCAGCCTTACTTTCACCAGGCAGTGACGGGATTGACCTATTCTGTAATGGTTGGGTTATGACAGTCCCTGTACACTGAAAGAAGCCCCTCGGCATACAGCCCACTATGGAAATTCCAGAGTGGCACAACAGAAACAAACGTAACCCTATTTGGACTTGTACTTGTTTTGACCATCTGTTTAATTACTTTTATATTATTGCCCGACCTCCTCAGATGTGTCCTTAAAATTGACCTTTTGTCCTAATGTTTACAGTACAAATATGGTATCCAGATAATGAACAGTACTACAAAATAATATTTTGTATTGCCACTACAAATTCTTACACAAAAGTAAAAAGATGGCATCTGCAAAAGATGGGGAAAACATATACTGCTCAGAAGGAGTGTTATCTAAATGAAGAAAACAATGTGTTCTCCCCACTCCTCTGTGAAAATCTAGTACATCCTAGTTTTCGAGGTAGAACCAGGAAGGTCAGGAGAAGGGGAAACTGCATTTCTATTATGATAACTCCAGCCAGATTTTCATGACCGAATTCACAACAAAAACCATAAAAGTTAAATAACCAACAAAGAGCCAGCAAACAGTGAGCATACACAGCAGAAAAACAGTGCATAAGTTAGAAAATATTCTACTTCTGAAACATGCAAACTCAAAATAATCTAGTAAAATAAATCAATCTTTAGACATGAGAAATAGAGATGCAGAATGGATTTTTGCTGCTAGGTTTTCAGATAATTCACCTCAACTATTCAGGTTAGCACATGCGTTCAAATTCGGACGTTTTACATTGTGCACAAACATTCTGGTCGGAATATGGAAACTTCACAATAATTTGTATTAGATTGAAACACACAATTTTCCTATACCCTACGAGCTCTGGTGATGGGCTCTGCAGCAGAGCACAGAGCCTTGCTGTCAACATAATTTTATTTTTAGCAGGTAAAAACTCACCCATCCACACTTCTCCGAAGCAACCCTGTCCTAGTTTTACTTCCAGGCGTAGAGATTCTCGGGGGATTTCCCAAGCATCCTTAGCTAGACCTTGAGTTTGAGGCTTCGCTGTTGGGCAAACATTGGTCAGCCGGTGGCACAAACCGTCAGCGTGTTCTAGATTGAATTAGGGAAGAACAGATGAGAGGGTGCAATGCCAAAAAGTATATATACAATAAATGGTCTGTTAATATCCAAATAAGTAGGGAACCAATGAGGCTCTGTTAGTGCTTTTTCACACACTTAACCACATACATACCTTGTAGCCAAAACAGACAATGCATCTCAGTCATACGTTCAGAATGAATACCATAAATGATGTGGCCTACACACCTTGCTTCGGCAGCTTTAGAAAAATAAAAAACGTATAGAGGGAATGTGAGATTTAATCTCAGCTGCTGGTAATCGCTCAGGGCTACATTCCTGTTGATAGTCTGGTTGCACACTACGCACCTCTAGACAGATACCAGCCATATGCGATTCAGACTTGGTTCTGATCCAATAGAAACAGTACAGGAAGAAATGCCAAGACAAGTCCTGTTTATTGTTCTCTGGGTTTAGAGTATGATAATTACTTTTCCTCACCTCATACTTTAGTTCCACCACTGAATATCAGCACATGAACCAAACTATGCACAGGCTTCGATAAATAAGTATACTATCCAATGCACAACACACTACCATAAGACCCAAAGAAATCTATTCAACTGAGTAATGCCAGCTGGGCTATCTACTAGACCAACCACAATTCTCCCCTTTACGTACTGGAGTAGTAGGCGACGAGCTGCTGCAGGCTGGTGAACTGCGTGCGTGACGTGATATAGAAGCCCCCGCTGTCCAGCTTCCGGATCTTGTAGTGCTTCACGTTAAGCCCTTTCGTGCTGTCAAAGTCCGAGACAGAGAGGCAGTAGGCACCTGTGGGCAAAGTTATAGTGTTACTCCTTCCGTATCAAGTAAGGGATTTTGTTAAAGATGGAGACAAAAATGAAACGGAGGGACACGACAGATGTCAGGGGAAGGAAGGAAACCTAAAAAAAAAAAAGCATACAGATGAATTCAAAGGGATGCACAAGTACAATAGGCGACTATAGGCACAGGTCAGTTGCCACCTGTGGTGTTACATGAAGAACGAGCCTGGAAGAACACACTCTTATTCTAGTGAGATCGCAGAGCCGGGTGAGGCTATCAAGCTTGATTACATGTTTGTGATCAGTAATTCCTCTTGCCCTGCTGCTATACCTACACGAGAAACAGTCACCTCCACTTACTTTGCCCCAAGTGGGCAAAAGAGGGTGCGTGTTAACTCGCATAGCGTTGACCACCACAGTGAGTGGCAGAAGGGTCACCTGTATTTCCCTTAATATGTTGTTAGGTGTCCCTGAAGTGCCTCTTGTGTTGCCCCTGCAGGTGAACCTATGAGGCAACTGTAAGCACAATCTCTGGTTGCTTTGTATGCTTAGTGCGATAAGGTCAGCTGTAGACGGCAGAAGATGGGCGCCTGAGGTGGCACACTCCATTACTGTCATCCAGTAATGGATTACTTTATATCTACCTTGTCACATTAGTGTTAAAAGAATAGCACGGCCCATATGTACGGCCTCAAAGTAACTTGCAATTTTAATGCCTCTGGAACAGCATGGCCATCCACCTCCCCAACGTCCAAGAAGTTTTACCCAGCAGCTGGACCAGGTGTGGGTTAGAACCTTCCACAGAATTTCTATGCTATGCTGGTACACTCAAATTACTTTCATATTTCACTATACTAATTCACCACTAATCCTTTGTGGGTTCCGGAGTAGCGGGCTACTCGCCAAAAAAAGTGCTTCAACACCCCATCAGGGGTAACATGCGCTATATAAATACAAACCTTTTTCCCTTTTCTATCCCTCCGCTATCCTTCTGAATCCAAATAACTGACTACCCTATCCACCACTCCAATTACCTTCATGTTTCACTATTCTAATTCAACACTAATCCTTCTTGGGTTCCGGAGTAGCGTGCTAATCACCAACAAGAGCTTTGACGCCTCGTCAGGGGTAGTAAGCGATATATAAATGCAATTAAAATACAATACAATACATGCAGTACTAGGTTAGCAATCTAATTTACCACACATACTAACATTAAACTGGGAATACGGGTGTTTTTTAGCTCGCTCATTTGTGGCACAGTACGTTATATGTCAATCACTGCTGCGCGCGCGCGCGCGCCTTTGGCACAATTTTCTTCCCATCATGAAAACCTTCCTCAAAACCCTTTTCATGCACAGCACAAAAAAAGAGAGTTGCAGAGGACAGATCTCTCCGAAGTGACAGGGAGGCTTTTGTGGAGCAGCGCCGGCAGCAAGCACTTCCGCTGCTGCCCTCTCCGCCATGAATCCCTTCGGTGCCCATCACAGAAGCACGAGGACCCCCTGGCACTATCGGAAGCGGAGGACAGCCCGGCTCCCGTTGCCATGGGTTACCCCGCCCTTCCCCAGCTCTGTGACCCAGTTTCCTCCGCATCTTCCACAGCGGCGCGCGCTGCAGTTGGCTGTGCTGCTGAAACCACACTTTGAAACTGCACCCAGCACCCACTGCGGCTGCTCAGGAAGTAGTGAAGACAGGTGCATCATGAGACAAGACTGGGAAGGATCACACTGACAAAGCACATTTCGGATTCAAAACTTGTGTGTCACACCAACAAGTGCATTTGTGAACCGTTGTCACAAATATATTAGGCACGATGCCTTTGAAAGGATAGTTGGAAGAAGAATGTCAAATGTTCTCTTGCTTGTTGTAGAAGCTGCCCCTGGAGAAGTTGGGGTGACTTCGAAATGCAATGCACCTGTAGGGTTTGTTCACGTTTTAAGTTTCTGAAGAGGCCAGGGGCATGCTTATCAATAGAACTTTAAATATATTCGTCTGTTTTTCATTTTTAATATGGCCCTTCTGTCTTAGTTTACTTTAAAATGTGTTCTAAAGCTGCCTATGACCCCTGACTGATAATTAAAGTGCTTTCTACTTATAATTACTGGTTTAAGTAAGTACAGAGAAAGGGAAAAACATGAGCTTTGGGTGAATTTCCTAATTTTTGCACCGACAGATATTAAAATGCTGGCTATGCCGGTATGAAAAAATCCCAGGTGGCAATCATGTGCGCAGGTGGGCGTGGGGTGAAGTAGCAATAGTGCTCATAACATTCCCTACTTACGGCTGAAACAAAATGTGTGTGGAAAGCCGACAAAAGTGTACAAAGCGTAACGCTACTCGTTTTTGTGTAGCAAACATTCGCCAGCTACTTTCATCTTAGTACTCAGTTACAGAACTTGTCTGTGGTAGTGGGTTTGCCCATGAGGCGCGGGCTCTGTGGGGTGGTGGGCGTGGACATGCCTGGCAGGCGTGGTGCGGATTCAGTATTGGGTTTTCCCCAAGGATGAAAGCCATAGATGGTCTTGCACCCTGCTGTTCAAAACCCCTGCATAGTTAGTATGTGTGGGCTATCTTGCGAGATGTACCACAATGCCAGTGCACGACTACCCTTCTCTGCTACTGGAATCAGGAAGAACTGAATCGTGTTCTACCAAAGGCCTTGTTGCATGCAGGCCTCGAGCGCATCTCTACAACCCCTGAAGCCTGTGAGTATTCTATATAACTCATAGTAGATGTGTCAGAAAGTTGAGGAGGGATGTAGGTGAGAATATTGATTCTGGTATGAAAAGGAGGAGTTAGGACACAGAGAGAAAAGTACGCAAGTACCACCTTACTTTGAGAATTTAGTCCTGTATAAGAGATTACGGTGACCTTCTTGGAGCACAGAGAGAGCATCCACTCCAAAGTGAATGGAGGGTATTCCTTCTGGGGGGGGTGGGAGGGTTTAGGGGGTGGAGAGACTGTCTACAGATTGGTACATAGAGCAAAAGACTCCTCGTGAGCATGCAGCAGGGATAGCTCTGGGAGTGACAGACAGCCAGTCCTGGGGTCTAAGGGGTCCCTTTTGTTGTGAGTATGGCAAAGACACCCGCCCATATATCTCAGGGTCTGACATTCAGCATCTTTCAGTGTCAGATGGAGGGTGGTCTAGGGTAAATTCACGAGTCCCAGTGAGGACTACAGGGTACTGTGGACTGAGGTGTCTGTGAGAAACCCTAACCTCCCGCTACAGGAATCTGGAAGCGTTGAATTGAAAAAGATGGAGTCTGCAACATGCCAGTGCCGGAAAAAGTGAGGGCAAGCAGGGATTACAGATCTGAAGCCTATTTTGTGGCACTGATCTCAATATTTCTGAAGAGACATTGTCCGTTTAGAAGTATAGCATCCCTGCAGGGCGTTAAGTGGGCCGGGTCTCACCGGTGCTAAGCACCAGCAGTTTTTTAAAGGGGGCATCGAAACGGGTCTCGACTGGGCTCTGTTTTGTGCCCTGGCACAGGCAGTCAGTTTTTTCCAGACTGCAGTAACACAGCCACATCGATCTGCGCACGATCACACTGCTCACTTCTCACTAGTGGAAAAGTTACGACATAATGTCATGCCAGGTGAGCATTGTAGGGGAAGGGAAATCCTTTTGAGAGAATCCTATTCTCCATGGAGTTCCCTTCTCTTTTTGAAACTCAGGAGCAGCAACGTTGTCGTGGTGTCACCAAGGCTTTAAGTGGAAGCTTTTTCAACATTATATACAAGCCATAGTTGTTGCTCATTTATCTTATGCAACTAACAACCACTGACAAAGCCAATCGTCCTGACTTGTTGCAGGTATGATGTTACTAGATTTATCATATATCTGGATGCAGTGACAGAAACAGCAAAATACAAGTCAGGCGGCACACTATGCCGAGCACAGATTTTTAGCTTACGTGTTTAAGCCGCGCCTCTAATTACATGACCACGTCCCTTTAAGAGACCCCCCCAGTTTTTTCATCCCACTTTAAGCCCTACATCCCTGCTAGGAACAGATGGTTCTGTTTAATATGGCTGCATTATTACTACCTATTAAAACTACACTCTGAAAACAATCCCATGCAGATAGTATACCAAAGACTTGAGCTGTCAGTATAAGAAACATTACCAACACCTCTCAGTATGGGACAAAACATTCCTGGTGTAAAGAATGATGATATCACTGTGTCACGGATAAAGCGATGCGGGTGAATGAAAAAAAATACTCGACCAGCCCATCTTTCACATGTATCCTTTCCAGCCTTAAAGAGAGCAGAATTTAGACGATGCACATAGAGACTGACCATGTAGCACAATCTTTGGCACTTTATTTCTCGAATGACGAAGGACTGGAAGACAATTTTGCTCACCTTTTGTCGTTTCACTTTCCCGAACCAGGAAGGTTCCGCGAACATTCTCCTGATTCAGTAGTAATCTCTCAGACTCTCGCCGAGTGATCTTTCCAAAGTACCACCTGAAAAGTCAATGATAACAACAGTCAAACGAATAACACGCTTGCAGAATCAGCAGGTGGCAGAGCGGATAGGACTCTTCAAAATTCTCTAGGACATTATCCAGATCACCTAACTTTGAACTAAGAAGCAGCCACACCATGCATATTAGGAATACCAAAAGGTTCTAAGATAAACAAGATCACGTCATGTCACCAAGCAATGCTGTACAGCATCCTTTTACAAAACACACAACACCACAGCACTTTGTCACACAACCTCCACCAAGTTAGAACATTAAAGTGATTGCTCCTACCTGAGGAACAAAAAACTGTCATGCATTTTAGGCACCGAAACATAAAACATGGAGCATACATCATCCAACTTATGCTCTTCTACAACTTAAGAGAAACAAAACAAACGCCATGCAATCCATGTGGTCCAAAATCTTTCTGCGAAACAGGAAATCATGTCACCCATCCACACCATGCAGTCCTTCATCTTCTTTTGAAACAGGAAAAAATAGCCAAGTCATGCAGTACAACAAATCCCTGTAAAACAGCAATGGAATCCAAAGCATGCAACCCTACAACTACCTGAGACAGGAAATTACATCAGTCACCTAAACCATGTTTTCCTACACCTTCCTGTGAAACAGGAAATTAAATCAATGATCAACGCCGTACCGTCCTATGTCTTCATATGACATAGGATATAACATGCATATCACTGTCCCGCCCCTTCCTGTAATACAGGAACACCACCAAAATCATTAATATCCAGACCACCTGAAACAAAAAAATGTTTTCATTGTAAATCCACTTCGTCCTGTAAACGGGTGCTAAGCCGCAACTTATGTCCAAACCATGCTTCCCAACAATGCTCAGTAAAATAGAAAAATTCTTCACCCAATGCATGCTGTCCTACAACTCTCTAGGAAAATGGGAATCTGTACCGTTCACGTCCATACTGCTCAGAGTTAGAGAGATCCCGTGAAACAAGACACACAAAAATAAAATATATCTAACCATATTTTGCCCTAAAGAGGAAACAATATTTAAAAAAACAACTGCAAGCTGAACCACGCAATTACTAAATGATGAAGTGAAAATTTGCAACTCCGACAGTTCCAACATTTTCGGGAAATCAGAAAGGGACATCACCGCACCAGTGTTGTCCCAGTTGTGAATCAGAAAACGTTAAAGACTAAATTCTACTTCAATTATATTTACTAAAATAAATGTGACAGAAAATGGGAGGGGTATCAATCTAATCAGGCATTTCATGAAGTTTGAGGAACAGATCTGCGCTCTCAGACAACTCACTTCCTGACAGATGAATAATAGTGCCTCAAGGGTTGTGCTTTTAGATTGCAGAGTTGGTAAAAGAACCAGTTTATACTTGCCTGCGTCTGAAAACAATCAGATTTTAAAAGAACACCGTGCAACTTTTCGGTCATTGGAATGCACTATAGAAATTGTACTTATTTTGGAGGTGGGGTTGAGGCGGGAAGGCTAAGCCGAAGGGGGCGATTTAGTTTTTTTTTTTTTGTTTTTTTTTTTAAGTTGTCCAAATTATTGGGCCTTATAACTTTCCGTTTGAAAGCTTGCAAGCTAATCAAGGTCCTGTGCCTTGGGCATACAAGCACCACATACTAAGGAGAGACACTCAATTAACATAAAATCACAGCTGAAGGCAGCTAGCAAATGAAAAGCTTCCTTTCCGAAACGTCTGGACATCCATCCCATCGCTAAATTCCTCTTAAGCAAGGTACTTACTCTTCTGCTTGTATTGAGTCGGAGGGGGCCACGTAGTTGCTTGGTATGTACCCAGTCTGTCCAGATGTCAATGAGCGGGCCAACCACCAATCACCTTCCCTGTGACAGAAAACAAAAAGAATTAGCACAATGAGAAAAGTTCTCGCACATTCAGTATGTTAACCTTTCAAAATGTCTTTGCTCTTCATCAGGGACTAAGACGTGGGCAAAATAGACCCTTTGTCCTTCCCAGAGTTCAGTGCAGCGTCAACTCTAGCTCACAACGTAAAAAAAGCATTGGCAAAGCCAATAGGTTCAGCATTGGCATCCAGCCTTTTGGTACAGACAAAGGTTTTTGCAAGCGTATTATTTGAAGGGGTGTTGGGCCCACAAACTAATATTAAGTTGGGTAGAAGCAACAATATTTTTGGGCCTCACAAATCACACATTGCCTAGAAGTCTCTGGCACTTAAATGATTTACTTTGTGTGTTGATGTTCTCTTTGTGAAAGGGCTGAATGCTATCACCGACACTGAAGTTAGTCAGTGGCTGGTGTGGGCTGGCCCATTGACCATGCTGTACACTGTAGTGGGTGGAAAAAATTGTGAATGACACAATAACAGATCAATGAATGGAGAGGGCTGACTGAAAGCCCCTTTAAGAACATTAAACATATCATTTTATTAAAATCAAAAGGTCTTGGCTAACTCCAGACCTAACAATTAATGTGAAAGGACAAGAGTCAAGTGACACTTCAGTGGGTAACTCTTAAGCTAGAAATAACCTTTGAATACTAGACATAATCCACGCTAGGTGTTCCTGGTGGCCCAGGTAGAGGCACCAAGATACATAATTTGAAGATCACTAGAATGAAAGGGAGTGGGAGGTCACACTAGGAGCAGTAATGCGGATAGGTATTCAAACTTCAGACCAAACAAGGAAACGCATCCTACACTCTTGATATCTTAGGCAATATTTATTATTTGGAAGCCACTGTGACGCGTTGGCCGAAACCCGCAATTTTGGTCCCACGTGTGACCTTTTATGAACCTCTACCAATGTAGCAGGAAAGGGATGTTCTCTGTAACGAAGTTAATTTGGTAGGTACTGTAAAGTCTAACAATTAACCGGGCGTTATAGAGGAATTTTGTAAGAGTCTCCATTATTACAAGCTAGCATGATTTCAGCAAAGGACCTGGGGAATGAGTTAGAGTTTGCTGAATTCTGTGGGGGTGGCAGTGGAGGTTTATTTATTTTTGGGGGGTTGGAGTGGGGATTACTTGCACCGAACTCCCACAATTCCTGCACGAATGGAATGCTTTTATACCATGCAGAATTCCGTGCAGTATTTGCAAATCAAACAGAAGGCTAATGCTATGCTTAGGTACAGGACAAATTCCAGCCATGCAACCAAGATAGACACCTCCGAATCGAGTGTTAAAATATTTGAAGGCGACGGGGTTACGGCTGGGTTAGGAGTGAGGTTTAACCCCTTCCATGCTGATGACGGCCCCCGTCTGTCATGCATCACGGTGGGTGTGTGCTGATGACGGCGGGGGGCCGTCTTGATCCCGCCCACTCTTTAAAACGGCCGCACAGCGCGAAAATTCACCGCGCATGCAAGGGGTTAAGGGGCAGAAAGTCGAATTCAAGGTGCTGGAAGATCAGGCACGGTAAAGACATTATACCTTAGTCTACTGCCCTGAACTACACAGTCTCCAATCCCAAAAAGAGCAGCTGGGATTCACACATTAGATAAGTGGTTGACAAACTGTTTAGAACCCCAACCCCCATTTTAGAAAGAGAAACGTGTGAGACCCACCGTGCTTCAAAGGATACGAGGCAGGTGATATTTTAATGTAACTAATGCACTGTATGGTAGCGCACTGTCGTTTACAGACAGCACATTTTATATTTAAAAGGCCACTAAAATTGCACAGACACACAGTTTTACTGATAAAAATGTACTGCACACAAATGATGTGTGGAGATTGGGTTTCAGTGAACATTTATCATTTGTGCATCACCAAGTAAAGTGTCTTGATTTGTCTTGATCCCATTAAACTTTTTCTACCATCACACTTTGGAATTACAAAAAAATATGCTTCATTTATGCTTTCCTAACTGCTGAATTTGTACAGTGTATTTACATGTGGTTATGTGTTACAAAGAATGACATCCTTCAGCCTTTCCTTTCTCACACCTGAACCCCAGGAAGATGGCCACACAATTCACTTTCATGTCTGTAACTGCTAAGTGATAGGAGTTTGTAAACACCAATCACCATGTTAAAAAAACACAATTTGTCAGAAGACATAGCTTGACATTAGACCGGTCTCTTTAAAGAGCAGCAAATGTGCAGGATAAATACACAATTTGATGGATCTTTATTTATGGGTTCGACTTTCGCGACCCATCAAAAACAGTTCACAACTCACCAGTGGGTCGCAACCCATGGTTTGGGAAATACTACATTCGATGGCACAGTATTTCTCACTGCATCAACAGCAAGAGTCCAATTTGCGACCCAAATCAGATTTGAATCCGAGACACCACGTGCTCCCCTTAATGCAAAAGCTGCCCATTCTCAGATGCATTCTACAGGGCATGGGTAGGAAAGGCAAGATGTCAATAAATTAATAAATACTGGGCCTGAAATCAACCATAACCCATGCACTAAAGGGTATACGAGAGTAGGACTCACTGGACCTGATCGGTTACAAAGGCTGAAACTTTGTGCAGATAACAGAAAAGGGAGCACAGGGAGGGGTTTGCCCTGGATCGCACAGCTGGTAAAACCACAATTAAAACACAACTCGTCTCATGGGTGCTAGATGGACTGCCACGACCCCAAATACATAAAACATAAAACAGTTGTGGATGAACCAGCTTCACGCGGCTGGGCCTTTGCTATACTCCAATTCTTGGAGAAGGGGTTCCAGTGAAGGGGCTACTCCACCAGCTTTGTAAACACCCACTTTTCTTCAGTAGCTATGCAAGGATGCCATGAGCCATGGGACAAGCATGGAAAATGGCCCCTTTGACTACTGTTGGAGGTAGTAAAATCAGTGATTAGCTAGGTTCAGTGGATTCCTGGGGGTTTAGGCCCCGGTGCCACTGCACCCGCTGCCCCCAATGCTTTTATTTAAGGCAACAAGAACCATTAAAACAGCAAGAACATACAAACCTGACATCCACCTTTCTCCTAAATGAAGGCCAGCAGCAGCAGAGAAGGGAGAGAAGAGGAAAGCAGGCAGAGAAAGAGAGAGAGCTTGTGTTAGCGAGGGAGGCCAGAACAGCTGGAAGCAATAATTAGTGAGTAGTCCAGACACACAAATCCGGTAATTCACAGGTGTTCACTTGAGGTTGCATAATTCACGGGTGCGATGCCAGACCCTGGAATTAAAGGACTCTTTTTCACACCAAGAGCAAGGCCGTGATTACTAAGGACGGGGTTGGATGGACATGCTAGAAGCCATGCCGGCGACAGCAACGGTGTGGCTTTTCGATAGAATACCCACCTTGCGCCCTTTTGAGGCCTTCGCCACATTCCTATTTTCCAACTGGGGCAGTAAGCGGGCTTTACCTCCGCTTTAAGACGGTATTAACTTATGACAGTCAATTTTTTTAGTTTTCAGTTTTGTTATTTCAAGCATTCTTTGATAACGCTTTGGGACTAGTTTAGAGGAGGTGGACAATGAGGACTTGGAACAACCACACTGCATTTAAAGAGCAGAACGTGTATCTGTCTATTCTGGACGGCCCATGCAAGTGTGCTCATCCTACAGTGGCCTTCACTTCTCCATTTGATAAATATATGAACTGGAGGTGCCCTCAAACTGCCCTCAATCAGGGTCAGGTAGTCAAGAACATTTTGGTGACTGGTTTGGCTTCATAAGTGGACATGTTTGCCCCAAGAATTAAGATTAATGGCCAGTCCCAATAATGTGCGACAGTAGGTCAGAAAATAACTAGGTGACGCAAAATGTACCTGCACAAAAAAGAATAAGTAAAAACACCCTTCAAAAAAAAACAGGAAATAGAAAATGTAATAAGCATTGGTAAAGGCAGCCGTTTTGATATTTGTATGCTATGCTATTGGCTTTACCAGAGCTCTTTTGAATACTGGGGAGCAAGAAGAGACAAAAGCATCAGAAAATGTATATTCTAGTACAAAGGATTTTTTGCATCCATTTTCAGATGATTTTGATAGCCCTTCTTCCCTAGAGCTTCACACTGCTGACCGACTTAATGTATTAAATATGGTGAACATGTTGATACCGTACACCAATATTGTGGGTGAATTACCATTCCAAGATGGCTGCTGAGTTTCTAATAACTCAGACAGGGGAGTTTAAGTGGGTAAACTGCAGACAAAAGTCCGTTTCTGCCCATTGGTTTCTAAAGCACAAGCAAGCTGGAAGCAGCACCTGCTGCGATCAGCTCTTATCCCGGTCAAGAAAAAACAGAGGGCACTCCGTATTCCTAAGGAACTAGGGTAATAAAGCAATAAAGTAGAACAATGTTCCATTGGGAATAATATAAATACATGCAATACATTCGCAGGGATTAACCAAATCAAAACTGGCTATGACAACAAATAATATGACATTTTGAATTATTCATAGCATTGCATGATTAAGCTGACAATTTCAGAGCATGAGAAAAGCTGCTACAAGTGAGAATGCAGTGAAAGTGACAATGTGAAAAAATGTGTGAAAAAACAGCCAGTGACCATAGCCAAAGGAGAAAAATTTCTTAAAGTGGACATAAATTAGAGGGTAAACAACACTATCAAGAAATAACAAACAGTTTCACAAGGTCAAGTCATTTAATGCAACTGTGGAATTAAAGTCACAAGGGAACAGACAATCAATGTCTTAGATTTTCCATGCAGTTCCAGGATGTTGGACTCATACACACCCGTGTTAGAGACGGATATTCAAGAGACCCTTGGTGTTTATATATTGGTAAGCCATTGGTTGTCTGTTCCCTTGCGACTTTAATTGCCGCTTGTGCCCTGTTGCGTCAGGTTTCTACATTTTCTGTCTGGAGGAAGACCCTGTTAAGTAACCTTTTGGGGTCAAAACTTCGACTTGTACATCTCAACCACACTTGCATTAAGTGCCTGTACCTTGTGAAACTGTTTCAGTCTCTAATTTCTTGAGAAGGTAGTTTACCCTCTAATTTATGCTCAGTTGGTCGAGAAATTTTTCTTCTTGTAGCAGCTCCTCACACTCTAGAATTTTTCACCTTATTCATGCAACGCAATGAATAATTTAATCCAAATTTTTAATTATTTGTTATCCTAGCAGGTTTTGATTTGGTTAATCCCTGCAAATGTATTGAATGTGTTTAAATGATTACCATTGGAACATTGTTCTAATTTCTGGCCATCTCTCATCCAGAGCAGAGCTGGCAAACTTAAGAATGTCAGCTATGCTTGACAATACCCGGTGTCCAAACATCCTGGTATGAGCAACTTCCCGGTCTATTCAACTAGTTACTGCACAGCACTCCCAACCGTAAACTGCTTTGGGGTTTATACAGAAAGCCAAAGCGATTTTTATTGCATTGGCGAATTTTGACCAGTTGGCGGCCCGTGCAGGTAATCGCTTACCTGCACGGAGCGCAAGCCTGCACGGAGCGCAAGGTAAGTGGTTTTATTTATTTTACATTCCCTATCCCATTATTTGTCACTCCCCCCAACACCCCTGTCCCGCCTCCCCACGGCATGGGCCACCACTGATTTTGGCTAGTCAATATCTGGACTGCATTCCAGTGGGAAACACACTAATCCGTGTGCACTAGAACATTGCTCCCTGGCTTTCACTTCTACTAGGGAGCTTCCGAACTACAAGGAACCAAGACCTTCTCAACAACAGCTGCAATAAATGAAACTGAACATTACTGCGTTTCTTCATATGAATTTCATTCCTTTTGCAGATTGTAGATTTTATTTAATCATTTTAATCCAGCACAATAGATGGAACAACCTCACATGCTTGGATCACAAGTGGCCATCAAAATAAATACCCTGTGCAGCAGTGCTGCATGATGTGCAGTTCCTGGTCCAGGGTAGGGCTGACAGCTCCCTAAGCATCCAGGGGAGGTTTAAAGGTATCTTGAAGAGTAATGAGCCCTGGCGAGGAAGACCAATGCTAGGCAGAGGCAAGAGGAGACTTTTGAACGGCATTATAAATTGCACCACAGTTCATTGCCTCAATCAGCTTTCTGGACCCTATCCAGATTTCTGGAATTTGGCTGCACGGTCGGAGGAGCGAGGGGATCCCAACCTAAGATTAGACCACCCAGTAAGAGAAATTAATTTCAGCAACTGGGAGTCTCTTGACAAGTACTACGTTGACAGGCTAGCATAAGAACGAAGAGAACAGGTTCTCCAAACACATGCAGGAAAAGTAACACCTCAACCTTTGTTTCACCTCAAATCTTGGGTGCTTTCAGTATGAATAACAAAAGTAAATACGTTTTAAAAAGTCGTCCCATCAGTTGCAGGCTTGCCTTGTGCAAGGCCTTGAAGGCACACCCAGTTTTGACTTCCGGTAGCAAATAACTGCATATGTTTGAATTGAGTCAGAGTGAAGAGCACAACCAACGCCTGAACAATATCGCCCAGGTTAGAAGGTGCACACCGCCCCTGAACATTATAAATATATACTTAAGCCACAGTTGAGGGTAACCAAATAGTCCGCTTCACCATCTAGCATCAGTTGGAGAGGAGAGGCCAAGGCACACAAAAAGGTCCTAAGTGCAGAAAGTCAAATAAATCTAATTTTTTTTAATGCCCATTTCCTTCCTGCACACTGAAACAGGATTCTCGAGAGTTCTCGGAAGACCGGACGTGTTTGTCATAAACTCTCCCATATCTCTGCCAGCTGGGCTCCGCCTTATTGTGAGGCAACATCAGGAGTTCCAAACGGGCATGAGCCGGGCACGGCACAGCACCTTCGTAGAGGTGTTTATGAAATGTAGCAAGCAGCCCCACACCCGCTAAAGACAATCACTGGTTTCAAACGCCTAATTTATACACAGACATTGGGTCACACAAAGAAAACCTCGTCATTCAATAACATTTTGCCTGACACAGACATTCTAGCTGCAGCATTCCTCTATTCCACCCATACTCCTAGGTGGAATAAAACACCTGAAATTCTCAAATATTTCTGAACATGGATGGCGGTTGTTGCTAGGCTTTGCACCAATTGGTCCATGAGAGGTGACATGTTTTTAGACACCTTAGCACAATATTCCCCAACTGCCCTCTTTTGTAAAGTTGTATCCATTACCTTAGTAGCAGATCACACATGGCAAGTGAGGGGCAGAACATCTATGGAGCAGAGCACAATGAAGAGAAGCAAAACAAAGCCGCATAACAGAAGATTTCTTTCTTATCTATGTGCACCATGGAAGCAAAAATGCAAGTCACCCCAGGGAACATCATTACAATCCTCCCATGCCGCAGGCAATAGATCTGATGTAACAGTGTCAGCAATCTCCACCCCTGAGGTCACGTGATTTGGGAATTCATTTCTTAGCTAGTTATATTTTGAGCCCACGCCCACTTTGCATAAAACCTGGAACAAATTAAATTTCCAACTGAAAAACAGCAAAGTTCATTTTGACCAGAATTATGTCCTGCTCAGAACGTGAGAGTTAAGATTGTTTTTTTTAGCTTTGGTTGAGTCAACTCTCTTTCTTAAAAGTTATATTTGTTGTGACTGGCCACTTCTTAACACCCGCTACCTCGCTCTGGTAAGGATCTACACTTGTAGCCTGTAAATGCATCTCAAAGCATACCCTGTACAACCCACTGATGTTCCAATGCTAAAATCCTCTACGAACCCACGCAGAGTATTTTATCTACACTTACGATTCGATCAAATAAGGAAATGTATGGAATCTAAATAGCCACTGATAATATTGCCACCAGAGTGCCCAGCCCAGTTTATGATGCCGTCCACACTACCCTAAGTTTATCCATTAGTCCAGGACCCTGCATTTCTGTAATTGCCCAATCTTCCTCAACTCCATTATCAATAATTTGCACAGCTCAAGACAAAACCATGCATCCCCACCAACCACCTACAACTCACCCAGGAATTTCAATAGCAAAGCCCTGTATGTGTGACCAATGCTCCGATAGCAGTTCCAGTACTAGAACCCAACACAGTTCCGAATATTATCCCTTCAGGTGGGTAGCTAGTCCAGTGTCCGGATACTGCACAGCTCTCCTGGGTTCAAAGTCCCTCAGTATTTTTCTTAACTACCCACCCAAGTCCTGCGACAGCATCCAACAGTAGAGTGGAAGTTCCAATGGTAAACCCACCTCCAGACTGACACTTTACCGTGATTACTTACGTGTTGTTCACCACCTGCAGGCGCTCCCCTTTCCGGAAGGATAGGTCCGACTCCGTCCTGGATTCATAGTCGTATAGTGCCACAAAGGTGGTGACGCCACCTGAAATGACACACAAAGAAATTATTGGGAGCTACTATGGCCGGTTGAGAAACTATACCGCATAAATGGCAACGTCAATAGTAATGGTCACCGCCATTAGTAAAAATTGTGAGGATTTAACGGCCAAAATTATACAGTCCCCTATAGCCTTTCCCCTAGGCTTGGATGCTGCTATATATATATATATATATATATATATATATATATATATATATATATATATATATATATATATATATATATATATATATATATATATATATATATATATATTTATATACACATATATTTTTTTTTTATTTATTTATTTATTTTATTTTTTTTTAACGGCCAGTCCAGCCGTGGAGAGTGCATCACTGTATCACAGGGTCAGTTGGGACAAAGAAAGCCAGTTGTAATTATGGTTTTGTGGCGAACTGCAATAAGACAGTTAGTGGTAAGTCCACTGGGGCGAGTTATGAATATAATTAAGGCTTGACACACCAAACACAAGGAGGGTGAAATTTGTTTTTGTCACAGGACTGCAATACCCCAATTTCCCGCTTCACTTGGTGTAGGTATCTTCTATCACATCTGATCTTCTATTTCCGTCACCTAGGGGTTGTGTTTGTATGTTATTCGCCCAGCATTCAGGTGCTTTTTTAACACCCTCTATATTAAACCCCATCACATTTTTCTAGTTTCTCAACACGGTATACTGGTGGTTTAGGAGTGATGAGTGTTTGTGTAATTTTACCACACACTTTGGGAGACATAATAGTGAATGTTTTTGATAATAAAATTACAGTGTTTTTAACTGTACAGCATAGAACCTTGCCCTTAAACACAATATTGTATTATTAAAGATAAACCCCCAGACCACCCCTAAGATGGAATATGTATTTTTTTGGTCCTGAAGAAGGTGATATTAATTTGGTTTCACCGAAACGTGCATAGGACAGTGACACACATCTGAGAGCCCCACCCAAGAATCGAGTCAAGAGAGAACTATCTATAATCAAATTGATGGACTTGTGTTTGCGTTTGGACTGTGGAATTTATTGACAAATGACACATAGAACTAGTGAGTAGGACTCTTGCTCAGATGTGTTTTTATTGTGAATTTGTTTGTGTGGTATGATAGTTGGTATGTATGAGGGGAATAAAAGGTGAGAATGGAAGAATGTTGGAGTAATTTTGGGGGTTACCAAAATACAAATCACTGTTTAGAATAGTCAAAGAATGTCTTCTTATTGAAATCATAATGTGATTTTGTTTTGTGAAAAATCTGATTGCCAATATAAATCCAAAAAGTGTGAACATAAAAAAATTATATATTAAAATATTTTTGATAAATAAACAACGTAAAAGAAAGTTAATTTCTGTGTTTCTGTGCTGCAAGGTAAATATTTTGATTAGAGTCACTACCATTTTAGAATTTAGACGGGCTTGATAAGAGGTTGTTCTCTTTGTATGTATCCCACCCTCAACACAAAAGGTCTCAGCTGTTGGTACAGACGAAACGTCATCATTTAGAACCTCGTTCCCACAAGGTATGCAAGGTACTGACAGCTGATTATGATCCGGGGCGGACGATCTCCCTTGCCTATAAGGCTTTGATCTTTCAAAGTTTTTGAATCCTCAAGCAATTAATGGGGCATTTGTGTATAAGAATCCATGCCTTAGGATTGGTCAGGAGCACCTTTATGCAATTCCACTCAAGGAAAGGTCTGGTTGTCAGAGAGGTAGGAACCATTAAAGGCCATATAGGTCAGATTTGCCACTACATCTCCAAGGAGACCAGTGGAGAACAACCAATCAGGTCTATGAAGGGTGACAAGAACTTACAGATTTGGCCATGGAAACCAAGGTGTTAAAGCCAGTTCTAAGATGTTATTAAGTGCTCCAACTCCATCACAACCCACTTCATCAAAGTGACCTCTCAGATGGACCAGTTAAAAGGTAACTGCACCATCTTCCAAAAAGCACGGGAATAGTGTAACACCAGGCAAATTACATTCCATGGACAAAGGGTACGCTACCACTACATCGCAAATTTACGCCGTGGGACTTTGCATTGTGGTCTTTACATTGGAGGTATATTTTTCAATACCTTACATCGTAGTAGTTTACTTTTCATGAAAGTATTTTTTAAATTTTAAAGTCACTACAATATTTATTTATTATTATTTATTTATAATATACATGTGCATATGTATAAATAGCCAGATTGGTGGAATAGAAGCTGTTGAATATAAACCTTTCCTGAAGAGCAGGCGGAAGTAAATAAGCCTTGAAATGTTAATACAGGCTAGAACTAGAAACCTGTGGATTAAAATGTATGGGGAGGTGTGTTTTTCTAGTAATTTGAAGCATAATATAATTCTCAAGGGCTAGAAATAGTTAGAGAGATATATCTTCATAAGTGCAGCAACCCCTTTCCACATCTTTTTACTCAGTCTACCCATCTTCTCAGTTGCTTTATGGCTCACACATTTTAAAACAGTAACAAATTGGTAGAGAATATATATATATATATATATATATATTATACACACACAAACATATATACACACAAACATATACGCACACATACATATACACATATATATACATACACACATACACATAGTTTTTTTAAAAAGTTAGTGACAGAGCTAGGCATGCTAACATGCTAAGATTGTGCCTTATATTAAAAAAAACTAGCAATTCACTGAAAACAAAACACAGGTTGATGTGACGCTATAATTCGGTGCTGAATTTGACAAAAACACTAGTATTTAAAAACTAAAGAAAATTCAAAAATTCACCAGTTATAGTTTACTGAGCTCTCTATATCTTGCACCTAAATATTCACTGCTTAGGACCTCACATTATTACATCACCCTGGCTCACAGCAGCCGACACATGTCGACTACAAAGTTAGCTATTGGCGTTCGCCAGGACAATGTTTTGGGTTTGCTGATAGTAAATTAATGGCCTGACAGGCTGTTGCCTAGTGTAAACCTTTGTTTGCTGGGCCATGAGCGTCCTTAAATGGTATGCTTCAGTCTCGATTGATATTGCACTGGAAACTCAAAATGCACAAAGTGGGGTATTAGGTATTTGTATCCAATACTGATGCTAGGACCATCTATCACACAATAGGCTGTATTTTCCTTAGGCACTCAGTTTAATGCTAGGATATTAACTGCTTGAGGCACATCTACACAAGTCTGTGCTCAGTGAGTGTTGCTGGTTCCTGTACAACTCATGCATTTTACACAGTCTACACTACTATTCCCGTGGGGAAAATCCGCAGCCTCCATCTTGAAGAGATGAATACAAGCATCAATTTCAATAAGTGCATATTGTTTATTATATACCGTGAATGACCTGAGTGTTAACCATTTACAACTCTAAAGACATTTGGGCATATCTCATACTGACTGATCGTTTATAAAGTGTGTTTAATAATGGAAATGCAAGCCAAAGAAGAACATGTAAAAGATGACGTGCCCGCGGATGGTGATACCATCCTTGTTCTATTTATTTATTAATTTATTTAAACACTTATAAAGCGCAACGAAGGCCCAAGGGCATCTCGGCGCTAAGTATCTGCTGAATTCAGCCCTACAAGAGGATGTGATCATTGGTCAAATAGCCACGTTTTGAGGTGCTTTCGAAAGGACAATAGAGAGGGGCTACTCTTTATGGACAGTGGCAAAGTGTTCCAGAGCTTAGGTGCTGAAACGAGGAATCTTCTGTCACCCCATGAAACCAGTTTGGTACGGGGTACTTCCAGCTGGAAGCGATCAGAGGACCGCAGGGACCTGGTGGGCCGATAGGGAACAAGTTGTTGAGTGAGAAAGACTGGTCCCTGGTTGTGCAACGCCTTATAAACAATGCACAGAGCCTTAAACTTAGTTCTGTTCCTGATGGAAAGCCAGTGAAGTTCTCTGATGGTTCCTGAGACTGATTGAAATTTGGGGATATCACCCAGCAGTCTGGCAGCAGCATTTTGAATGGTTTGCAGCTTATTAAGGACTTTTTCTTGAGAGTTCAAGAATAGGGCATTGCAATAGTCCAAGGTGGACAAAACCAAGGACGTGATCAGGGTTTTACCAGCTGAGGCAGGAAGAAAAGGGAGGATTTTTTTTATGATTCGTAGCTTATAGAAAGCAGAGGAGGCAATCTGATTTGCGTGAGGGAGGAAAGTGAGACGGTCGTCAAACATGACACCTAGGTTCCTCACTTTGCTGACGGGAGTGGGGGGAGGGCCCATGGACTGTGGCCACCAGCGGGAGGACCATTCTGGGGTTAAGTTTCCAAAGATAACTACCTCGGACTTATCAGAGTTCAATTTAAGGCAATTGGAGGCCATCCAATTCCCTATGGCCTGCATGCCCAGATTGAAATTATCGGCGATTTTTTGGCCGTCATTTCTGATGGCCAAAACCAACTGGGTGTCGTCAGCGTAGGATGTAAGGCTCATCCCATGAGCAAGACTCATACTTGCGCCACTCTATGCTGCACATGGTGGACTCTTTAATGCGCCTGCCCCAGGTGGAAGGTAGGAGAGTGCTCCTCTCCACTGTTTTTGATGACTAGACTAAGCAAAAATGGCAGCAGTTCATGATTTTTGATAAAGAGCTTTGCTGTAATACCATTGTTGTGGAACCTAGAAAACCTAAAAGGGCGACACAAAAATACAGTCCATGTTCGCTATGACGGACGACTTACTGGGATTCCTGGACAAATCCAAGGTGCCAATTTAACTGGCATGCATGAGGTTTTTACTTATGCTGGCCTAGGTAGGCTGTGCTTGGGACCAACCAAGTAGCTGGAAGACACGAGATAAACTGTGAGACGATACAATAGAGCTACATCCTACTATGAAAAAGATGCCCTCTCTGTGGACAACTTCTCTCCGCATTCCTTCTCTTTTCATTTACCTTTTTCCCCCCGACTTTACTAAATCCTTCTGTCACTTCCCTCTGTTCTTTTTTATCCAGGTTACATGCTTTGGGACTTTTATAACTGGTTGGTCGTCAATTAAAATCGGCATGATAACAAAGCCATGGTCTATTGAAATAAAGCCATAGAAATTGAGGCCTTGTTGGGAGTAATATTGTGAACTGAAGAAGTGGGATCTGATGTTCTTATCTTACTACGTTTTGTTTTTTACATCAGTAAAATCTCATAAAAGATGTGGTCTACAGTGGATTTGTTATGGAATGAATGATAAGTAGAGTAGCTTACTAGTGAATGATAAGTAGAGTAGCTGACTAGAGGGGACAGCCTCTCTCCTTTTAAAAGATGGCCATGTGAACTGCATAGTAAAGTAATTATCCTGATCTCAGTAGATCCCCAGATGGATCAATGGGAGAAAGTAAAATCTGTGAGAAAGGGTTGCACGATTAGAATGGTCACCCTTACTAGATCCAATTAATGGCCAAGACAAGAGCCATAGCATGCAAACAATAGAACCGGCTAACTAGCAACACCAAAGACATAAAACGCTGACGGAAAGAACCTTCCTAAACCTGTAAGCCTTTGAGCAAACAGAAACCGGAGGCTGAGCCCTAGGGACGTACCTGACAAGGGTCCTGTTCTCTGGGGGGATGTAATGGTGCCAGACGAGTGGACGCCTCCGAACAAGCCAAAGTCTGCATTGCCCCCGAAAGCATTGTTGGTGGGGCGGTGGTTATCAAGAGCGTTGGTCTTGCTGGGTGTCTGGGAAGCGGAGTGCGTTGGGAACGGGTGATGAACCCCCTCTGCCATATCCAAACTGCGGCTTCGCTGGTTTGGGTCTTTCGGTTTACTTTTGCTGCTCCCCATTGTCTAGGAAGGGAAAAAAAATTGAAAGGTGACAATTCTAAATTAAACACTAAATACATTTGTATTCAATCAACTCGTCTCGCGAGTACGAGCAAATTATACAGTAAGGCAAGAAATACCAAAAGCATCGGGCAGATCAATAGAACAATGTCATCACCATTCAATTATTTGCATTGAGGGCTTTCTCTATAGGACATATGAGACAAGACCACCAAAGCCGATTGGTCTCATCTGTGACACCGAGGCACAGACCTATTGCCTTTGCCAGTAGTTTTTTTGTCCAAGATGGCTGTCCTGCATACAGGGCACATGGTGGACAATCAAAGGGGGCTGGCTGGTAAAATGGACTTTGCAGAGTAATTTTAAAATAAAGGGCAGTGGCAGGAAATCGGGTGGGGGAGCGGGAGATCATGTAAACATACAAAAGGGATAGAAAAAGAGATCCTCGTGCACCGCCATACTGAACATCGGCAGTGGAAGAATCGGAATCATCTAATCAAAACAAAGTGAAACACACAAGAATTGGGTGGAAATCTGTTAAATCTAGAAATGTGATAGATGAGAAAACCATCAAATCTTGAGAAAAGTGCAGACAAAAGGCCAACTGAATCTATAGTGGATAGAGTAGGTCTTTTGCCAGCAAAAACACACAGCTGCTTGTAATTGAGGTCTAAAAAAGCATAAACTAGGTTTTTGGTTTAGGGCCTTTGGGATATAGTGATTACAGTCGCTTTTATTTTTGTTTTACAGATGCAATCCAATTTTAAATTGTCTGTGGCAATACGAAAGTTCATGCCTAACCCCATCAGTAGACAATCCACTCTTGATAAGTGCCTTTGAAACTATTGTAAATTGACACTTCAATTTGTGTGAGGTCTAATCAAAAGTTGACCGCAGAAAGTTTGGCATCTTCAACAAAATTGGCAACGCAAATATGGCTTTGAAAATACTTTTTGGGGGCCGTAGGTGTGGGTGAGGAAGGGAAAAGCAGCTCATGGGGGAGATAACCAGGAGGGGAGGAGAAACATATGAGTGAGAAAGCAACACAGAACATGGTGGATGGAAGTTTGAGAGGTAGAGGCACATAAGAGAGCTTGCAACTCGAGGGAGAAAGCTACATGAATTGGGGGATGTTATTTGGTTGGCAGAGAGCACACCATTGGAAGAGCTGGAAAACATGCACTCTAGTGGAGGTTTAAACAAAAAGAAAAAAAAAAGATCATATAGAATCATGGTGATGTATTTCACTTGATGAGCGTTTTAGTGCACGGATGTTCACCTATTGCTGAATAAAAAAATCAAAGGCCTAGGTCCAGGGAAAAGAGTCGCTCCCTACACACACACACTTCACAGTGATTCATTGTGTTTGCCCATTGTGCACCTGCATCTAACCGGAGGAAATAATGATAGATGGATATTGCTTCTAGTTCATATTTGTAAAAAAAAAAAAAAAAAAAATTGTGGATCAGCCTATTACTGCTGAAGTTTACTGTTTTTGTTTTGTGCTCATTTAAACATTTAAACAATTCCTGCCTCTGTGACTAGGGAAATGTCACATCCCATTATCTCATTAATAATAATGCGTCCATTTCTGAGTCGCTCCAAATCACCAGCACCATCCCAATTCCCTCTGCTTCCATTCTCCATCTACGTTGGACTCAACCCAAAAAGGGCACTTTGTAGTGCTCACTCTCTTACAGTGAACCATATCCTTTAATGTTTCAAAATCTTCGGAGATAATTTTTGAACCTCAACAATCTTCTTGAAACTAAGTATAACAAATCATTTCAGTGTGCCTAAAATCCCCTAACTGTAGCCAACCTGCAGGATTGTCTTCAACAAGGGTCTCTGCGCCCTGGGCTAGCTTGCTCGCTGCTGAATTATGTGGATTTCCCAGGAGGGAGTTTGAACTATCAGAACGAGTATATTAAGTGATGAGAGTGAAGGGGTTATTTAGAGTTTGGTGCAGTCAGGACACTCACCAGCCAGTGTCTTAACCCCATCATTAGATCCTGGGAGCTGTAGATTTCCAGAATTGAAGGGAATGGAGCTCCTGTTGGCATCTCACTCTCGTAGGTTGGGATGAGATTCCTCAAGTTGGAGGTAAGAGCATAAAAGGTTGGGAAAAGGCTCTAGGGGAAGGCAAATACATAAAAGGTGAAGGAATATCCTAAGGGGGAGGGAATAGCTTAAGTGTAAAGTAAATGCCGAAAAGGAGAGGAGATGATGCCTCGTGTGGACTGTATTTACATACAATGTGAGAGATTACCTCAGATGGAAAGTAAATTAATAATTAGATGATCAAATATCTCAAGTGGGAGATAGATACATAGGTTAGGCTATCCCTCAAATGGAAGGTAAATACATAAACGAGGAGGTAGACATACAAGGCCAGGAAGGTGGCCATAAAATGTCGGGTGGGAGACATACAATAGGTAAGTAGTATGCATACGAAGGTCGGGTAGACAGTGTCGGATTGGTAACGCGGGCATTCGGGCAATGCCCGAGGGGCCGGTGTCCGAGTTCTGCTGTGGGCTGCTTTTTTGAGCAGTCTGGGGGTCTATTTGGGCGCTGTCTCTGTTGTTCTGATACAGGCAGCGGCCCAGTGGGTGTGTGAGTGGCCTTTCTAGAGGCGGATGGGCGCTCATTACCTCCGTTTGTCTCGCGGGCCGGCCCATTAATGTGTGCACATACTTATCGGGGGCAGGGGGCACGAGTAGAAGTGGCCTCACTTGTTTCACCATTGTAAACTAACCCGTGCACTTTTTTACCCCCCCTAAAGTTTTTTTATAAGATTACACCAAAGCCGTGATATGAGGAGTGTTTATGCAAATGTGGGCGGTTTTTTTTTGTGTGCCCGGGTCGATTTTCATTCCCAATCCAACCCTGCAGGTAGATAATGGATACAAAAAAAGTCTGAGATATTTTAAAGGGACGCAGAGATGTAAGGAATTGGAGTGACACACCAACACAGAACGGACCCGCTATGCTCAAACTGCTTAGAAACCAAGAAACTGGTGAACTTGTCCTTGACCATAAAGCGAATTAAATTACATGAAAGAAATCGGGAGATGCATTGAAAGGAAGGGATGAACATGAATTAAGAGCGAGACACAATGTAGGAGGTGCATAAAATGAAAAGAGTAGATATGTTGGGAAGGAGAGATGCAGAAGTTTGGAATGTTAAGCCATAAGGAAGGAGAGAGGGGGGAAGGTGAGGTAAATGGAGGGACAGTGGTCTCAGATAAAAGGAACGTCCTAGAATAAATTGAGTTGGGGGTGCGTCCCCAGAGAGCCCACAGAGTGTAAACAAATGAGTGAAGAGAGAAATAATCCAGTTGGCTAGTTATGAGTGCTGAAAGTTAGAGGCCTCACAAGGAATTGGACGATCTAAAGAGGAAGAAAGAGCCAAACAGTGGCAGAGCAAGAGCAGCACTGAAGGCCAAGAAGCGCTTGTGCTGCTACACAAGAAGGCAGGAATCTGGGGGATGAGACCTCTCTAAGAAGGGAGGCAGGGATGCTACTGGGGACTCTGAGGGAAAACTGGGAGATGAGAGTGCTAGGGAAGAGGACTGCGCATTAGAAGACTCACACAAAGTTGTTGGGACCTTGGAATGAGAGAGGTATCAGACCTAGACCCAGCAAAGACATGCATAAAGGAGTGAAACTGAAGATATATCAAGTCCTCATGGGAGAGGAAGCTAAGAAAAAGAGTGGCCAACAGGGGGGAGAGGCTGAAGAGTGAGTAGAGCAACAGAGAGAAATGCAGAAAGGAGTTGGACTGAGTCACTTTAGGGGGAGAGATAAAGGCAGAAGGGAGGCCACAGGGAGGTGACACGAGATGCCTCATGTGAAGAAAGAACCTGAGGAAGGACAAATGCCATGGTTGTACGCTGGAAGCCCAGAGGTGTCTGTACGGTGGCCAACATTCCATTATCACTTTGAGCATGTTGGTCAAATTGCATATGTGGAGACATTTTGTGTGTGCATCAGAAGATGTTTGGTGGGAAGGGTGCTATTGAGTAACAAATTCATTAAATCAGACCATTTTAAAAGACATAAGTCATGACTTATTGAGTGGGATTACTACTCCTAATGTATTTGAGTTCTATTTCTTTTAGCGCCTTCTGGAATAAGCCACGACGGCTCGCTACGGCAGCATTTTTGAGACAAGAAAAACTCTAGCATCCAAATGGAATGAAATATTCTACGTTTTGAAACACCAATGGTAAATATTGGCATCTGACACACACGCTGACCCTTAACCATCAACTGCCACAGAATCCAAAAGACAGGTAGTGAGCACTACAAGGCGATCTTGACGGGATCTATAGCAAGATGGATGAGCAGACAACATAACTAGATGTGACCCGGCGTATACTTTTAGCCATTGAACAAGGATACATGACATCTAAGCTCAGCTTTACAACTATACCAAAATTTGCTGGAAATAAACACTGTATTCCTAAGCTGGGAAGCGGCCCACAACACAGTGCCATTTCCTTGGGAAGAGCAGTCCCTTGGCCTTGCCTTAGAATCACTACCACCCCAGTGGTGGTCTTGTGTACTAGTTGGAAACTGTGGCATTAGGATATATTTTTTATTTAAACCAGTCTCACATTCGTACAAATTGTGTTCTCTTGATCAATCACTTTTTGAACGTATTCATGTGCTCCCTTCGGACTATATTAGGAGAGTTTAGAATAAAAGTAAAAGCTGCTAGTTGGTGTGTGGTTAAAAACAAATGGACAGGATATTACCTGGGGTGGGTTTGGGGGATAAGTGCTTAGTCTCATGGTTTATTCAACAAAAAGCAATACAGTAGTAAATGCATGGTCTTTACAGCAAGTACAAGTGTACTGTAGTCCTGGATCTACTACTCTGGCAAACAGTTTGATACTGGGCAAATCATACTCTCTCGCTTTGGCTCTGTCCACGGATCTGACAATAAGTGAGCACTTTAAAATAGACTTAGTGGAAGAAATAAACACCAAGGTCATACTCCCAGTGCAGGTCCATAGTGTGGTTTTCAGTCATCCATGCAGAAGGGAAAGGGGTGCTCTTGGAAGCTGCCCTGTGCAGAACTCCATCTGTGTTGCAGTTTCTCCATTCCGGTCACTGACGAGCACTATTTTTTTTACTGCTCACAAAAGATTGAAAAGGTGATGGTGCATGTCCTGTGAGGCCAAGGGGTTTTAAGGTACGGACAAATGGGCAATCGCCCAGGGTCCCTGCCTTCCACGGGGTTGGGGGTAGGGGTGTATGAAATGACCACTTATACCATCAGCCCTTGCACTCCTAACCACAGTCACCTGTGTCAGCCATCTCTCTACTCCACTTCCCCTCAGTGGCAGAAAACAATAGCCCCAAGTGGGCTGGGTGGGCCAAGTGGGAGGAGGACTCTGTACGGACCACAACTACCATGTTTTTTTCTTTCTTGTAACCTTTTATCTTTTTTTGCGTATTTTTTTCTTGTGATGGTTAGGGGATTGGAAAAGAGGTCAGCACAACTACCATCAGGCTTTGTATTCCCAACCACAGTCACCTGTGTCAGCCATGTTTCAACAGAAGATCCCCTCACTGGCACGGAGCCATTGGTCAAGGGGGGCTGGTAAAATAAAGGGATAGTTACAAGACTTTCTCTGTCTCTCGTCCTCTCGTCCTCTCTTCCTCTAACTTTCCTTTGTCTCTTTCTCTATCTCTATCTACATCTCCATCTATTTCTGCTTGCCCCTGCCTATACTGGACACCACTGGATTCAAGCTAGCCTGGCTGATGAAGGGTAATGCCCATAAACCGGTCCTAGGATGCTTGTTTCTGGTCCAGGGAGGACCTGGCTTGGCAGTTCGGGCTGGACTGTTCCCACAAGGAACAGGGTCAAGACTGATTTGCATATGGCTGGGTCCAAACTGGGGTGGTGAGCAAAAGAATGATGGATTAAACCCAGATCCTTGTGACAGGGGGTGAATGTGTGCATTGTCCAGCATTCCGAACATCAATTGCTTCTTTTGCGTATCCTGGACTGACTACCTTTCTACCTACCTCTCTTTATGTCCCTCACTTATCTCCTGCTCTATTATATTGCTCTCTCTACATTGCTCACACTCTTTACAGCTCGGTACTTCACCTCCTCCCTGTAACACACTCTCCCCTCCAGCTGTCTTCCGTGCCTCTCCTCTTTCTAACTTCCACACCTTTCTCCATTTCATGTCTCTCTACTTCAGTACTGTTTTTTGGCATCTCTCTATCCCTTACGAATTAATAAATCAACAGCTTACTGTTTACTACTCCTGCAGCTCTTTACTTCAATTTTCTTAAACTCATCACTCATGAGGGCTTAATTTAGCTGAAAATGAGCAATAACTTTTTCTAAATAGGGGGGCCCAAAATATACCTAGCTCGGGCCACAAGAATCCTTACGATGACACTGCTCTGAGGGGGTTAAAACTGGTGGGGAGCAAAAAATAAAGAACAACTAGCATCACGCAGTAAACATCCACGTAGGTAGTGGGATGGGAACGGTTGGACACCTTAATGGACTAGCCTCAGCGAACAGACACTAAGCAATGAGAACGGTCTCCGTAAGGGGCACTAGCATACATGGCAATATTTTAGAAGAGGAAGGTGAGAGATTTAAAAAACTATCAGGAGATCATATTTCTCACATTGACTTCTATTGAAGGAGAGGCATATTCATAAGGGAGACAGACAAAATAAAGCCATTTTTGGCTTAAAAATCTAGAGTCTCCAACTTAAACCGGGCCTCTTGGCATGTCCGCACTAGAAACAAAGAGGCAAGCACAAGGAGATGATGGACAGAGCACTGAAACTTTTCAGACACTCACCCGCCACCCCAATTCAGACCCAGCCATATGCATATCAGTCTTGCCCCTGTTCCTTATGGGAACAGTCCAGCCTGAACTGCCAAGTCAGGTTTTCCCTGGACCGGAAACATGCATCCTGGTACCGGTTTCAGGATATCACCCCTCATCAGCCAGGCTAGCTTGAATCCAGTGGCAAAGTGAGCAAGGTGTGGAAAAGTGGGTCTATTGTCCTGCCATCTCACTCCACCATTTTTGTGCTGTGCCCTTGTGACTGACTTTCTTTCCGTATCACGAATACTTTGAAGCTCAAACTTTTGACCTGTTGCATTCCTGCACGGACACTCTGGTCATGCTTTGGCCTTACACTGATTGACCAGCTCGTGCTCAACCAGTCAGGCAGGGAATTTCTCAGATGCTTATCGTCCTCACCCTGTACATTGCGCCCTGCAGGCGTCCATCAACAGGCCTATCCCTGCTTGCTGTGTAATCATACCTCACCTGTGCCCTGCAGTGGTAAACAGCTAAATATTTGTGGACTCCATTGTAATAAACATGCCTTTTGCCTACACCCTACAGGGTCCTCACCGTTACCTGTGCTTATCAGATTGACCTTTGTTTGACATGTAATCATGCTATGCCCTGCCGTGCCATCTAAATCAGATTAACCTCTGTGAACTATGTAATTATAATGTTTTGCCCATATCCTGCTAAAACCCCAAAGGCTACTCACCTGCTGACCCTCCAGATTTTCCATTTGTTTAGGAATGTAATAATGTGTGATTGGTACAACTCCCTTACATGCCTGGGGCAGGATAAAGAGTATATAAGAAGTGAAGTAAGACCATTCTAACAGACTGCCTCCTAAGACAGCTATGGGTGTCTGTTGTTGATGCCCTCTCCTTCTCATGAAATTGTAATAAATATCCTTTCTCTCTGGCTCCAGTGTTGGTCTCAGTTTGTATTCCGGACCCCAGTGGACTATAGGGTGACCCCGACACCTTTGGTGGTCTGCCAAAAGACCCCCAAATCCACAATTGCCGCCCAGACGTGGGGCCGATCAGAGACGCAGATTGCCCGGTCGTAGGGGCCCGACAAGGAAGTTGAACGGACGGTGGTGGGCCGGCCTACGTGAAAAAGACCCTTGTCTTCGTAGCCACCACCCGACCTTCACTACATCTGAAAAGACCCCCGCAAGTGGCTCCGGTCCTGACTCGAGCCCTCGATAGACTTGGACGATCTTTGCAGTAAAGAGACCACCTGAAGAACAGACTAAAGGACGGGTAGACTTAAAAGACACCACTCTCACAGAACAGGATGGGCAATTGTGGGTGGACGGGTCTTGTATTAAACTAGCAAACGGTACCACATCTGCTGCCTATGCAGTCACCACTACCAACACCATTGTTGAGACTGCACGCATACCTCAGAAATCGGCCCAGGCCGCAGAACTTCTAGCTCTCACCCGTGCTTGCATCCTTAGCCAGGATCTTGCGGTCACCATTTATACCGACAGCCAGTACGACTTCGGGGTAGCCCACAGTTTTGGTATCCTTTGGAAGG
Organism: Lissotriton helveticus; assembly: GCF_964261635.1. NCBI lineage: Eukaryota > Metazoa > Chordata > Amphibia > Caudata > Salamandridae > Lissotriton > Lissotriton helveticus. Next base: position 306,920,273 of record NC_136068.1, on the reverse strand, counting down.
AAAGAGGGTTCTTAACATCACATGGTATGCCAATTCAGCATGGTGACTTAGTCACTGCATTGCTCCAAGCCTTGACACTACTCAGAATATTAGCTATTGTTAAATGCAACGCACACAAGAAGGTCACAGACGAAATAGGGTTAGGAAATGCTTTGGCTGATGAGACAGACCGGGCTACTGCACAGGAAAGAATACATACCCCTATGTACATAGTAAAATCCCAAGCAGAGAAATGGCATGATGTTAAACAATAGATCAGGGACATCCAGTCCACTGCCACCTCTGAAGAACTTCAAAATTGGGAGAAAGAGGGTATGCTTGATGAAGAAAATTGTTGGCGATCCAAAGATGCAAAACTTTGGAAATTACCAAATGCTTATCTCCTCCCATTGTTGAACATTTGCCAGCACACACCAATGCTGCCACCATGACTAAGATATTACAGGAAGTGTGGGATAACAACCATCTTAGGTCTACTGCCTCCAGGCTGGTCCAACAGTGTTTGGTTTGTCTCCACTACAATGTAGGTAAAGGGACTCTAGTACCATGAGCAGGATATGCCATCCCTACATCACCTTTTGAAGTCCTGCAGATGGGTTATATCGAAATGGAACGATGCAACAACCTAAAGTATGTTTTAGTGGTTGTTTGCGCATTCAGCAAATGGGTGGAGACTTACCCGGTCAGAGACAACACTGCCCTAACCACCGCCAAGATATTGCTGAAGGAATTCTTTCCCCGCTACGGCCTTTGCCGGGTCCTATGGAGTGACAGTGGGAGTCACTTCATTGGAGAAATAGTCAAGCATATACTATCGGGATTAGGGGTTCAACAAAAATGTCATGCAGTCTTCCACCCCCAATCAGCAGGCCTAGTGGTAAGATACAATGCCACGATCAAATCCAAACTAGCCAAAATAGTAGAAACTACAGGGCTAAAATGGCTAGATGCGCTACCACTGGCCCTTCTATCAATAAGATCTGTCCCGCATTCCCGCACCTCATTGACTCCATATGAGGTGGTCTTTGGATGCCCAATGAACATCTGGGGCGCACCCCCCGCTACCACACTGTCCGATTCCCCTTGTGAATTATTGAGTGATTATTTGTCCGTACTTACACGTACTTGGTCTTCCATTCATCAGCAGGTCCAGGAAGCATTGCCTGATCGATCCACTGGGCCGGGACACACCATCCTGCCCGGGGATTATGTGCTGGTGAGGAATTTCGCCCGCAAAAAGATGCTGGAACCCCGGTGGAAAGGACCGCTCCTAGTCCTGCTGACCACCAGAACGGCCCTGCGAGTGGAAGGCAAGAAATCCTGGATCCATGCCGTCACTGCCGGAGGGTCCCCAGCATCACTCAAACTGATCCCACCTTGTCCACCTACAAGGAAGTTTAGACGTGTGACCCCCCTGTGTGTGGTCTCCCAGAACCAGAACTGGAATTGTTCAAAGATAACACCGTGCCAACTAAAGAAAGATGCAATCTCCACCCACGCACAGCCTCTGGGGCTCCAGCGACCGGGCAGGGGAGGTGAGCCAAAAGTTGCAGGGCGGTAGTATTATCTGGAAGGGTGGGTTGGTGTTCCAGGGTAGCGGGGTACTGAGAAGCCTAGCCAGGAGAAGCAACCACCAGCTATCGGCGACGCATAGGGCTCACCTTCACTCTCCAACTGCTGTAGGGCCCCAAAAGAAGACTGAATATGACCGACAATGAAACAATCAAACTTTCCAAAAAGAAGATAGCGCTATGCAACAAACTGCATAATAACAGGTCAATAGCTTTGAAGACAGTTCTCCTCCTCACTATCATCTTCGCCATCCTCTTCTGGATCATAGAGGAAGGGGCACCAGCCAAGGATACCATATTGCCCACTGATGCCACGCCTCCTGAACACTCCCATGTCTCCTTGTCCCCTGATCACAAAAATAGGCGACAAGAGTTTTGGAACAAAACCTTCATCCAAATGTTGAATCAACACAATGAGGTATTGAATAAAACTAACTGTTGGGTCTGTGGTCTCCTGCCTCACTCCACAGAGAATAACATACCCTTCCTGCCTTACTCTTACTCTATATATGCCTCTTGTGCTGCCTGGATGTCGCTCATCATGGGTGCCCATCGGTCCAGCGGCCTTGCCGACATCACTCTCCAACAATTGCAAGATGAGTTCTGGCAGAAAAGGACAGACAATGCTGTTTGCCCAAAGAACAGTTCTACAAGCACGTCTAAGGACGAGAAGGAGGAAATGCTGGTATTCGACTACCAGTAGAACACGCTTCTCCAGCTTCAAAACAAGGACACTCGCCAAGCGGACCCCACCGCTAGCTATTGTTCACATTTCTGGACTAATGTGTATCAGAGGCTTGGGAACTGAGTACGTTGGGGACAGCTCTTGTGCCATGACAATGACTGAATACGACATCTCCACCGCCCCTTGTTGCCTCCCCAAACACCAACTTTGTGTACGGAACAAAGGCGTACACTTGGCTTCACGAGAACTGGGGAGGCACATGTTACATAGCTTTCCTCCTTCCCCCTGTCTACATTGCTCCTCCTCTTCATCATCGCGCCCGCCGCAGCGACAATGTGGCCGAACAAACAGACAACCTCTCAACAATTCCTGGATGCCATTAGGGGCATCCTTCCTTTCTGGGGACCAATGGCAAACAGTGAAGCCATTCGCCACCTCACTAGAGTCATGGAAGCCACTGTCAACATCACAGCTGGTATTCTGGCCAACAACACTGCGGAGCTCCAAGTGGTATGCCTCCTCACTCTTCAGAACAGAATGGTGCTTGATGTCCTCCTAGCTGACCGCGGAGGAGCATGTCGCATCATTGGCGCCAGCTGTTGCGTGTATGTTCCGGATCATTCATCATCTGTCTACGAGGCTATTTCCACACTCCATCAAATAGCCTCCGACCTCCATCAAGATACAGGCTCATGGTCTCTTGGTTCTTGGATATGGCAACTCCTACTGACGTGGGGATGGAAGGTCCTAATGATTATCCTAGTACCTCTTGCACTGATCTTCTTCTGCTGTCTTTGCCTTCATTGTGGCCCCCCACTTTGCGGCCTATGTGCAAATGCTATCAAACCAGTCCCCATGAATGCCCATGCCAAAAACGACAAGATAATGACTGAACGCGAGATACAGCTATTGATGAACATTGTAATTGACTGAAAATTGTTTCGCTTATGGCAAAAGGAAGGACTGTGGAAAAGTGGGTCTATTGTCTTGCCATCTCACTCCACCATTTTTGTGCTGTGCCCTTGTGACTGACTTTCTTTCCGTATCACGAACACTTTGAAGCTCAAACTTTTGACCTGTTGCATTCCTGCACGGACACTCTGTTCATGCTTTGGCCTTACACTGATTGACCAGCTCGTGCTCAACCAGTTAGGCAGGGAATTTCTCAGATGCTGATCGTCCTCATCCTGTACATTGCGCCCTGCAGGCGTCCATTAACAGGCCTATCCCTGTTTGCTCTGTAATCATACCTCACCTGTGCCCTGCAGTGGTCAACAGCTAAATATTTGTGGACTCCATTGTAATAAACATGCCTTTTGCCTACACCCTACAGGGTCCTCACCGTTACCTGTGCTTATCAGATTGACCTTTGTTTGACATGTAATCATGCTATGCCCTGCCGTGCCATCTAAATCAGATTAACTCTGTGAATTATGTAATTATAATGTTTTGCCCATATCCTGCTAAAACCCCAAAGGCTACTCACCTGCTGACCCTCCAGATTTTCCATTTGTTTAGGAATGTAATAATGTGTGATTGGTACAACTCCCTTACATGCCTGGGGCAGGATAAAGAGTATATAAGAAGTGAAGTAAGACCATTCTAACAGACTGCCTCCTCAGACAGCTATGGGTGTCTGTTGTTGATGCCCTCTCCTTCTCATGAGATTGTAATAAATAACCTTTCTCTCTGGCTCCAGTGTTGGTCTAAGTTTGTATTCCTGACCCCAGTGGACTATAGGGTGACCCTGACACGTTTGGTGGTCTGCCAAAAGACCCCCAAATCCACAAAGGGACCCATGTCTGGGCATACCCTGCCAACTTAGGGTGAACAAAGCAAACACAGAGATGATGGACAGAGCGCTGAAACGTTTCAGACACTCACCCCCAGAAACAAGAGGCTATAGTGAAAAATACTAATGAATAAGGATCACAGAACAATAAAGTGTCTCTGGATGTCACAAAATTTGCAGTGGCATTGCTTTAAATGGGTCGGTACTCACGGGTACCGAATACCGGAACTTCAGATTTTTTTCCTTGTGAGTAGCGGAATTTCTCCAGGATGAAGGAGAGTACTGGTACTCACTAATGCATGTCAGTTTTTAGACAAAATGGTCTTGTCAGCAGGCACAGCATTTCTACTCAACAGTGCAAGCTTTCATGACCATTTTTCGGTAAGAAGAATCTGCATTAGACGTGACGTCACCTTGGATGTTGCAGTTCAGCAGGAAGGAAAGGAATCTCTTGAACAGAAGTCAATTTCAAATTTCAAAATATCTTTATTCGGTTTTCAGTATGAAAGCCACAAAAGTACAAATTTACACAGTAAAAAAACACCAAAAATTAAAAGAAGAAGTTAAAAGTTCATGAATTGTTGTAATTGAGGACTCTTATACTGTACAGTATATTTACTAGGGTCCATATTAAGACAGGTTCTCAGATTACTCAAAGGTTCATGCGATGTTTGAGGCACATTCTAAGATAGTGTGCCACAGATTTTGATACTAGGGGATTCTCCAAGAACTGCAATGCCAGGAATGCTGGACGACATCTTCTGACCTTCATTACTTTTAGAACTGGTAAAATCCATCTCTTACAGAATGGTGAATAAAAAGTACAAAAGAAAAGAACGTGGATTGTGGACTGAGGAGAGTTGAAGTCGCAGGGGCACGCTGTTGTGTTATGTGTCCAGTTGTTCTGAGTGGGAAATGAAACCATGATATGGAAAAGATTAAACCTGAAACGGGTGAGCAATAACTTTTCGAATTGAGTCAGGTCTTGCTGCAAGTATGATTGAATAGATGGTACAGTTTGTATCATGAGGCAGTGTTGTACTGATGGCTTGCCTATTTCTGTCATCAGCCTTAGTTGGTTTAAGTGAGACAGACATATCTTTTTTAGGTCTTTTTTTGCTATGTCTGTTACTGACTGTGGGTCATTAAAGAACCTCAGGAGGCCGATATCTGTAAGGAAAGTTTTTACATAGTGTAGCCACTTTATCTTTTCCATGTGCTCTAGGTTCATGCAGTCCTCAATAATTTCTCTGGTGAGTGTGCATTCGTCCGTAGCCCATATTCTACGCCATAGCATTATGGGTTGGATCTTGATGAGGTCAGAGATATGTTCCACTCCCAGTTCTAGGTGGCATCCGAAGGTGGTCGTGCTTTTGGGGACTGCTAATAAAAATTTGAAAAAGGTGTTTTCGATTTTTTGGATTTGGTCAACATTTGCTATTCCCCAGACTCCTGCTCCGAAAATCGCCGTACTAATGCATTTAGCATTATAGATCTTTAACATCTCTGCCAGGGGTTTCTTTCCTAGGCGAAGAGAAAAGGCTTTTAGAGCGCCCACTGTTCGTATGAGCGATAGCTTGCGGGAATTGATTGCGTCTTTCCATTTGAACTCCTCATCGATGGTGATGCCAAGATATGGATAGGTTTTTGTTGTTTCAAGGGGTAAGTTGTCCACAAAGATTGTTTTCACCCTTTTCCCCTTACTGCTGGCATGCATCACAAAGGTTTTCTTTATGTTAACTTTCAGGTTAAGATTGGTCATGAAAGTGCAGTAATTGTTTAAAGCTCTTTGTAGCTGAATTGGAGTTCGAGCGAGGATCACCGCATCGTCGGCGTATAACAGTGCCGGAATTGGTCGCCGACCTGCTGTTGGAAAGTCTTTTGTTCCCTGTAGCATTGCTGCCTCTAAGCCGTTAGTGTACAGCGTGAATAGGAAGGGGGCCAATACACACCCCTGCCTGACCCCCTTCTGTATTGGGAAGCTATCCGTAAGTTGTCCTTCCAGACCATATCTTACCTTGCCTGTGGCGCCAGAATATAGCTCACGTAAAAAGTCCACTATTGCAGGGTCGATCCCCATTTCCAGCATTATTAGCCAAAGTTTTGAATGTACCACACAGTCAAACGCTGCCGTAAGGTCAACGTAGACCATGTGGAGACTGTTTTTTTTTACAATTGTATATTTTGCGGCCAGTAGGGTTAAGTTCAAAACTTGGTCCACGGTGCTCAGGCCTGACCTAAACCCGTATTGAAGGTCTGAAAGGAGCCCTTGTTCCTTGGACCACTCCTGGAGACGATCAAGAAGTATCCTTCCTGCCATCTTTCCCACTGAGTCCAGTAGCAAAATGGGTCGGTAGCAGGAAGGACTGTCTCTATTGCCTTTCTTGAAAATAGGGACCAAGATTGATGTTGACCATGAGTTAGGGAGATTGATTTCTTTGGCTGCGTTCAGTACTTTTGTTAATAGTGGGAACCAGAGGTCAGGAAGAAATTTGTAAAGGTCCATTGGAACGGAATCTGGACCTGGCGCTTTACCATTTTTTGCCAGGTTAATAGCTTTCTGTATCTCGTTAATGGTAAAGTGTATGTCTAACGGATATTTCACCGGTGGAAGGTCAGGTCGAGGAGTTAGATCTCCAGTTTTTGCCACTCCAAAGACCCCTGAAAAATACAACACCCAGTCCTCCGCGCTTATTGCAATATCCAAGGATGGGCCCTCCTTGCTCCCAGCTAAGAATGGAGTTTTGACTATTCTCCAGAATGCTAGATGATCTTTTTGCAAGCTGCTGTCTAAAAGCTGAGTCCAGAGGTTGAGTTGTATCTCTTTTTTCCGTTGTTTTAGTGCTTGCGCGTATGATTTCCTTAAGTTGACTATCTCTTCCCTGTTTCGTTCTTTCTTTGCTAGGGCTTTCTTTAGATTAGAATAGGCTTTTGTGCACTTGGTATTAAACCATCCTTTTCTTAGTGTGTTGTTTTGTTTTCTGGGTTTGATTAATTCATTTCCTATGGTCTTCACTATTTTGTCATAGTCGCTCAGGATTTCTTTCGCAGTGGCAGAAGGATTTAAACAGTTATCGATAAGTGTCCTGCATTTTTCAACTATTCTTTTTGTGGTCAGTTCTTGATCTAAAAGACCCCATTTTAGGGTGAAGCCGTTCGACCTGTTTAGCGCAAGTTTTTCTTGATGCAGTAGGGGAAAATTATCCTTTGCTGGGTTCTTATAGCAGACAGGTTCTAAGTATATTAATTTGAGGGGATAGTGGTCGCGGAGTACATTATTAATGACTTCGAAATGCTTTATGCATTCTGCATTAATGGTAGTGTGGTAAATTAATAATTAATTACCGGTACTATTTTTGAATACATTAATAATAACAGATAGCTCAATAAATAAGAGGCAGGATCCGAGGAATTAGAGTCAAACGGGATTTATTCAGGCAAAAGGGAAGGGACTGGATCGGGACAGCCTGAAATAAAATAGAGAGGCAGCTGCACACGTTTCATCACAATTCAACATATATATAGTAAAACATTTCAATTACATTACGTACAGTAGGCGTAACTAGTGACAAGCGTAAGATAAGAAGACATGAGCGTGAAAAGAAGGCGTGCACAGGGCGTGCACGTCGACATGTGATGAGAACGTCACAGAAGTGTCATGAATGGGCGGAAACTTGGACGGGGCGACCTGAGCAACTGGGACCTTTAACCTAGTGGTGCGCGCAAAACGGGCAATGACGTGTTACCGGGGAAAACTGGGGCTATGACTTCTGCACTAGAAGAGGAGACTAAAGTCTGCGGTGTCAAGACGACATGTACCTATAGCATATCTAGTATCTCGTGTTTGGAGTACATGTTGATAGAATCTAAAAGTTATCAGGGCAAAGGCTGCTTGACACTAAGGCTGGTGCATGCATATATTCTACATGTATTGCGTGTGCTATGAATCTTCTATGAATATTAATACAGTATTTCTCTTACATGGAGACAGAAAGACTAGACCATAGCTGAAACTGTTTATGCGGTTCAGTAGCTTAGGAATGTGAAGAAGGAAGGCTGGACTGATAACTAGAAGCATAACATATTCTTGGCAGACAGGCAGGCAGAGCCAGGCCGGGCACCGCGCTGCTTGGCAGGAAGTAAGTGAAGGGTCAGGGATGCAGGTGGGGGCTGCATCGCTCCTCGGAGTGGGTTCAGGAGACTGGAGCTTGAATCTGGTGTCCGGGCCCTTTGAGGCCTAGAAACGGGGACATTGCGGTGAATTAACGTGCACACTGTAAAACGTGGCAACATAGGCCTAATACTCGTTGCTTTCACGAGAACTGGATACTGGCATACTAGAGTTGGACACAACTATGATTGCGTCTTTAATCGATCATAGGGGGATATATGCATATCGATCATGCACATATAACATAGGATGGGGAACACGTAGGCACATATGACAAGGCAAAATTCAATTTTCCTCAGTAGAAACCAGGATGTAGTCAATTAGTGTTTGAGCGCCTCTACCATGAAAAGTTGACGTAAATGGAATTGTCGGTGACATGGTCATATTCGCAAACCCCAAATCCAGCTCAAACATAACGGCTTGTATATTTGTTCCTTCCTCCGTATGTTGAAAATGAGTTAAGGGGTTATCCTGTTCATCGGTAATCCCACAGGTGGGTGCGTTACTTTTGTCGCAAATGTGTAAGTTGAAGTCTCCACCCCAGATTGTGTGTGTAACTTTAGCATATTTGATTTTTTGCTTATTTGTTATTTCAGTGATTTCGCTTAGTGTTTTGAGTAAGTCCGCCGAGCTCATATTATTGTAAAAGTTTATTATTGTGTAGGAAATTTGATTAGTTGCTTTAATATTGATTACTTGGTAGTTCTGATAAAGAGCTATGGGTGTTGTTTCCTGGCAGGGCCAAAGGTTCGAGATGTATGTTGTTAAACCCCCTTTGCTTCTCCCTGAGTGCGATTTTGTAGCTTGCGAGAAGTATGTTCTGAATCCCACCAGGTGGACTGGATCATTCAGCCATGTCTCCTGAAGACATATTAGATCGTTTGTCTGGGCCAGATCCAAAAAGGCTTTCTCTTTGTACTTGGTTGCGGGACCCGCCACGTTCCAAAATAGCAGGTTCCTCTCGACATTGGTTGTATTGGCATTAGGATGGGTCGTAGGAGGAGGGGGTAGCTCATATGCCGTTAAATTTGGTTCGTCACCAATCTGGGCCATTTCAGGCAGTCGCTTTTTTAAGGGAGATAGTGACGGTATCTGCAGACCTGTGACCAGATTGACGTGATGTTGTCTGGTTTCAAACTGGCGGGCTCCATTTGGAATTATAGGTTTAAGGATGGTGTCTTTTGTTCTTCGTTGTAATGGGCTTTGAGCCTTTCCTGGAGTATTTGGTTTAGAGATACCGGGTGATGAGGGTAGTAGCATGCTAGTTTTGAACGTTTGGCTTGGCATGTGGGACTGTGATGGTGGTCAGTCGACCATATCTAGGCAGCTAAAATGATTAAAGGTCGGAATTCCCGACCATGGTTCGTTGTACGTATGTTGATAAGATCTTCTGCCAAAATTATTCCAGTCACCTCGTTCTCTGTGTTCATTTCCCCAATCCCCCTGAGGGTAGGACCTTTGGTTATTTCCTTGTCCCCTATTAACCTGATGCCAGTTTCTTGGTCCTTGCTCGGTTTGACTCCAGGACCAGTTAGAAGGCCAACTGGGGTCCTCAAAGCGATGATTTTGTCTGGGGTAGAAAAAGGATAGACGTTTAACGTTTATTCCTTCGTTATTTTCAAAAGTGTCCCAGGAGCAAATGTAATCGACTGCACGTGGATTTTCGAAGATTACAATTATGCAGTCCCCGGAGGTTGTTTTTGGCTGATGACCTATCCAGGAAACCCTTCTTACCGTGGTTATTCTGGTGTTGTTATTAGAGTGGTTGGGCCTGTTGATGTTTAACCAGTATCGTGCTTTGTTGAGTAGAGACCAGGTGGGTTCGTCCGTGTCTCTGCTTAATTCGGGGACACCCGTTAATATGGCTACGAAGGGAGCTGCTTCCGGGGGGAGATTTACTACCTTTGGCCATCTCTTATTAGATCGACCAGGTTTGCTGTTATGAGACTGTGGTTGATCAAGTCTAGGAGTGTTTGCAGTGGGTGGGATGGAGGAAATTTTTATCTGATTAGCATTTGTTGAAATGGAATCTGTAATTGGTTGGTTTTGAGTGCTGGAAATTGGTTTTGTGTGGTTTTGATCAAGCTTTGTTTTCGCGGAATTGATCTGATTAGTTGATTTATTTTCCGATTCTTTCACCATTTTCGTTGTGGTATTAATAGTGTTAGTAGGAGTTGGTTTGTTGGCTGGTTGTATTGATAGGTTAGTTGCGTTTCTTTCTCCTTGGTTGGTGGCGGCGCCTAGAGAAACGGGAAGATCGTTTTTTCTTAGGTTGGTGGTTGTTTTAGCTGAGGCGATTAATATAGCCACTTGTTTTTCTATTATTTCAAGACTCTTTTGTAAGGGTTGTAGTTGATGTTTTATTATTTCCGAAATTTTGTTTAACAAAGATGTATCTACTTTGGAGTGACTTGTACTTTTTTCCATGCGGGGAACCGATTTTTCTTGTCGGTTCGGTTTGGTGCTGAGACTGTTCGTATGGTCTTCAACTATGAGGACATCGGAAAAATGTTCTTAGAGGATTCTGTAATGTCAGTGTTCTGTTGAGTTTGTTGGCTAGAGGGTAAAACAGTGTCCAGGTTTGTGACAGTTATGTGTTCTGAACCATGAGATCGTAATTGTAAGTGGTTCTGTTTTTTAGGGATTGCTCCTTCCCTTATGCCTTTAAGTTCGGACTGTGTTAAGTCGGTGTTCATTGGTTGTAAGCTTGCAAAGATATCGGGGGTCAGTTCAAGATCCTCAGAAGATTGTGAATTAGACAGTTGTGAGGTAACTGATAGGTCAACAGTGTTTGGTAACGCGTGGATTTCAACATTTGTGTCCATGGTTGATTTATTTAAAGGTACCACATTTGGGGTTTGGGCCTGTGCCAAAATACCCATCGATGAGCGCCGTGCTTGATCTAGCTCATATGAGACACGGCGGTCAATCAGCAATACTGTTTGGTCAATGGTTTCATTTACTTTATGTAAAAATTGTTCGATAGGACCCACGGTAGTTGTTATGTTTTTTTTCATGGTCTTACTTCTGGTGCTTCTTGTGGACATTGTATGTTGGATGGCCAGGTACAACGGAGTATGTGGAACTAGAGTTAGTAGTATGTCGTTAGGAGGAGTGCTATACTGTTATTTTCTTTACCACTTAGGGAGCTTTTACTCAAATTTTACCTTTCATTAGATGTTAGGGGGGTGCGCCCGGCCCGGTCTCCTCCGGTCTAGGACGGGCCCACCCTTGGCCCAGGCTTCGCCCCAGGCTCCGACCCGCGCGCGTCCCGCGATGCGCGTTTGTGGTCCTGGTTAAAAGACTATCAGGTGAGAGGGGGCGGGGCACTGGGAGGGGGCGCGGCTCACACGGGAAGAGGCAACAGCTGATGGAGCTGAGCGCTGAGCCTCGCAGTCCCGGAGCCGCGCCTCGCGCCTCCTCTGCGGCCACGCAGATGGTGTTACTCCTCTTCACCAGGGGCTGGAACAGTGAACAGACGGCAAGCTACTCCTGTAGCGTCAAGAAACAAATGACAGGCAAGAAACCTCGCTGCGAGCGGCACCCGCGTAGCGGGGCCGCGAGAGGTTAAGAGCAGTTCGGTGGGGGCGGGCACTGGGAGGGGGCGCGGCTCACACGGGAAGAGGCAACAGCTGATGGAGCTGAGCGCTGAGCCTCGCAGTCCCGGAGCCGCGCCTCGCGCCTCCTCTGCGGCCACGCAGATGGTGTTACTCCTCTTCACCAGGGGCTGGAACAGTGAACAGACGGCAAGCTACTCCTGTAGCGTCAAGAAACAAATGACAGGCAATGGCTTTCCCTGACATTTTCAACCAGGTACAGCGAGGAGCACTGAAAAGGGCCGTCTAAGACCCTCCACTCCCGCCCCAATCAGATTGAGTACCCAGCTAGCATGGCCATCACCAGGAAGCCAGCACCAGATCTGAGGCAGAGACTCCTTCCATCCCATCCAGACAGGACTCAGTGAGCTAGGGCCTGATTACTGCTGCAACGCGAAGAGGGTTGTAACTTTTTACAGAAAAAAATAATGGACATTTGTTAATATTCTAAGATCCTGCAAAGGCCCAAGCATAATGCTTAAACAGAACTCCATTTAAATTCATCTGTATTCATTTTGAACATGGATTTTCTGTCTTTTTATTTTATCAGCTAGATATAGTTAATACAGCTCTAAAACACCTTTTTGCTTTCTTCTTTTATTTGCTGCATTAATTACTGGCTTTGAACAGCGGCAGCTTCTCAATTTGAGCGGAGGAGCGTCACCCCACAAGCCCCAGAGCTGAAAAATAAAATGATAAAGCTTTTTTATTACAATTTTATTTTTCAGCAAACCGTTCCGAACTACGCCTGACAGGGCCAGTGCTGCAGAGTGTCAGCAGCAGGGAGCTGTACGCTTTAAAATACGCATGTCTCTTTGGTCATCCATCTTGGGATGGCTAGCCAGACATGCGCATTTTAAAGTTCTCTAACCTAGCTGTGTTAGAGAAAGCGAAGGCCCCTAGTGCTCTTAGGAGCGCTGAGAGAACCTGCTCTATCCAATCTGAATTCTCAGACTGTGAGAGCAGCGCCAGGATTAGGTAGTGCACTTTCCTGTGTCTGGAGCTTCCAGAAGACACTCAAGGGAGGAGGAGGGCGTCACGCTGCAAGTTAAGGTAAGTCAATATACTTATTTATTTTGTGCCCTACCACCCTTGATACAAGCCAGCCGCCAGTGGCTTTGAGTGTTTTTTTTTTACATTTTTGTACTGGCAGGGAGATGGGCCATGCCAGTACAAAAGGGTACATGGCAACCCTAATGTATGCAGCTCTGAGCCACATCAGGTGAGGCCAGAGCTTCAAGCTCATTTGAAATGGGTCCAATAGTGGGCCCTATAATATTGTTCCCTGGAGAGGACTGCCACTTAGTAGGAGGGTCAGCCTTTGACCCAAACTGGAGGTGGAGGATGGGACAAAGAGGGAAAATTAGGGACATAGGGATGGAAACAATTGATTTGAGTCTTGAATAGCGCATACTGTGAACAGGGTCGCCTCCAAGTGTCGGGTGGGTCAAGTGCATGCATTAGTGTTCATGACAAGGCAAATTTAATAGCTTTTTTTTGTTACGGAGTTTTATATAGAGCAAACTTGACCCGGTATCGGGTATCAGAGCGCCTTACACAGCACCCATTAAGTTACATGAGGACACATTCATTTTTGTTAGGCACGGGGAGATTAAGTGATTTGCCCAGAATCACAGAATTTTCAGCGTCATTGGCGAGACTCGAACCCGGTTCTCCAGATTCGAGGTCGACCACCCTAGCCGTTAGGCCAACTCCTCTTTGGACTGGAGTGTGAGATTCTCATTGTGCCTGCCAGTAGGTCCATAAAGGTGTTCAGTCAACATGCACATCCAATCCTTGGCCTCTCAGCAGACTGTACAGAACGATAGCTCAATATGTGCCCATTTTAATTATGATTCTGTAGATATTAGAAGGAGATATGCAGCTGATGAAATATTGACAAAAGGAAAAGGAAATGCTGTGTTTAAAGCTGAGATGAAAAAGTGAACGTGGGTCAGACGTGTGGAATTCCTACAGCCCGACACACAGGACATTATTTGGGGTCAAGGAAAACCAGTTTTCATGTTTATTTTGCCCTGAGACAAGTAGCCCCATCCCCCAGCAGCACAAATCCTTTGATGCTAGTTCACAGTACCACATTACGAATCAGTGAAGGACATTGTCTGGAGTTAAGGTATATTTGTGCCCATATGTTAATGCTGTTCAAACTAGTATTTACAAACAACAAAAGAGTGTCCCTTTAAAAGGGATGGGAATATGCACGGAGCACAAGGAAACAACAAAGGCCCATTGGTTTGTTTATAAAGCCCTCACTCACCGACCTGGTCGGTGACTTGCTTCATCATCGGGCCCCAACCTGGTCGGCCCTCGGAACCGGGTCTCGGCGAGACCCGGTTCCGAGGGCCGACCAGGTTTATCGGCGGGAGACTGGCGTAGTGGGCGATGTGCCAAAAAGCGCTGTCCCCCCCCTCCCGTGGTCTATGGGGTGTAATACCACCCCCTGTGAAGTTTTAATTTTTCGTCTCTTTAAACCAGAGACTTGAGGCTGTTTGCTCCCCGCCCTTGGCTGGTGTAGCGCTCCTCTCGTTTTTACTTCACAGACACAATTTTTCACTTTCACGGCCCACGGTCGGATGGGCCTTAGCGTGCCTAGACCGCCGGGGTTTACACTCTAGGTCCTGACGAATGCCAGGTTAATATACCATACCGGCTGAAACATGTTGACCAACCACACTTTCACGTAATGTTATTGGTACAAGACCATCCAATTAGTTGGCCTTGTTCACCACCACATTTCTTAAACCTTGTCCTTGATGATCACCTATTAAATAATTTTTGATACATCCAAGGCAATTTTAAACCACCACCTCTGACACTATTCACGTTACCTATCACATAGCCCTCCTTCCTCACAAGACCAGCTCCGCAGTAATTCTGGCGTTGCAGCACACCGGGGTGACATTCGGTCACACCCGGTGGGGCCCGATGATGAAGCAAGTCACCGACCAGGTCGGTGAGTGAGGGCTTTATAAACAAACCAAATGGGCCTTTGTTGTTTCCTTGTGCTCCGTGCATATTCCCATCCCTTTTAAAGGGACACTCTTTTGTTGTTTCTTCTGTAGTGCATACATGTCAATATACCCCATTCAGAGGGGAGACTACGATTTTTGAAGCAAAAAAGAGCTTTATTATGGCTGTTTCTCGTCCTGAAATGGCCTCTGCTTTAATAGAAGTCAATTGGAGAAATACATTCTCCGGATTATTTTTTTTAAATCCCCCACTGTACTATAGAACATTTTGACATGTATGATAGGGTATCATGCAGGAATCAGTCAGCGGGTGGATGCATGAATTGAAAGAAGTTACCATGTATGTATAATAACTTATTGAGTATCTAATCCCATATATAAAACAAACGTCAATTTAGTTTATATGCTAGACCTATTTGCATTACTAGTGCTTGTTGATGAGTTATACATGTAGATTATACCGTATGGTTGTTGTCATCCTTGTAGTTTAGGCAGGTACATTGGCAAAAATGCATACATACACAAACCTGCTTGATTCTAACTGCCTGTGAATACATATGTCTGCACAATACCTGTTGGCATTGCCCGTCCTTGTTTATTTATTCATTCTTCAAATGTCCGAGCACTTGAATACTTGTTCTTCCAGACTTTTCAGTGCTGCTAGTCGACTGGCCCCGTATGTAACTTGACACTGCACCTCATCATGTGTTCATAACTAAAATGCCGCTGTCAGCAAGACACGAGATGCACCTTAGCCTCTCTCCTCACATTTGTTTTTCCAGTACGTCGGAGAGTGCGCTTGTAGCCTCGTTTCCAGTGAGTCATGTTTCTGCGGAAGCTGCTCTCCTTTTCAACCCATCACAGGCCTGATCTTCTCGCCCTACCAGAATGTTCTTTGCAGGCGTGGAAGACCTCATGAGCTAATAGTTCCTCCTCGTAAGGGTGGAGTGAGCGGTGTAAACAAGTGCTTATAGCTTGCGTCCTTTGCAAGTGCTGCATCGAACAGATAACACGGCTAATCAGACTTTTGAAAATAGAACAAAGGAATAGACTTATTCTCACGCCAACAGTATCTTTTTGGTGGTGGTGATGATGGGGTAAATAGCCAAACCTGTACAAGTTCTTATCTTTATTTTATTACGATTTGTTAGGTGACTTCAATAGGTTTTATTACCCACCAGCCTAAAGCCCGGAAATAAAAGGACATTCTGCAACTCCTATTGTTGCTGATTGTTGATGCTGTAAGATTGGTTAGAAGGATAAGCTTTTTACTTTTCACTGGGTCCGCCCCTTTTGTAGAACTCCCATCTAGTACGCATTAGATCTGTGTTCCACTGTGTTAGTGACAGTGTAGGCAGAACTCTTTCTGGTTGACAACACCTATACCACACTGCTTCCCCAGTTTGTGGGAAAAAAAACCGACTCTAGCATCTACACTTGTGTGGTAGTAAGGCATGTTCAATGTTCCAGCATACAGATTGTGCAAACTTCAAACTGCAACAGCAGCAAGCGACTAGGCGGCTGGGCAGGAACTCGGCAAGCAGCGAGTCCGCGGAGGACTCAGTAAGCATCTTTGAGTGCCTGAAGTTTCTCTAGAGTCTAGATCAGGGTTCTCCAACCCTTTTAGTAATAAGTCACATTTCTTTGCAAACGTATAGACTCTCCCATAGAGATAGTCTTTCATCCCGCCTGATCTTTTGTGTCTTTTTCTCTTTTAAGTATAGTTGGTGTGTATGTATTTCTAATTTCAAAATTGCAAGATTACGTTCAGTCGCCCCTGGTAAGTTTAAATCATCGATTTCTTTCTCTAAGATGGCAATGTCCATTAATAGTTTGTTTCAAATCGGCATCCCTGATTAATATGTCCATCATACCAATGGATGAAGTGAACAAACTTTTCCCACTCTTTTAAGTGACCCCTATCCAAATCCTCAAAAGATGTAAAAATAAGTATACGCAACCCCCTTGGTATTTGTTTCCTTTTTGGGTCTCGCTGGCAATGCATCCGTAAGGATGCGCCAGCTGGAGACCAATAGCGATCACTTTGGGGGGGAAGGATGGACCAGAGGGTGTGCGAGCTTTTCTAGCTGGATTCGTGTGCGCGAACGCGCACGTCGCGTCCCGCGCCGTAAACATGCGCGCGCAGACAGACACTCGCTCACACACACACCCCATCCCCCACAGTCAGACACACGCACTCCAAGACACACACACACACGCACACGCACTCCAAGACACACACACACACACACACACACACATGCACTCCAAGACACACACACACACACACACACACACACACACACACGTTGGCACCCGAGGTAGGCATGTATCCAAGACCAGTTGAGCATGGTCTTGTAAAATGTCACCTGGTACGTACACAGAAAGTATATTGCAAGCCTGCAACATCCATGTAATACACTTCCATTTTATGTACATGTTCGAGATGGGACGCAAACTACCAAGCGTTATCCTGGTAGTGATAAAGGGTTACTGCCCATACCCAGAGTTAGGTTAGAGGTATAGTCCTGCAATAAGTGCTAGACACTCAGGCACAAGCGTTACATGGGCAAGGTGGCACTTGTGCAAGTATCAAAGGTAGCCCGGAATACAGTACCACTGTGATCACAAAATTCTTAAGCACCCTGCAACACTGGGGATTTACAGGAATCCAAACACCAGCGTAAAGTACTCGAACAACAATAACGTCTGTCTTATAAATGTCACAAAAAAATGTTAATATTTCACTTCTGTTCTTGGATTTGCGTGAAAATACAACACATATTGCATTACAAATGCTATAGGTGTCACATTTGTGATAGTTAAAACTATTGGCATTGTAAATGACAAAGCTATTACTTTAGCTATTACTATAGCTATTTTCACAACCAACACATAAATAAAAAAAATGCAATTTACAATACCAATGGCTCAAACTTTCCTAATGCGAGACCTATTGCATTGCAAATGCTTGTTGTAAAACGTTATTGTTTTGGGTAGCTGCCGGGCCCTCACCATTATAACAAACCTTGGCAAAAAGCAAAAATATTTTTGGTTCTCAAAAAGCACACATTGCCACAGTAGTCCCTGGCACTGAACAAAACTGCTTTGTGTGCTGATATGCTCCTTGTGAAAGAACAGAATGCTGTCACCGAGTAAAGTCCGCAATATATAGAGAGATAGAATGTTATTAAAAACAAAAGGTCTTGGTTAACGCCAGACCTAATTAGAGGTCCAATTCTTAAAGATGATCACAAAAGTACACCAAATGGTAGATATCCTGGCATTACTGCAGACTTATGGCTTTCAAGAATTTATAATAATTTACAGAAGATAGGAAACGGTACTCCTAAAAAATATTGGTTAGCTGCATTTTAGCACAAGCAAATATGCAAGTGTAGATGTGCTCATTCGAAAATCTGATGTGTTTACAAGTTCACTTTTCTTCCAACCCCTTTTTTCTCAACCTCTGAAGAAATTGTACTCCTGCTCTGGTCAGGAGTAGTTTTCCAACCTTTATCAGTATGGAAAAAGATTAGAGAAGAGCTGGGGAAAAACCCTACAAAATGCAAATTAGTAGGTTTGCACAGACTCAAAAGGGCATTCCAACCCTGAAACTATTGCTTGCCGCTACTTCCAGTCTCGGTATGTAGCTCTATGGAATGGTGGCAAAATAAGTGAATTGCTAGTATTCAATCCCTACTTTATTATGAGCCCAGGCATAAGCTGAGAGGTTATTATCTGAGCTCTTATATAAGGAGATTGTTGCCACAATTTGTCGATGTATTACGTGGCACCAAAAGGGACAAGTGGATTTGTTTACAGGACAAGTAGATTGTCCCATGGAAAATAGATATTTTAGAGTTCCACACCCCTGCGGACATGTGTGTGGGAGGGCACAGTGATGGGAAGGTGAAGCAAGGAGTCAGAAGCAAAGTGGAAAAGGACAGTAATGAAAATAGATAATGTAAGAAATGGAGGATGTTTCGAAAGGAGTACAATGGTGTGAAAAGGAGCATGGGATTGATTGACATACTCCAAAGACCACTACCTCTGCCAGACCTAGCTAATGTTCAATTCACAATCTTATGTCTTCAGAATTGAAACATTTTCAATTTGAATTATTCATTAAAAAATCATTGTTGTTACTCGTTTATCTGTTACTGTCAAGAAGCATTGTCAAAGCAAATACTGGTCGGGACATGGTGTGTGAAGCACAGGATTTCACTTACTATA
The DNA here is from genome assembly GCF_964261635.1 of Lissotriton helveticus. Taxonomy (NCBI): domain Eukaryota; kingdom Metazoa; phylum Chordata; class Amphibia; order Caudata; family Salamandridae; genus Lissotriton; species Lissotriton helveticus. The sequence goes on along the minus strand of NC_136068.1, from coordinate 306,901,232 downwards.
TGTTGTAAGCCACTTACTTAGAAAGGATTCCTTAGTTGGGAGAAGCTTTCGCCACGTAACTGGTCACAAATCATTGGTATCTCAGGTGATTACATGATGGGAACCGTTTCCACTGACGCAAAACACATTGACGGCCTAGTATTATCCTGACTAGCAGTGGGGAGCTCTGAGTATATATGATGAGTGACTCATTGCACTACTACTGTGGAAAAATGCCATGTGCACCTAAACATAAACACCTCTGCTTATTTTTTGCTGATTTTTGTCAGTCGTGGGCATGGGAACTAATTTTCTGGGACCAGAAATTTATTTGTAATCATCAGACTTAGAGGGGAAGAGGAAGGCAAAGAAATTGTGAAAGGGGAAAGAGAAAGACAGGAAAGCTGATATCGGGAGAAAGCAGGATTGAACAAGATCCTGGAAAAGTGAAACAAGGAGGGTGGTTAAAGAAATAGATGAGTCCTGCCAGTCTGCAGCACAGACAGGAGGCTCCTAAGAAAAAATACCAATTATACTTTAAATGAGCCAGTTAAATGGCAAAAAGGGAAATCTCATTGATGAGGCCTCAAGGAATGTTAACAATCTTTTACAGTATATCAAGATCCAGGTTTCTTGATCAAACTGCTCATAATTGTCCAAGTGTCACAATTCAAATGGTTTTCATGGGCCAGTCGTGCAGAGGCAATCTGCACATATGTGAATTATTAAAATATCCTTTGCACGTGCAAGGGCAGCAAGAATACTCTACAAATGGCACAACTGTCTCTCAGCTGGATCCCATTAAATGTTTGCTCTAGTTCGGCCTTGCAGCTCACCTGCAGCCTAATTTAGTGAGCACCTGCACAAGCCCCCCTCCATTTAAAGCAGTGTTCGGTAGGGAAGGGAGGCCGAGGAACTAGTGGAGCCCTGGGGAGGGAGACTGAGGGCCGAGCGGGGCCGAGAGACCCAGCGGAGCTGCAAAGGTCTAATACGATTCTACGCCCCCACTGTGGGACTCCTCGGAGGCTACGCATGCGCGTTGAAGCAATGCCGCGCAGGTGCCAAGATTTCAACCCCCGCCTCTCGACAATGGCGGGGTTACAGAAACAAACCCTGAAGCCAGGGCTCTCAGCAGAGCAGAGAAAATGTTAGTTCTGGCGGCCAGAGAACCCCCGCCCCTGCCTTTGACATCCTAAGAGTGGCATGCATGAGGGGAGACGCAGGAGAAGAGCTCAAAAGGCGGGGGGGGGGGGGGGGGGGGAGGTGATTAATAGCCCCCTCCCCCACCAGAGGTGAAAGGACACCTTGGAAGCGGGCGTCGCCGGTCTATAAATCACTCTTTAATATGAAGAAGCCTGAAAGCCGGAGAATGAGGCTTGGAGGGTGGAGCAGCATCTGGCCCAAGAGAGTGACGAGTCTGCGCCCCCTTTTCCCCTCCTCAAATCCCAGCGCACAGGCAGCAGGGCTGTCCGGCAAAGAAAGAGGGAAATACAGGCTTTCGGACGGTGAAGGAAGTCAACAACGTCAACGACCCTCATGGGGCAAGAGGCTGTGCCCAAAAACATCTCTGCCTTTCACAGGGACCACACTAGCTCCATTAATCGGACACAAATTTCACCAGAGACCTACAATATCTTTACATTTTCGTTGCAGGAAGGCCACCAGCAAGAAAGGAGAGTCAGTTTCCTGCATCCTAAACTGATATATATATATATATATATATACACATACATATATACACATACATACATACATATACATACATACATACACATATACATACACACATACATACACACATACATACATACATATATATATCAAGCCATCGAGTGCTATACGGGTTCATTAAAGGCCCCCTATCCTTAAAGGCGGTATTTGATGGCCTGAGGGGAGGGCCTTCACCCGCCAGATGTAATCCGAAGAAGAAGGGCTCTTCAGAAACCACACACTGAGGCTAGAATGTGCTAAATTAATCTGTCAGAAACAAGAATACAGACATTGGAATGTGGGAGCAGAAGGTCTACCCAGCCATCATTGTCCCTCTGGGACTCTGTTGCTTCAATAGAGCTCCCAGCAACCAGGTGTTCATTTGGATTACAAGATTTAGGACTGTCGTGTTAGATTTATATTAAAAAGTGTATTATTCGAAGTTGCAGTGTAGGAAGAAAAAGGCTGCATATTATAACGGGAGACCAAAGACCAATGAATGCGAAATTAACTATCTGATGCTTAGTTCAGGAAAATAACGCATAAACTCCTTTCCTACCAGGCAGATCATTTTCTATAAAATAAACATTTTGGAACCTCCATCACTCAGCCCAGGAGGAAACATCCAGTCTCCACAGGCCCATAGCTCTATAAAACACCTAAGTGCAATTTTGGTGCATAGCGAGAAATCCTCGCATGTTACATAGCTGAACATTTGTCATGCGTCAAACCAGAAGTACCAGGTACGCATTAAAACCACTTTATCTTAATCAAACCTGGTGAAAATTTCAGTTAACAAGCTACAAACTATTTCTATTGGACACAGTTATGGTATGTGGTTCTACTCAGAAGTGGGCGAGCCAATACATAAACAAGGGGAGCCTCGCCAGCGCACAGCCAGGGTCTCGCTCGGCTCTTACAGCACGAGCTGAGCCTTGAAAATATTTGCAGGGTAAATAAAACAACAAACATTATATCAAATATGATAACGTATTTTCAGAATTTAAAAAAGGGCGTTTCTTTATCATGTGGAAGCTTTGACATTAATTTGTCATATTATGGAAACCCCGTAGGTGGCCGAGACAATCGTAGCCCAACATTATAGTCGATTAAATAAAACACAATGGGTTTTTGAACAACTGGTATTCTGAACTCCCATATTTGAAAGTGCTTTAATATACGATAAAGAAAAAGGGGTTTTGATGAAATAAAATACACAATTTAAGCAGGGAAGCCGCAATTTGTACTGGTTTTCTGGTTTAGGTTTTTACTAATCTCCACTACACGAGTATCTATTGGTCTTCCCTTTTTTATGTTAATGGTTTGTTTTTACCTCTTTATGCATCCTTCTGCAGTTTTTATACAATGCAAAATCCATCCAAAGATATTGGAGCACCAGTTGCATTAATTACACAGGTCACATACATTTTTATTGAGATTAAGTGATTAGCCCAGAATCACATCATGTTGACCCCATCATGTTCCCCTGTTCCAGACCTACAGCTCTGGCCATAATACCACATCCTGGGCAGAGGTAATGTGGCAGGTAGAAGCCACTTGAAAGCTCGGCTCCTTATGGGCTTGAGGTGAGTCTGAGCCAGGCTTCAAGCTTAAACTTTCAGTGGCTAGTCCCCCTCTATCTCTACTTAAATGTAAACAACAATATGCTGATTACACTCAATTCTTCGCCTGTGATCACCAGTTGGTTTCCCATCAGATCTCAGTTTCTTATCCCTATTAGCAGCAAGCGATTGATTCGCCCACCGTCCTTTCTCTCTGATAAAGTGCATGTGCTTTGTGCAATCCTAAGGTCTGAAGCTGGTGTGAGAGCATTTACATGGAAAAGACAGTTTTTAACTTTCATTGAGACACCGAGAAATAGGATGCCAATTTATAGTATTTGAGGTTGGAGGTAAGTAGGGTGCTATTGAGGATTCCAGTTACTGGTGTTCTTAACTCAGAAGTGCTTATCCATCTGGAGGAATGTCTGTGGGCTTCTGTAGCAAACTTGCCATTACTGATGCAAAGTGTGACCATTACAACATCTCTCCAGGTTGTTGCTTTCTTCTTTTTTTTACGAGAGCCGGAGAAGTTCAGTGCTGAGGGGAGAATAATTTTGTCTCCTGAATCCTTTATGTAACAGTCTGACATCAGCTTCTGGACTTTGTGGGGGCGTTGAAAGGGTCCAGGGTGGGGGTGAAGAGCGTTCCTGAGGGTTTGTATAAATCTCCCACAGTGGGCAAGGTTGGAGGCGTCCGTTTGTGAAAAGCATATAGCTGATGCCTCTAAGCAAGTGCATGCTCTTTGTCTCAGAAATAATTCCCTGAGTAAAGTTCTCCTTTCGTGGGCCATGGAGGGACAGCAACACCAAAGATGCAACCAGGATTCTTGATTGTAGCTGCATAATCTGGTTGGCCCAGGCTCGATTAAAGTCCGACATTGGTAGGGCCAGCATTCGCATGTACATGATCTCTCTTCGAGTTCTAAAGTTAAGGGAAAATAAAATGTAAGGCTGGGGCTTAGATGCCAGATTGGATTAATTTAACGGGGCCAGGAAAAGTGTTGATTTTAATGAGGCTTGATCTTGCTGGAAAGAGGCTAGTTTTACTGGTCTATTAATGGTCTTTTCCCATATTGCGTAGGAGATGGAAATTAATGATATTGCGGATTGATTGCTCTCTGTGGTAGCTAATGCTCTCTTAAGCTGGTGGCTCCAAGGGGAACCCGTTTTTTTGAAAATATTCCTAAGGCAACCCTTTAGGGAATTTTCTGGAGATAATAAGATGCAGATATAATATTTGAGAAAATCAGCCTCAATGGTAAGGGATTGTTTCACCAGCCCAGAGTCTTGCTCTAAAAGGAATTTCAGTAGTTGGAAGATTTTTTTGTAGCCCATGCACTGCGCCTGCTCCAGGATTTTCGAGCAGGCTCTGGGGAAAGCTTGATGTCCATATTGGAGTGCTGGAAGAAGAGATGCTTGAATTACTTTCTTTATTCCCTCTGCAGACGGGCTTTTTAGGTTGCTATTGAGCCTGATAAAGCCATATGTGACCGCAGTTGATTTCTTTTTCAGTGCATTTTTATGAGCGGATGGTTGAGATGATTCTGTGAACCATACCCCCAGTTACTTATATTTGGGGGCCAACAAGATGGTTGTGGGGCCCATAGTGCATGAGATTTGTTCTTTTGTCTTTGTAGCGGCCGAATACAAGTATTTTCGTCTTGTCAGGGTTGATGGTAAGAAAGTTCATTACGCTGTATTCATGAAGGCTGGATAGTGCTCGTTGGAGCCCCCCTTCGGTATGGTCCATAATGACTATATCATCAGCGTATTGAAGGATGGGTAGGGGTCTATGGCCTAAAAGAGGGGGAGGAGATAGCTGGTGGTTAGGGCTTTTCCCAGGTCTGCTGTATATAGATTAAAAAGTAACGGTGCTAACACACAGCCTGGTTTCAGGCCCCCAGTGGTGAATATTTTACCTTATAGTGATGTTGGGCCTGTTTTCAGAGTAGAGAGAAATTATGGCCGTTAAAAGACATGGAATGCCCCACCTTGCTAATTTCTTCCACAGTATGTCCACAGTATGTCCACTTTGTCAAAGGCCACAGTAAAATCAATAAAACAGAAAAGTGGAGGATGGTTGTGCTGTGAGGCTTGATGGCAGAGAGCAGATAGTGCTACAATGTTATCGATAGTGGCTGCTCCCGAAAGCCTGTTTCAAAGAAGGGGAGCAGCTCATTATCTGCCACCTAGCATTCCACATTTTTAGGTTTCGCCTGGCGATCCGCTGCGCAGCAGCGTTCGCGTAGGCGAAATCTTTTGAGAACAGTGTATGTGGCTTTGTCCCGCCTCTCTGTTCCATTGGCTAGCTCCATAAATGGAGGCTAGCCATTGGAAGAGAGAGGCGTCCGTCATTGTCAGAGCCGATTCGTGGGCGTTCCGCAGATTCTTTCCCTCTCCGCAACGTCATGAAGACGTGGCCACTGTGGGCGTGTACTTTTTTTTTTTTACACCGATGTTTGTCTTCATTATTAACTTTGTCCCTGTCCCGCGTGGCTGTATCCTGACCACCTTCCCGCTGTCCGTCCCCCCTCCCGCTATCCTTGTCTTTGTTCCCGCCCCCCCCCTCGCAGATCACTTTTCCAGCTCTTCCAGGCCCCTCGTTGTTTCTTGATGACAACGCTTCCCTTATATTTTTGTCTAGAACATTCATCACGTGACTTGATTTTATCGTTATACGTGTAACCTTCTCAATATTGTCCTTGCTGTTCAGTTTATTCATATATTTTATCCTTTCAGTTCCTACTCTCCGTCCCTTTCTTTCGGTTTCCCTGCTGGGCTCATGCTGTGGAGGCAGCTGTGCTCTCAGGGCACCCAGCCAGATGGCAGTCCAAGACCGGGAGCCGCCATGTTGGGTCTGTCGGCTGGTTGCAGGCAGTCCTCGACGGTCCTGTTCACTGTATTTGCCTGGCTGAGTACAGGCTCAGCCTCGGACTGGCTTTGTGTTAGCAGAGAGAGGGTGGGGGCTTTTGGTTAATGAATTATCGGTGTGTGAGCGCACATCCCAGTGCCGTGCTGAAGACGGCCCTTTTCGGAGAGCCCCGTGTGGTGCTGGATGCTGAACTTGGTGCTGCTTAAAGCGGTGGTTTCCCCATCATCACCGGATGCATCCTTCTTGCCTCATGCATCCCACCCAGACACAGTGAGGGAAGCGGCGCAAGGTGTCTCATGCCCTCCAGGAAGGTGAGTCTTCGGCTATACTTAGTGCAGGGTTTGCACCGCTTTACAGATCCGCTATCCGTGCATTCAGGTAGCGGTTTACTATGGAGGCTGCCGTGCCGTGCTCTGCATTTCTTTACAACACGGGCGCACACGCACTGCATCGCAGAGTCGTAGATATTTCGTAATTCTTGGTTGCTCACGGTCCCTTATTATTTATGTATGCATGCATGCATTATTTGACTGCTGGGAGCGCGTCTCGGTGGGTTAATGCATCGACTGCCGAGATCGTTGTATATGCACTGCAGTGAGTTTCTTGTTTCAGTTTTAGACGTTTGTTAATATTCGACAAGAATTCCTCTTCTCGAGGCTTTTTGTATGCACACAAATGTTGTGGTAAATCGAGGTTCAAGGGCTTTGTCAAAGACCACTCCAGCGTCCCCGTGTTACCAGATTACACGTAGCACACAAACTTGGCTTCGCAGTTTGTGATCGTGACTGTTGAACTTTATATTGTAGGCATTTTAGACGTTTGATGTTACTCATTTTAAATCGTGTGTACTTGAGAGGTAGCACTGGCTTAATGGACAGCAATGTACATTGAGCCAGGTAATAAACTAGGGCACGCCCACCTCCTCGTATCCCGCTGAGCTCCGCACACTTCACAAAGGTAGCCTTGCGCTCAGGGGATGCTTAAGCCAATCTCTGCTACAAGGGAAGATGTTTGTAGATGACCCCCATGTGAGCTCTATATAAATCTTAATGTTCACTGTTTATATGTAACTAGATACAAGCATTAGCCTTCGTATAGCGCTTCCTGTTTGGCAGAGGAAGGAATCGGAAAATGAAGGGATTTCACGACAACTAAACCAACTCGTCTCCCGCCGCCTGAGGTCACCTTGGTTTCTTGAAAAGACAAGGCTGTGCTTGCTTCCCTGCCCCCTGGCTGCGCTTGCTTCCCTGCCCCCTGGCTGCGCCAGCTTCCCTGCCCCCTGGCTGCGCCAGCTTCCCTGCCCCCTGGCTGCGCCAGCTTCCCTGCCCCCTGGCTGCGCCAGCTTCCCTGCCCCCTCGCTGCGCCAGCTTCCCTGCCCCCTCGCTGCGCCAGCTTCCCTGCCCCCTCGCTGCGCCAGCTTCCCTGCCCCCTCGCTGCGCTAGCTTCCCTGCCCCCTCGCTGCGCTAGCTTCCCTGCCCCCTCGCTGCGCTAGCTTCCCTGCCCCCTCGCTGCGCTAGCTTCCCTGCCCCCTCGCTGCGCTAGCTTCCCTGCCCACTCGCTGCGCTAGCTTCCCTGCCCCCTCGCTGTGCTTGCTCTCCTGGGTGTGTGTGTGTCTCTGGGTATGTGTGTGTGTGTGTGTGTGTCTCTGGGTATGTGTGTGTGTGTGTGTGTGTCTCTGGGTATGTGTGTGTGTGTGTGTGTGTCTCTGGGTATGTGTGTGTGTGTGTGTGTGTCTCTGGGTATGTGTGTGTGTGTGTGTGTGTCTCTGGGTGTGTGTGTGTGTGTGTCTCTGGGTATGTGTGTGTGTGTGGCTCTGGGTGGGTGTGTGTGTGGCTGTGGGTGGGTGTGTGTGTGTGTGGCTGTGTGTGTGTGTGTGGCTGTGGGTGTGTGTGTGGCTCTGGGTGTGTGTGTGGCTCTGGGTGTGTGTGTGGCTCTGGGTGTGTGTGTGGCTCTGGGTGTGTGTGTGGCTCTGGGTGTGTGTGTGGCTCTGGGTGTGTGTGTGGCTCTGGGTGTGTGTGTGGCTCTGGGTGTGTGTGTGGCTCTGGGTGTGTGTGTGGCTCTGGGTGTGTGTGTGGCTCTGGGTGTGTGTGTGGCTCTGGGTGTGTGTGTGGCTCTGGGTGTGTGTGTGGCTCTGGGTGTGTGTGTGGCTCTGGGTGTGTGTGTGGCTCTGGGTGTGTGTGTGGCTCTGGGTGTGTGTGTGGCTCTGGGTGTGTGTGTGGCTCTGGGTGTGTGTGTGGCTCTGGGTGTGTGTGTGGCTCTGGGTGTGTGTGTGTGGCTCTGGGTGTGTGTGTGTGGCTCTGGGTGTGTGTGTGGCTCTGGGTGTGTGTGTGGCTCTGGGTGTGTGTGGCTCTGGGTGTGTGTGTGGCTCTGGGTGTGTGTGTGGCTCTGGGTGTGTGTGGCTCTGGGTGTGTGTGGCTCTGGGTGTGTGTGGCTCTGGGTGTGTGTGGCTCTGGGTGTGTGTGTGGCTCTGGGTGTGTGTGTGGCTCTGGGTGTGTGTGTGGCTCTGGGTGTGTGTGTGGCTCTGGGTGTGTGTGTGGCTCTGGGTGTGTGTGTGGCTCTGGGTGTGTGTGTGGGTGTGGCTCTGGGTGTGTGTGTGGGTGTGGCTCTGGGTGTGTGTGTGGGTGTGGCTCTGGGTGTGTGTGTGGCTCTGGGTGTGTGTGTGGCTCTGGGTGTGTGTGTGGCTCTGGGTGTGTGTGTGGCTCTGGGTGTGTGTGTGGCTCTGGGTGTGTGTGTGGCTCTGGGTGTGTGTGTGGCTCTGGGTGTGTGTGTGGCTCTGGGTGTGTGTGTGGCTCTGGGTGTGTGTGTGGCTCTGGGTGTGTGTGTGGCTCTGGGTGTGTGTGTGGCTCTGGGTGTGTGTGTGGCTCTGGGTGTGTGTGTGGCTCTGGGTGTGTGTGTGGCTCTGGGTGTGTGTGTGTGTGTGTGGCTCTGGGTGTGTGTGTGTGGCTCTGGGTGTGTGTGTGGCTCTGGGTGTGTGTGTGGCTCTGGGTGTGTGTGTGTGTGGCTCTGGGTGTGTGTGTGTGTGGCTCTGGGTGTGTGGGTGGGTGTGGCTCTGGGTGTGTGGGTGGGTGTGGCTCTGGGTGTGTGGGTGTGTGTGTGGCTCTGGGTGTGTGTGTGGCTTTGGTTGTGTGTGTGGCTCTGTGTGTGTATGTGTGTGTGGCTGGCTCTGGGTGTGTGTGTGTGTGTGTGTGGTAGTAATTGCTGTCTGATGAGCTCTTCCAGTAGGGTACAATAGGTCTTACATTTGCGAGAGATTAAGCTGTTGGCAATGTAAATGATGAAGATGGTTGTTTGAAAAGATTGAATAAAATGAATTGAATTAACAAGAATGGAAAAACAAACAGATAAATAATTGAGCAAAAGTATAAATACATGAATTTAATTTATTGGATTCAATGGGGCTGTGCAGCTTTGTGGAACGCTAAGGGTTCCCTTCGTGGTTTAATGTAAATGACAATGCCATTTATTTATCGGTTTTCAAAACCAACACATAAATAAAAATTTTGTCATTTACAATGCAAATAGCTCTAACTTTTGCAAAGGCGAAACCGTTGCATTGTAAATGCTGGTTTAGTAGGATTTAGGCATATGCTTTTGCCTCTAACTCTAGCTGAGCTATTACGAGACAGCTGCTTGGCTTTAGGGATTCGCCATTAAGAATTGGGCATAATGTTGAACCTCTCCAAGCTTCGGGGGTGTGGCCCAATGTGTAGGCTGATTTGAACAGCGGTGTTAAAAGAGCTGCCCAATCTTCTGGAGCACATTGAAAAATGCCAGCAAGAAGACAGTTTGGGCTTGGGGATCAGTCGCTTTTCATGTCCTTAAGCTTTACTATTTGAGAAGATGAAGTTAGTTCTTGTTGATCTGCTTCAGATTTTGTTTCGATTATTGCATGCTGAAAATAGACTTGTGACATGTTTCTCCCATTCCGATTCTGGTACTGCCTTTCCCCTTGATGTCCAAGGAGATTTTAGGTTGTTCCAGAAGCAAGCTGTCGATATTTCCTTGCGCATATCGAATATTTTTACCACTCCTCCTCTTGTTAAGCTGATTTAAGATCCCAAATAGATTTTGTGTATGCTTTCTGTGTGTCCTTTGCTGCCTTTAGGTTTCTGCTCATTGGAATGAGGTTACACAGACAAATGGTCCTCCTTAAATTCTCCCGAGATGGATTAATATGCTGTTTCAGCAAAAGTTTTTGTGGCTGGCTTATCGGTAGCTGTGTAAGAGTAGAGTGACCCCTGCACCCCAAGACATAATCTAACAGTTCTTTAGTCATAGTGTCCCGCTGTATTAAGAGTTGTCCCCCGGGTTGGTTCTTGTATCTGCTCTTTCCGTTGCGGAGCCATTTACCACCAGATTCGAATGAAAAGGTCGCCATTTGATTCTTCTAACTAGTGTCTTTGTTTCGGCTCTAGTTGAGATGCCTAGCCCCGGGACTTTATCTGCTGTCTGGTGATTTAATTCCAGGGTTTAGACTAGGGTGTTGTGATCATTCTCTTCTCAGTATGTTATTTCAAATTTCAGAAGATGGTTTGCTAGAGGGGTGGACATGAAAAGGTAATTGATTGTTGAGATTCTTTTGAAGGTGGGACAGGTCGCATTCCTGGGGTCGGTCAGGCCCTGATCCGCAGATTTTAAACTGAATGAAGGGAGTAGCTTGTTGAATTGTTCTCATTCGTTGCTCATTTGTTCCACTTTATGATGTTTGCCTACGGCTTGATGTTAAAGTCTCTTGCCACCACCACTTCATTGGAAGGGTGGGAATTGATAATTTATTTTAAGCTTGAACACAAGCAGTCCATGGCTCGTGCTCTCTGAATTTTTTTGGGGGCTTAAAGTAACAGTTAATTAGGAACAATGAAGAAACATTCTGACCTAATCTTAAACCTTTTATGGATACCACTTGCAAACCCCTGAGGATTTGGGTGCACAAAGAGATTAGGATTTTGGCTGATTGCTTTATGAAAATTGAGAGGCTGCCTGATGGCCGCTCAAATAGGTTTGTACGTGTAGCTGGTTGGAAGAATTCGTAGAACCCATAGAATACTGTGGGATTTAAAGCCCATGTTTCCTGCACGCATAAGATGTCGCTATTTAGAAGAAATTACACTTAAAAATAGTTTGTCAACCCTTTCGCAAAATGTATGCCGTATAAATGCTCAAAAACAAAACCTAACATTGGCGCAGCTACTTGGTCTGACACGGTCTGAAAGACTATTAACTTTGCCAATGTGTGTTTTATCTTGCCAATGGTTCTGCAAACCTTCATTGCTTGGAAACAGCTGAGCCCTCGTCAATCTGTATTACTGGCTAAACGTGAAAAAAAAATTGGGTCCCAAAAAGCACACATTGTCATAGTCTCTGGCAAAGAAGGGAACCGCTTTAAGTGTAAGTGATCGTAGTGAACAGGCTAAATGCAGTCACTTACGGTGATGTTAACCAAGGGTTGAAGTGGGCTAACCCACTGCCCCATGCTGTTGTGGGCGGAATAACATTTTTACTGAAACAATAGCAGACCAATCGCTGAAGAGGGCTGGCTGAAGTCCCTATGCATAAATCAAAATGTCTTGACTAACGCTAGACTTAAAGATGACATTGGACTTCAACAAACGGAATTCCAATCACAGCAGGTTAGCAACTATACACAAACGTGTGTGCTACCAACTACATCCAGTGTAAGACCATGGCTGGTCAACAGGAATTTCCACTAGGAAATGTAATAGCACCACTAAATAAAACTTGAAGCAACTGCAAGACATATCTTGAAACAAAGGAAACAGCAAAAAAAAAAGCATGAGATATCAAAGAAACAAAAGGTTATGTTGTTAGTTTTGAAGCACGGATTGGAGTCCTTGAGCCCCATCACCTTGGTTGTAGAGAGCAAACGGTGACATTCCAGTCATACTGGTAAAGGGCAATACTAAATTTGCCCATGTGGCACAGATCACAATACATCATTGCCTAACCATCGATCTTGTTCAAGTACAAAAAGTAATATTCCCAGCTTTCTCTAGAACACTTCTAACCCTGTGATGCAGCAAGAAGCATCACGCCTGTTTACCAACATATTACCACATTCAGAGTGGTGAAGAGGGGTAAATTCATGGGTTTTATGTTGTATAAGAACCCTGCAGAGTTGCACATTTTATCGGTTGTGCAATATCACCCCCAAAACCACCTCAAAGCAGGTGGAAATGCGAGCAGAAGTGTGTTGAATTGGGGGGAAAATGGTACACGAACTGGTAATTACAAGACCCATGTGCTATTCCACATCCCGGGTCTCCAAATTATAAGGGTAGAAACAGGAGTGGAGAGAGCAGTCGAATCATTAACACTAGACTTGGTATTATTACTCCATTTAGCATCCAAGTCGAAATGTGGCCTACACAGCTGAAGCCCAATCACACAAGAGAAGCTACGCAAGGGTAAGACATTCTTATTGGCATGTCTCAGGCTCAGGGTATGCAAAACTCTATCATCCTCACTATCAAATGTATGCCAATGTTTTATAGCTGAAGACCGCATCGACCCCCCCCCAAAACAAAGTTGATGTGTGCATGCATTATGCGTGTATGCATGATGAGTATATGTATGAGCATGTGCCACCATCCATGCATATCAGCTGGGTTATGATGATGCTGTTTTTAAATTTTAATGTACTGATCCTAGATTCGCGGACATCACTAGAATCAGTAATAAAAAAAATTCTGATCACAAAATCTGTTTTTTTAGCCAGGCCCTCCCCAAAAAAGTAATTGGATGGACCATAAACGTGATCGAGCAATGTAGGAGCAGGCCATGGGAAGTAGCAGAGAATGGGGGGGTGAGGGAACAAAGGGACAACAAAAGCATGTTTCCCAACAGCAGAGAGGCCCAGCAGTCAATGGCCGCTGCCAGGCCTTTTAAAAAATGTTTTCAATGTAAGCATTTGACTGATCTGCGAGGGGTAAGGGAACAACAGTAGAGAGGGTGGGGCTAGCTGAAGTGGAAGCAATGGGAAAGGGTACGGTACTTTGGAAGCATACAGAGAGAACAAGATAAAACATGCACTCCCATGGAGTGCTTAATGAAAAAGAAAAAACATAGCTACTAAGCAGTCGAAGGACACAAGTCAGCCAATCAAAAGGACAGTAAAGAGCCTCTGCTCCAGGGGAGGGAGACACATCATTAGAGGAAGTTAGGCAGGTGAATAAGAAGCAAGCAAATGAAAGTGACAACATTGAAAATGGTGGTCTCTAAGCCCTGTTGGATTTTTGGGTGTGGTCCACAAACGGGCTTTCTGAACACTCAGCTATGAGCTGTCTGTAGCGGAGTCGACCTTCCTGGTGGGGCCCGATGATGAAGCATGTCAACAACTAGGTTGGTGAGTGAGGGCTTTCTAAAGAATCAATCCGACTCTTTATGCTCGTTCTTCTCCTAAGAAGGCACACTCTTGTTGTTTTGGCTACCTGTAAGGGAGGCCTATTCACAAGCTGTACGTAACTGCTACTTGTACGTTAAAATGCTGAGCAATACCCAAATTGTTAAACCCATGAGATATCAGTTTATTTCATTGTGTCTCGTGTTCCTTTTCTGTCAAAACTGTGAGCACATGTGAAAAGAAGGAAGAAGCATAACATCAATGTTAAGTCTGTAGCCGGTCTGGCAGCTAAGATAAACAAGTGGATTCATTGGTCTTAGTTTCTTGCTTTTTGTGTACAAATCAGGAAAAAGCTATTTTTTAGAGCTCAGCTCTAAAATATAAAATAAAAATAAAAAAATGGAGCTCCCAGCAACCAGGTGTTCATTTGGAGTACAAGACTTAGGATTGTCGTGTTAGATTTATTTTAAACAAGCATTTGCAATGCATAAGGTCTCGCATTAGGAAAGTTTGAGCTATTGGTATTGTAAATGACACATTTGTTATATATGTGTTGGTTTTGAAAATAGCAAAAATAATAGCTTTGTCATTTACAATGCCAATAGTTATAACTTGTGACACCTATAGCATTTGTAATGCAATATGTGTTGTATTCACGTGACTTAGATGTATTGATATTACAAATAACAATGGCTTTGAATTTTTTTAATAATTAATACTTAAATAAAAGTTATTGTAATTTATATTGGCAATAGCTTAAACTTTTGTAAATAACTTTTCTGAAGAATATGTTCAGTGTATTTTATTGTGACGAAAATCCAAGAACAGAAGTGAAATACTAACCTCTTTTTGTGACATTTGTAATAAAGCTTGAAACATTGAGAGATCATATTTGACCCAGTTGTTGGTAAATGGTTGCACAGATTGATGCTGTGGTGGGGCTGAGAGATGTTGTGGTGGCGACTAGTGATGCTGTGGCATTCAATGATCCTGTGGTAGCGCATAGTGATGTTGTTGTGGTAGCGCATAGTGATGTTGTTGTGGTGATGCGATAGATAGAGTGAGTGGGATAGATAGATAGAGTGAGTGGGATAGATAGATAGAGGGAGGGCGATAGAGAGATTGAGTGAGCGAGATAGATAGGTAGATAGATAGGAGTGAGGGCGATAGATAGCTAGACAGATAGATAGAGTGATGGCGATCAGTATCTAAATAAGTAGATAGAATGAGGGCGATAGATAGATAGAGTGAGGGCGATAGATAGAGTGAGGGCGATAGATAGAGTGAGGGCGATAGATAGAGTGAGGGCGATAGATAGAGTGAGGGAGATAGATAGATAGCGTGAGGGCGATTAGATAGACTGAGGCCGATAGATAGAGTGAGGGCGATAGATAGACAGATAGAGTGAGGGCGATAGATCGATAGATAGTTGTGTGTGTGGTTGTGTGTGGTTGTGGTTGTGTGTGTAGTTGTGGTTATGTGTGCGTGGTTGTGTGTGTGTGGTTGTGTGTGTTATGCTTTGTTTTTCTATGTTTTGTTATGCTATGTTTTGTTGTGTTTGGTATGCTATGTTTTGCTAGGCTATGATATGTTTTGTTTTGTTATGCTATGCTATGTTTTGTTATGTTATGTTTTGTTATGCTATGCAATGTTTTGTTTTGCTATTCTATGCTTTGTTATGCTATGCTATGTTTTTTTGCTATCCTATACTTTGTTTTGTTATGCTATGCAATGCTTTGTTGTGTTTGTTATGCTATTCTTTGTTATGCTATGCTATGTTGTGTTGTGTTGTGTTGTGCTATGCTATGCTTTGTTTTGCTATGCTATGTTTTGTTATGCTGTTTTGTTATGCTATGTTTTGTTATGCTATGTTTTTTATGCTATGCTCTGTTTTGCTATGCTATGCTTTGTTTTGCTATGCTATGTTTTGTTGTGTTTGATATGCTATGTTTTGCTATGCTATTATATGTTTTGCTATGCCATGTTGTGTTATGCCATGTTGTGTTATGCCATGTTGTGTTATGCCATGTTTTGTTAGGCTATGTTTTGTTTTGCTATCTTATGCTTTGTTTTGTTATGCTATGCTCTGTTTAGTTTTGCTATCCTATGCTATGTTGTGTTTTGCTATCCTATGCTATGTTGTGTTTTGTTATGCTATGCTATGTTGTGTTTTGTTATGCTATGCTATGTTGTGTTTTGTTATGCTATGCTATGTTATGCTATGTTTTGTTATGTTATGCTATGCTATGTTTTGTTATGCTATGCTATGCTTTGTTATGCTTTGTTATGCTATCTTTTGCTATGCTATGCTTTGTTTTGCTATGCTATGTTTTGTTGTTTGATATGCTATGTTTTGCTATGCTATTATATGTTTTGTTATGCCATGTTTTGTTATGCCATGTTTTGTTATGCCATGTTTTGTTAGGCTATGTTTTGTTTTGCTATCCTATGCTTTGTTTTGTTATCCTATGCTCTGTTTAGTTTTGCTATCCTATGCTATGTTGTGTTTTGTTATGCTATGCTATGTTGTGTTTTGCTATCCTATGCTATGTTGTGTTTTGTTATGCTATGCTATGTTGTGTTTTGTTATGCTATGCTATGTTGTGTTTTGTTATGCTATGCTATGCTATGCTATGTTTTGTTATGTTATGCTATGCTATGTTTTGTTATGCTATGCTATGCTTTGTTATGCTTTGTTATGCTATGCTATCTTTTGCTATGCTATGCTTTGTTTTGCTATGCTATGTTTTGTTGTTTGATATGCTATGTTTTGCTATGCTATTATATGTTTTGCTATGCTATGTTTTGTTATGCCATGTTTTGTTATGCCATGTTTTGTTATGCCATGTTTTGTTATGCCATGTTTTGTTATGCCATGTTTTGTTATGCCATGTTTTGTTAGGCCATGTTTTGTTAGGCCATGTTTTGTTAGGCCATGTTTTGTTAGGCCATGTTTTGTTTTGCTATCCTATGCTTTGTTTTGTTATCCTATGCTATGTTGTGTTTTGTTATGCTATGCTATGTTGTGTTTTGTTATGCTATGCTATGTTGTGTTTTGTTATGCTATGCTATGTTGTGTTTTGTTATGCTATGCTATGTTGTGTTTTGTTATGCTATGCTTTGTTATGCTATGCTATGTTGTGTTGTGTTTTGCTATGCTATGCTTTGTTATGCTATGCTATGCTTTGTTATGCTTTGTTATGCTATGCTATCTTTTGCTATGCTATGCTTTGTTTTGCTATGCTATGTTTTGTTGTTTGATATGCTATGTTTTGCTATGCTATTATATGTTTTGCTATGCTAAGTTTTGTTATGCCATGTTTTGTTATGCCATGTTTTGTTATGCCATGTTTTGTTATGCCATGTTTTGTTATGCTATGTTGTGTTTTGTTTTGCTATCCTATGCTTTGTTTTGTTATCCTATGCTATGTTGTGTTTTGTTATGCTATGTTGTGTTTTGTTATGCTATGCTTTGTTATGCTATGCTATGTTGTGTTTTGTTATGCTATGCTTTGTTATGCTATGCTATGTTGTGTTTTGTTATGCTATGCTTTGTTTTGCTATGCTATGTTTTGTTGTGTTTTATGCTATTTTTTGTTCTGCTATTTTTTGTTATGCTATTTTTTGTTGTGCTTTATTACGCTGTGCTTGGTTATGCTGTGCTTGGTTATGCTGTGCTTGGTTATGCTGTGCTTGGTTATGCTGTGCTTGGTTATGCTGTGCTTGGTTATGCTGTGCTTGGTTATGCTGTGCTTGGTTATGCTGTGCTTGGTTATGCTGTGCTTGGTTATGCTGTGCTTGGTTATGCTGTGCTTGGTTATGCTGTGCTTGGTTATGCTGTGCTTGGTTATGCTGTGCTTGGTTATGCTGTGCTTGGTTGTGCTGTGCTTGGTTGTGCTGTGCTTGGTTATGCTGTGCTTGGTTGTGCTGTGCTTGGTTGTGCTGTGCTTGGTTGTGCTGTGCTTGGTTGTGCTGTGCTGTGTTTTGCTGTGCTGTGCTGTGTTTTGCTGTGCTGTGCTGTGTTTTGCTGTGCTGTGTTTTGCTGTGCCGTGTTTTGCTGTGCTGTGTTTTGCTGTGCTGTGTTTTGCTGTGCTGTGTTTTGCTGTGCTGTGTTTTGCTGTGTTTTGCTGTGCTTGCTGTGTTTTGCTGTGCTGTGCTGTGCTTTGCTGTGCTGTGTTTTGCTGTGCTGTGTTTTGCTGTGCTGTGTTTTGCTGTGCTGTGTTTTGCTGTGCTGTGCTTTGCTGTGCTGTGTTTTGCTGTGCTGTGTTTTGCTGTGCTGTGTTTTGCTGTGCTGTGTTTTGCTGTGCTGTGTTTTGCTGTGCTGTGTTTTGCTGTGCTTTGCTGTGCTGTGCTTTGCTGTGCTTTGCTGTGTTTTGCTGTGCTGTGCTGTGTTTTGCTGTGTTGTGCTGTGCTGTGTTTTGCTGTGCTGTGCTGTGTTGTGCTGTGCTGTGTTGTGCTGTGTTGTGCTGTGTTGTGCTGTGCTGTGTTGTGCTGTGTTTTGCTGTGCTTTGCTGTGCTGTCCTGTGCTGTGCTGTGTTGTGTTTTGCTGTGCTGTGCTGTGTTTTGCTGTGCTGTGTTGTGTTTTGCTGTGCTGTGCTGTGTTGTGCTGTGTTGTGTTTTGCTGTGCTGTGTTTTGCTGTGCTGTGCTTTGCTCTGCTGTGTTGTGTTTTGCTGTGCTGTGCTGTGTTGTGCTGTGTTTTGCTGTGCTGTGCTGTGTTTTGCTGTACTGTGCTGTGTTGTGTTTTGCTGTGCTGTGTTGTGTTTTGCTGTGCTGGTAAGGGTATGTGAGGGTGTATGTGAGGGGGTGTGAGGGTGGGGGTGTGAGGGTGAGGGTGTGAGGGTGAGGGTGTGAGGGTGAGGAGGTGTGTGAGGGTGATGAGGTGTGTGAGGGGTGAGGGGGTGAGGGCGTGAGTGTTGTGTTGTGTTTTGCTGTGCTGTGTTGTGCTGTGCTGTGTTTTGCTGTGCTGTGCTGTGTTTTGCTGTGCTGTGCTTTGCTGTGCTGTGTTGTGTTGTGTTTTGCTGTGCTGTGCTTTGCTGTGCTGTGTTGTGCTGTGTTTTGCTGTGCTGTGTTTTGCTGTGCTGTGTTGTGTTGTGCTGTGCTGTGTTGTTGTGCTGTGCTGTGTTGTGCTGTGCTGTGTTTTGCTGTGCTGTGTTTTGCTGTGCTGTGTTTTGCTGTGCTTTGCTGTGCTGTCCTGTGCTGTGTTTTGATGTGCTGTGCTGTGTTGTGTTTTGCTGTGCTGTGCTGTGTTTTGCTGTGCTGTCTTGTGCTGTGCTGTGTTTTGCTGTGCTGTGTTGTGTTTTGCTGTGCTGTGCTGTGTTGTGTTTTGCTGTACTGTGCTGTGTTTTGCTGTGTTGTGTTGTGTTTTGCTGTGCTGGTAAGGGTATGTGAGGGTGTGTGTGAGGGGGTGTGAAGGTGAGGGTGTGAGGGTGAGGAGGTGTGTGAGGGTGATGAGGTGTGTGAGGGGTGAGGGGGTGAGGGCGTGAGGGTTGTGTTGTGTTTTGCTGTGCTGTGTTGTGCTGTGCTGTGTTTTGCTGTGCTGTGCTGTGTTTGCTGTGCTGTGCTTTGCTGTGCTGTGCTGTGTTTTGCTGTGCTGTGCTGTGTTGTGTTGTGTTTTGCTGTGCTGTGCTTTGCTGTGCTGTGTTGTGCTGTGTTTTGCTGTGTTGTGCTGTGCTGTGTTTTGCTGTGCTGTGTTGTGCTGTGTTGTGCTGTGCTGTGCTGTGCTGTGTTTTGCTGTGTTTTGCTGTGCTGTCCTGTGCTGTGTTTTGCTGTGTTGTGTTGTGTTTTGCTGTGCTGTGTTGTGCTGTGCTGTGTTTTGCTGTGCTATGGTTTGCTGAGCTGTGCTGTGTTGTGCTGTGCTGTGTTGTGTTGTGTTTTGCTGTGCTGTGTTGTGCTGTGTTTTGCTGTGCTGTGCTGCATTGTGCTGTGCTGTGTTGTGTTTTGCTGTGCTGTGTTTTGCTGTGCTGTGCTGTGTTTTGCTCTGTTGTGCTGTGTTGTGTTTTGTTGTGCTGTTCTGTGTTTTGTTGTGCTGTGCTGTGTTGTGTTTTGCTGTGCTGTGCTGTGTTGTGTTTTGCTGTGCTGTGTTGTGTTGTGTTTTGCTGTGCTGTGCTGTGTTTTGCTGTGCTGTGTTGTGTTGTGTTTTGCTGTGCTGGTAAGGGTATGTGAGGGTGTGTGTGAGTGGGTGTGAAGGTGAGGGTGTGAGGGTGAGGAGGTGTGTGAGGGTGAGGAGGTGTGTGAGGGGTGAGGGGGTGAGGGCGTGAGGGTGAGTGTCTCCAATGAATGTCACTGCTTCGCCTTCTTTGAAAATGTTCAGTGCTGCAAATAGAGCATGCCGCCGTAATTATCACAGCATGAGGCCTCAATTATCACAGCATGCAGAGAGCCGCCCCACGCTGCTGGAGCACTCAACTGCACATTAATTATAGTTGAGTGCTCCAGCAGCCTGGGGCGCCTGTTGACATGCTGTGATAAGTGGGTCTCATGCTGTGATAATTGTTGCAGCGCCTGAGGAAGTGCAGACTCCTGCTGGGATAATTGGTCTTGTGGGCCTCAGGAAGTAGAGTTTCATGCTGGGATAATTGGTCTGGCGGGCTTGCAGCGCCTGACGTCCAGCAAACGTGCACAAGCTGCTCAACCTTGAAGCTCGTTCACAGACCTGGGTCGGCTCGTGCCCAGGTCTGTATCGGGCTCGTTCACAGCTGTTACTCCCTTGACAGGGAGGAAGGTGACTATAGTCTCGCTGGCGGGAGCGCTTCGCGCTCCAACGCCAGCTCGACCTAAAAAGTATATTACTCGAAGTTGCAGTGTAGGAAGAAAAAAGGCTGCATATTATAATGGGAGGCCAAAGACCAATGAATGCGAAATTAACTATCTGATGCTGAGTTCAGGAAAATAACGCATAAAATCCTTCCCTACCAGGCACATCATTTTCTATAAAATAAACATTTTGGAACCTCCATCACTCAGCCCAGGAGGAAATATCCAGTCTCCACAGGCCCATAGCTCTATAAAACACCAAAGTGCAATTTTGGTGCATAGCGAGAAATCCTCGCATGTTACATAGCTGAACATTTGTCATGCGTCAAACCAGAAGTACCAGGTACGCATTAAAACCACTTTAACTTAATCAAACCTGGTGAAAATGTCAGTTAACAAGCTACAAAAAAATTCTATTGGACACAGTTATGGTATGTGGTTCTACTCAGAAGTGGGCGAGCCAATACATAAACAAGGGGAGCCTCGCCAGCGCACAGCCAGGGTCTCGCTCAGCTCTTACAGCACGAGCTGAGCCTTGAAAATATTTGCAGGGTAAATAAAACAACAAACATATCAAATATGATAACGTATTTTCAAAATTCAAAAAAAGGGCGTTTCTTGATCATGTGGATGCTTTGACATTAATTTGTCATATTATGGAAACCCCCGTAGGTGGCCCAGACAATCGTAGCCCAACATTATAGTCTATTAAATCAAACACAATGGGATTTTGTACAACTGGTATTCTGAACTCCCATATTTGAAAGTGCTTTAATATACGATAAAGAAAAAGGGGTTTTGGTGAAATAAAATACACAATTTAAGCAGGGAAGCCGCAATTTGTACTGGTTTTCTGGTTTAGGTTTTTACTAATCGCCACTACACGAGTATCTATTGGTCTTCCCTTTTTTATGTTAATGGTTTGTATTTACCTCTTTATGCATCCTTCTGCAATTTTTATACAATGCAAAATCCATCCAAAGGTTATTGGAGCACCAGTTGCATTACACAAGGTCACATACATTTTTATTGAGATTAAGTGATTAGCCCAGAATCACATCATGTTGACCCCACACCGAGCCTGGTTCCCCTGTTCCAGACCTGCAGCTCTGGCCATAATACCACATGGGTAGAGGGAATGTGGCAGGCAGAAGCCACTTGAAAGCTCGGCTCCTTATGGGCTTGAGGTGAGTCTGAGCCAGGCTTCAAGCTTAAACTTTCAGTGGCTAGTCCACCTCTATCTCTACTTAAATGTAAACAACAATATGCTGATTACACTCAATTCTTCGCCTGTGATCACCAGTTGGTTTCCCATCAGATCTCAGTTTCTTATCCCTATTAGCAGCAAGCGATTGATTCGCCCACCGTCCTTTCTCTCTGATAAAGTGCATGTGCTTTGTGCAATCCTAAGGTCTGAAGCTGGTGTGAGAGCATTTACATGGAAAAGACAGTTTTTAACTTTCATTGAGACACCGAGAAATAGGATGCCAATTTATAGTATTTGAGGTTGGAGGTAAGTAGGGTGCTATTGAGGATTCCAGTTACTGGTGTTCTTAACTCAGAAGTGGTTATCCATCTGGAGGAATGTCTGTGGGCTCCTGTAGCAAACTTGCCATTACTGATGCAAAGTGTGACCATTACAACATCTCTCCAGGTTGTTGCTTTCTTCTTTTTTTTACGAGAGCCGGAGAAGTTCAGTGCTGAGGGGAGAATAATTTTGTCTCCTGAATCCTTTATGTAACAGTCTGATATCAGCTTCTGGACTTTGTGGGGGCGTTGAAAGGGTCCAGGGTGGGGGTGAAGAGCGTTCCTGAGGGTTTGTATAAATCTCCCACAGTGGGCAAGGTTGGAGGCGTCAGTTTGTGAAAAGCATATAGCTGATGCCTCTAAGCAAGTGCATACTCTTTGTCTCAGAAATAATTCCCTGAGTAAAGTTCTCCTTTCGTGGGCCATGGAGGGACAGCAACACCAAAGATGCAACCAGGATTCTTGATTGTAGCTGCATAATCTGGTTTGCCCAGGCTCGATTAAAGTCCGACATTGGTAGGGCCAGCATTCGCATGTACATGATCTCTCTTCGAGTTCTAAAGTTAAGGGAAAATAAAATGTAAGGCTGGGGCTTAGATGCCAGATTGGATTAATTTAACGGGGCCAGGAAAAGTGTTGATTTTAATGAGGCTTGATCTTGCTGGAAAGAGGCCAGTTTTACTTGTCTATTAATGGTCTTTTCCCATGTTGCGTAGGAGATGGAAATTAATGATATTGCGGATTGATTTGTCGCTGTGGTAGCTAATGCTCTCTTAAGCTGGTGGCTCCAAGGGGAACCCGTTTTTTTGAAAATATTCCTAAGGCAACCCTTTAGGGAATTTTCTGGAGATAATAAGATGTGGATATAATATTTGAGAAAATCAGCCTCAATGGTAAGGGATTGTTTCACCAGGCCAAATTCCACTCAGAGTCTTGCTCTAAGAAGGAATTTCAGTAGTTGGAAGATGTTTTTGTAGCCCATGCACTGTGCCTGCTCCAGGATTTTCAAGCAGGCTCTGGGGAAAGCTTGATGTCCATATTGGAGTGCTGGAAGAAGAGATGCTTGAATTACTTGCTTTATTCCCTCTGCAGTTGGGCTTTATAGGTTGTTATTGAGCCTGATAAAGCCATATGTGATTGCAGTTGATTTCTTTTGCAGTGCATTTTTATGAGCTGATGGTTGAGCGGATTCTGTGAACCATACCCCCAGATACTTACATTTGGGGGCCAACGAAATGGTTGCGAGGCCCATAGTGCATGAGATTTGTTCTTTTGTCTTTGTGGTGGCTGAATACAAGTATTTTCGTCTTGTCAGGGTTGATGGTAAGAAAGTTCATTACGCTGTATTCATGTAGGCTGGACAGTGCTCGTTGGAGCCCCTCTTTGGTGTGGTCCATAATGACTATATCATCAGCGTATTGAAGGATGTGCAAGGATCTATGGCCTAGACGAGGGGGGACGAGACAGCTGGTAGTTAAGGCTTTTCCCAGGTCTGCTGTATATAGATTATAAAGTAATGGTGCTAACACACAGCCTTGTTTCAGGCCCCCAGTGGTGAATATTTTACCTTATAGTGATGTTGGGCCTGTTTTCACTCAAACCCAGGTTTCAGAGTAGAGAGAAATTATGGCCGTTAAAAGAGATGGAATGCCCCACCGTGCCAATTTCTTCCACAGGGTCGGTCTGTCCACTTTGTCAAAGGCCACAGTAAAATCAATAAAACGGAAAAGTGGAGGATGGTTGTGCTGTGAGGCTTGATGGCAGAGAGCAGATAGTGCTACAATGTTATCGATAGTGGCTGCTCCCGAAAGCCTGTTTGAAAGAAGGGGAGCAGCTCATTGTCTGCCACCCAGCATTCCACATTTTTTGGTAGGATTTTGGCTTATGCTTTTGCCTCTAACTCTAGCAGAGCTATTACGCGACAGTTGCTTGGCTTTAGGGGATCGCCATTAAGAATTGGGCTAAATGTTGAACCTCTCCAAGCTTCGGGGGTGTGGCCCAATGTGTAGGCTGATTTGAACAGCGGTGTTAAAAGAGCTGCTCAATCATCTGGAGCACATTGAAAAATGCCAGCAAGAAGACCATTTGGGCATGGGGATCAGTCGCTTTTCATGTCCTTAAGCTTTAATATTTGAGAAGATGAAGTTAATTCTTGTTGATCTGCTTCAGATTTTGTTTGGATTATTGCATGCTGAAAATAGACTTGTGACATGTTTCTCCAATTCAGATTCTGGTACTGCCTTTTCCCTTGATGTCCAAGGAGGTTTTAGGTTGTTCCAGAAGCAAGCTGTCGATCTTTCCTTGAGTGGAGAAGTGTGGCTCACTGGTTAGAGGAGGCAGACCCTGAAGCAGAGGTCAGACCCGGGACCAGGGTTCAATTCCCGACGTGGCAGGGTCGTGAGCCCAAATGTCCATGGACTCGATAATTCTCGCTTCGGTGCCTACTCGAATCACGGGTTCACACTCTGCAACTCTGGGCAATAGCTTGCTTAATCTCCACTACGGCCCCCCGCGGCGGGATGCCTGGCTTTCACCTTGGGGATGCCCAGTAGGGGTTATCTCACAGGGATAAGCCAGGACGGGTTCCCAAAGCAAGCGCCTTGAGACCTTATTATTTATTTATTTTGAAAGTTTTATATAGCGCAAACAAGATCTTTGCAGATATCAGAGCGCTTTACAAAGCCGGGAATACCAACAAGCGAGTGAATTTAAACATAATAAGTGGGAGGGGTAGGTACGTGAGGGAGCAAATTAGTACAGCAAATCAATAATAAAAATATAACAGTTAAAAGTGTGCATAGCTGGTCAGTAGCGTCAATAATACAGGTGAAATACATAGTCATAGAGTTAGAACATAATAATACAGGTCGGTGTAGAGCCTTTATAGATCCATGCTCATAGGTCAGGTGTATTTGGCCATAAAAATAGCTTTCACTTCTTTCTTAAAAAGTGTAGTGGAGGAGATGAGCCTAGTTTCAGGAGGGAGTGAGTTCCAGATCCTGGGTGCCATTCCTGAGAAAGAGCGTTTAAGGCGCTATATAAGAACCTTTGACATTTGACATATCGAATATTTTTACCACTCCTCCTCTTGTTAAGCTGATTTAAGATCCCAAATAGCTTTTTTGTATGCTTTCTGTGCGTCTTTTGCTGCTTTTAGGTTTCTGCTAGTTGGATTGAGGTTGCACAGACAAATGGTCCTCCTTAAATTCTCCCGAGATGGATTAAAGTGCTCTTTCAGAAAACGTTTTTGTGGCTGGCTTATCAGTAGCTGTGAAGGAGTAGAGTGACCCCTGCACCCCAAGACATAATCTAACAGTTCTTTAGTCATAGCGTCCCGCTGTATTAAGAGTTGTCCTCGGGTTGGTTCTTGTATCTGCTCTTTCCGTTGCAGAGCCATTTACCACCAGATTCGAATGAAAAGGTCGTCATTTGATTCTTCTAACTAGTGTCTTTGTTTCGGCTCTAGTTTAGATGCCTAGCTCCGGGACTTTAGCTGCTGTCTGGTGATTTAATTCCAGGGTTTGCACTAGGGGGTTGTGATTATTCTCTTCTCAGTATGTTATTTCAAATTTCAGAAGATGGTTTGCCAGAGGGGTGGACATGAAGAGGTAATTGATTGTTAAGATTCTTTTGAAGATGGGACAGGTCGCATTCCTGGGGTCGGTCAGGCCCTGATCCGCAGATTTTAAACTGAATGAAGTGAGTAGCTTGTTGGATTGTTCTCGTTCCTTGCTCATTTGTTCAACTTTATGTTTGCCTACGGCTTGATGTTAAAGTCTCTTGCCACCACCACTACATTAGAAGCGTGGGACTTGAGGATTTCTTTTAAGGTTGAACACAAGTAGTCCATGGCTTGTGCTCTCTGAATTTTTGGGGGGCTTAAAGTAACAGTTAATTAGTAACAATGAAGAAACCTTCTGACCTAATCTTAAACCTTTTATGGATACCACTTGCAAACCCTGTGGATTTGGGTTCACAAAGAGATTAAGATTTTGGCTGATTGCTTTATGAAAATTGAGAGGCTGCCTGATGGCCGCCCAAATAGGTTGTTCGTGTAGCTGGTTGGAGGAATTCATTTGAACCCATATAATACTGTGGGATTTAAAGCCCACGTTTCCTGCACGCATAAGAGGTCACTATTTAGAAGAAATTACACTTAAAAATAGTTTGTCAACCCTTTCGCAAAATGTATGCCGTATAAATACTCAAAAACAAAACCTAACATTGGCGCAGCTACTTGGTCTGGCACTGTCTGCAAGACTATTAACTTTGCCAATGTGTGTTTTATTTTGCCAATGGTTCTGCAAACCTTCATTGCTGGGAAACTGCTGAGCCCTCGTCAATCTGTATTACTGGCTAAACGTAAAAAACAATTGGGGTCCTAAAAAGCACACATTGTCATAGTCTCTGGCAAAGAAGGGAACCGCTTTATGTGTAAGTGATCGTAGTGAAAAGGCTGAATGCGGTCACTTACAGTGATGTTAACCAAGGGTGGAAGTGGGCTAACCCACTGCACCATGCTGTAGTAGGCGAATTATACATTTTACTGATTCAATAGCAGACCAATCTCTGAGGAGTGCTGGCTGAAGTCCCTATGCATAAATCAAAATGTCTCGACTACCGCTAGACTTAAAGATGACATTGGACTACAACAAATGGAATTCCAATCCCAGCAGTTCAGCAACTATACACAAGCGCGTGTGCTACCAACTACATCCAGTGTAAGACCATGGCTGGTCAACAGGAATTTCAACTAGGAAATGAAATGGCACTACTAAATAAAACTTAAAGCAACTGCAAGACATATCTTGAAACAAAGGAAACAGCAAAAAAAAAGCATGAGATATCAAAGACACAAAAGGTTATGTTGTTAGTTTTGAAGCACGGATTGGAGTCCTTGAGCCCTCTCACCTTGGTTGTAGAGAGCAAACGGTGAAATTCCAGTCATCATGGTAAAGGGCAATACTAAATTTGCCCATGTGGCACACATCGGTCCCAAAAAAAAACTTGGTGTGCATGCATTATGCATGTATGCATGAGGCGTGTATGTATGAGCATGTGCCACCATCCATGCGTATCAGCTGGGTTATGATGATGTTTTTTTTTAATTTTAATGTACTGATCCTAGATTCGCGGACGTAACTATAATCAGTAATTAAAAAAAATTCTTATCACAAAATCTTTTTTTTTTCTCCCCAAAAATAATTTGATGGACCATAAACGTGATCGAGCAATGTAGGAGCAGGCTATGGGAAGTAGCAGAGCATTTGGCGGTGGGGGTGGGGGGGGGGGGGGGGGGGGGGGGGGGGGAAACAAAGGGGCAACAAAGCATGTTTCCCAACAGCAGAGCGGCCCAGCAGTCAATGGCTGCTGCCAGGCCTTTTAAAAAATGTTTTCAATGAAAGCATTTGACTGATCTGCGAGGGGTAAGGGAGCAACAGTGGAGAGGGTGGGGCTAGCTGAAGTGGAAGCAATGGGAAAGGGTACGGTACTTTGGAAGAGTAGCTTACAGAGAGAACAAGATAAAACATGCACTCCCATGGAGTGCTTAATGAAAAAGAAAAAACATAGCTACAAAGCAGTGGAAGGACACAATTCAGCCAATCAAAAGGACAGTAAAGAGCCTCTGCTCCAGGGGAGGGAGACACATCAATAGAGGAAGTTACGCAGGTGAATAAGAAGCAAGCAAATGAAAGTCACAACATTGAAAATGGTGGTCTCTACGCCCTGTTGGATTTTTGGGTGTGGTCCGAAAAACGGGCTTTCTGAACACTCAGCTATGAGCTGTCTGTAGGGGAGGCGACCTTCCTGGTAGGGCCCGATGATGAAGCATGTCACCAACTAGGTTGGTGAGTGAGGGTTTTCTAAAGAATCAATCCGACTCTTTATGCTCGTTCTTATCCTAAGAAGGCACACTCTTGTTGTTTTGACTACCTGTAAGGGAGGCCTATTCACAAGCTGTACGTAACTGCTACTTGTACGTTAAAATGCGGAGCAATACCCAAATTGTTCAACCCATCAGATATCAGATATCAGTTTATTTCATTGTGTCTCGTGTTCCTTTTCTGTCAAAACTGTGAGCACATGTGAAAAGAAGGAAGAAGCATAACATCAATGTTAAGTCTGTAGCTGGTCTGGCAGCGAACATAAACAAGTAGATTAATTGGTCTTAGTTTCTTGCTTTTTGTTTACAAATCAGGAAAAAGCTATTTTTGGAACTCATATTTCTCACACATGGGCATACCATGCCTCCAGAAACTGACAAGAAAGGGGGAAGCAGGAATTTTATCTGAATTTTCTTGCCACCCTGTCTGCTGGTTTAGAACCACAGTCAACTTATATGTATCTGTTAGCAGGCCAGCATCCACACCTCCAAAATAAAAAAAAGTTATCGCTTACCACTGGTAGCGTAGAAGTCCCCAGTCACTGTTCCTTCACGAGACCTGAAAATCAAAGATGAGCCCATTAGTATAATGGTGGCACAGATACCAGGTGAAGAATGCCCACCTCCTGCCATCGGCCCATGCTGACCCACTCATTTTACATTCATGCTAGAGAGGTCCAAAGTAGGGCAGACTTTAGCGTAAGACAACGGTAGATGCACAATAAGGGTGCTGCCAACAGGTGGCACCACATTGTTAAATACTTGAAATATCTGTGTCAATGACCTTGTCATACAGGATGTCCCTGGGAAGCAGACATGTTGTCTAAACAGAACACCTGCCCTACTTTTCTGCTGGGTAAATGTACCACCTTGATGCTTTAAGTTCTTCTGAGACTGGCTTTGCTATTACTAGCTTGTTTACACAGTGTAATTGCAATCCACTTTGAACTGCTATGATTACCATTTACCTCAATATAAAGGCTACTTTTATATTTTATTATAATAGCAAAAAAATCACTTGTTGACCAATTGAATCTTGTAAGAGTTATAAAAACATCTAATAAATACAACCAACAAAAAAAAGATTACTCAATACCATTCTGAGAATGACAGGGATTCAAACAAGCACAGGCAAAGCTAATGGTCTCACGGCTGATACGTTTTGGCTTTGCCAACGACAGAAAGATGTTGTGAAGCATGGCAAAAACGAGGAAAAAAGATCAAATGAAATGGAGCACACAAGAGTGATCCCAAAACAGAAGGGGGTGGGTGGGAGAAGCACACGTGCGAGAGAGCGCAACCTGAAGCACAGCGAACAGGGTAAGCCAAGTACATGAAGAGGAGAGCTGGAAAACCTGTGCACCCATGAAGCACTTAACCAAACATATCAAAATAGTGCCTGAAATGAAGGCAGTGGAAGGACACAAGTAACAAGTTTATGCTTCAGTGGAGAGGTTGACAAAAAAGGAAGAGGAAAAACCCATAAACCTCATGAATAAAAAGCAAGTGAATTAGATTACAATAAATCCAACCAATGGCAAGGAATGCTCAGGTTCTAAGCCCACTGTAAGCTAACAAGAGGTCTTTTTGCAAACTGACAGCTTGCCAGTGCTTAATTTGTAAAACAATAGGTGCCATGGCCCTCGGCAGGAGCTTGCGGCGTCTAGTGCCCCTGCCAGCGAGAGTGCCCAGACAACTACTAACGATCACACTCCTACAAGTGTGACAAGTCACACTATTACATCCCCCAATGCTATTAGAATGTCTTGGGCGGCAGTCATTCTAACTGTATATTGAACAAATAAATGTTGTTATCCTCCTATCTAAATTAGATAGTGCCACCATGTGGCAGACGGTCAAATCCCCCGTGTTGACAATTAAGTGCCAGTGCCGAGCACCAGAAGCCACCGGCTCAAATTATGCACTGCAGCTTGCACTATCTGATAGGCAAGAGATAAAAATCATTGTAGTAGCCCTGATCTAAAGAATTTCTCTTGCTAGAAGATAGCTTTTCCTGGAAGTAGCAGATTTTCTATGCATCTCCTGAAGTCTGGGGAATTGCATAGAAACGTGCCGTAACTTTTGAAAGCTGGATAATTTATACCTCCTTGAAACTTTGGGAAAGTGCATTTTCGTGTGCCTTTGATTAGAGTCTTTGTGGGTGCATAAATGGAAATACCGATATGTCTTTGCACATGCGTGAAATGTATTTGCAAGGTCAGAGGAATTGGCATATCATGGAGAGACTGCATCAAGAAATACTAGCACCACCATGAGGCAAGGTAATGCAGTTCTTTGCAGTGAATTATGACATGATATTTTGCCTGTAGCATTCGACCATCCTTTAAGGACCCTCGTCTACTGGTTGCTGAAGGAATAATGGCGCAAGAGAGCATGACCATGTAACAAGTAAAAACAAGCATTTATAATGCAATAGGTCTCGCAATTGCGAGATTTTGAGCTACTGGCATATTTAACCAGTCAGGCAATGGGCAGGTTACCAACTGAGCTTAGAGTATGCAAATAGTAAAGCCCGCATGCCTGTGGTGCCCACGTGCCTCTGGCCCAATCTTCCAACTCTCAAAGTTCATAAAATAAGAGATTTCCACCGAACCTGAAGACTTAATAAATAAAGCATTATTATTAACCCCTCCGCTGCGCTGAACGTTGCGCGCTGGTGGGAACGTTCTATTGTGCGGGCAGGGCTGCGACGTTCAGCAGGCGTGCGCAGCACTACCGAGGTAGTGCACACGACGTCCGCTGAACGTGCGCCGCACTTAACGGGTTAAGACTCCCTGTTTTCCGTCTTTACAGATTTGTACGGATAAATGCAGACAGAAAACATTCATTTTCTGGACTGTATTTATTTTTTAAATGTGGATAAAAACGGAAATTGGGTTGCTTTTCGATTCATTCTGAATACTGTCTGCCATGACTGGTAGGCCAATAGCTGCATGTAATGATAGGGAAGGGGGTTAAAAATGAAAGAAATTTTAGCAAAGAGGATTTAACAGCAGTAGATATGCACAAGGTTGATACTGAAATGTGCATGTTTCCATATAAGTTCATTGATTTATCTTCTGCAGGTGTTCATTCACTAAAACCTGGCAGGCACTCAAGCATGACTGCATATTTATCGGTTAAATAAATGTGGAAATATATCAATTTCATCTTTACTGTTTTCACAAAACCCAAAATAAATATGGATACATACAGATAAAGTTGACAAAAATTAATATGGATAAATACAGAGGGAAATGGCAAAAAAGTAAATACCATAAAACCGGGAGCCCTAATTATTATGTACCTAAAGTAGAAATGCAATCCAAGACTGGGCCGCCAGCCTTGGTACTGAAATAGACTACTTTGTGGATGGCTGTGCTCTTGTCTATAGGCAAAATGCCACTCACAGTGAGCAGAAGCAATGGCCGAAGTAGACTGATCGAATTGGCTCATTCTGTGACTGAGAACCCTGGTATGAATTATATTTAGTTATATATAGAAATATGAAATTCAATTATTTGCTACAGGGCACCCTACACAAGGCATAATTCACGCTGCCCACATTGTTAAGTTTCTTGATAGCTTTTATGTTGTTTCTTTGAAAGGTGATGCAATGAAAAGGAAATGAGTCGGTGTCACTGTTAGAAACAGCCTATAGGGTACGCAGGTACAGATAATTATGAGCGTTTTGGGGAAGGTATCAAGTCATTTGGGCTGATATAGACAAACACACAGGGTGGTGTTTAGTTGCACAGAAGATGTGGTTTGTTTAGGTCTTTAATTTTTATTTTATTTTTAGTGTGGGTTAAGACAACGGTTGGTTTGTATGCGTTTATACACTATTTTCTTACTTAATAAGCATGGATTATTTCGTTTGGAGTATGGGTCAAGATACTACAGCTTATGCTTGATGATTAATGTTAAAATACTAACAGTCGCTTTTAATGTGAATTCATAGCTACCCCTGACGAAGGGCTTATCACCCGAAATGCATTGTGTTTAAACGAACATAGCTGCCCAGGATTAATTAAGTATCCCAAATGCTACAGAAAAAAAGCTTGGAGAGACAGATCTATAGCTTTTGAAAAAATTGGGAGAGATGCAGCCCTTTATGCGATTAGAGAAAGCAAAGTTAAAGTTATGGAATAAAATAAGGATTTTAAAGGATTAAAAAATGGATTCAAATTGACTAATACACTTATGATGGAGCCTTTGGAATATATTTCGACTTGGCAGTGCTACTGCTGGAAGGAACGTCACATCGCGCCAAATGGTTATGATGTTTCTGTGCCACTGGCAGATAGCTGCTTTGTGGATGGTGGGCAACACAAGTTATGCATGTGTTGTGTGTGTTGGTATCCATAAGTCGCGAATTTCAGAGTTTTACATGTTTGTGCTCAATTTACATCTCAGGTTTTGACTGTTTTTTTTTCTCTAATTAATTTCACTGAAATTGTTAGGATGCACTTAACTTCACACGCCATGTGCTGCAGGGCGAAGTCCCAACCTTCAATGAGTCGCAGACAGAATGAAAAAATATTAGCAGATTACAGCGCCTAAAATAGCCGCTCATGATTCATTTTGACCGGTTAGTCGTTTGCCTCTGTTCTGTCAGCCATGAGTTTTCTATGTCTCTGGGTATACCCTTACCACTCTCCTGGGGTCAATCACCACCCCATCTCCCCCCCCCCCTCAATTAGTTGACAAAATATTTTATGGATAAGACAAAACTAAAACGTTTCAAAAAAAGTGAAACTTTTAGTCAATTATATTTGGTTAGAAGCTCAGAATCGGATTCGGAGGATTCGAGAGTCATGACTTGAGGGGTCAAAATCCAGATATGTACAAAGGTGTTAACCCTTTAAAACCCACTCTAGTACTTTGGTAATTGTCAATTTCATGTAACAAAATATCTATCTACAGACCTTAATACAGTGTAATAAAAGTCCACCCTTAAATGCGTATTGACTTTAACCTACACTTTTCACAATAAGTCAGGCCTGCTGAATTTGTTGAAAATTGTTATATAGTAAATGGATCATACCCGAGGCATCAAATAATGAGTTCAAAAGAACCAATTAAGCCCTTAGCCTTGATCACTGGCTTGTCTTTATAAGCAATTCAGGACTAATAAATTGTACATAAGGCATATAGTCATATAATTTGAGGTTTATACCGAATTAAAGTTGGCAAAATAATATACAACCATTTTCAAAAGGGTAAAGGGTAAAGAAGGACTAAGGACGGTTTCACCTGAACTGTATTAGACAAATAAAACCACTCATCACTACAGCGGACCTCAAACTAGCATTCCAGTCCTTAGTTATTTCAAGGATTGAATATGGATGTTCAACTCTAGCAGGTCTGTCAAAAATGTCCACAGCTCCACTAAAAGCGTATCTAAATGCAGCAGCAAGACTCATTACTGGATCCAGAAAATATGACCATATCTCCCCTCACCTGAAAGCATTAAACTGGTTACCTTATAAAGCCAGAATTCAATTCAAACTGGCATGTACTACTCACAAAGCGCTCCACTACAAAACTCCAAGGTACCCAGCTCAGAAAATGGAGCTTTCAGGGGGAAGCAGACCAGCTAGGAGTGCCAGAGAACTGCTGCTGAAACCACCCATCTTTCGGAAGAAGAAAACCTATGACAGAGCTTTCTCTGGAGCAGACCCCAGAATTCACTTCCTCCAAATATTAGAAAAGTTCCAAACATAGCAACATTCAAGAAGGAAGCAAAGAGCTTCCTAATGAGCAAGTTCCTTCCATAAGACTAGAGTGCTCTTTAGCATTTTAATACCATTAATACCAAACGTCGATCATGAACCGGTCCTGTGGTAGAACTCACAGAAAGCACTTCAGAACCTTGTATACAAAATACTGTTACTTTGCTGAAACGGATAACAATGTCTTGTACAGGAATATTTTATATAGTAATGCTGCTGTTTTTGCTGAAACTGATAAAAAAATATTGTACAGGAATTGTTTATATAGCCAATCGCACTGTATCACAAATGCTCCATATGTAACTGTGAAGCGCTCCGATATCTAAGGGTCAAGTCCGCGCTATATAAAACTCTATAAATAAATAAAAATAAAGACTATCATTGACAATGAAAAATAATTTTATTTGATTCAGATCTCAACTGAGGTCAACAAATACATAAAATAGAAAGTGTTAGATTAGGTTATTAAAAACTTTTTTAAAGCTCTTTATAAGAAGAGACAAGTAATATTAGTTTGTGGTCCGCACAAACAACATACAATAGTTAAAACTATTAGATTTGTGCACTTTTTCTTTAAAATAACTTAGAACATCTTTAAAAACTTAAACAAGTTTTAACAAACAAATTCATTAGGGGAAGATTTACACACCATGATTAGATCTTGAGCTAAAATAGCATTATGTCTTAGATGAATTGGCTTTTTGCATCGATGCCAAGCATCTACCAATATCGGATTAGGATAAATTAGTAATACATGATACAGATCATGTGGTCCACCATTGCACAAGTCACATTTGCCTAGAGGCTTCCCATCTGGCTTTATATGTTTTTAAAGGGAGAATACCCAATCACCAAAGAAGGATACAGCGCCTTATACTGTGCTCTAACTGAAACTGTAAATAATGTTTGGGGTTTTAAGTACTATGTTTTCCGAGAAAGTTTTGTAATGCTTTAATTGGATACAATATTCTTTGTCCATTTCATAGCTTATTCTCAGCGACATATGTTTTAAAAAGAGCTTCAGGTGCACTGGAGACCAGGCCTGCAAAAGTGCGAAAGTGCATTGTGACAACTCAAGGGCTTTTAAAAGGTTCCTATTGAAGGTGTACCGAGACGCTTCGTCTCTTAAAGTCTCCAATTTATATATGTATTTTAATGTGTCTAGAGCTGTGTGAAAGAGATTATAGGCCCACCATATAATATTGGAGACGACTCGAGCAAATATGCTCGTTAGAGAGAGCTCAAGGCGTAAAGTTTGTACAGGGACTGATTGGGATACTTTTAACAGATTCCGAAGGATAATCCCTTCCTTTACTTTTATTGATTGCCATGTTTTAATATGTGTATGTTCCATGGTGTAAGATAAAATGGGTGGGATTTTCACGCCATAAACCTCCAACAAAGATTTAAAATGTCTATTGCCCGTTGAGCGATAAAATCTTTGTAGTGCCCCGACATGGGAATCTGCCTTTCGCCCTAGATGTTGGAGATGGGACGTGTTTTGTTAGTTATGCATAAAGATACGGCCCAAGTAAACATTCTATCCCTGTCTCAATTGGGTTACTTCCCAATGACCATGTAAAAGGTAGAGATTTCCTTCTCCCACTAAAAGGAATAATTTTGGTTTTAGATATGTTTGGGACCAAGAAATTTTCTTTTGAATATTGGTTTAGTTCATTTAAATTTCTTTGCAAGCCAATTGGGGTACGATCGAGTATGACAATATCATCAGCGTACATTAAGCAATGGATATCGAGCTGTGCCAATTTTGGGGGAAGAGTGCTTAATTAGGGAAAAGCGCCCCGGTAGGTCACTTTTGTAAATAGAAAATAATATGGGTGCTAGTAGGCGTCCCGGTTTCAAGCCATTTGTCGTAGGGATTGGACTGGTTAAGCCCTTTTCTCCCCCCATTTGAACTCTACACCATGTTGCCATGTGCAGGGAGATAATTACTGTAAGAAGATCTGTAGGAATCCCTAAACACTCTAGTTTTCTCCATAACGTCAGTTTGTCCACGCTATCAAAAGTGGTTGAAAAATCAATAAAAGCACAGTATAATATTTGTGAGTTTAACATAACAATTATCTAGGACAGTCTGGATAACATCGCTGCTCTTCAAAGTTGAGTGTTTCGTGCAGAAGCCTGCCTGCTTCATGCGAATCATATTATTCGCGAATGCCCAGTCTGTTAGATGTTCCAAAACGCAAGCTGCGAAGATCTTCCTGGTGGCATCAAGGAGGGCTATGCGTCTATAGTTAGATGGATCCAATCTTGAACCTGTTTTTAGGAGAGGAACCACTATGCTCTTCCACCAAGATTTTGGTATTTTCCCACACTCAAAACAGTGTCGGAAGAGTGGGGCAAGGAAATTACTCCAATTATCGGTATTTTATTTGTAGGACTTTAATTAGGATATTGTCCGGGCCCATCGCCGCAGATGACCTAGCTTAGTTTATGAAAGTGGAGATCTGTGTAGCTGAGATTTTCAACTAGTCCTGCTCAAATTGGCCCTTCTATACGGAACACCGGCCAGGAGAAACCTGGTTTTGAGAATTAGATTTGTAAAGTCTGAGGATGTGCTTTTCCCATTCAGATGAGGATACTGGAGTAGCATGGGCTCACTTTCTTATCCCCATTTGTGCGGCAATTATGTTCCAGAATGTTTTATTGTTTCTGTGTTTTACTGCAATTTGGATGTCAACCCGGATTCTCTCTCTTTGATCTTGCTTATCTTTCTATTTTTTCCATTGGTGGAGTTTTTGCAGCTTTCTTATTTCTCCTTGTCTTGCAGCACAGAAAGATCGAAATTGCGTTCTGGTCAATTACAGTGCCAATCTAGAACCCCAAGGATTTGGCAGATGAGGTAGTCAACAACAAAACGCTTGTCTACAACGGTAATTTGCAAGATTCCATGTGACAAAACACACTGTGGTAACAATTCACCTCCAAAGGTTATTGGCATTAACAAATGCTTTTCACAATAATTAAGTCAGGTTTACTGCCTTTGTATTAAAATGTCATAATAATTAAATCAGAGCTATGGCAGCTGACAAAATGTTAAGGAATAAATCAACCCAGTATATAGCATTTTTCATTGGCTTATCACAAAACCAACCCAGACCTACTGTCGAGCATAAGCTCTAAAAAAAAAAAGGCAACTACCAGGCATATATTCATACAAACTCTTTGGAGGGCCTAACAAGTATTATTAAAGAGCACATCTTCTAACCCTGTGTATGGGTTTGTCACAGGGCCTAACCAACTCAAAAACCTTGCGTACCAAGACAATCTGTAAGATTATGTATAATAAAGAGCCTCTCTACATGCATTCACACAAAGTAACAACTATCCACTCTTAAATGGCCTTTGAGTTGAACTTCATACAAGTCAAGCCTACAGCTTTTGCTGTAACTTTAAATAAACAAATCAAGGCTAGAGCCTTGGTCATTGCTCGTCACCTTAACCAACTCAGTCCTGTTGCACTGAGCATAAGCTTCCTCACAATGCAAAAAGTGGAATAGAAGCACTCTTTCAGTGTAAGTGCACATCTCCTGTCTGGTCAAATTGTGCACAACAGCTTAACAAAATTGGGCAGAGTGAAGGCCCCTCTGTCAGTAGGGCTTCTGAAAGCTCTTTCTATTGTATACACAAGGTAATGTGAAGCCAGACCGAAAATACTTTTTTCTTTGTGCAATGTATTTATGAGATCATGGCAAGCAGAGAGATGCTGGACGAAGCACTGAAACTTTCAGACTCTCACCCCCAGTCACAGATCTGGGTAGAGTCCATCATCATTCTTTAGCTCACTCCACCACCCCAGTTCAGACCGAGCCATATGCAAATCAGTCTTGACCCTGTTCCTCATGGGAACAGTCCAGCCTGAACTGCCAAGCCAGGTCTTCCCTGGACAGGAAACAAGCATCCTGGGACCGGTTTTGGGGTTTACTCCCCTCATCCGTCAGGCTAGCTTGAATCCAGTGGCAAAGTGAGCAAGGGACCCATGTCTTGGCAAATGCTGGGTCTGGTGGCGAAGTGAGCTAAAGAACGATGATGCATTCAACCCAGATCTACAACTGGGGGGTGAATGTCTGAAAAGTTTCAGCGCTCCGTGCATCATCTGCTTGCGATTGCTTTATGAAATCAAGTACATAACTTGATTATTCAATGCACGTAAAATAGTCCCTCTTCAATTGTGGTGCAAAAGTTCAATAGGAGGCTACTTGATACACCAAACATCCAATAGTATGAGGTAAGTGAGACCTGAAGCTCCAACGGGAGAAGCCAAATCCAATTGCATATATTTTAACGAATTGCTAACATCCTTGCCCCAGAGGTGCCCGGTCAAGCCAGACCTAGAAATTCAACAGATACTGGGAAGTAGTGCAAGAGCTGAATGTGAGTTGTAAATGTTTAACGCTATTTAAAATAAAAAATACACTCAAATAAAACACATCCCAACAGAAAGCAGGCATGTAGATAAAATACCTGTCTGTATTGCTGATTTGGCCAGGCTTTCATCTAATCCCTGGCACTCGGGAGTCCAAGGTTGAATTGAGAACTAAAAGTCATTAGTTGAAATAACGTTTGCGCTGGACCTTGCCTAATGATATATTAGGTGAGCTGAAAGATGGCACAACGTGCTGTTTCGGCATTTCAAACCCTGCAATTACCGCCAGTCATTGCCAGCTGAAGTGTCAGTCTGTTTCCCGTCGAGTGCTGCGCTGTTATTTGCACAACGTTGAAAGACTGCAAACCGTGGATGTAGTGATAATCATGTCTGCGCCCATTTTTCATCAACTGGACTTGAAGGGGTGTAGAGGGTGGATGGTGGCGGCAGCGAAAGTAAATTAAGAGTTGGATTTGTGCTACTAAACAGTAACCGAGAAGGAGGGTGTCTGTTAATCATATATCCAACAATCTGCAGCTCAGCCAATCGAATTTGAGATATCTCGTTGAATCTTTAAAGAGGTTTCAAGGTCACCTCTAGGATGGACCAATGAGAGTGTGGCGAATTTAGTTTGGCAGCGGGAGGATACTACTATGGACACAGCTGCTATAAATGCCGGTTTAAAAGGGAACATTTGTTAGGGTTGATCGTATTCGAAATCTGCTCTGACGTCAAGTTAACTTAAGCGCCTCGTTCATGCACGCAAGCGTTTTAGGTGGAAGCCGCGGTAACGAGGAGTGCACAACACAGCCAGAGCCCGAGACTGGGCAGCGCATGCGTAGAATGAGAACCAGTCCCGAACTCCATTTTGTTCCTACCGATGTCTGTTCTGAAGTGGGGTCAGAGCACAGGTCATAGTTGTAATGTTGCTCCTTTGCCCCCACACTACACACTGAGACTCTGTAAATGATAACTTCTTTATTTGCATTAGTTATCAAGCAAATCGAGCATTAGGGCGCCGAGCGTCTAACCAACAATCGCTCCGGTCGCCAACTGCCGTTTTCTCCCTTCGCGCCTTCACCAAACTCGCTTCTGCGCCTGCGCGCGCCTCACGCTCTCGTCTATCGCGTGACGCGTCATCGCGTTCACGCTCATAGACTAGAGCGCATACTACATAAGTGCGCCTCTATAACTGCGAGGGAACTTCAAGTTGCAGATTGTCACTTCTAAGTGGATTGCCATGGAGGCACAGAAAACATTTTTTTACATTTCAGGATTTGTATAAGACTTGTAGAACAACTATTATGTGAGCATATCATATCCTTCATGGTGTATTTATGGACACTGCAACCCGGTGGCACAAAACACTGATAAAAAATGTGTATATAGGAGTGTGTATATTTAATATATGTATGAATATGTGTGTGAGTATATTTATGTGTGTATATATATTCTTGTGTGTGTATGTATGTATACATGTGTATGTATACGTGTATGTATGTATACATGTGTATGTATACGTGTGTGTATATATTTATTATATATGATAGAGAGAGAGATCAGTATATTATACGATACATGTGTACAATAGACAATGTACTCATTGTTGCTTCTATGCACATATAGGTGCATATATAAACGAGTTCATGCTTGCTACTAAAACTCTGAGAAATGTAATAAAAACACTGCATACACCTCCACGAGGTAACTGCATATTAGTCCATGTTAATATTACTGCTTCTAAGCACATATCGGTATTTACAGAGTTTTTTTTTACAGTGTATTTGTTTTTTTCAGGTTTTTTTTTTTAATCAAGAAAAATATTCGCTTTTCAACCTTTGCCCCATTCCTCCTCTCGGACTCATCCCAAACTTGTCTGGGTACTATGAATTCCCAAATATCCTTCTCAAACTTTCCCTTCCTTCAAATAAAAAAAAAATATATATTAATTAACAAACTTGGCAATACATTTAAATGTTATATTACAAATTACGGTCTTCATACATATATAGGGGCATTTTTCACTCTCTTCCAATTATATTACGGAATCGAAATAATGGGTACAATGTCATCCACCGCAGACATTTGTTTCTTAACTTTAGTACGGAACACTGCATGCATCATGAAAGTGAACTAATTATGCAGGTATTCGGGCCTCAATGTCCTCTATACTTCGTCCAACAACCCCAGATCTTGTCCAATTTCTTGGGGCAACCTCTGATTTGAAGTACCACTTTTTCTGCCACACAGCACCAGTCTAAGTCTTCGCACCACTGAGTCACCGTTGGTGGTTGGTTCTTTCCCCATTCCCTTGCTATGTTCCTCTTGGCTACTAGGTATGCTGGCTTGAGCCAAAGCTTTAGATATTTAGGCATCTATCTTCCCCTGACACACAATGTATGACTTTTGGCCTCCATTGGGACTTCTTGTCCCACCACATCCACCTTCCCTTCCTTTTTTAGTCATTTCACCCAACTAACAGCACACACAATCACTACTTATAAAAACAACCTACTGCTTGTCCTCTCCAATCCTTTCCCTTCATCCCATCCCTACTCTAAACTCTACTAAGCACACAAGAAATCAAGAGCACAAACCTAACACCTAATGTAGAAAGGAAAGAAGAAAAATTACTAATCTACTATTATGGGTTCTGGAGCAGCGCGCTACTCACCACAAAGCAATTCAATGCCTCGTCAGGGGTAGTAAGAACTATATGGAGGCAATTTACAATTACTGTTAGAGAATCACCCAGTTGTACACGTGCATGGGTGCAGGGGCGGACTGGGAACAGATGACTGAAAACTGCTCAGCTGCCCCCCCCCCTACAGGGAAAACGCCCGGTGCCCACTATGGCCAGTCCGGCCCTGCATGGGTGAGGCTGTAACCTGGAAGTGACCCTTCTGGATCTCAAAAAGAAAGAAACATGGCCTTGTTTTGGACATTCAAAGATTAGGTATTGATGTTCTGACTTCAATAAAAAGAGATGCACATGTGGGTAATAAGAGTTCTCTGCTCCTATATGACAGTCTATGCATATTGTCACTATTACTCCATTATTTGAAGCCAAAGGCAGCACAAATAGCTGGTGTCCTACTGACGTCATTTAAACCCAGGTAAATGTTTTCTCTAGTATGAACATTTACATGCAATGTTTTGTTCTTGATTTTGCTATTTTGAGGTGTGCTTTGTTTTGCCTACATTTCACTTTTTGTGAGACTCTCTAACAATTTAAGTTCTTTATGTAGATTTTCCATTTGAAACAGCGCAGTGCTCCTATGGGTCCCAGTGGACACAATATGAAACTTCAAAACCAAACAAAATAAACGTATTTAATTAACAATGCAACATGGACTTTGGAAACAGTTACTTCAGTGGCCTTCTATAAGTTCTTTGAATTTACTTTTCCTTTGAAATGCATGCATCATTCCACCCTTATTCGATAAAAATTAATTATTTAAATTTCACTTCCAATACTGAAGTACCTGGAAATGGGGTGAGTGTAAGGAACGTATTAAATGGAAGTGCAGAGATTCCTTTAGTAGCGGCTAAATTGGCTCTTTCAATATGTATTTTGCCCCACAGCTAGATATTGTAATTGCATAGGCTCTTACCCCTGGCAAGGCATTGAAGCCCTTTAACCTTCTCGGCCAATGTGGCCAAACTATGGAACTCACTACCCGTCACTCTCCAACAGGCCCCATCTGAAGCCTGTTTTAAACATCTGCTGAACACCTGGCTGTTCACCCAGTCACGCTAAATGCTACCCTCTCCAGCTTCCGCGGTCTTATACACTTGTTCTCTCAGCGCCGGGACACCTCCTCGTGAGGTAACTGTTCGCGGTATACAAAATTCTGTATTATTATTATTATTATTATTAAGGCATTGAAGCCCTTTATACTGGACAGCATGCTGCTCCAGAACCAAAGGCTAGAGGATAGTCAAGTATTACTGGTTATTGTTGGCTATTGGGCGTAGTCTTGTGTGCTCAAGCAAACCATTCCATGCATTTACTTACGCTTCTTTGTGGTGGATTAAATAATTAGAAGTTAGTTGTGCTCAGTGGCATAGCTAGACCTTTTGCCGCCCCTGTGTTTCCGCCCAGCAACAGGTGCAAGTAAGAGCGGGTTGGTGGCGAACCCTGCATTTGCCGCAATGGCCGCAGGTAAGAGTGTAGGGGGGGTGCCGGCAATCCCAGCATTTTCCGCGATGGCCACAGGAAAGAGCAGGAGGGAGCCGCCGCCCCCAAAACTAGCACCGCCCGGGGCAGACTGTCCCCCAACTCCCCTTGCTACGCCACTGGTTGTGAACATTATTTGTGTGGTGGGTGTGTGAGTTCATGCACATGGTCGGTGGGATTAGTAGAGGAGCTATAGGAAATTTGGCATGGTTAGGCTGCAGGGGTTTGACTTTCAGAGAAATAAGACAAGGTTGTGATCTTGTAAACAAATTGTAGTCAATTTGCAGAAATACAACAAGAGAGATTAAGGCAAACATGCATGTGACGTCCAGTGGAAGTGGAGAGTCGAGGAATCTACATTCCGCAATCGGATAGCACTTTCCCTCCATTTGTATGGTCCAGAAGCTCACTCAGAATCTGGCACTCTTTTACCACTCTGGACCTATCGATGACTAAAGTCAAAGTGGTCTGTTGGGATTGTAACAACATTGGGGCAGACTACTGTATTGCTTTGGGATTCAATATATAGGGTAGTAGCCGGCTGGATTAGGTTATGGATGTGTGTGGAGCATTAAATGATGTCAAATAAATATTTTGATATTGCTTGCTGGTAATCAAGTCCACGTGTATTATAGCACATGACCCTTCCCAACATAAACCTTTCAACACATCAATTTCTAAAGCTTCCCCAAAATACAACAGATAACTCAAGTCTGGTGTAAGTTTAGGCAGCAAACACAAGGACATGATGGATGGAGCGCTGGAACTTTTCAGAAACTCACCCCCAGTCACAGATCTGGGTTGAAACCATCATCATTCTTTAGCTCACTTTGCCACCTCAGTTCAGACCCAGCTATATGCAAATCAGCCGTGACCCTGTGCCTCATGTGAACAGTCCAGCCAGAACTGCCAAACCAGATCTTCCCTGAACCGGAAACAAGCATCCTGGGACCGGTTTCTGGGTAACACCCTTCATCAGCCAGGCTAGCTTGAATCGAGTGGCAAAGTGAGCTGGGGTGGCGAAGTGAGCTATAACGATGATGTATTCAACCCAGATCTGTGACTGGTGGCGAGTGTCTGAATGGTTTCTGCGCTCCGTCCA
This sequence comes from Lissotriton helveticus, assembly GCF_964261635.1. Lineage (NCBI taxonomy): Eukaryota > Metazoa > Chordata > Amphibia > Caudata > Salamandridae > Lissotriton > Lissotriton helveticus. The sequence goes on along the minus strand of NC_136068.1, from coordinate 306,858,181 downwards.
TCATCTCCTTGGGTCTGCTTTGTTTGCCCTAAGTTGGCAGGGTATGCAGAGATATGGGTCCCTTGCTCTACTTTGCCACTGGATTCAAGCTAGCCAGGCTGATGAAGGCTGTAAGCCCGAAACCGGTCCCAGGATGCTTGTTTTCGGTCCAGGGAAGACATGGCTTGGCAGTTCGGGCTGGACAGTACCCATGAGGCACAGGGTCAAGACTGATTTGCATATAGCTGTGACTGAACTGAGGTGGCGAAGTGAGCTAAAGAACGATGATGGATTCAACTCAGATCTGTGACTGGGAGCGAGTGTCTGAAAAGTTTCAGTGTTCCCTCCATCATCTCCTTGTGTTTGGTAAGTTTATGCAGTAAGGTGAGATCATGTCACTTGCGAGAGAGTGTTTAATTATCAAAATCAAATGGTTCTGGGGCTGGTGGAGTGGTGATGGGTTGGTGGGGATATGACTCCATCCAAATAAATGACCCCTAAAAAGAAGAGGGGAAAGCTGATTAAGTGCAGTGTATACAATAAACAATGGGTGAATCTTATATTGCCTACACCTTATATGCCTATTCATATTGAAGGGCGAGTCGGGGGGGTGCACATTTGGCATGAGTGTTGGCTAAGGGTGTTAGAATTCACTTTGTTCAGAGAGATGTGATGAGCAAACTGATCTAGGACATGAAGTGGAAAGGCCCTCGGCTCTTAACAGCCTTTTCCCAGCTCTGGTGTTTGTGGAACAAAGTTCTCTGAACATTTTTCAGCCACAAAACACATTCCAGGGTAGTAAATATATGATTCTATGTCAGGACCGGAGGCTTCAGATTATGCTTTTCCTTTTTCGCTGTTTATTACAATTACAAAGCACAGCAGCCCAGAAAAGCACTGAAGTTCAGAAAAAAATGACTGTATAATCTCCAAACACAGAGATTAAGAACATGTATCATTCAAATCCAAGAAAAAGCTACATTTCCCATCAAGTCCATGAATAACCACACAACAATAGTCCTTTCACAGTGTCCATCGCACGAAGATAGGGCGTCCATCTTGTGTCCCCTTCCTCTTTCTTCGCTGCTTCGCAGCCAGTTAAGTCCCTTGCTTTTTTCTCTTTCCCTTTGGCCTTGGTTAAGAGTTTAAATTGCATGTTGTATATTGTATATATATTGTAAAACGATTGCGTGGCTATTTTGGGGGGCTCTATTTAATGTCTTATTGATGTTTTATCTCCACAGAGCCCTCTGTTAGCATCGCGGGGACGCTTTCGCCCCTCACGCGATGTCCCCGACTTTGATGCGGCGCTGATTCGGCCGCTAGAGGGAGCCGTCGCGTCTCGTTCTCCTCGGCGCGGTTCCTCTCACTGAAGGGGGCCGCGCTGAGGAGAAGGAGCCGCGCCGGAGCCTCACCTTTTGCCGCCTCAACCCGGACGCCCGTTTTCAGGCTGTAATTGCCACAGTTCTCCTTGCTGACGCCACCGACGGGGTCTGTATACGCGGATTACCGCTTTGAACGCCTGCGGGCTGTAACACGGCACCATAGCGGTTTTAACCGCGCTAACGCTCAGCGTTCCCTAAATAAGGGCCTGCTCTGGTGAGCCTTATTGTAAGCGCGCAGGGGGGCAGCATAGACCCGGTCCTTGAGAGGGTCGGCGCGCTTAGAGGCGGGTGCTGCCTCGATAGGTCTGGTCCCCAGCCCAACTTACCTGCTAGCCTCTGGCTGGTACATACCCGGGTACTGCGGTTACCTGCGAGCCCCGAGCCTATCACCCTTTGTCCTTGGCAGGGTAGTTAATTATGGCGGAAGGGTACTATGTAGAGGAGGAAGAATCTCATCAGTATATTAATGATGATGAGTTCTACGACGCTGTTGACAGCTCCATTTATCGGTGCGTGCAGGAGATTGTAGGTCCCATGGAGGACAGGCTCTCCGCGCGCATTGTGGAAGAGTGTGCGAAGCTAGGGCAAGCGCACTTGGGGACCTCTGGAGGCAACTCTGCGTCCTCTGAGGGGGTGCCCCCTGCTCCTAAGAAAGTTTGTAGGGAGGCTACTGGGGCCCCGCAGGGTGTGGATAGGGGTGCCTTTGAATGCCTGCGGGATGCTTTTTTAGCAAAGGTGACCGATCCTACCCCTGCGTCGACCCCGACTCCGGGACCTTCAGGGCAGACTCAGACGGCCCCTTCCTCCCCGGGAGGGATTTCCCCGGTAGACACGGACGACGACGACGAGTCGGTGCGATCATGGCGGCCATCCGGCTCTACGGCGGAGTTACCACAGGATAGCTCAGGCATGCTGGATCCAGATGAGATTGTTCATCCGCGGTCAGCAGCCTGGGTGCCTGGGGACAAAGTCGCGAAGTTTGTGGCGGCACGCCTCCGCAAACCACTCGAGAAAGAGGCACGGAGTTGTCTGAGGGGAGAATGTCCCCGTCCTACCCTGGAAGGAAGAGTAGCCATGACACCAGAATTAGATGGCAAGATGGCCACATTCATGGCGAAATTTGTCAAAGACCCTCGTAAGGGAATTGACCGTTCCTGGCGTTCCTGTCAGGATAAACTGCAGGACGCCATAGGCCCCATAACAAAGATACTGGATATGGCCGAGGAGGCCAAGGTTTCTGGCACTCTCATTTCTCCAGACGTGCTATCGAGTTGGGCGCAGAGGGTGGTCATATTCCTGGGGAACGCCAACTGCGCCCTGTCGACGGAACGTCGCCGATCCCTGCTGATTAAGCTGGACCCCAAGTTAGGAGACTTAGCCTCTTCGGAGGCGGGCGCGGTGGCGCAGGGCGGCTTGTTTGGAGACCCATTTATCAAGGAGCTGGGCAAGTTCGTCAATACGTTTACCTCCCTGGACAAGGCCCAGTCCAGCATAAAGAGGGTGTTCCAACAACGTTTTTCCCGAGGGGCCGGTCGCAGTAGGGGCCACGCGACCGGCCGCGGCGGTCAAAATTTACCCAACAAAGGGCAAGGCTCCGGCAGAGGCAAGTAAAACACATCGGCGAACTACACCAACTTTTACCCGACGAGAGGCCAGCGCTTCAGGGGGCGCGGAGGCGGTTTCCGGAACGACGCCGGTGGTAACAGTTCCCATGGTAAGTGTGATACCTGCGAGTCAGGTGCAAATTGGGGGACGACTGGCGAGTTTTCCGGACGCTTGGGCAGCGATTACAGCAGATGCATGGGTGCTGCAGACAGTGCAGGGTTTCCGCATAGAGTTTTACGATCAGCCTTATCAGCTAAGGGCGCCACACCCTATCGTGTTTTCGCAGGCGGATGCAAACTTAATCGACGAGGAAGTCTCTGCGTTATTACGCAAAGGGGCCATCTGCCGAACAGAGCGGCATCCCTACGGTTTCCTCAGCAACGTCTTCCTAGTGGAAAAGACGGACGGAGGACAGAGACCTGTGATCAACCTCAGAGATTTCAACGGGTGGTTAGTATACCACCATTTCAAGATGGAAGGAATCCATATGCTCCGGGACGTTCTGCTCCCGAACGACTGGATGGTCCGGTTGGACATCAAAGATGCATATCTGGTCGTACCCATTCACCCTCCCCATCGGCGGTTCCTTCAATTTCTCTGGAAGGACAAAGTCTTCGAATTCACCCCCCTTCCGTTCGGGCTTTCATCGGCCCCTTGGTGCTTCACCAAGCTGCTGCACCCGGCGGTAGAGGCCCTGCGGTGTCAGGGGGTCCGAATGGTAGTCTATTTGGACGACATCCTGCTGATGGACCAGTGCCCAAACAAGCTGCTTCTCCAGCTCAATCGAACAATTTCCTTGTTGCAAGGACTGGGGTTCGTCATCAACGAGGACAAGTCGGTTTTTTCACCTTCACAGACGATGATATTCTTAGGTTTCGTAGTGAACTCCGTGCAGGCCTCACTCAGCCTTCCCTCGCGGAAGATAGCCAAGATCCGTCATGTACTGAAGCAAACGATTGCAAAATCTCACACCTCCCTGCGGCAGATTGCCAGAGTGGTAGGACTCCTGTCCTCCTCCATTCATTCAGGCAATCTTCCCGGGACCCCTGCATTATCGTGCCCTACAACGCCTCAAGGCACATCATCTCAGAAAGGGTCTGTCCTACGACCAGCTGGAGAGATGGCTTGGTGGCTCTCCCATATGGAAGCATGGAACGGCCGGGCAATTTTCAGCTCAGTTCCGGATCTGGTCATCGAATCAGACGCCAGCAGATCCGGTTGGGGCACCCACTGCGGGGATTTCTCTACAGGCGGCGTTTGGTCGTCCGAGGAACAAAGGCTCCACATCAATTGTTTGGAACTGCTGGCGGGGTCCTTCGCGATCCGCTGTTGGACCAGGGACTTGGCGAAATCATGTGTCCTTTTGCGGATGGACAATGTCTCAGCGGTTCGTTATGTGAACCATCTGGGCGGTCCTCTGTCCCGAGCACTAGCGGATCTAGCAACGGATTTTTGGGATTATTGCCTATCCCATCGAGTCTTGGTGACGGCGGAATACCTTCCGGGCCGGGACAATCAAGTGGCAGACTGGCATTCAAGGTATCTGCGGGATTCCAGTCTGTGGAAGTTGGACGCCAAAGTTTTCCAATGGCTGAACAACCTGTGGGGTCCACTCTCGGTGGACCTGTTTGCGTCCCGCCTGGATTTCCAGTTACGAAGATTCTACAGTTGGAGACCGGATCCACTGGCAGAAGCCACGGATGCGTTCCTCCAGGATTGGAGTCGGGGGAAGACCTATGCGTTTCTCCCTTTCTCGATGGTGCGGAGGGCGGCGGCTCAGCTCCGCCGCCAGAAAGCAGAGGTGATTTTGGTGACACCGTTTTGGAGGTCTCAAGTTTGGTTTCCGGTTCTTCTGGAACTTTCCTGGGATTCTCCAATCCTACTCCCCCGGCTCCCTCATCTCCTTCTCAATCCGAACGGGGATCCACACCACCTCATACTGCAAGATTCTCTCCGCCTCATGGCATGGCGGCTTTCCGGAGACGTTGGTCGCTCCCAGGCCTTTCGGAATCGGCTCAGAACCTTTTGTCTAAAGCCTGGGCCGGTAGTACTGCAAAGAGGTACCTATCCGCTTGGACCAGGTGGGTTCGTTGGTGTCTTTGACGAAACCTAGATCCCCTGGTCGCAGGAGTTGTTCCCATCTTGAATTTCTTAGCAGACCTAGCGGCGGAAGGCTTAGCGTACCGCACCATTAATGCGATGCGGTCGGCAATTTCAGCGGCTCAAGAGCCGGTAGACGGAGCTCCGGTGGGGGAGCATCCTTTTGTTTGTAAACTCCTAAGAGGAGTGAGGCTGTCTCTGCCCCCGGAGCCGCGTTATTCAGTTCTGTGGGACGTAAACACAGTGCTGAATCTTTTTCTTTCCTGGCAACACAAGTAGCTTTCCCTGAAGGAGTTGTCCGCAAAATTGGCTATGCTCCTGTGTTTGGTATCGTGCCGCAGAGTTTCAGATGTAAGGGCCCTAGACATTTCCGCGAGAATTTTTTCACCGGAAGGGGTGACTTTTACAGTGGGTCGTCGCACAAAGTCTGCTACGAGATCGATTTCCTACCCGGCCTTTGCGGATGTACCTAAACTCTGCGTGGTTCAGTGCCTTAAGACATATGAGGATGTCACCCTTGAACTTCGTCCTCCGGGCGAAAGGCAGTTGCTCATAGCCCTGCGTAAGCCACACAAGGCGGTACCTTCCCCCACCATAGCCAGATGGGTGCGGTGGGTGTTGCAGGAAGCTGGCATTGACACTAAGATGTTTGGCGCTCATTTGGCTAGGGGGGCCATGGCCTCGAAAGCTTTTTCGTTGGGTGCGCGCTTGGAGGACTTGATGCGTGCTGCGGATTGGTCCTCGGATTCCACCTTTAAAAGATTCTATTTTAAACCAGTGGTGGATATTGCGCATTTGGTGGTAAGTAAGCTTTGAACGAGCATAATCTGAAGCCTCCGGTCCTGACATAGAATCGAAATTTGCCTAGCTTTGTAACGGTAAGTTTCAATTCTATTAAGGACACGGAGGCGAGGATTATCCCTCCCGGTCCTTCGGAGGAGATCCCACCCGTATGGCTGTAAGTAAACAGTTTATTCTTTCATGGTATGAATGGTATTACTGCATTCTTCTTTTGGGGGTAGTTGACCATTGTTGTTGCTAATTGTCCTATTTGGCTTTGCAACGCTTACGCTGGTGTTGTTGTTTACTCCGCTAGGTAATGAGGGTTCGAAGCAGGACCGTTGATGTTTCGGCGTGACTCACGCGAAGAAAGAGGAAGGGGACACAAGATGGACGCCCTATCTTCGTGCAATGGACACTGTGAAAGGACTATTGTTGTGTGGTTATTCATGGACTTGATGGGAAATGTAGTTTTTTCTTGGATTTGAATGATACATGTTCTTAATCTCTGAGTTTGGAGATTATACAGTCATTTTTTTCTGAATTTCAGTGCTTTTCTGGGCTGCTGTGCTTTGTAATTGTAATAAACAGCGAAGAAGGAAAAGCATAATCCTCGCCTCCGTGTCCTTAATAGAATTGAAACTTACCGTTACAAAGCTAGGCAAATTTCGATTCTGAGGCCTGCATGGACATTTTGGGCTGGTTGGAGAATAGCTTTGCAGCAAAGGTTTTCACAGAACCACTGTGAAATTTAGAAGAAAGGGGAAACACTTTGCTCCAAGACCTGGGACAAAAAAAGCTTTCTTATGCAGTGGCCTACCAAATACTGTGGAGCCTTTAGGAAAACTAAAAAACAACAAAATACTTTTGAAACTTTTTGCCACGCTCAAACAATTTTCAGAACCTTAGAGACCCGAACGCTCAAGTAGTCACACCATCTGAACCAGACTGTTGTCGCAGCTTGATAGAACAAGGTCTCATCCTCCCTGGTTCAATTTCCTGTGCACTTTTTCATGTCTAACTAGTTTGGTGTTTCTTGACGGTTTATGCAACTGAATTCTTTTTCAAATGTCAACTGAGAATCAAAGCAAAGAAACAAACTGGCAACATACCGTTCTGAGCACCACTTGCTTTGTACAACTGCCAGCCGGAGAGCAAGTCTTTATTCTTTTACTCTTGTACCTGCATTCAATGCTCTACTAACAGCAGTTGTACATCTTTTGATTAATAACTCTTGGTCCGCTGATAAAGTTCTGATAGTTATTGCTACTGCATAATCATTAGAAATTTCACTTTTTATCTAAACTTGGTTTGGATCTTGAAGTTCTATTTCTATGGTATGATTGCACAACTTGCGTCCTACCCTCCACACATGCAACCCAAGAATATCTAATTGAGGCTCAAGTCTTGTTATCAAAGGCAAGCTAATGGTATTTTACAGGAGGCCCACTTCCAAGTGTTGTACAAGTACCCAAGTCTGTCAAAGGGCTTGATACTAGAATGTTGTTTTCCATTATTCCACTGGTATCACAGATAACAAAACATGCTAACAGTGATGCGGTTAGACCAAAACTTTACCCCAAAATAAAAACACCCCAAAATTTGAATGCACCAAAATTGTTACTTAATCCGGTTATCACCCAGATTGAATTGCGTGTCAGAGCAATCCTTAAACATCAATTAGCAGAGTAAAACAGTTCGAATATGTAACAGGGCTCTCTCAATAATTTAGTACTAGATCATTACATTTAAAGGAGTTTATTCAAAATTCAAAAATAGATAACACAGGGCCAATACCATGAAGGCTCTCAAATGCAAACTTCGGCACAGTATGTAAAAATTGGAACTTATTCTAAGTCCCAAATGACCAGCCAAATTCGAAGGAGTCGGACAGCCTGCCTAATAGAATAGGAAAATCTTTTGACTCGCCCCCTAAAATCAAGAGATTCTTATGCAAATTTATTACATAACTAATTAGAGAAACTGTGAAATCATTATGGAGTGAGCAAATTAAAATTTCTCTACCAAATCGGACCACAAGATTAATACACCTCATTATCTTAACACAAGCACCGTCCTATTTCTGTAAAACATATTCAATAACCTCTTTGCAAATTCCCTCCGGAAAGTTCTAACCAATTTGGAACATTTAAATAATAGGATTTCAGGGAATGAACAGGCTAGTGATCAGAACAGAAAATAAAAATATGTATGTAACGTGGGAGTTAGAGGTTCAAACCGCCTACATGGGGGGGGGGGGCGGGGCGCGCACACACACACACACACACACACACAAACACACACACACACACACATATAAAATGAGCACCACTGGAATTCGACGATAGAATGAAGTGCAATAAAAACAAATTCCAAGAGATTTTAGCATTAGAAGGAAGTTGAGAACCTACATTTGAACTTTAGAGTCTAAGCTATAGTTGAATCAGATAAATCGACTGGGGTCATCGTTGGGGACGTTACCCAATTAGGGGTACACACCCTACGGAGCATACACAACCGTCAAAACCTTGGGCATTACACAGGTTGTGAGAGTATACATCATTAATTACTTAATTAAAGCCCTAGAAGGAAGACATGTAAATTATTAAACTAATTCTGGCAATCATACTGTAGAAAACCAATAATGGAGCAAATCTGTATTAGTATAAAAAAAACTGCAGCTAATTTTCTTATCACAGAAGAAATCGGTCAAAATAAAGTAACTGGTTTCTTGTTATGCGTGGACTAACTTCTAGGAACTCCAGAGGTCATTCAGTCTCTCCAAATGCAGAGACTGTCAGCCGCAGTAACAATATTATGCTCTGGTGCATATAAAAATACATATGGGGAACCTGTTTATGGGCCTATTTTATTATGTTTTGGCAACATTAATAAACCACGAGGTAGAAAGCAGAGAGTGGTTTATAATGTCAAAGTAACCCTGAGAGGGCAACATAGGCCCATATTACTTATGCTATTAATAATGTATTTTTTTATATTACAGGATTATGATTTATTAATTGTTTTTAGTACTGTTTAGAAAGATTTAAGTATTTGAACGTGTTGGCCTGAAACTGCAGATATGCCTGTCAATGGTTTGAGAAATGTTTGTTTTACTTTAGGCTAATGAGCTCATATTTAAAAATCTGTTTAATGGAACAAGTTATATTATCAGTCACATTTCGAATGCAAATCACATTGTAAGCAAATTAAAAACATGCATTTTAAAATCTGTTTTTTTTAATCACATTGATTCTATAGTGTAGGTTTAGCAAGACATAGATCAAGACAGTGAAACCTCTTGCTGACAGGGTTCTGTGTTTACAATGTTTATTTTTATACATTGGAGAGTGTCCTTGATAGGAGCTTGCTTCAAGACAGGCCTGCACGTGTGACTTTGTTAATTCTCGAGAGCAGCACTGTCCTTGTCAAAGTTTTTTTTTGTTACCAGCGCTGAATAAAAATGAATTTGTGCGTTAATCATCCAATTAACTTTATTTGTTTAGAGAAGCTAAATACTCTGCAAATGAATTCAGCAAAGGAAATGATGTCCAGTAAATCACAGTTGCACCTCTTTTTGTGAAATTCAAGCTTTGAAACCACTGGTTAACAGTCAATAAGGCTGGCCCCTATAATAGAAAATATTTTTAAATATCATATGTTTAATATTTAAAGGTTTCCAAGGGGAGAATTTCGTGAATGGGGAGGAGGGTAGAAAATTCAAATCAAAACCAGGTAGAATTTAAAACAAGGGTTACATAACACAGTGTGAACTAAGTTTCACATGAACTCTGTCACCCCCATTTCAATCTACACTCCTATCCGCAACCCATTAATTGTACTTCTCCCATACCTCCCTCAAACCGTATCCAAAACAATAACTATTGTACTGTATTTTATGTTAATGTTAATTAGATGCATCACACCATCAGTTGAGATGTATTCAAAAGTATGTGTGTTACTGTTGCAGCTTTATCAGCCAACGCTGTAAGATGGGTAAACATATTTGGGTGCCAACAATAGCTATATTGTGAGTAAATAACTTCACTTTATATGACGCACATGTACAGTTGCTCAATAACCTTTAGGTGTTAATCAGGCGTGTCTTTCTGTTTCTTTATACAAACTAATACTTTATTAACCTTCCAATTCCAATATTGTATGAAATCAAGAAACTATTGGATTGAAATACAATAGTTGTGACAGTAATCTCTCCAAGTCTCATTTAATGGGCTGGATTGTAACATCAAAACAAAAAGATGTATGCAACATGTGACATGGCTCCCAAAGAAACTATGCACCTCCAGTTCTGTGGGCAGAAATACAGTCTAAAAAAAGCCTCAGAGAGAGAAAAGCCCACTGAGTATTAAAGATCAGAAGTATAACTTGTAATTAATGATCCCACATAAATAAAAAGTCTTCCAAATGCCTCCTCGTACCGGTAGCAGTGAGAATTAACCTCCAGTATTTCCAAAGAACCATCAAAATACCATACCATAACTGTAACCCACCTCAGCAGCAAGCTTCACAGAACGCTAATGGAGGAAACCACAGGCAGAAGGTGGCAAGTTTCCACTGAAACTCAAAAAACAGCTGCAGAGGAGGCCTACAGATGCACTTGACACCCACTTCTGGCAGCTCAACCAGCTGCAATCGTGCAGATGACTTGGATGGAACTAGTTTAAAAACACTGCTGCCAAAACCCAGAAGCATGTTTCATTAGACACATATGAAGTATAGATTGAGTAAAGGATAAAAAGTGAAGTGTCAGACACAAATAAATATTAGGTGCATTCGTAAGGCGCATGTTCACCGAAAAGGGCATCCTGATGTTGAATAACAAATGTGCAGTGTTACCCAAATCAGTGGTATTCTGACCAGTAACCAAGAGAGGACACTATTTGTTAGCAGTTCCTCTTGGAGAAGCAAAGGTGAGGACACTTTCTCGCACAATAAAACACAATCTTACACTTACCTGCCGATGTCCTGCCAGAAAAAGATCTTGAGAGTTAAAATTAAAAACTATTTCATATCGAAGGAGACCATTAAGATGGTACAACAGCAGAAAACTGGGTCTGTGAATACCTTCACTACCGTCACTAAAAGCGACACTGAGCACGAAAAAAGCTGCAATTGTAAAATTGCCAGACAACCTCGTGTCACCACGGGTGAAGTAGTCCAGGTCTGGATTTTGACTTCACAACCCTGAGCATTCTGGGAGTTGGGGTCCTGGTTTGCTTTATTTGATTCAATTGACCTAAGACATGTGTAAACAATGCCTTTGTAAAAGAAAAATCCAATAGTAGAATACCACCTTCCTGCCATTGAATCATCTGGTAACCTTACACCCACTGCTAGTAAAATTGCACTTCGAGTGACCCCCTAACTTAACTCCGCGGCAGCGCATGGCCTAAAGTCCTGAACTTTTCACCAACAAATTAGGATTTTCACATGTTACTTAGTTGAAAGGAAGGAAAGCAAGACTACAAAACCCAGAATACATCAGGTTATATATATTCTACGACAGTAAATCGTATTTGTAAAGGTCTCAAGGCGCTGTGCCCAGAATCACATGGTGCTGAGCTGCCTCCTGTGCCGGGATCGAACCATGAACCTTGTGCTCCGAAGTCAGCTGCCCTGGCCGCTACACCATACCTCTCAGTCCTGAAATGGGCAATCTTTTTTAGGACCTTGAGGGAGGTGGTGGTCATCCTAGCTGTACACATCAGGGGCATCCCGTGCATTTACTCTTTCAATACTTGCCAGACTTGTCATGATAAAGTAGCTTCTATAGTATTGCATTCCCAGCTCACATACTACACACAGAGGGGCCTGGCTGTGCGTGGGCTCTCCCGAGCTCCCCACCTCCAGCCTCGGCTGGTGATTAAGTCTGACACTGGCAGGAGGAGGGCTGGGGAGAGGAGGCAGCAGAAATGGCGGGGGTGGAGCGGGGGGAGCTGTCGATCTGCTGAGGCAGGCACATTTCTGCCCTCGGGAGACAGAACAACAAGAAATACCTTTGCCAATTCCACCCCCTCCTCCTACCTCCACCGACGCGGTATGAGCAATTGCGAGGAAAGCTGGCCAGACCGTGCATTCAGAGGCACGTGAGGAGCGAGTATCACCCCCCCCCCCACACACACACACACACACGCATCTGTAAGAGCATGCCTGTTCCAGATCTTTTCACTACAGTGGACAAAGTGGCCACTTTGTACTGGAAACGAGGGGTCCCAACTGGGCAGTGCAGGGCAGTGCAGTACAGTGCTAAATTATTGGTTTCAAGTAACATTGGGATGCACATTTCCTCAGAGCTGCCATCACTGTCTTCCATGAGCCCATTTTCCGTTCATTTTCTCTTGTCCCAGCAATGAATGGAGACAGAACTACTTGTCCGGAGGCGGAAGCACAAAGAATGCGCGTTTGTATCTCCGCAGAGCCCCGAAGCGGGGGCAGCAGCACTCTGGGGTCGGGAGGCTGGCCCCGAAGAGAAAGATGTATGCAGAGTGCGTGAGCGGTGACCTCATCCTGGAAATCACACGGAATTGGAATGCCAATGACGTGTGTGTGCGTGTGCGTGTGCGTGTGCGTGTGCGTGTGCGTGTGCGTGTGCGTGTGTGTGGGTGAGGTAGGGGGGGTATTTGGTTAGAGCGGTGCCGTGCGGCGGGGTGAGAGTCTGGGTAGTGCCTAGCCCTCATGCAACCTGTAGCGACGAGTCCTCGACATTCCTACCAGCTATCAAAGTCTGGTCGTATTCTGAGCCCAATGGAAACCTCGAAAATACAGAAAGACTTAATGGCGAGTGGTGGTTCCCTTGATAGTTGGAATTCTTTCTCTCCGTCGAATGCAGCCATGATGGTTCTCAAGTTCAGTCAGCGCTCTGTCCCCTAAAGGTTGACAGATGCAAGGATGCAGAGCCGTTTTAAGGCATGGGCAAAGAGTGCAGTTGCCCAGGGCCCCCCATCTTCTAAAGGGCCACCCTTTTAAAGTGATCATTATCAGTCTGTCGCACATTTATGTATTTCTCTGCCAGCACGTCCCTCTTCCTGCCTCGGACTCTCTATCCAGTGTCTTTTTAAGGATTTTGGGCCTTGGGCAAGGAGTATTTCGGTGGTTTTTGTGTGGGAGTTTAATTATCACATTGTTTGGCATCACGCGGGCTTGATCGATCATACAATACAATTCAAAGTTGTTCTGAACAGAGGGTCCCAAAATAGGTGTCGTCGTGGCCACAAAATTCCTTTAGATGACATGGTATGTATAGTGAGTTTGCGGCCTGTGCATGCAAGCACGTGCCACTGTTAGTGAACTCAGAGGAAGCCTGCATGTCCCTCTATGCAGTCGTAGTGTATGCTTGGAGTTCAGGGTGACTGACTGACAACCTGTAGGCAGTGGCGTAACGATAATTGAGGGGGCCCCCCCTGTGCTCAGGAAGATTCTAGAAATGTGTATGCAGTCCAGGCCCGGCTCCAGGAATTTTTAATTGGGTGGGCCAAGGACGCATTTGGGTGGGCCACTGCGGGCTCGATTTGTCGCATATATGTCTAGGCAGGCCTGCTTCAGGGCCGTCCTTTACCTCTTCTTAGTCTTACAAGGCCCAGTAAAACTCACTCTTTCCCAAATCTCTTTTTAATGATATCACTCACAAAAAGTGTTTTTTCTATGTAATGTTTCTTTGATGGGAAGAGGGGGTTTCTGAGGTGGGAGTATCAGGCAAGTGACACTTCTCGGGCTCCCTCTGTGTGAGCCTTCAGGGAGAATCCCTCTTCATTACTACCTCCACCTGACCACGGACTCTTCAACGCACTCCCTTACAAGCTTGATTAGCCACTATTCCTCTCCAGTGCACCTTATCTCACAGATGACCATGGGCCCCGCCCCATGTCAGGCACCATCTCCCGGTAAAAACATTAGTAAAATCACCTTCATACTTAAAACATTGAATAGAGCAATAAATATAATTAGCACGCACTTTAAAGTATGTTCCACAGTGGCCCTTATGGCCCGACTGCTAATTAAATAAACAAAAACAGAAAGGCCATGACAGGGCCGGCTTCAGCGCTGATGCAAAAGTCTTTTTTGGCGCTGCACCAAAAACCTCTTTCTCCATAAATACCTTTACTACCACCTTCCAATAGTGTACCTCATCCATCCATGCCCCCCCTATTGACCTCTTCCTCGGATTCCCTCACTGCCATACGCCACAAGTGCCCCTCATCTCCCCATAGCCCCTCCCCTTTATGACCTCCTCCTCGGATTCCCTCACTGCCACCCTCCCCAGTGCCCCTCATCTCTCTGTAGCCCCTCTCCCTCATGACGTCCTCATCAGACTCCCTCAATACCACCATCCACCGGTGCCCCTCATCTCTCCCTAGCTCCCCCTCCACCCCATGACCTCCTCTTCGGATTCCCTCACTGCCACCCTCCACCAGCGCCCCTCATCTCTCTGTAGCCCATCCCCCTCATGACCTCCTCCTTAGACTCCCTCGCTACCACCCTCTACCAGTGCCCCTCATCTCTCCCTAGCTTCCCCCTCCACCCCATGACCTCTTCCTCGGATTCCCTCACTGTCATCCTCCAACAGTGCCCCTCATCGCTCCATAGCCCCTCCCACCACCTCCTCCTCGGATTCCCTCACTGGCACCCTCCACCAGCGCCCCTCATGTTTACGTATCCCCTCTCTCATATGCATTTAATTTGTTGTATAACGCTGCTCATATCAATGTAGTGTGTGTCAGTACTTTACACCACGCACACACTTACAGAGACAATGAATCATGCAAGTATGTAAATCAGTCTACAGGGAATGTCACATAAGCCAATGAGGATTACAAGGTGTAGGAATCATAGGTCATCCCTTCTGGTGGGTAGTGTATTTTAAGAGGGTTTGGTCTGGGGAAACACAACCTTAGGATTTAAAGAGTATTCCATGGGGGTCAGCTTTACTGATAAAAATGTATATCTGCCCAAACATACTCATTTTAGCAACATTAGAATAATGAAAAGACTAGGGAAGTTCTAACTATATCACAAAACAAAAAAAGCGAAGTTCTAATTATACCATTCATGTTTGTTTGCAGCTCTTTGGTGGCAGTTCATTGTTCACTGCCTTTTGTTAGGATTGTAACTTCTGAAGTAACAAAAGGATCTCTGTGACAAAGGCAGTAACCCACTGAGCTATCCACATAAAATACAGTGCGTCTGCATTTAAAAAATACTAACAGACAAACGATTGCTCTAAAGCAGGATCATTAATCACCAACTTTATCTGGGTATTGCCATTTTGTATTGTTTTATTGTTGACCAGCATCGGCTATGATGAAATGATAAAAACTGTTTAAATGAAGCACATACGAAGTATGTGTCCTGCTGGGCCTGTGCAGATTTTAAAAAGATTTTTTTTTTGTAACACATTCTCTTACCTACTCCATTAGTCATACTTTGTGTCACAGCCTTATGTGATAAGCAGCTGCAGGGGTCAGGGGGTGACTAGGAATAAACAGACCACTTTTCCCCGCGCTGCATACAAAAAGAAATATCAACGCAGCAGGACAGTAGGCAAAGGTTACCAGAGGTTACCGTTGTCAAAGAAAGGATTTGTCCCCTTTCACCATGCAGAGATGAAGGGGTGAAAAAAGTAAACAAAGCCTAGTTAACATGTTAATGGTCTTTTAAAGACCTGTTAAGTACTTTGGTGCGGCTGCGATAATCTTCAACTGTCTACTGTCTGTGTGTGTGTGCGCCCGGGAAGCTGTCTCCCCGGGCTGACACACAGACCTGTGCGTTGCACGCCTGCCTTCAAGCCCTCACTGCGAGGGCCAAGGCTCCTGTTTGGGTGGGCCAGGCTCATCTTTGGGTGGGCCGGGCCCACCCGGCCCACCCGCTAGAACCGGGCCTGATGCAGTCGTTGTACCCTGCGGCAGGTCTGCCTCCCTGGCCTGGAGGAAGGATGGGAAGAAAGACTCCTCCTGGGGCTATCCCAATCCTGGATAGCCCTCTTCTGATGGGCATAATGGACCCTCCTTGACTCCAGGGAGGGGCAGGCAGGCACAAGGACTGTCAGAGCGACTGAATATAAGTTGGCCCACCAGGCTTCCCTGCAGCCTCCGCAATGTTCAACAGAGGAAAGAGATGTGAACCACAGAACCAGTGCTTCATTTGTAAGAGAAAAAAGAAAGAACCAACGCTCTAGTCAGAAGGTCACTGCAGCTGGCACCACACATTGCCCCTGCCATGCTGCCAATGGCATTAACAACACGACTACTAACCATCACACTCCAACAAGTGTGACAATTCAGACTATTTCAGGCCACCAAAGCTATAAGAAAGGCTAGGGGTCCAGTTAGTCAATTTTAATGTATATTGAATTAATAATTAACTGTTATGATCATCCTTTAAATTAGCCAGACAGCGCCACTCTGTGGCATACTGTCACAAGCACCGGTGTAGACAATTAAGTGCCGGTGACGGGCACCAGATACCACCGGCTCAAATTAAGCATGGCACAGAACCATTTAAGTCATTGTAGGAGGTAAGCAGGTGTCATCCTGAGGGTCACCGCTGATAGGGCTGACTGCACCCAGGTGTGAGACAGTGTCGGCAAGACCTCAGCACTCCAGGCTTGGACCATTCCTGTAACTAAGACCTCCACTGGGTACAGCTGAACCAATTATTTTATTTTCTGGCCTTGAACCTGGGTTTGCTGCACCAGAGACGAGAGAACAAGACCTTGACAACCTCTGCATCTCTCGTTTCCCACAGGAGTTCTTTACCTCCTAACCAGCCTTTCTGGATCTCTGTGGTTATATAATTAACGGGCATATTTTATACATAAACTTAAGAGTATGACTCAGATTCAGCAGACAGTGTTGGCATTATTGTCCTCAGGAGTTTAATGGAGAGCTCTCGACCGCGAGAGTCAGATGGCAGCACTAATTCATGAATATATTATGATGGGCTTGGCGAATGGCTTGGAGTCACGCAATCACTTCACACACCAAATCAGTGTAGGGGAGTACTTCATTACAGGTCAGTGTGAACCCGTGAATGCTGCTCAAGGGTGGGTGTCATAGGCACAGAAAACTACGGCTAGTGCAGAACCAGGAACAAGATGGAGTGAAACAGGTCAAGGGTGACAGGCACTGTGCATGGTGCAGACCCTTTAAGCCGCTCTCATTGGCTCGTGTCCACTAGCCGCTGATCACCTCTCCTTTAAAATTTCTTCAAGAGTCCAGAAAAGCTTATGTCCTATGATAGCAGATCGAAGCGAACACTTCCCGCTTTGGTATGCGGATTGAAAAAACAGGAGGCAAAGCAAATCACTTGTAAAGCAAGAGTAGGTAAAAGATAAGTTGTGGTCAATGGATAGTGTCAAAATGGAGGTTGCCGGCCCACCCCCTCCGATTGGCTGTCAACTGTGTTTTCCGCTCCTGAACCAGTCCCCTATGGAAGGTCCTAATGTGCTTAAAATGTAAAAAGTGAGCATGGACACTGCTACATTTTAAAAAGTTTTATTAAAGCAGCATACAGACTTCCTAACTGAGAAGTGCTGGTACTATCCCTTTAAAAAGTGAGTGAGTAAGTGCAGGTACTAGATATCGTTTAGGCGGTGCCCATTTGAAATCCCTGGAGTATCACACATGGCTGAGATGACACTTTCTTGGGTTAGGTCACCCACTTTTCAAAGTTTGTATTTATAATTATATATTATCAAAAATCCCTCAAAAGTCTTAACGCCAAGTAAATTTTCCAGATGTAGTTTATAACGGAGCTCCCTCAAGCTAACTACTAAATATTTACTCAACAATAGAGCAAACACATTTGGTTTGCATGTAAACAATAGAACAATAACATTAGGATAGACCTTAATTCCTTGTATGCACAACTCTGTCTTTCCAGTCTATGTAGCAAATGCATGGTCTGGAATGGCGCCATGATCCCTCCTGGCTGGCATCCTAATAAGATCTCGTAGACGCAATTAATTTCTTGTTTATAAAATATATTACCTTGTTTATTTGCATAGTGCTCAGTCTTGTCCTGTTTAACAATTGCCCTAAAGCCCTTGGACATGTGCCCAGTCTCCGAGTGCGCTAACCCCAAGACATGAGTTGCGCATGTATTAAGCCACATAAATGCACATTCAGGCGAACAGTGTTTCACTGGTTCTTAATCATCACCAGAGCCAATTGTCAGGTAATGTGCCCAATACAGGGAGCAATACTGAAGGAAAACCCCACCTTGCATATGACTGGACTACTGGAATGCTTGGATTATAGATTTGTGGAAACACCACCATTTATAAAGTTTCAAAACAGATTTGAATAGAAGACTCTTTTGGGTAGCCTAACTTTCACCACCCCCCATGCCCAGCAGGTGACAGCTTGCGGTCTACTCTCAGTATCTTCCCCATCTTCAAGAATGTTCATGGACAAGCTGCTGTTTAGAATATCCAATCGGAGACATACAACTATAACAATAAAATACAGAAAATCAAATACGTAGAAAAAAATGGCAAAACTAGAACCCCTAAAAATGTAATCAGAAATGCTTAAACAATGAACCAGTACTAAACACTCTAAACTCTGAATCTGAACAATATGTCAACCTTAATCCTAAACGTAATCCCAACATGATCCTAAACCCAACTCAATTCCTAAACTTCATCCTATCTTGATCTTAAATCCAACTCCATTCCTAATCCCAACCACAGACATTTTCCTAAGCCTAATGCTAAAACTAAACATAATCAATCCCATGCACAAACCCATGGACTTAACCCAACCCATGTTACGAGCAAAGCTAATGCTAATCTTAAACAGGGCCCAGCGTAACACTACCGATAAGGCTAAGCTTCACCCTGAATATAACCTTATTTTCAATTTCACCTAGTTTGGTTAAAAAAGTATTCAATATTAAATTTAACATTACAGTATTTCCAGTTTACATTTTCAATGTTTGTGTTTTAGCGTTTCCGTTTTATTCATCATCGCGGCCTCAAATGCACTTCAAGTCAACTCCAGTACAACCCACACCATCCACAAAGGGACCACGATCAACCAACAAGGGAATCCTAGAGCCAACTTAAACACCACTCAAAGCCAGATATGCTGACAGGGTCCTTACGGGGTACGTCTGGAAGAACTTTACCTTTCCTGCAAATTGGCCATTAGGCGACAATACAGCACAATACAAAACCAATAATAAACAACAAATAGCAAAATATTGTGCGTTATTGGATGGCAACTGGATTCACTCCACTTGATCCTCTACCAATTATGAACAATTGCATTTATATAGTTTACTACCTCTGACGAGGCGTCGCAGCACTTTTTAGCTAGTAGCACAGTACTCCGGAACCCAAAAAGTATTAGTGGTGAATTAGTATAGGGAAATATGAAATTAATTGGAGCGGTGAACATGCGAGTCTGTTAGTTGGATTGAAAAGGATAATGGGGGATAGAAGCGAGAAGGGTCTAGAACGTGTTTATTTAGAGATCATAGCAGTAGGAGGAGGTCTGGGACGAGTAAAGGCGAGAGGGAAGAGTCTCTAGAAGTTGATTTGGAAGAGAGAGGAGGTATCGGACGAGTCTAGGAGGGATACACACTGTCTCGCACTAACACAGCTCGTTATATGGTTCACTCTGTATTTCTTATATTTTCCTTACAGCCATGTGATGTTGTTTGTACATTTGTGGTGATCTGATAGGATAAGTCCATGATGCTCAACCAACAGGATTTCTACCACTGCTTCGGAGAGCATTTTAACTGATGTGTGTATGTGAGGGCAACTTATAATTCTACAGCACCACGCTCAATGGCTGGTATCTGTATTGTGCTTATGCTGAGACTCCCCCACTGCCCATTGCCCATTAAATGATGAGGCACAGATTAAGTGCCTAGCCTTGATATTTTTCGTCCAAGACTAAGGCTCTTTGGGGCAAAGGATGTTCTCCCAATAAGTATCTGTAACCGGCTCAGGGTCAGAGGATATCACGGTGGAAGGAGCGAGGACAGCGGGACCCAGCAGCACAGTGACTATCTGAAGAGAAGAATCCTAAGCAGGCAGTACGAAAAAGACACTGCCTAGGGTCAGCTAGGGCTCCTGTGGAAAAGGATCAGAGGAGCACTGGTGGTCCTTCAAAGAGCTATCAAAAAGAGCCCATCCGCTTCATATTGACAAACAATCCACAAGATAGAGAAAATGCTTTGTTTTCTTATATAACCCTCACCCACCAGGGTTTCCCCTTGCTGTCATGCTTCATCATTGGGTCCATCCCGTTCCGCTGCAGAACTGGGAGTGCTGTGACCTATAAATTGTGCCAATAGCCAATCCTTCTGCAACATTCTGGACAGTTTCTTTCAAAAGAAAGTGGAAGAATTCTACAATACATTCTCTGGCTCAAACTCAGTTCATATAGCAGAAAGGCCCCTTCTGTTATCGGCCCAGATTCCGGATCATTCACTAATTATGTTAAGCTCACTGTGGAACAGGTCTCCCAGATAATTAAAACTACCATGTCAGGTTCCCCTCTGGACCCATGTCTACTATGCATCTTTAACCAGATGTTTCACACTGGATATTTCCCAAAGCAGTAGAAGATGGCATCCATTCTTACCCTGATAAAGGAGCCTGCTCTGGATCTCTCTGATCCTAAATTATGAACAAACAACAAGCAGCATTCATACAGGACTATGATCTGCACACACTCTGCATGCTAAAGATATAAAAATATATCTGTACCCAGCACCTACTTGGGGCCCCGGGCTGGCTAACGCAAGTCAATGTACGGAGGAGAAGCTTTGGCCTAAGTGAGACTACAAGCTCCCTTCTCCACCGGAGTACCCATGATTATAGATTTCCTCATTATTTATATTGCCAAGCAGTAACACCAAGTAGGTGCTGTGTATACACATTGTTATATATTTAGCATGCAGCATGTGTGCAGCTATACATCATCATAAAAGGAGCAGCATCAGGGAGATAGATCCTTTGTCCTGAAGAAAATCCATGGGGTACAGCTTGAAACATGTAGACCCTTAGAAAGGCAGGTTCATGATCACCTACGTTATCTTATTCCCAGTTTTTAACCATGCTCACTAGAGGCCAGAATTAACAATGTTCCACCAACTAGGCAGGTATTTTTAACTTTTACTTCCCACATAAGACTCCCCACTCCTACTTTTCATCATTTAACATACATTATTAAGTGCTTCCACGTAATTCGTAGGTCGCAGCATGCCCAGTTCCGCAGTGGAACAGGATGGGCCCAATGATTAAGCATGCCGCCAGGGGGTAACCCTAGTGACTTAGGGTTACATAAGAAAACAAAGTGTTTTCTCCATCTTGTGAAGAATTACTACATATAAAGCGGATGGGCATTTTTTGTTTTTGATACATATCAGTAGGAAGGACGAGCCCCACTCACTCTCTTCCCTCTTTTGCCCCTCTTTTTTCGATGTACCTTCAAAGTGCAAGACAGTCATCATGGTAGAGCAGAAACGGAACACACCGCAGACGAAAGCAAAGGCAGAGACTGTAAAACAGTCCGCACTAATGAACAGGCCCTAGTGAATAGATGGTCAGAGATGTGTCAGATCCCAAAATCATAACAAGCACCAAAAATTACAATCTGAAGTTGGTTCTCTGAGATCCTATAGAGAGTGATGGTGTAGGGTCAAATGACACACCCGTCAAATCTGATGCAGCACTACTAGGTTTCTATTCACCATAAAGAAAGTTGTCACTCACTCAAGTAAGAGAGAGGACAGGCAAGCCTTTCTCAAAACTGAGAACGGAAGTTGTGAGTAATATAGTGTTTTTTGTCTTCAAGTGCCACGGTTTGTCCTAAAGAAGTAAGGATTATATGTAAACTTCGACCATTCCCGCAAATAAAAGAAGCAATAAATGAATCCTAACTCTGCAAAGTTGGGGTAGATTTAAGCATACCAGTCACAAAGAACTAGTACTGCATTGTGCCAGCAGAAACATATCCAAAATGTGTAAGCAATAAATCTTGGCTCAATTTTAAATATGTCACTCACTACTTGGTGTATCTATTGGTAAACTCTCCTTATCTGTCCTTCGACAGGAATCCTCACCTCTGGTAAGAACCCTTCTTGGTTCCCCTGGATACAAAGTAAATTCCTCGAACTCCTAAATAGAAATTCTATGCTGTGAATCAGATTGGGAGTATTCCCAAGTGGAGCCCTTTTTGTTACAAAGAAAAACAAGCATTTTCAATGCAATAGGCCTCGCTTCTTCAAGTGTTTAAGCGATTGGCATTGTAAATGTCAATGCTTTTTCTTTGTGTTTTAAACCCATCACATATATAAAAGGCATTGTTATTTTTAATGCCAATAGCTCAAACTCTCGTAAATGTGGAACACTTTAATGTTGGCCGCCCCCCTTTCTTTAGACGCTGCTCACTGTATCCAGGTTATAGTGAGCAGCATCTAAACAAAGGGGCACGGACAATATTAAAGTGAAAGCGCATATTGTGTACTTGCTCACAAAGCAAAAATAAAATTATTTAGATGCGTTCCGTGCAGCTGCTGAAGTGAAAGAGGTCCTCGCTATGAATTAATAAAATAAATAAGCACAGCAGCTATTGTGAAAGTGGCTGCCTGTAAAATAAATCATTTAATAAGCTCAGCCGCTAAACTGAAAGCAGACCGCGACATAAATAGAAATTGAATAAGCGCGGCCGCTATTGTTAAAATGGACTGCATAATAATTTAAATAAATACATTAGTCAAAGCCTGGGGCGTGCTGAGATGTGGTAAAATAGGATAAAAGCATTAAAGAAACTAGTGCTCACCAACGTATATTGCGGACCATGTAAGAACACCAGTAAAACACTTGTCGTTATGGGAGGTAACAAATGCAGACAAGGCGGTACCAAGGAGGGACTAACAACCCTACTAACGATTCAGAAGCCAGCGTTTACGAAGGGCAATGACACAAGCCAATTGAAAATATGGGTGAAGAGTGGGCGGGGCTTCAAAGCCATACTCCACTACTGCATGCCTCGCAGCAGCGGATGCGCTGCCCAGGATCGACCTAAAAAAGGCTAGAGCAAAGGACTTTTGTCACAGTTCTGGGAGATATTCATGTGGACGGTGTCTTACCACATTGTTGAGTTTTTAACGTTGTCCTGAAGCCTCACAGTTGTACATATGCCAATCTCTTTGCAGTCATTGTTTTTTCCTTTTTTGTTGCATCAGGATAATTGTTTACTTTTTTCACATTCTTAATGCATCTCTTATGCTAGCGCTGCAGATGACATCCAGACGAGGCACTTTTATTAAATCACATGGGTTCACGGGGGCTTGCTTTATGGAGGGCACGCTTGCTCACCTCTGGGCACAAATAACAATGCCAAACTCAGTAACAATCAGCGTATCCTCTTTGGAAGTAAGAAAAGATTAGTCAGCCTGGTGGGATAGAGACCTCTGAGTTTGTACTCCTAGCTCAACAGGTAGTGCCTAACTGTCTGCTTCAACTCACCACATGAGTTATACCAACAGGCTGCTAGAAAGATAACAAACTGAACACACCACATTGTGAAACTTTGTTAATGCTTGTGTTCCTTGCTTTTAACCCCTTCGCTGTGGTGTGAATTTCGCCGCGCCGCGTGGGGGGGGGGGGGGGGGGGGAGGGGGGAGGGAGCTAGGGGGCAGACGCGGCGCTGCTGTGCTCGTGACGGAACCACAGCGTCATGAGTCACGGGCGGCGTGTGCTCATGATGACGTGGTTCCGTCACGGCCCCACCAGCTCATTAATTCACCCGGACAGGCGGGGAATTAATGCCGCATGGTAGGAGCGGTAGACGCATGACGGAACCATGCGGCCATGAGCACACGCCGCCCGTGGCTCATGACGACGTGGTTCCGTCACGAGCACGCAAGGGGTTAATAGTGGTGAGCTTTCCCCAATCATGGAGCTCTGAAGAAGAGTCGAGTCTTAAGACTTTACTCTTTGCCAATTAACATTTTCCAGGCTGCTCTCACCAGTGCATTCAAAATGGTTTCCACTTTGCCTTGTAATTTATACGGAGTCCAATGTGAGGATAAAAATCAGACCTCTTCACTCCTGCATTTGCAGAACCTCTGTTTTTGGCGTCAAAAACTACTTTCTGAAGCATTACACTACTATGCATTTTCAAATAAAGAGAGCACTAAGCCAAGTTTCACGGTATGGTGGGCACACACGGGCCCTGTGCTATCAAACGTATATAATATAGCATTATCATCATATTGAAATCACAATGTATCATTCTACAGTCTTGAATTCTCAAATTGAATACCATCTCAAAAAGCAACATCTGTATTTCCAAAATCCAGGATGAAAACGGACCTTTACCTAAAACATGATTGTCGCCTTTCCTTTTTTCTTTGAAAAGGCCCTCTCCTCTCCTTACCTTTCCATTCCATTCCGTCTCTCTGAGCACCAACTTCTCTGAGTCATATGCATTTTGACATAATCTTTATAACATTTGACACCATGGCACCGCAAACTAACAGTACCTAAATCGCTTCTAGCACATCTCTTAACCCACTAGCCATCTGCATGAACGTATGTACCCCCCCCCCCGCACCACTTATGATCACAACTAACCCCTATTAATTTAATGTACACTAAGAAACAGAAGTGAATGCATGGAATGGTTTGCTTGTGTACATAAAACTAATCCCTGTAACCAACTATAACCAATGACACTGGATTAACCACTAATCTTGGGTTCTGGAGCAGCGCAATAAAAACTATATATACACGTAAACACAGCTTCCAGGTAAGTAGATGGTGAGTTTAGAAGAGTAAATCTATACTTCACTAAATATATATTTACCAAATACAGTTTGGGTGCTTAACAATATAGTGGCAGTCGACATTCTGGAGTCTTTAATTTTGTAGGGCAATACTTCCAGCCTCAATACTGAGGTGTACAACCCTTGCAGGCCCACAGGAAATAAAATGAAGTTTACCCACCTAAGATCTTTAGTCTTCTGTTTACAGGAGGGGCCTTTCAAGTATTACCAGGTTCATGAGTTTACAGCTAAGGAGCAGACCTCTTTCCTCATGTAACCCCCGCCAAAATCCTGCAGGGGCTTACAAACTGGAAAATCCTTCCATGTGTCCAGCTCCTAATGGCGAACGCCGTGTGGACTGGTGTGGAAACATCACTAATCCCAAGCTTTCCATCCTATCAGGCATAAAAATGTTTGAGGATCAGCTATAGCTGCCAACCCCAGTCTCAAATCAGTGTGGCCTTCGAGGTGCCTTAGAGCAGACTGCCTCCCACCTCACCTCTTGTGCTGCTCCTGCATAACATCCAGTCATACACCAGACACAACAAAAACAAGGGTGAACCATCATACGTAGATTCACCTCCCATTCTACACCAGCAACACATACTCCCAAGCTGACAAACCAGGGCCAACCAGATAATGAATAGACACAGCAACATTCAACTCCACCTCCATTCTTTCTACGGGAAACTGCCATTTCCTTTAGGGCTATTATCTCTGGGAAAGTAGCCTGCACCTCAATCTGATTTAAAAAAAAGCTTAATCTATTTGTGCTGTAAGACAAACACTTTGCTTCTGTTTATCCTGGTATATTTATTTATACCCTTTTAACTTATTATTTCATATCAAATTTCATGCATTGGTGTACAAAGAATGAAAAAACATCAATATTTCACAACAAAATCTCAAAACATTACATTGTCGGTTTGAAAAACAATCTAAAATTAATAATAATCGTCCTCTACAGGACAATATCACAAAACATACAAATAATAACTGTGAATAAATATTGTCAATAAACAACAACAGTAGTCGTTTAGATAACAAAATTACACTATTCAATCCTTCCTTGAGATAATCAATAAAGTTTGAACAAGGAAAAAAATGATTTTGAATCCCTTGATTGTGCAGTGAAAAATCAAAAACAATGTCTCAGCCTATTTGGCCAATGTGCCGACGCGTTTCGAGTACTGGTGTTTCCTTCTCAGGACTCTCATCAGGGCTGTCTCATTCTTATCTGCAATGGATTGTTTACGACAACAGGCGTCCTAGACCGGTCTCAAAGACCAGGACTGAAATGCAAAAACAAACTGCCTTATGGTAAATCGGGCAAAATGTGCAGGCGTCATAATTCGGATTTATACACGACATCTGAATAGTGCACATATGGTCCTTAGTAATGCCTTCCAATTCTAATGGACTCTGGACACCCTACAAACATGGAATTGAGGATTCTATCACAGGCTGGATTATTATTGGGCTTATGAGGGGTCAGGCATCCCTAGCTTACTTGTGATTGAGTTTCTTCCAAATGTGATGAAGGGAGTGGGTGCCACTGTGAGCAGGGTGGTGCCAAATTATATGCGGTGGTGGATGCATGTATTTAATTTATTAATAAAACAGCAGCGGGCATTGCAACAATAAAAGCAGTACATAGCAAGATGATTCACGGTAAGGAGGTCATGAACAGTTCAGATGAACAACATATAGGTGGACTGTGGGAATAACGGCAATGTTCAGATTTCAAGAGCCCGGCGGAGAATTCTATTTTGCTATTTGGGTGCTCCCATACCCCTAACGATTATTGTCCAGATTTTTTTTTGTATCCTAGCACCCTCTTGTGGCAATTTTTGGTGGCAGCATAAGGCTGTTTTGTACATCTGCCTTAATATCGCAAAGTCCTTGCTCCTGCTCCATAGTGAGTAAACAAAATTATAGGAGCTTAACTGTCCAACAATGGGATTTATCATAAAGATTTCCCCGAGTAAAAAACTGCAACTTCTCTGCTCAAGAGTTCAGTGATGTCATTCAGAGCTCCAGGTGGAAAAAACATTCTCGTTTGAGTTTATTGCATGTACAATTTTATGTGGTGGAAAACCCCCATTTATGGCCCTCATGCTGATCCAAGGAACCATCAGTTAAGGTGATCAGTAGTTATACAAAGACAGTCCTCACCCACCCCCTGCCATACGTAAAATAAAGACATGGTCTCCTGTCCCGCTCCTACATACCCCCGTTTCCCCTTCCAAATACTATTTGCCATACACATTTTTTTAAACCTTGCAACCTGTCACCCTTTCCCACCAGGCCTCAGTTGCTACTTTCCTTGGCCTTTTATATTCATTACCTGACACCCAGCCACCCGTCTCTCCCTCACTGAGAGCTTGAATCTCCCTTTCCTGAGCATGTCACTCACGCTTCCTTTGAGCAGACACTGTCCTTGGCATAGACTGTCACAAAGTCATAACTCGTTTCTGAAAACTTTATAAATAAATACATTTGCTATCTCCATTGGGAGGCAACTGAGGTGGTGGTTGGCAATGCCACTGCCTCACCCACAATCTCACTACCTCCTTCCAGTTAGCTGTGGTCCGAAGGAGGTAGAGGAGATCATGAGTCACCATCAACCATTTATAGTCTCCTATGGATCTCTGAAACCACAGGAACTGTAGCTTGTGGGATCTTTTTCTGTGCGCATCTCATGATGGGGATTGCAGTGCCAGAGTCGGTGAGGTGCACATCTGAATTGGGAACTAAAGTAGTGAAAAGGCTGTAGTAAAACATGCAGAACGTCACTCCACTACAGTTTCCTCTGAATAACCCAGGTGAACCAATGGTTAGTTGGAGCAAGTGGAAAAAGATTTTGGGAAATTACGCCAGGGTGTGCGGCACTGATTTAAGTGGCGGCAGATGAAGAAATGATAGTAAATGCCTGGAAAGTCAAACACAATGGATAAATAGAAATTTAAGGGGCTGATGAAAACAAAGGCTCGAAATATATATCGCTGCATACCCTTTAGGTAGTCTTAGACCACTTGCACATCTCACTACAACCTTTCGCTATCTACACACACCCGTACGCACCATCACAGCTGATATATAAGAAGATCTCTGCTAAACAGCTCTCTTGCAGGGCCCATGGGGCATTGCAGTGCCGGCCCCACGAGGAGCAAAAGCCCGATGATGAAACATGACATCCATAGGGGTGTATGAGGCCATCACTTCCTAATAAGGAAGATCCCCTCAAAGCAGTCTACTCCAACCTTTCCACATCCCTTTTCTGCATAGGAACAGCTACCACACTGATGATACACTTCCCTAATAAGGATCATAGATACTGGACCGCAATCTTGCTCCTTGTTCCCTTTCTTATGCGATTGATGTCCAAAACATCTACACAGGAAAAAATCAACCGCCTTTTTAGAAATAAACTAAAAAATCTACACACTTTCAGCCCTCTGCTGATGAGACAGCAATGGAAGCGGTTCAGCTCTCAGTTCGGTGCCATACAAGAGGCTTCGATAACTTAACAAATCATGTGTCTCAATGTGAGTTGCTCTGCCAAACTCTGTGATTTTCCTACTCGATTTGTAATTACAACTACTACATTAGGCTCCAAGGACCACTACCAATTCTCAGAACATAAGGTGTTCCTCCATGTGCATAAACAAGACCTATCAGTGTTACCCACCAAGCACAAGCAATGGCTTCCTAAAGCTGCAGATTGGGCACCAATACACTGTCAACGCGTTGAACTACTGAAAAAGTAGAATTTCGTAAGCCTAGCAAAAATAAATGAAATATTAATTTGTTTTCATTTGATCAGGTATAATTTAGCCAAACACTCAAAAAGTAGCAACCATATGAAAAACCTCTGACCCTTTGGGCGGAGTATAAGATGGGCGGATTAGAAGATGGGTGGTGTGTGTAGCAGATTGTAGTTTGAAAAAATAAGCATGCATCTGGTTTTGTATGCCCAGAAAAGCGGTACTGCAATAGATTGGATAACCACTTCTTCTGTTCATACTTGGCCCACTAAAAGCATTTTAAATTTAGTAAGTGCTCCAATCCGGGTCTTCTCAGGACACACGTGGGTGGGGGATGTGATGTACTGTCTACGATCAGGAATACTGTAGCACTTGCTTTTTGGACTCGTCGGATATGTGAGAAATCCACCTTTACTAGTAAAGACTGATAATCTAGGTGGGTCTCCTGAGGGAGAACAGGTTAACTGAAATACATGCCATTTATTTCTAATTTAGAGCTCTGTATAAAAACAACTCAATATTTAGAAATGAATCAACGTATGCATCCTCTGCTTGCAAATTCTTCTATAACTCCATTTAACTGCACTCTTTTCCTTATTCGACTTTGTCGTCCCCATTGAGTTTCAAGCCAATCATTTAATCGATTCCAAAGACATTTATACCTCGCGGGTCTTTTATAAGTTAACACAGGCATTGCCTGCACCTTTCACCTGCCCACCACCGTCAAATCATTCTTGCACAAAGACCATCTCATTATAAAGCTCATCCTGGCACTTCCTTACTTGATGCCAATTATTCTACCCAACTGCTGAAAGGGTTATTTTTGCCTTAATGTTGAAAACCAACACATACAAACACACACACACTGCTCTTTGATGCACCCACCTTCCTAAATTATCTTAAGATCTGTGCCCCAGCTCTCAGCCCCTTCATGCACCTGAATCCTATTGATCTCTGCAGGATCCATAGCAAACACATTGATCTAGGAGAAAGGTTTTCACCATTAGGGGATGGTGCAACCTTCCAGTGGGAGGAGCTGCCCCCCTTCTCGCGCTCAGCAGCAGGCCACAGCAAGGCATGGTTAAAGAGGTATCACAAGGCCTTTGAACAGACACCTGGCACGAAGTGACTGCTTCAGAGGTCTGCAGCAAATGTTTGGGCCACAACACCACGAGCCAGGTGCACTGTGGGAACGGAGCAGCAGAGAAGCAATGTGCAACCCGCAGACAGGAAGAATAACCACTGAGGGCTTAGCACCAAGCTTCACGGGAAAGACCTCTCTCCTTACAACACCGTTCTCACACTTAGGAGAGAATCTCAAGGGAGGTGTCCTTGACAGCCCACCCGACTAATCAAAAGGAAGGGCCCAGGCAGTGTGGCATCAGCGTGTGAATAATATTTATTACAGAGGCCCAACATTTTTCTTAGGAACTCACCACCTGTGCTGCTGAAAGCCAAGCAGCCTAGTTTTGATACCACCTCGTGGTTCTTTCTTCCACCACTCAAACTTACGGCTTCTTTATCTCACTCGTGTAGGCTTTTTTCATCCCCGCTTTCCAGTATTCCGCTTCCTCCTTTCTTTCTCATGCTCTGGGTCAAAATCTGGTAATGTAAAACGAGCCCCGGTCCGCATTAAATAAAACCCGGAGCCTACCACCTGCAACCACCCCCACAAATTAAGCACTGGGACCAGATTTGCAAAGCGTAAAAAGCCACAGATGACTCAAAAGAGAACCACGCATTGTTAGTTACTGTTTCACAAAACACGCCCCAGCTTCACTACAGAAAAGTAACAACGCAAAGGTCCCTCAACAACGTGAGCAGATGCACGTGAAACCAGCAGGTCTCCACAGATATCCGGCGGCGTCTCTTGACCACATCCCTTTTACAATCCATGACACATACACGTCTGCCCCAGTGACAAAGAGTCAGGACATGGCTCACTCACGCAGGCTGGCATGGGCACCCTTGGAGCTGGAAAGCTCAGTAAAATCCCCTTGTCTGCCAATAAATCGAACAACCTAGCTTAAAAGTGATTTTAGAGTCATGATTGGAAAACTAAACACTGTATGCCAGACGCTGTACAAGTAGCTGGGAAAAGAAATTAAATAGAAGGTGCTCTAATGAAGGTTCATCATATAACCTGACTGAGCAGTGACTTGCCTGCTGATGCACACACACACACCCTTGCTTCTAGCGAGAGGTTTTCCATTTTTAGGTCAAGCTGAGAGGGACATTTAGCTGCCTGAGCAGCCTCATGTAATAAGCATTTGCAATGCAATAGGTCTCACATTTGTGAGAGTTAGAGCTGTTGGCATTGTATATGACAATGGGCCACATGTATTAAGCATTATTTCAGTCAGAAACAGCCCATCAGTCAGTTTCCGACCCTAAAAATGCCTTTACATCTGTATGAAACACAAATTGTGATTCGTTAACACTTACCGAATCGCAATCTGTGTTTGCGATTCAGTATTTTGAAGAGGCGTATTTAAGGCGTCCCTTCCAAATAAGACCGAATTACAGTTGCAAAACATTCATATTTTATCGACTCCTTGAAGGTGGTAACCCATTCGCAAATGGGAAGGAGTCCCCAGGGGGCCCCTTGCCCTTTGAGAATGGAAAACAAATATTGTTAGGAGCAGGCAGTGGTCCCAGGACCACTGCCTACGCCTAAACAAGTGAAACTGCTAAGTTTTGTTTTTTTGTTTTTAAATGCATCCTGTTCTCCTTGAAGGAAAAACGAGCTGCATAAAAAAAAAAAGACTGCTTTATTTAAAAGCAGTCACAGACATGGTGATCGGCTGACCTCAGCAGGCCACCATCCTGTGATGGCATAGATTCCAAATGGGTCCCAAATTGCGACCTACCTCATTAATATGCATGAGGTAGGTCTATTTGCGACCCATTAGAAATTCGCTAATTAAACTCGAAAGAGTTTCATACATTATGAATAGTGAGTACGTAATTGCGATTCAGAGAAAATCACAATAACGTAGTTGCTACTTGAAATAATAAGACATGTGGGCCAATGTCTTTGATCTATGTGTTTTGGTTTGGCATGTAGTGGATGAATGAATAGGGACACAGCTGCAGCACTGCCCAGAGGACTAAGAATGAGGAATTGCCACTGTAACCAGAGACACAGCTGCAGCACTGCCTAGAGGGTCTAGAATGTGGGAGTTACTGGCAGGACCAGAGAAGCAGCTAGCAGTACTGCCTAGAGGACTAAGAATGAGGAATTACCACTGGGACCAGAGTAGCAACTGCAGCACTGTCTAGAGGATTTGGAAGAAGGAATTACCACTGGGACTAGAGAAGCAGCTAGCAGCACTGGCAAGAGGAATTACCACTGGGAACAGAGAAAGCTGCAGCACTTCCTAGAGGACTTAGAGTGGGGGAGTTACTGACAGGGCCAGAGAAGTAGCTAGCAGCACTGTTTAGAGGACATAGAATAAGGAATTACAGATGAGACCAGAGAAGCAGGTAGTAGCAGTGCCTAGAGGACTAAGAATGAGGAAGTACTACTGGTAACAGAGACTTAGCTGCAACGCTGCCTAGAGGACTTGGAATGAGGAATTACTGACATGACCAGAGAAGCAGCTAGCAGCACTAGCTAGAGGACTAACAATGAGGAATTTCCACTAGGACCAAAGAAGCAGCTAGCAGCACTGGCTAGAGGAATTACCACTAGGACCAAAGAAGCAGCTACAAGCACTGGCTAGAGGACCAAGAATAATGAATTACCACTGGGAACAAAGAAGCATCTGCTGCATTGCCTAAATGACTAACAATGGGGAATTACCGCTGGGAAGAGAGACATGGCTGCAGCACTGTCTAGAGGACTTATAATGCAGGAATTATTGACAGGAACAACGAGGCAGCTGCAGCACTGTGTAGAGGACGTAGAATGTGGAATTACCAATAAGACCAGGGCAGAAGCTAGCAGCACTGCCTAGAGGACTTCAAATTAGGAATTACCACTGAGACGAGAGAAGCATCTAGCAGCACTGGCTAGAGGATTAAGAAAGGGGAATTACCTGGGAACAGAAACATAGCTGCCACATTTGTGACCAGATAAAGAACAAGATTTACCGCCCTGGTTACAGAAACGGAGCAACGGAAGCTCCGAGGGAGTGAAACATAATTAATGCTAAAAATTAAAGATTGGGTGAAAGGGAGCTAGCATCTAAATTCAAAGTTCTAACAATCTAACTTCGTGACTGCTCAACTATTTTCATTGGCCCAGACTCTCATCATAAGTGAAAGATAAGGTGCGAAGGACAGAACACATAGATAAACTGTGGGTGGGAAGGGAAAGCAGGAACACTGGTCAGCTGCTCGTGTTTGCAACATTTCCAGAAAACAAGGTAGGCAATCGGAAAAAATAGTGCAGAAAACAAACTGAAATGGACAGAAGCTAAATGAGTCCTGCAACATGGCCAGTCGTATTGGGAGGGAACAACAGACCAAAAGGAGGGACAATGGGGCACAATTTACCATTCAAAAGTAAGAAATTTAGAAGGCCCCTGGATCAACCAATGACAAGCAATGGACCAGCTTGAAGCCCATATACTGAATACTCCATGCCTCACAGTGCAGCCCATGCGCTCTGCTAGACTCAACCTAATAAATTAATAAAAATATTGAAAAACACACACACACACACACACACACACTTTGGGTCAGCCCTGTTCATCCATTGGTCTCTACAACTCTCATTCATGCATTGATTCTACATGCCACAGTACATAGCAAGAAGAAATGGGTCAACTTACTTCAGTCATTGGCAATTCTGCACGGCGAGTAGCATCTTTTTCAAAACCACATGTGCACATCACCTAAAAAGAAGCACACTTCAGAGCCAGGATTGGCAGTCCAAAGCTTTACTTCGCCAATGCCTTTTCATTTCAGTCTATATCCTTTTAGTATTTGAGTATTTAAACTGTAAAACTTTGCTGTATAGTAATATAAAACCAATAGTAATACTGCTGCTCTAGTTTTAAGAATGAAGAGGGTCTAGATGTAGGATCAGGTCTGTCTGAGTCTCCTTAAGACTGATCCATTGCCAATAAATGAAACCTCCGCAAGCAAGTACTCAAGTCAAAACCATAAGGGTTCATTCAAAATTAGGCTCAAATATAGAACTCAAATAGTCATTTGTTAAATCATGGGGAATAAGCAATCATAATAAGTCAAAATCCAATAATGCAACAGAATTAACATGAGGTCAATCTCAAACACACGTAGCGGCCACAACTAAAGTATAGTTAAGTAAGAGGATCGACAGAGTCTGTTCCAAAGAGTGTACCAAAAAGCTTCAAGTATAAAGTAAATAAACAGACTAGCACAGAGTCAGCTCAGTTCAAAAGGCAAAGAAGGTCCATGTATATAATTCAATAGAGTCTGATTGACAAACTGTGCATAGTTAAGAAAGCAAGAAACATCTGGTACATCTCCCAAAACATGACCTTTTATTTGGTTTTAGACAAAGAAGCCACATTCAGTATGTTATAATGTGACAATGTTTAAGAAAGATTCATTCAGGTAAATCTATCCTTATTCAAATACACAAGATACATCAAATAAGATGCATCTTGCAAACACCTGCTTTGTTGCATATTAACCCCATCCATGCTGCCGTCGGCTATTGGCTGACGGCATCACTACCTCGCTGGTGCTGCCGTCGGCCAATGGCCGACGTGGCCCCACCCGTTTTGCGGAAGTGCCGCACTTCCGCAAAATGGGCGGCGCAGCCAACGATTTAATAACGAGGTGTGCATAGGAAATGAAGGAAATAACACAATGTTTGCTTAATACAGAAATTCAATAGACAGTTCAGCTCACAAATGGTCCCTAGAAAAGTCTCAAGGAAAAGAACATGAATGGTACAACACTGGAACATCCGGAGCATGGCCTCCTCATAAGAAAGGCACATTACTACAATGTTTTAAGATAGGAAACAACACCACAAACTAGGTTTCTATTTAGCCAATTTTCTGAAATGGAAAAGCACTCAGCGAAGCACATGCATGTGGAGAATGTTTGTTCATCTAAATTAAAGTGCACCTTCTTATTGCAAATGTGAAATGATGCCAATGCAAAATAAGGTCAAATATGGTCAATTTAAACACATCTAAATTAAGGATTATTTTGTCATTATTAAAAGCGCTTCTACAGTAACTTGTGCCAATAATTATATTTTCGCACATTGTGCTTTGAATGTTAAAGGTTTTTTATTCCAGTTCCAAGTAAACATGCCTGCAAGAAAGCAATACATTGTTCTATTAAAATTACATATGATACTTAATTCTTTTTTAAATTTATTTAAATTTAACACAACTATTTCAAGCACAAATCCTACAATTTTGGGTGCTGGTATGCTTTCTTTTTCTTTATTTTGCGGCATACACTAATAATGAAAAGTGGTATTGACTGACAGAGCTACTAGATCTGGTTTGCATTTTGAGTCCTTACAAAAATATTGTTTAAAGCTTCCTGCAGTGAGAAAACAAACTAAAAACAACTACTTTCTGTATCCAATGCAACTAAGAGATAAATCATTTTAATGTGTCGGGATTCAATGTATTTTCGAGATATGACAGACTTTCAAATATTTAATGTATGCTAAGAATAGTAAATGTATAGATTTAAAGATATAAGGATTGGGTGTAAATCTGCAATCAACACTGGGGTTGACAGAATTAGACGGGACAAACAAGAAACTCTGGGCGCCATGGCACTTGATCAAGCGTACGCCAGTCCTATTAGTTTCGGGACAAAATTTACTTATACATTTATCAGAAGTGGTCCTTGTGACCAACTATATGAGTGTCTAGGACGATCCAGTTCTGTCTTTCCAGCTTTTGCAATTGATATGTCCTTTGGGTCCTTCATACAGCAGATAGCAGAACGGTGGATTAACACCAGTGAGTTAAGTGCTTTGATAAGCTAGCTAAGGCACATATAAGTAGGGCCACTTGAACTGTGAGGCAAGGGATTACCAAATTATGTGGCAGGACTCGCTACACTATGCTAAAAGAAAAGGCGAATTATGCAGCGTAATGCAGCACTTTCTTTATAGTAGCATTTCATTATTTTGTCATTTTGCCACATAGTAATACTGTACTGGCAAGCATTTCACTTCATTAGTATTAGCTTAACAACCAAAAACAGAAATAAGTAGGCCTGGGTGGAGTTCAGGAACCAGAAAATTCTGCGGTCCTACTCAGAGTTCCGCGAGTGGCGGAGTGTGCTATGTCACGCCCTTCGTGTAGAATTTTAGCGCCGGGTGTTTGTCCCGTGCTGTAAAATCAGCAGAAATTGCACCACGTCCAGCGTCAGAGGGCGCTGCTTCTTTCTGCCGCTTGAGTACATATTCTACTTGAGCACCAGCTTCCTCAGGGCGAATAGGTTTCTCAAAGTGAGCAATAGCGACCACCCGCATTGAGAAATCTTGCTGGAAGGTGGTCTGGAGGAAGACTTTACTCGCTCGCTAACTTACCACTGGCGAGCAAGGAAAAAAACTGGACCTGACCATAAGAAGGGAGGTTAAACTGCTACAATGACACAATAGAGAGGGCGAGTAAAAATAGGAAAAGTGTTATAAAATGTGTATAGGACGTTCAAGATCAGTTTTCAAAAGTATTGGTGGCAAAAGTTGGTAAAGCAAATGCCCATGGATCTAGACTAAAGCAGAAGGAATTAAAATGTCTAGACCAAATGTTGTGGTGTGGGTGTGGGGCTATATTCAAAGTTTTAGAGAAAGGCCATAAGAAATCACAGGCGGAGAGTCCAGTCAAAGGCAGAGACGAGGTCAGGGTTTCTATGTTGCACTTCGGTCCTTCAGTCTGAAGCTTCACAAGAAGTTGGGTAGGGTAGATGTCTTAAGGAAAACTGATGACCAACTGTGCTGCAGCTTGCTTGAAGCTTTAATACAGCCACGTACAAGACCTGTACACCACAGATCACAAACTGTTAGGTGGTACGATGCAGAATGCGAATGGGCGGCGTAAGAGGAGCAGTTCAGGCAGAGCGGGATGGACTAAACGCGGGAGCTAAATGAATCTGACGAGGAGTGCTTCACAGCGGGTATTCTCTGTTGAACTTACTAGACATAACATATCACTACCGCTTCCACTCTCCACAGTCACTGGTTTGGGATGTTGCAACCTCAATTTCGATTAGGTTGCCCGACATGCACAAAACTCCTAACATTTTTTTCCCCTCACTATACCTCAGTAAGGTTCAGAAGAGGCAAGCAGAGGAGCACAGATAAAGACCAGGCTTGGCCGCAAGGCAAGAAATAAGCAACATTTAGAACATTAGGATGTGCCACCAATTGGACACATGCAAGGGGCACCTGGCAAAATAATAAAAAATGAAACGGTGTTCTAACACCGCTCCTTTGGAAAGTTAGTCAGTACAACCACCACCTATTCCTGGAGCCCCATCGCTTTTACCGACAGGGCATCTCAGAGGCTTTTGTGCTCGAGTCATCACCTCCAGTGTAGAGTCAACATGCTTTAGTCCTATTCAGGGCATCCTCAGCTCCGAAAGTCAGGAGAACCTTTGCTGCATTTGCACCAAACTCTTGGTGGCACCACTCTGGACAATCTCTAAACTGTGGCGGGGGGGGGGGGGGGGCACGTTAAACTGCTTTTCATGCAGAAGCATGGTACAGTCCCATCCCCACCTCCTATCTCTCTAATATCGAATCAGTACATTTTACTGAGAAAAGTAGCGATCACTTTTTTCCCTTGAATGCATGAAACTGTCCAGTAGAAGATTTCCCATTTGCACAGTGTTCATCTAAGATCGTTGGTCTTCACCCTTTAATATTTGGATGTTTTCCCTCTGCACTTGTTCCTGTAACCTCCAAGCTT
Organism: Lissotriton helveticus; assembly: GCF_964261635.1. Lineage (NCBI taxonomy): Eukaryota > Metazoa > Chordata > Amphibia > Caudata > Salamandridae > Lissotriton > Lissotriton helveticus. The sequence goes on along the minus strand of NC_136068.1, from coordinate 306,820,873 downwards.
CCTCCCTGCTCAGACTCCAGGCCCATTATGTGCCTCTTTCTGCTCCTTTCCTCTTCTTGAGCCCTTGAAGAGGAGCTATCTTCCACAAATACCCTTCACTCGCTTTCCCTTTCTTTCACCAGAAACATAGACCCTGTTGTAAGACTTTTGTCACATGATTAATGGGTTGGATTTAAGCGCTACAGCAAAACATTCGAGGAATCAATAATTAAATGCATACTTCAAAGTAGCAAGCTCAAATACCCACTATAATAACCCATACAACGGTTAATAACACACAAAACAGGATGCCATCTTTTCCTTTTAAACACTAGGGTTTCCAAGTGGCTAATACTGTCCCATAAACCTATTCCATGGTTTAAAGTTGAAATGGCATTTGACAAAGGGATAGAAACTTATCACAGGAAAAAACGTTACCTGGAACTTCTGCAGTGCTATCACACCTATCAGAAGCTGCTGGGAGGATCCCGACAAGAGTGAAAGGATGACAAAAGTAATAAGGCTCCAATGTCTTATTAGTCTGGGAGAAACGGGCAGGATGTTATTTATTTATTTTTTTTAAACAAATTTTATTGGGTTTTGTTCCACACAACATACAAAATCAAGTACATTTCCCACGTTTCCCGAAGCTCACAATATATACTCCCCTAGCTACATTCCCGGCAGTGGGTTAGGATGTGGTCCAGTCAATGTATACAATACCCCATTAAAGGCTGAGCCCCAACGTGCTCTGTCCTATTCTACTAACAACCTCCCCTATATTCCCTCCCTCCTCCCTAGATCCCCATCATCGATGTCTGCAATTAGTTTTAGTCATATAAAGCTGTGTTCACAGGAATGATCAGGTGTTGTTCTGTGCGATGTGCCTGTCATGTCTCGGGGGATAGTCCCCAATCCTATTGCCATTCCTCTCCTTCTTGTGTTTCACAGTCACGCAGTGCCTGCACTAATGCGTCCCACGCCTGAGCTGTTTCTAGCGCCTTTTCATTGCGCTGCCTACGCGCAGTTTGGAATCTCAATTCGCTATCGCTGAAAACGGGCAGGATGTTATGTTAAACTCACAAATAGTATACTGTGCTTTTATCGATTTTTCAACCACTTTTCATGAACTTGGGACCTTGCTGTAGCATCCTGCTACAATAAACACAGACCCTTATTGCCATATAACTTGGAGCTTTATTTTAGTACATCCAACCTGTCTCCTGTCCCTACTCTAACTGCCCCTTCCTCGTGGGTTCCCTCCTCTTCCTGTCAACCCCCTAAGCTCCACCCACAACCACTAGCCTGCTAACTTCACTACATCTCCCCCCTTTGTAACAAAACAAACAACATACTGACTTCCTAGTCCATTTCTTCAATAAGTCTCTTGGGTGGACGTATGTCACGATGAGGTCGTGGTGACCTCATTCCCAGATTGGTATCACTCCTTGTTTCATTGATTGGACTAGTGTTCTCACGACTGACTGAAGGTGGTTCTTCCGAACCGGGAGTGTCCATTTCACTCATTGAGATATCAGTGGCATCGTGTTGCACTTTCTTGAAATGCAAGATATTTCTCGTGATTCGTCTCTGTTCTGATTCAGCAGTCACCATAGTTCTTCTTTTTCGTAACCAGTAACGGTTCGTCCTTGAATAGGCAGTCGGTCTTTTTCTGTTGTTCTTGCTTGACAAGCACCCGATCTCCTTCATGTAACGAGAGTGATCGTGCTCTTCTCCTGTGATCTGCATATGACTTCATTTTGTCTTTTCGGCGCTGGTCTGTCTTCATCATTTCTTGATGATCTCGAGTGGGTGACAATGATGGTCGTAATGCCCCTTCCCACGTTGGGATGCGATTCCTCATAGGACGCCCCAGCATGAGTGTTGCCGGGCATTTTCCTGTGGTAGCGTGAGGAGTTGTCCGGTAAGCTCGGAGGACCTCGTTGAGGGCGACTTGTAGATCTTTCCCTTCCGCTGTCGCATGTTGAAAAGTCTTTTTGAGCGTGGCCATGAATCTTTCAATTGTTCCATTGGCCTGTGGCCAGAGGGGTGTAATTTTACGATGATGGAAATCCAGGTGTTTCGCAAATGCTGCAAAGTCATTTCCATTAAATGGAGGTCCGTTGTCTGTCTTAACCGTGGAGGGAACGCCCCAGGCCGCAAAGACTTCGTCTAATACCTTGAGAGTGCTGACGGCATTTGTAGATGACACAAAACGTGCAATGGGGTACCTAGAGTGTTCATCGATGATGGCCAGCACATACTTGCCCGATGCCAAGGGTCCATAGAAATCAATGGCAATTTCTTGCCACACACCAGGTGGTAGAGGGGTCATGTTTAGGGGTGCTGGGGGATCACTTTTGCTCGTAAGTTGACAAAGATGACAGTCCTTCAAGGTAGCTTCAACCATTTGGTCGAGATATGGAAACCACACTCGTTCTCTCAATGCGCGCTTGGTTGACACAATACCCCTTTGTCCTTCATGGGCAAGGGCCACCACTCCTTGTCTCAGTTGAGTGGGAATCACGATTCTCTGGTCCCGCAGTATTATGCCATCCGTGGTGGCTGACAGCTCACTACACACATGCCGGAAGGCTTGCATTTCTCGTGGTAGGACCGGATCAGTCTCTGCATCCTGAGAATCATGCCTCCATCTGTTATGTCGAATCCTGCGCAGGACCTTCTGCAGGATGATGTCTTGAGCTGTGCTTTCTCTGATGGTGTCCATTGGGATAGCGGGAGGAAGAGCCTGATCGGTCACAAAGTGTATGTACTCTTCCGCAATGGACGATTTAGAGACTGAAGATGTGGCCGGGTGTCTGGACATATAGTCAGCTGGGTTTTCTGACTTCCCTGGCTTGTGGATGATGGTGAATGTGTACTCCTGTAGTCGTAAACCCCACCTTTCGATTCTTGGGGGCATCTTGGATCGTGGGTTGCCGTAGATGGTAACAAGAGCCTGGTGATCCGTAATCAAAGTGAAATGTTTTCCATATATGAAGACATGAAAATGTTCACATGCCCACACTACGGCAAGACTTTCTTTTTCTGGCTGCGAGTATGCCCGCTCCGGGTCAGTCAAGCTACGACTCGCATATGCAATTATCCGACGTGGGTCTGAGTCATTGTCATACTGTGCCAAGAGTGCACCAAGACCAACGGGGCTGGCATCCACAGTAATTTCCGTTTTTCTCTTTGGGTTGAAATAGGATAAGTGATCCGCAGATGCTACCGCCTTCTTGATTTCCTTGAAGGATTTCTCACATTGGGGAGTCCACTCAAGTGGCTGGCCTTGTTTGGTCAACAGGCGAAGGGGATGGCTGATTGTTGCGTAGTCCCTGATATAGCGAGCACAGTAACTGGCCATACCGAGGAACGACCTGAGCTCACTGACGTCTTGGGGGCTCTTGGTGTTGTTCAGAGTCCCAATCTTGTCGGGGTCAGGTTTCATGCCAGCGCCTGAAAAGATATGACCAAAGAATTTTAGTGTGTCCTGATGGAATTCGCATTTCTCTTTGTTGAGGGTCAGGTTTGCTTCTAGTAGTGCGTGGCAAACACGATTGAGTGCGATATCATGTTCTCGCAGATCTGAGCCATAGACAAGGATGTCGTCGCTGTAGTTGAAGGCATTGGTAATATTCTGAATGACCTGCCGAATGGCTTCCTGGAATATTTCAGCTGCAGAGGAAACCCCAAAGCTTAGTCTCTTGTATCTGAACAACCCCAGGTGGGTTGCAAATGTGGTGATGTATCTCGACTTTGCCTCCAATTCTAACTGGTGGTACCCCTTGTTTAAGTCCAACTTAGAAAATATTTTCGCTCCATTTAGGGCCGAAATCATATCACTCAAGTGCGGCCCCGGGTGTCGCTCTCTTTCAATTGCAGTGTTGGGCAGGCGCATATCCACACAGAGTCTGACTTTGTTGGCCGTGCCCTTTTTGGGAACAATAACTACTGGGGACACCCATGGTGTTGGACCCTCGGTGCGCTCGATGATGTCAGCAGCTAGCAAGTCCTGGAGTTCATCTTCTACAGCTGTTTGGAGGTGAAATGGTACCCGTCGAGGGTGTTGAGTGACAGGTCTGATTTGTTCATTAATGTGTAATCGTGCTTGGCAGTTCTTTAGCTTGCCTAGTCCTTGGAATAGTCTGGGAAAGTGGCGGGTCACATCTTGATTTCCGCTGACCCTGAAAAGGATTTCCACTAGATGAAGGCGTTCAGCTGTCGGGAGGCTCAGTAGACCGTCTGCTTCTGGGCCCTTAATGACGTGGATTACTGCTGGGATGGTTGTGTCCTCATGTTGGACGGTCGTTGAAAACTTCCCGAGGCAGGGGAGTGGCTTCTTAGCCATCCATGTAAAGACTCTGACTGGTGCAAAGGTCAGTGGAGGACGTGGCTTCATTCTTTCATATTCGGTGACTGGAATATAGTTCAGAGATGCACCCGAGTCTAGTACAAATTGCGTGTCATGATTGCCAACTTTGATATCCAGTCTGGGATATGTCTTGAGCTGGTCTTGATCTACAGCTAAGTTCAGATATTCAATGGTGTAAGTTGAGTCTCTGGATGACGGTCTCGATTCCTGGGATGGTGATCTCCGTTCCCACCTGGACCGACGTGACTCTCGGCTGGAGTGTGATGACCCAGAAGACTGTTCAGCTTGGTTTTGGACAGCTCGGGCATGATGTCGTCGAGTACCAGATCGGGACGTTCTCGGGGTACCTCTTCGTGAGTCGGGCTGAGCTGTCTTTGTGGCACCACTTCTTCTCTCCTTGTTGTATTCCCCACACATCGCTTCAAAGTGATTAGTTCGACCACACTTCCGACATCTTTGGCCCATGGCAGGACAGCTGTCTACATGGGGGTAATCGTACCCACAACGGAAACACTTCCTCACGTTCTCTGATCTCCTTTCCTTCTTCCACGGTTCTCGCCGCTGATGTCCTGATTGCTCTCGACGTGATGACGGACGTGATCTCCAGTGCTTGTCACTCGAGCGTCTTCGACTTTCATTCTTGGCGTGCACGCGTCGCACTTGTTCGCGACTTCCTTTGTGTCCCGTTTCGATGTCTGCTGCATATTCTTCTGCTTGATCAAATATACGTGTCATCTCCTCTATATCATCAAGGCTATGTTCCTTTCTCAATAATCGTCTCCTCAATTGGTCGGAGTGACAGCCATCAATTATTTGTGACTTAATTGCGGCATCTGTCGAGAAATTGTCAAATGCACAATGCTTAGCTAGTCTTCTCAGTCGCATCATAAAAGCGCTCATTGGTTCCTCTTTCCCTTGACGAGCCGAGTGAAATGTATGGCGTTCATAATCAACATTCTTTTTGTGAAGGAATCTCTTGTTTAATGCATCACGCACTTTGTCATAGGTGTCCGCCTCAGCGTCAGGAAGGTCTTTGATTATTTTGACTATCTCCCGCCCCTCCAAGTTACGCAGGGCAATCAACTTCTTTTTATCCTCAGTCACTTCTGATCCTTCGATATAATCCTCGAATTCTTCGAACCATTCTTGCCATTTGGGACCCATGGTTCCCCCAGTGGTCACTTTTAGGGGTTCAGGCGCTCGCAGGTGCGACCCACCTGGAACCTTAGGCTTGGCATCTGCCGGTGGCGGCTGATTTCTATCAACATCGGACATCTTTGCAGTGTTTGTTTGTGTCTTTGTCACACTCACTTGGTTTCACCAATGCTTGTCTCTTTACCAATGTTTGTCTGTTTTCGGGTACCAATGCTTGTTTCTTTGCCAATGTTTGCTTATTCCTGAGTACCAACGCTTGTTTATGTGCCAATGCTCGTTTCTTTCATCAGTGCCTGACTTCAAAATGGCCGCCGTGTAACAGTCAAGGGGTTTGTCTTGAAACTTGCCTGACAAAGATGGCCGCCGCATCAACAGGCACACAAGGCACACGAGGTTCTCTCTCTTCACTTCAGGACTCACCGACAGTTGCTCCCAGGGTCAGCATACTCCTGATTTGGCTCTCTCTCTGGTCAAGGCTGCAGTCAGGTGAGGTTGGGGTGGGCTCCCGCCTTACTTTGCAGAGTCCTTCGGCAGCGGCGTGCCAAAACCCACGCATCCGGCGTGAGGTTTTCCGACGCCGGGCACTATTTTGCCGCGCTCAGCAGCGCTTGACAGTGGACCTTCGCGGGGGCAGTCCACACCAGGATGCACTCTCTTTCGGCCACAGCAGTCCTCAGGTGAGCTTGGGGTGGGCTCCCAGCTCACTGTCACAGTTCCCGCTCTCACTTACGCCGACCGCATGCCAAACCTCACGCATCGGGCGTGAGGTTTTACTTTCACCGGTATTCAAGCTCCGGTTTGGCACGTTTAGCCGCGCTTGGCTGCAAGGTTATCGGGGCAGCGTCCTCTCCTCCAGGACACCTATTCACTTGCCGTGTGGCGCGGGACAGGGTCGGAGTGGGCTCCCGACTCGTGTCTCTTCACGGTTGCTGGGTCACCCACACACACACCCGGCGGGACTCGCGCATTCAGCGCTCAAGGGTTTCTTCGACTGAGCGTTTCAGCGCTCGCAGGTCGGGATTTCTTCGGGGTTCCCCGGCTTCTCTAGGGTCGCAGTCACTTGCTCTCGGCCACAACACCAGGCCTTAGCTTTACTCGGCAGCGGAGCTCTTCCCTCGACGCTGCAGGAGACAGGGTGCCTTTCTGTGATCCTGTGGGCTGCAGTCAGTGCAATCCCATCCTCGTCGCCAGTTGTAGCATCCTGCTACAATAAACACAGACCCTTATTGCCATATAACTTGGAGCTTTATTTTAGTACATCCAACCTGTCTCCTGTCCCTACTCCAACTGCCCCTTCCTCGTGGGTTCCCTCCTCTTCCTGTCCACCCCCTAAGCTCCACCCACAACCACTAGCCTGCTAACTTCACTACACTTGCGTTTCACACAAAATGTGATTGTAAATTGTACATACTTGCCCTTTATCTCTTATGTATCCGGCCTCCCCACTAGTCTTTTGTATACTACTGTTGTTTACTGTAAAGCGCTCTGATACCCTAACGGGTCAAGTTCGCACTCTATAAAACTCAAAATAAATAAATTAATCTGTACCATCTGAAGATATTTAGTCAGTACCACAGTGAGGCCGGTGCAGAATGCATTATTATAAAACAACAAGGTGTAGATGGGAGAGTTACACCGTCCTTTCGAGGAGATTATCTATAGTGTGGGATGAATAACGAATGAATATAATCTACACAAGTTATTTCCTGATATTTTTGATGCCTTGAAAAAAAGAAGGGGTGTTTACCTCAAAACACGTTTTGGAGTTTGAAGATTTACACAGAAATTAAATTAATCTAAAATAAAAAGTAATTGGAGCATCATCCATGATTCATGAATACTGAAATTCTTAAAATAAACCCAGACTAACCTCCGCTAAGGAAGATGTGACTACATGCCCCACCAGTGGGGTCTGGTGCTGGAGGTTTGAGGTGCTGGACTCACAGTCTCCTTACCCCAGGATTTAGTAGGTGGGGGTGTTTTATCCCTGTATTTATATTTCTATATAGGTTCTATTTCTATCCCTGTAGTTATATTTCTATATAGGTTCTATTTCTAAAGGGAGATTAGTTGCAGAAGTTATGCTGAGAGGGTGGGTGACTTTTACTAGGGTTCTCAAAGAAATGTACTGGAGTTTCAGTTTCACACCTCTTCTCTACTCTGTATTCATGTCCCATGTCCCATTTATCCCACTGGATATCTTTTCAACCAGAGGCTGTCTAACGTAGGAACCAGTGCTTAATTTGTAAACATTTAAGTACCAAGTCCCAAGATATTGCACTACAGCCAGGACCACCCACGGCTCCTGTTACTGCTGCCAAAGTGAGTGCCAGCATTACCCGCTAACTATCAAGTGTAAACAAATTTACATTTTTGGATGCTTGTAGGTCACCCCATGGCCACCATTTATTGGCAGTCAATGAGTACAGTTTACGCACTAGCATCAGCTGTTACAGCGCCCACTTTGTCAATGACGTTACTCATCAACTAGGGGAGGGGTGAAAAGTAAACAGGATTTTAACGTGAAATGAAGAGTCCATGTGAAGAGTTTTCTTTGATGGATTGCTTGATCCCTTGAAAGCAGCCTTAACTTTATGCATCTGAGAAGGTGAACATGCCACAAACCCGCCACCCTTAAAACGTTTTAGTTGTGATTAACTGAAGGTGTGTGTCCTGCAGCATTCAGATGAGCAGGACGACGCTGCGGGGACGCCCTCTGTCTCTAGTAACTTTCTCAAATAGGAATCCTCTTGGACATTCTGGAGCAGAGGATGCATGAAGATTTGGGGCTTCATGAATCTTTTAGATGGCCCTTTGACGGATCATCCTTTCCCATGAAAGTGTTAATTTACCGTAAGCAAGAAAGAGACCCTGAAAGAAACCACCCATTTGGTACACTTCAATGCAATGATTACAACCCAATATGGCGATCAGGTAAGGAAAGTCTCTACTTCCCATTTATCCCACTGGAGATCTTTTCAACCAGAGACCACCCACGGCTCCTGTTACTGCTGCCAAAAGTGAGCGCCAGCATTACCCGCTAACCATCAAATGTAAACAAATGTAAATTTTGGATGATTGTAGGTCACCCCAAGCTGTAAGAATGGTCCACATATGCAAGTGTAATCACTTTAATAGTTTTTTTTGCTAAGCACCCGTCTTGTACTAAAACAAATTAGGCTAAATGCCCACCATGTTGTGTTCTCTCATAAACAAGTGTTGGTGTTTAAAAATGAGTCCCGGTGTCGAGCACAGGCATACACTGGCACAAGTTAAGCACTGGTAGGAACACATGGCCAAGGAAGCCTATCCTGTCCTGGTTTATCCCAGAGTTCTGTAAGTCTCCATTCATAATCCCCCTGTGGGAGGGCGAAATAGATGAAGCAGAAAAGATCATCCTCAGTGTAAGGTCTCTTACGGAGCCATTCAAGATCAGTCCAGCAAAACCTATTACAAACCTTAAAACCACATTTGTATCTAGGACGGAAGGACACTGGTCTGTGAAATGGGGGCAGCTGGTGCAACAGAGTCCCAATTCATAACTATATAACTAACAAAATGCAATAAAAAAGATTCAAACAAAAAAATACCTATGCTACCGGAAAGTACATCCAAGTATCCCGAATGGTAAAAAAAAAAAAAAAAAAAGTAACCCACAAGGAAGAAGAACAAAAATTGTCAATACCAATCAATGGAGCTCCCTTCTCCTGGCACATTTAAAAGCAAAACAGCTACACTACAAGTCATGCTAAATGCAGGAGCCACAGTGGCCATTAATATGCCAAGGACTGTTCATCTCTCTCCCATTACTCCATTGATTTATTGCAAGAGGTCTACAAACATTAACAAGTCACATTCTGACAATGGCCCAATTGCTCCAGACAACAATGTGTGCCCTATTGGCCAACCGGGTTACAAGATCAGATAGCAATACACTGGTTCTTCTACCCAAAGGCCTTAGAAAGGAAGAGGTTGATCACGTCAGAGTATCTCCTGTTCTTGGTGGAATTCTTTACCAGAGGATCTCAGAGTGCATAACAAGGTTCTTTCACTTAACTTGTTTTGAGCCATCCTTCCCCTGTGGCCCAATACATAAAAGAAGGTTTTACTGCAGTTGCAGGACTGCTTGTTCACCCTTCTTTTTGAAATGTGTTGAATAGGGCTTGAGCCTCATTGATTCTTTTCTTACTTCCAAAGTCACCTGACCTTGTGATGTCTAACTGTACCCCAAATGGATGAACAAACTGCTGTTGGATGGTGTGGTGCATTATTTGCATTTCTAATCCATGTGTTTAAGGAAAATGTAATGCATAATCCTAGTGGTCAGGACAATGGTAAATAGCCATGGACAACAGGTGTTGGCCATTCGTAGCTGATTGGGCACTAGGCTTTTTAAGGCCCTTCAGCAAATAACTGCTATGTGCCACAGCGCTTGGCAGACAGTGCCAGGATAGATAGATATATCAAACACAGACTAATTGAAATGCAAGAAGTGTGTGCAGTACTGTCAAACTCCCGTCACTGAACTCTCAGAAGACGGGAGGCGATAAAAATAAAGGAAGCCTGGGTGCCCAGGCACAGCTGGAAGTGTGAACATTTTTCTATAAATATTATCTTAATTATCATCTCAGATTACAGGCGGAAGTACCGAAGAAAGGAAGCGAGCCATCAAAAGAGCATGTCACATTGATAACTCAGAAATAACCACATTGTTATGCAACTCAAACCCACTGGAGTCTCTAAGCAGTGATAGAAGCAGATTTGGCTATCTTCCCAATTGAAAATGAGAACTTTGCGTTTTAAAAATGTTATTGCTTTTAAACGAAGCATAAACAAGACAGGGAATAAAAAAAGTACTAAGAATTCTGATTATAAAGCATGGGTATGCTTCTAAATCAGTGTAACCATGGCAGGAAAAAATGTTCAATTAACGCCCTGTAAAAACCAATGTTATCAATTCATCAGTGTATTTGCTTAAACATTTCTCTGTTGTTTAAATCGCACAAAAGCAGTATAGTTTTAAGATTATTACAGTTATATTCAAGAAATATTCTAATTGGGGACCTTGTCTGGCACAGGCAAATAGTAGAAGTAAAGGGAAGATTAAGATGACAAGGAAGACAGAAGTACAGGAAGATGGAAACAAAAAATAAGTGAGATTATCACTCCTCTAATCAGCCATCTGACCTGCACGGTTGCCATCATATTGCAAAATGAAGTATTCAAGAAAGTGGACTATTTAATAAATCAATTTCTATGGAGTGAATAAAAAGCTTAGCATCTCATTAAAAAACTAAGATTACCAAAGAATTTAGCGGAGTAAATTTAACCAGTTTTAAAAGTTAGCAAACAGATTTCCGCTTCAACCAATGACACAATGGCTAATTGACGATACTGCTCATCAACCTCCATGGATATCATTAGAAAAGGCCTTAATGGAAAACTTCTCACTACTCCCAAAATTAAGGTTTCCGACTGATAAAAACTATTCAGCTATTAAAATTGACGATTCCAATAGAACTTCTCTATGTTTAAACAGATCATTCAAACGAGAAGGCAATCCCATTTTCCAAGAAGAATAGTGCAAAAAAGGTGCCCTTGCATACTGACCACAACACAAACTATATTCAAACTAAAGAAGGCTGCATTTGATAAATTCTCAAAACTAAAAGTGGTTATCTCAAAACTTGGAAGCATAGGCAATCAGGAACCCTCATTGTTGTCTCTCATATCCAAAATCCTCCAAAACGGCCATGTGGCTTCTAAAATGTATTTGTTATTAAAATCTCCAAAATCTAAGTAAAGTACTATTAAATTCACATGAGAATACTGAATAGTCCAGGAAACAGGACTGGCCAAGAGTATGGCGATTACAAATCACCCAAAAATATAAATATTAATTCCAAACTGATCACAAACAAAATTTTTCATACCCCATGGAACATTTGGGACACATTACAGGCTACATAAATTAGAGATCAGGGACAAGAACGAAGGCTGGAGCGGTGTGATTGAGACCAGCAATCTTGCCCACATGTTCATCAACTGCCCACTCCTGGATGACTTTTGGGACAAGATCTTCTAATATACAGGATATATTTTATTTCCAATCACTTAAGCGTTTTCTTTATAGAGAGCTAGGCCCCTCATTGTGGTCTATTACATCAAATATGAACCTGCCAAATTTAATACTAAATTGGCACAATATTTACTTTTGCCCACAAAACTATTCTCAACAAATGGAGAGGTCTGGTTAATGTATCAATAGACACCTGGCTGGAATGGTTATAATACACCAGAGGCACACAAAACATTACCCGGGGGCATCCATGAACATCTCGGTTTGGGGCAAAACTCGGTTATAATCTAACGAAAGTTAAACCACCATAAATACTCACAAGGTATGATTTCTCTTAGGCACGTTACACACATTATCTTCTTCTCATGGACTAACTCATGATTCAAGACATGTCACAGGACCAAACTATGGTGCTCGTGAACTTCCAACAATTTGAGCCCTTGTCCATGCGTCTGTAGTTAGCTGCACTGAATCAAAGCTTCCTAGTTTTACACCACTCTGTCGTAAATGATTACCAGTGTCAGAAACCAACTTTGATTATCAACACCATGTCAGATTTTATTTCCAACCAAAGATAGAGTGTAAATCTCTTACCATTGCCTCAGTAAAGCGACATCTGTTTGCTGGGTCATTGCAGCCACTGCTCCTCATCATGATGCAACTAGTCTGTCAGAGGGATGTCATGTGTTGATACTCGCATTAGTTCCTTCAGAGGACAAGGTGTGTGTATACCAGAAACTGACACTACCTACCTGTTCAGTCTGCAAAGGAAGCTTGTACTAACTACATAATATATGCTGTACATGTTGGGTGTATCAGGTAAGCACTACGTCCATTACATGTGATGTACTTGTGTGTGAATGAAGTTCTCGCTGCCTGGACTGTACCGAGTTTGTGATGGACATCTTTAAGAACCCTAAATTATTTAAATAAAAAGCACACATGGGGCATATTTCTTTTAAAAAGCAGAGAGTCTATTTGTTGAGATCGGAAGGAGATTTAAAAAATCCAAATCTTTTTATTTTAACGGTGCAACCCCGATTCGTTCGCTTGGCCACTGCTTGTTTTCCTTATCTACCTTCACCACCCTCTCCATTACTGTGGGTATACCGCATATAGTGCCAGCCGATCAGCAATGTTATTCCACTTGTTTCGGCTGTCAACACAACCAACAAGGTTTCAGTTTTTCCTTGTCATGTTATGTTAACCACCGGCGACCAAACAAGATGCTCAACCATAATTGTAACTGCAGCATCTTGCTAGTACTTGTTAGTAATGTTAGAGTGAATGATACTTTGCTCCTTCAACAGAGCTGCAAAGCACGGGAGACACATCTACATGGTGGACAGTGCTGTACATGAACACTGAACTCATATGGGGCAGAAATAGGCTGACTGCAGTGAAAATCACATTTTTGGCTTACTGTACAGGTTCAGGCAGGCTCAGACACAGGCCTCTTTCCTATGTGCTCCTGGTAAGAAGCCAAGCAGCACCTCCTTTTATGCCTTTAGAGTGGTGGCTAAATGATGACAGATATATCAAGAGTGCGAAAGGGTGAGGGAGAGGTGAGCAAGAGAGGATGAGAACCCATGAATTTATTGATGCAGTTTTGTATAGCATGAATATGACCAAAGGGACTAAGGCCCACATGCATCAAGCATTTTTTGTATTCGCAAACGGTGCGATTCCTTAACCCCTTAAGTGCTGCCGTCGGCCAACGGTCGTCACGGGCACTACCTCCCCAGTGCTGCGCACGACCGTTGGACGTCCAGTTCAGCACCGGATAATGGACAGCGCAGCACTGGGGAGGTTTGTTTACTAGCTTTAAAGGGGTTAAAGTGCTTTTTGGGATGCATGAAGCAATTTTAGAATTCGTAACATGTGTGCAAATTCTAAAATTGCGGGTGCTTTTAAGAAGTCGCAGATGTGCGATTTCTTAAAAGCAATGCATCATTTTTTTAAAAAGTGAAAATGCGCAAATAGGGTGCCAAATTTACCGAGTGGTTGAACCACTCGGTAAATTTGGAAAAAGTGTGTAAAATGTGTAAAATGTTTTTTCTTCAACATTCATGTTACGGACACACATGTCCTTAGGACATGTGTGTGTGCAACATGATGCGAACAATACATTTCAGGGGTGCATGGGGGGTCCTTTGGACCCCCCCCTGCACCCATGAAATTTTCTAAGTGCCACTCGCAATTTCCATTGACTCCTATGGGCCTTTTGGCCCATAGGAATCAATGGAAATTGCGAAAATTAAGTTAAGAAATCGGTATTTCTTTGGGATTCGGTAAAAATTGCGATTTTTACCGAATCCCAAAAGAATACCGAAAATATTGATGCATATCATTTTGCATTTCTTAATTTGCGATTCCTTATTTTTCGCAAATTAAGAAATGCAAAAAGACACAATGATGCATGTGGGCCTAAGTGTGCTTTACAAGGAAAAAGGCACACATTACCAGATTAAATAGGGCAATCACTATGATCAGAAAAAGAAGAGATGCACAACAATCTTTTAGATATCAGAACGGAATAAAAATGAATTGGGTACAGAAGGCATAAGTCCATCAGACTTAGGGGAGAGTACAGGTGGAATAGATAATGGGAGAAGCTTCTGCAAGAAGTCAAGGAAGTCAGTAGCTGAGAGAATTTGAAGACGTGGAAAAAACATTGGTAATTTAAAAGAATACTGGGGTATAATGAGGAAGGCGGCAATTGAGGCATGAAACTATCTGGAGCCAGAAAAAAGGTGTCTTTGGAAGAGAAGTGTTAGTGCCTTCTTGAAGGGTGCCAGAGTGGTGGTGGCGTAAAGGCTTGCGGCGGTGAGTTAGGGGATCTCGTCACCCTGACAGAAAAGTTCTGTGCCATCGTATTTTCATTTTTGAAAGGCAGCTGTTTTGCAAAAAGTGTTTCCACACCACGTGGAGCTATGAATCCACCCGATACTTTCACCCTCAAAGCTAAGGCGGGGAGGGGTGAAAAAATGTTTTTCCTGACTCGTTATCCGACGTCTGGGATACTATTCTGACCCCGTGGATTTTATCTTTTGGGAGGCTATCCCCAGCCCGGTGGTCACTTCTCCTGGGGACCGATTCTCGCTCGACCAACTAAATATTCGGGTAGCACGTTTCCTTACTACTGCGAGCCATTAACTGCTCGAACGTCTGAATTTACTAGACCCGGTTTTCATTACTCGTGCCATTCTTCATTATATTGGATATGAATTCAGATCACTCCTCTGAATTAGGACTGTACCCCCGCATGCCCATTATTTTAGAGTATTAACCCAGTATGTATATATATTCAGAACAAGAAATACATACATGGAATCAATGATGTATTTGCGCCCTGACGAAGGAGTCTAGGACAAAAATTCCTTTCCGAAACGCGCGTCGGCGCCTCTTTGTGTTTTTTCTATGTTTCTGTACTGTATATTGATATGAATTGTTATTTGGAGTTTTTTTATGGTTTTGTATTATAAATTGATATGAATCGCTATTTTTTGTTTATATTTTGAACATTGTCTGTTGTGAGCTGGTGATTGTGGCGAAACTGGTTGTTCGGATGAAATGTATGAGTGGTTTTGACTGACTGGGTATGTCTGCCTGTATATTTGGATTTGTGTGGGGTTTCCTTCTGTGTGTATATAATATAAATATGTATATATAGAAGAATTGCCTTTGAAATTACTTTATTCGAAACAAGTTTCATAAAAGTACAACACACAATATCCAAAATAAACTATACATAAAAATAATTTCAGACAATGGGCATAAATTTTACATAGAAATAATTTCAGACAGTGGGCAAAAGTTTTGACCTGATGAACCATGCATTCGCCACATATTTAGCCACCCCACAAATCATGTGCATTGAAGTGACATTAGTTTGGATGATACGCATGGCTAATCTATGTTCCCTCACCCCTAAATTCCTACAAACAGGTTTCAACCACCTATCTCTTGGTTTTTTGTAGGCTACACATGCAAATAGGAAGTGGCCCAATGATTCTTTCGAGCAGGGACAACCTGGACATTTGATCTCTGTTCCACTATATCCCTTCCAGCCTTCTTTGAGTGTGTTGAGGGGTAAAATACCGTATCTGAATTTCAGAAACAGTGTTCTATCGCGAGGGACCTGGATAAAGTCCAGAAAGGGCTCTAACTTTCTAAGGGGCTTATGGTCAAGGAAGGTGCTAGTTAAATGGCCCCAATTTGGGTTCCTAAGTTCTTTTGCTACAACCCAATCCCAATATAGTTTTTTAACAATTGTTTTTGGGGGTGGCATTTGTGAAATCCAACTCTCCTCCAGACCTATAGATTTCACAAGCCTCTTTAAATTGTTCAGCCATTTAATTTTATTGGCTACATTCAGACTAATCAACTCATCCAAAACCTTAGCATAGTTAGAGAGTTCTGGGGTCCTTCTGAGACGAACCCAAAATAACAGCGGGCGGATTTGCACCAGATCAGCTATCGATTTTTTGCCCAGGTCTAAAAATAAAGGTTTCAAGGGGGACGATAAAGGTAGCGAAACCATGTCTCTAATGAACTTATTTTCCGCCACTATTAAAACTTTTGTATTTTCCGCACCCCAAAGTTCTGAACCATAGACTGCCGCCGCCAGTGCTTTCCCTTCATAAACTGCCAGGGTAGGGGCTATGGGTCTGCTAATAGAACGTCGCTGATTTTTAAGAATTACTCCTGCAACCCTTTTGAGGTTTAAGACCATTTTAGTGATATGGGCAGACCAACTCAAATTGTTACAAAGTCTTACTCCGAGGTAATCAAATTCTTGTACCACCTCCAGCGCGGTGCCATTCAACAAGAGATTAACCTTCCTGTATTTCTTTTTAGAGGTTAGCACCATCAACTTTGTTTTCGAAGTATTTATTGTCAACCCCCTGTCTTTACAAAAACTGCAAAAACGATCAAGCAGTTTCTGCAAACCCATAGGGGATTTAGACATGAGAAGGGTATCATCGGCAAAGAGGAGAGTGGGAGTTTTCTCTCCTGCAAGGACGGGGGCATCAGCCGGGTCCTCCCTCAAATGGTCTACCACCCCATTAATAAAGAGGGAGAACAAGGTTGGAGCCATCACACACCCTTGTCTCACTCCCCTATTTACCGGAATCTTCTCAGTCAGTTGGCCCTGGGATCCCCAGCGGATCCTAGCATAATTTCCTTCATGGAGTTTAATAATAAATTGTAGAAGGTAACTAGGAAACCCCATATCGGATAAGACCGACCAAAGCTTAGTCCGTGGAATAACGTCAAATGCTGTCTTCAAGTCTATAAAAGCCAGGTATAGACTGCCCTTCGTAATTAGCACTGACTTCCAACAGACTGCACAAAATCTGAAGACCTGATCTATTGCACCTATATAGCTTCTGAACCCGGCCTGGAAATGGGACTAGATGCCTTTATCCACAAGCCAAGATTCTGTGCGATTTATGATCACCCTTCCCACCACCTTCTGAATAGTGTCTATCAGACTTATCGGTCTGTAATTAGAGGGGTCATCCCTTTCGCCCTTTTTGTAAAGAATTGCAGTATTGTGCGGTCACGAGTATGAGCTTCTGTTGCTATTATGTTCTAAAAAATATCAGAAAAATGTGTAAATAAAATTTGACAATATTTTTTGAATAAGTTCTGTGTGTGGGACAATGTTGTTTTTCATGTGAATATTGGATGCACTACCAAGTTTAAAGTATTCCTAAGTGAGGGGCCTGTTTTTGCTGTTTAATTTTCCCTGCCCCCCCTCACTTTATCAGTCATCAGGGACCCTCGTTTGTTACTGTTGGGGAGGGGTGAAAAACCATGTGGGGAACTGGTCGGGTGCAGTTTTATTGAGTGCTCAGGATTTTACGGGAGGGGGGGGGGGGGCTGCAGCTATAAAATCATACTATAAACCTGGTGCTATTTTTCAGTTCAAGGGACAAAGCGGGCTGTTGCATGTACGCCAGGGATCGAGTCGTGGTACCACGCGGGTGGACGGCGTCCCCCCACTTATTTTAATATATTTTACCGGGTGGACACCGTCCCCCCTGCAAAGATGCCCTTGCTGAGGAATAAAGTGTATTCTTGCCATTAACTGCATGCAAAACATAACCAATATAAAGACGGAGAGGGAACGCCCCGCGGTCCCACCTCTGACTGTTCCCGATAGAAGCTGTAGCTACGAGCACAGTAAGCACATGGGAAGCTATTCACAAAGAAACGCTACATCCCCTCCCCACCCTCCGCCTGGGACGGGCTCTTTGAACAGCCTACAGGTACGGCTTTTTACGGTTTTAACTGACTCACTAATGTGACAGGCGTAGGTGACGTATGTAATGCCATGTTAACAGAGATATGTATAGGACTGCTCAAATAACATTTTTTGTTTTTTTATGCTTGTTCAAAATACATTTTCAAAGCAAGGCTCTCTTTCTTCAACATATATGTACTGCACTATAGGACTAATTGACATAGATGTGTTTTGGAAGTGCAGATATGTGTATAAAGGAGTGCTCTAATTTTTACCTTTCGTGGCGTCACTTCTGGTTGTGACGTCACTGTCTTTGAGCGTCCCCCACGGCTATGTTTTACCTTTTGTGATGTCACTTCCTGTCGTGACGTCACTTCCTGTCTTTGAACGTACCCCCACTTCTTTATTTAGGACTTGTGCCCTGCATGTACCACTGCCTTCAACCGAATTCCCCCTTAAATCCCTCCATTATAAATCTCCATCAAGGAACGGCGGGTGAGCTGTTTTCCCCTTTACTTCAAACACTGGGCACCCCTGCTTAACCCCCCCCCCCATCCCAATCGCAGTACATACACGCGATCAAAGATCATGTCAGAGGTGAGCCCTGGAAGCCTTCATTCCTCGCAGGTCTGGGCCGCCAGGGAGAACACAGGCAGTACAATGTGTTAACGCAAAATAATTATAAATATGTCGATATGGCTCTTACAGTGGGACTAACCTTCCACGAGTCCCTCCATAAATCGCGCCTACTCCTGCAGAGACTATTGCCAAGTAATACAAGCATTGAAAATGCAATAGGTCTCGCAATAGAAAAGTTTAAGATTTTGGTGTGGTAAATGTAAATATTTTTTAATTTTTGTTTATGTTTTACAAATTATAAAAGTATTAATTTTGTTATTTGAAATGCCAATAGCTATACATTTAGCAAATGTTACATCTATGGCATTAGTAAAGGTACATGTTTAGTTTTCCCCTGTCTTACATGTATTGATCTGACAAATCACAATCTTTTAAAAATGTTATAAATAATACGTTTGCAATGCAATAGGGCTCGCATTAGTAAAGTTAGGGGTATTAGTATTGTAAATGACAAATTTTTTATTTATGTTTTTGTTTTGAAAATAACGAAATTAATAACTTTGTCATTTACAATGCCAATAGTGTTAACTTTTGCAAACGTGACACCTATAGCATTTGTAATGCAATATGTGTTGTATTTACATGACTTAGATGTATTAATATTAAAAATAACAATGGGTTGTATTTTTTCCAATATTTAATACTTAAATAAAAGTTATTGTCATTTCTAATTGCAATAGCTTAAACTTTTGCAAATAACTTTTTGGAAGATTATGTTTAGTGTATTTTATTGTGATGAAAATACAAGAACAGAAGTGAAATATTAACATTTTTTTGTGACATTTGTAATAAAGTTTGAAACATTGAGAGAACATATTTGAATCAGTTGTTGTTGAATGGTTGCACAGATTGATGCTGTGGTGGCTCTGAATGATGTTGTGGCGGCGACGAGTGATGCTGTGGCGTTCAGTGATGCTGTGGTAGCGCATAGTGGGTGAGGGATGGAGTGTGGGCGAGGGATGCAGTGTGGGGCGGGGGAGGGAAGGAGTGTGGGGCAGGGGAGGGATGGAGTGTGGGGCGGGGGAGGGATGGAGTGTGGGGCGGGGGAGGGATGGAGTGTGGGGCGGAGGAGGGATGGGGTGTGGGGCGGGGGAGGGATGGAGTGTGGGGCGGGGGAGGGATGGAGTGTGGGGCGGGGAGGGATGGATGGAGTCGGGGGATGGATGGATGGAGTGGGGGGATGGATGGATGGAGTGGGGGTATGGATGGATGGAGTGGGGGGATGGATGGATGGATGGATGGAGTGGGGGGATGGATGGATGGATGGAGTGAGATGGATGGATGGAGTGGGGGGGATGGATGGATGGAGTGGGATGGATGGATGGATGGAGTGGGGTGGATGGATGGATGGGGTGGGATGGATGGATGGATGGATGGAGTGGGGGGATGGATGGATGGAGTGAGATGGATGGATGGAGTGGGTGGATGGATGGATGGAGTGGGGGGATGGATGGATGGATGGATTGGGGGGATGGATGGATGGATGGAGTGGGGTGGATAGATGGATGGATAGAGTGGGATGGATGGATGGGTGGAGTGGGATGGATGGATGGAGTGGGATGGATGGATGGATGGATGGATGGAGTGGGATGGATGATGGATGGTTGGAGTGGGGGGATGGATGGATGGATGGAGTGGGGGGGTGGATGGATGGATGGAGTGGGGGGGGTGGATGGATGGATGGAGTGGGGGATGGATGGATGGAGTGGGATGGATAGATGGAGTGGGGGGATGGATGGATGGAGTGGGGGGATGGATGGATGGATGGATGGATAGAGTGGGGGGATGGATGGATAGAGTGGATTGGGGGGATGGATGGATGGAGTGGGGGGATGGATGGATGGATGGATGGATGGATGGATAGAGTGGGGGGATGGATGGATAGAGTGGGGGGATGGATGGATGGAGTGGGGGGATGGATGGATGATGGATGGAGTGGGGGGTGGATGGATGGAGTGGGATGGATGGGTGGAGTGGGATGGATGGAGTGGGGGGGTGGATGAAATGGGGGGGATGGATGGATGGAGTGGGGGGGATGGATGGATGGATGGATGGAGTGGGGGAGCCGAAGGCAAGAAAAAAACGAGTGCAATCAGGGGAGCAGAAGGCAAGAAAATGAGTGCCTTCAGAGGAGCAGAAGGCACGAAAAACGAGTACAATCAGAGGAGAAGAAGGCACAAAAAATAGAAGAAATGGAGAAGCATGGGGAGTGGGCAGGAAAGAGATGGGGGTGAGAGGATAAAGAGTTGGATAGAAGGACCAGGAGAAAAGGATGGAAGGTGGTGAAAGGAGGGTGGATGAGATAAGGGCGAGGATGTAGGTGGAAGAGACAGACTCAAAAGAGATGGGAGTGGAAAGAGACTATAGAGGAAAAGGAGGCTGGAGAGGAGAGGAGCAAGAAAGAGATCAGGGGGGAGGGGGCAGGGAGGCCAGAGGAGCTGTGAAGCATCCAGACTGTCCTGAAGAAAATAAGGTGCGAGGTCGAGGTGAGGCCAGAAAGAGATGAGAAGGGCGGATGGAGAGGGGAGAGAGGAGGTGAACATATGGCGGTGGGAACGGAAACATGCTAGAAATGACGAGCAGGGAGAGAATAAAACAGATGTGGGGAAGAGAAGGGGTTTACGCAGGAAGAGGGGAAGTAGGACGCTGCAAGGCGAGGAAAGAACATCGTAAGATGAGAAAGAGGGGTGGGGAGAACAGAAGGAGATGAGGACGGATAAGCATAGGGAGAGAAAATAAAGAAAATGAGGCAAGAGTGGAGAAGATAACGAGATACAGAAGAGACGATGGCGGAGGGGACGAAAACAATGAGATAAGGATGAGAGGATGGGAAGGAGGCTGGAGAAGTGAAGGGCATGGAGGGCGGGAGAAGGGTGAGGGAGCGAGCATAGGAAGGAGGAGGGAAAAAGATTCTGAGGGAATAGTGGAGGGGAGAAGAGAAAGGAGAAGCAGAGGGAAGAGAGACAAGAATGAAATGTGGATGCGTAAGAAGGGTAGGAAAGAAAGAGTGACGGGTGAGGACTCTAGGGTGGAATATTGTAAGAAATGGGAGGCAAAGAGAAGTGATGTGAAGAAAATGGATGAGAGAACATTATAAAAGAGAGTGCTGCTCTAGAGGGTACACGAGGAGAGTGAGGACAGGGCATGCAAAGAATGCACCTGAAGATGCTTACAGATGGTGAGAGAGAGCAAAGGGAGGGCTGGGGAAATAATGATGTGGAAGAAGTGAGGCGTAGCCAGAGATTGGGGGCGGGGGGGGGGGGGGGGTAGAGGAGTAGGTGCAATGGAATGGTGAGGGGAAGTGGCATAGCGGAAGGAGTGAAGGAGCACGAGAGACTGCGCAGAGCGGTCAAGAGAGTGACGTGTGTGGTGGTGTGCATCAGGAGGCACTGGGACAAAGGCAGTCAGAGAACAAGTGAAAAGAGACAGGCCACGTGGAGTAAGAGACAGCAAAGTGGAGAGGGTGGTCACAGGATTAGAAGCAGCCCAGGTAGAAATGTGGGGAAAGAAGTGAGCCGCGGAAGGACTGCATGGTGCACGCGGGAAGGAGGGGAGGAACAAGGGAGGGGAAGGACACCTTCGGGTAATGTTTGCGCTATATAAAAGCGCATTAAATAAATAAGTAAATGAAGTCCGCTTTATGAATTGTAAAATTCCTGGAGTCCAGTTTGTTTTGCTCTCTGCCGTCAAGTATTTTCAGTAGAGCAAGGAGTACGATTACAAACATGAACATTACGAACCTCCTGGAAAGTAAAGATACTTGCTTTGGCTGCAATAAATGTGCTGGTTTGTAGAGAGGATTCCTGTAAACAACAAGCTCTTGGCATTGCTGTGATTAGGGGGGGGCGGAGAAATGCGGCTCGGGAGCAAATGGGGGGAGGGGGCAGGGAGGCCAGAGGAGCTGTGAAGCATCCAGACTGTCCTGAAGAAAATAAGGTGCGAGGTGAGGCCAGAAAGAGATGAGAAGGGCGGATGGAGAGGGGGGAGAGGAGGTGAACATATGGCGGTGGGGACGGAAACATGCTAGAAATGACGAGCAGGGAGAGAATACAAGCCTTTCACCGTAACACGGCTGGCAGGGGAGGGGGCGGAGAGGGGAGAGGTGCGACACGGCAGTAGGAGGAGGAGGGGGGAGGAGAGTAGGGGAGGCACGGCCTAGCGGCAGGCGAGGAGAGGAGGAGGGGGGGAGGAGTAGGTGCAATGGAATGGTGAGGGGAAGTGGCATAGCGGAAGGAGTGAAGGAGCACGAGAGACTGCGCAGAGCGGTCAAGAGAGTGACGTGTGTGGTGGTGTGCATCAGGAGGCACTGGGACAAAGGCAGTCAGAGAACAAGTGAAAAGAGACAGGCCACGTGGAGTAAGAGACAGCAAAGTGGAGAGGGTGGTCACAGGATTAGAAGCAGCCCAGGTAGAAATGTGGGGAAAGAAGTGAGCCGCGGAAGGACTGCATGGTGCACGCGGGAAGGAGGGGAGGAACAAGGGAGGGGAAGGACACCTTCGGGTAATGTTTGCGCTATATAAAAGCGCATTAAATAAATAAGTAAATGAAGTCCGCTTTAGGAATTGTAAAATTCCTGGAGTCCAGTTTGTTTTGCTCTCTGCCGTCAAGTATTTTCAGTAGAGCAAGGAGTACGATTACAAACATGAACATTACGAACCTCCTGGAAAGTAAAGATACTTGCTTTGGCTGCAATAAATGTGCTGGTTTGTAGAGAGGATTCCTGTAAACAACAAGCTCTTGGCATTGCTGTGATTAGGGGGGGGCGGAGAAATGCGGCTCGGGAGCAAATGGGGGGAGGGGGCAGGGAGGCCAGAGGAGCTGTGAAGCATCCAGACTGTCCTGAAGAAAATAAGGTGCGAGGTGAGGCCAGAAAGAGATGAGAAGGGCGGATGGAGAGGGGGGAGAGGAGGTGAACATATGGCGGTGGGGACGGAAACATGCTAGAAATGACGAGCAGGGAGAGAATACAAGCCTTTCACCGTAACACGGCTGGCAGGGGAGGGGGCGGAGAGGGGAGAGGTGCGACACGGCAGTAGGAGGAGGAGGGGGGAGGAGAGTAGGGGAGGCACGGCCTAGCGGCAGGCAGGCAGGGGAGGAGAGGAGGAGGGGGGAGGAGAGTAGGGGAGGCACGGCCTAGCGGCCGTGCAATCAAGTAGTGAGGGGGCGGAGCTGGGGGAGGCTGTGAGAGAGAGTAGGCAAGGCAGGCGGCTGGGGGCATGTGCACGCGCTTTTAAGCTCAATGCACATGCGCATTGAGCTTAAAAGTCACGGGCACTGCAAGGAATCGCCACGATTCCTTGCAAGTTAGATAAAGTCTGGATGAGCCCCTATAGTCTCGCTTGCTCGATGCGCATGCGCATCGACAGGCGAGACCTAAAAAGTGAGAGTCACAGGAAGACCGTTAGGTCAGGTGACAGGAAATCATCAAATGCAATACTTGACAGACAGGAAGCCTTAATGTTTCATTCCTTCCTGGATACGAATGCGCTACTTGTGACCTCAGCACCAGTACCATTGTGAAGCCTTTCTGACTAACCCCATAAAACAAAGCGGGCTATTTATACTCCACGGCACTTGACTGTGCTAACTGCTAAGTACATGACATAAGTCATTTCATGTTTACAATGCTGGGATGGGTCCCACGAAACGCCAAAGGGAGATTCGACACAAAGTGAGAATGCAACGCGTTTGGGACTTAACGGGCCTCCGTTCTCCGACAGTCAAGTACATTCAAGTGCATATCTGTGGGAAAGTGCACCAATACGAGATATTTTCATAGGGTGGTTTCTGAAGTTACTTGTTTTATTATACACAATCATTGTCCATTACAAAGCAAAAATATATTTAAAACGTCTTGCTAATTTACAACTTTGCAAGTAAATAATTCTACGTTAGCCTTCCGGTTAAGACCAATACAGAACAGATTTTCAAGTAACTTGTAAAACTTGAACACCTGGGGTATTTGGAAATCACATATAGATATCCGCATCCCTCATCTCTCGATTTAATTCTGCGTACACCGGGGCATCTCTCTTTATTAATGCCTCCTATCCCACCTGGCACGTGGTTTTTACGGTCAGTGCTGTGGCAGGATAATCCGCGTCATTCCTACATCCTCAATTCACGTAAAACAGCTCAATACATCAACCCACGAGCTTCACTGATCGGTGTGTGACCTGCACGTCACAGTAATATGAGCAACCTTCATTGTGTGACTAATTAACATAGGGCCTTCGAGTAAAGTTTAAACCCGCCACCTCTGATCTCAGGAGCGGGCGCTTATCCCACTGAGCTAGCACAAGTATTATGTCTTTGCCTGCTGAAAACAAACACGTGCTGGTCTTGCCTCGTATTTCCTTTCTTGAATGTTGCAGCATCTAATTTTCAACCCAACATAAATGTGCCATTTTCATGCGAGGAGCTTCAAGCAGAAACTGCTGTGACCTTTCAACCCGTTTAGTAAAACGTTGACCTGTACCACCACCAACTCCAAAGGTCCAACTTAATACAGGTTTGAGGGTTCCTTGAACTTCGAATCAACTCAAAACTTGGGCGAGCAAAGATTTCACATGGGCTGCTGAGTCACGGTCACCACCTCAGTGTATCTATTAAAAGCAAATTGTGGCAGTTTGACAGTTTTGGTAGCCTTTATGCGTGTCTGGTGACAGTGACTATATTTCGAACTAATAAAAAAGGGAGTGAGGCAAGCTGGTAAGAAAGCTCTTCCCCTGGAAATTATGAAGTTTCCACTGTTGTGAGTAGACTGTGCCAGTCACAGTGGCGGCAGTCAGAGGTGGGGTTGGGGTGCTCTCGGAGAGCAGAGTGATCAAAGCAGCCCGTGGGGTATTAAAGGTGCCATGGCCCTAATATAAGCAAGGAAATAAATGAAATATATCGCCAAACCGCATGATTGAAAGTGAAAGCGAGCTATGACTGGGGTCCAGTGTGCCCATTACTACCCTAAGGCCTGCTTCCACCATGCCTGATGCACTATTCAGTGGTGTAGCTAAGGGAGGGGGTCTGCCCCGTACGGCACAAGTTTAGGGGGCGGTGGCTTCCTCCCGCTCTTACCTGCCATCTTGGGGCGGCAATCGCCACCCCCCCTCCTCGCTTTTCAATGCGGCCGCAGGCAGGAAATCGAGGGACCGCCACAGGTGGCCAAAGGGCTACCACAGGTGGCCAAAGGGCTAGCTGCGCCACTGGCACTATTGGAAACTGTGCCTCTCTGCAGAGCTCTAAATACTCTTTAATGCAATAGTACGAATCAATGTATAGGATCCTAAAATAGAAGTTATTTGGCTTCAGTAGTGCTCTTTCTAGTAGATAATCTATCTAATCACAGATACTCACCTTGTGAACGTCCCAAAGGGCCTGATTTATTCTGGTAGCTCCTGCAATAGCTCATGCATGCCAACAGGCGGCACCATTAGCCTCTGTCACAACTCAGTCCCACCTTCAAACATGACAGTACAGAGCGGCACACATGCACCACCACTGCATGTCTACCCAATTTTATTTACTGGTGTTTTCTATGCCCTCAGACGTCGGTCATTACTGACAAGGTTGAAGCCATTGGCAGCTTGGAGCCATATTAACTCCTTAAAGCCCACTCCGCAGAATGTGGAGGAGGCGAGCAGTGAGGAATCTAGTCGGAGCATCCACCATTAAGAGCGTTACTCAAAGGAACTGAAGGATACTTCTACTTGCAAATTCCTCACCTTGCACATTTCTACCAAAGCAATGCCCCATCCAAGGAGGTGGTTCTGAAAAGTGGACTTTATACCAGGAAGTCTTGCAGAACTGAGCGGGCAAAAAATAACCCTCTGTGCACACCTGCGAATCAATTCAGTAGTGCCCAGGGCCGGAAACAGAAACCAGCCCTGGCAAACTGCTCAGCTGGCACCCCCTGGGGGGGTGGGGTTTGCAGTCGAGCAGTTTGCCTGGGCCGGCTTCGGAAGATTTTGTTACCGGGGGCCGATATTGCCAATCCCGGTAACAAAAATGGCCCCCTAGGGCCCAAAACCAGCCCCCACCCTAGCGGCCTACCGGGGAAAAGCCCGCTGCCCGCTATGGCCAGTCCGGCCCTGGTAGTGCCTGGTGAACAGTATGGACACAAGGCCACATTGATGCCTGCCCGATATACAAAACTAAAACACTTCAAGCCCGGGCTGAAGTCATTGCCTCTTCAGTAAATGAGCCCATCGGACATTAGGAGGGTCTTTTTTGGCCAGAACATAGTTTTACATGCAAACGACAATCATGATAAGGCCTGTTTTTGAACCACCTTCCCTTTATTTACACTGGTGACTCAAATAAAAAAAGTTGAATGTCTACCCAGTACTCCATACACCTATCATGCAGAAGAAGCTAAGGGCCCTCTGTGGATCCAACTGGTGTAGCCTAGGGTGACCAGATTCTCAAAACAAAAAACGGGGACAGGTCATAGACATAGACGTAGGACTACGGTTTGCAGTGACCATTGACATAAAAGTAGGATTATTTTACAGCTGTCAGACATAGAAAAAGGACGACAATGACAGCTCCCTCCACAGACCGAGATGAAGCATTACAGATAACAAATCCGAGGTCTTTTATTGGCACCCCTCTCCTTTACACAGCAGCATTAATACTTCTTATTACATTTACATTTTTAAGGATTATAGCATATATTTGCCAAAAATCAATAAAACATCACAGGCTAGCAAACGCCAGTGCAAAGAGAGCATTCGCGTGCACGATCAACCGGAACAATGAAAAACAGGGACATTTCTGTGTTTAATTGGGAAACTGTTTGAAAACGGGGACATTTGAGTCACTTGGAGAAAAGTGTCGGGACAAGGGGACACTTCTCTAAAAACGGGGACCGTCCTGGGAAAACGGGGACGTCTGGTCACCCTAGTGTAGCCACTCCTTCACCTCCAAGGGTCGCAGCAGGGAACAGAACTCAATGAACGTGATGGACTGCCAACACGGTTCATAGCAATTTCATTGTTAATAGCTATAACCACTGAAATTATGCAATTCTGATGTTGCAGCGTTTTGAGCATATTTATGGATTTGATCCATGTCTCCTTTTATCTATTCACCACCGGCTGCATAATTAGCAGATTTCGTTAAAAATAAATGTATTGCTCAAAAAGAAAAAAAGTTACCAAAATAAGTATCACATGTGGCTCTGTCCAATGGCAGAATATGTGCAAAGGTCAGCTGGGCGAATGAGGGGCAACAAGTGTCGAAGTGAATTATAATACTTAGTTTACTTTTCTTGCTGAATAGGTTTGTCCACACTGCTGGCATAATGTGATCCCATACTGTCGCATAATTCTAGTGATTTGCTGGTAACACCCCAGCCTAGGGTACACCAGGCCCTGATGCACACACAAGCATGCTGCACAGACAATCAGACAAGGAGGGGTTCAAGTGATGGAAGGATGCTGGGATTTACCAATGAAGGAAGGTAAAGGCTAGTAATCTAAACCTAGCAATCAGTTCCCACCCCGTCAGTTGTGTCACACTCATGGGCGGGTTCGTGTCTCAAGCTGAGCAAAATATGTTGCCAAAAAAAAAAAACTCCTGTCAGGAACAAGTGACAAGTTCTCTGTGCAGGAAAATATACAGAGTTAGAAATGATGTAATCAGAAGCTAGGCCACACCAGGCTACTCCACAGGGACTTTGGCCAGGCACAGGCCCAACAATATTTGTAAGCATGGATACTAGCCAGCCAGTCGGAGGCAAGCTGCACTCATACAGCCGGACTGGGAACAGCAACCAGCCCTGGCAGATTGCTGCTCCACCGGCCCCGGGAGCGTGAGTGGGGGGGTTTAGTGAGAAGCACCGCTCCCGTAGCCAACATACTAGCCAGGGATTTAAGTGGGATGGAAAAAAAAATGGGTGTCCCTAAAAGGGGTGTGGTCTATGTAATTAGGTTGTGTGGCTTAAACATGTAAAATGCAGTGCTTCCCACAGAGGACCACTCAACAAGTACGTTGGTGCCTTTCTGAGCTTTCTGTTACTGCAGCCAGAGACATACCACCACTGAAATACATCTAAAACCAGCCAGGAATATTGGCTTTCCCAATGGTTGTTAGCGGTTAGAGTAACAACAATGATTTTGTTGTAAATAATTATTATTGAAAACATTTCAATTCTGAAATTGTGAGACTGTGAATCAAACACTGTAAAGGTCTATGGAAGGGGTTGTGGCCTTCAGAGTGTTTCAATCACCCATGTTATTCCCTTCACAAACAGGCCTCTGCAATCTAGGTTAATCACTTGCGCTCTTTCTCTCCAAATCTGTCTAAAATTCTCCATATGCATATCTCACACCTTATCTCATCCATCTTCTGCACTCTTTTCACTCTCTCCGGCATGAGCCTCCTGGCATCTCATTCACTTCACCACCAAATACAGAAGCACACATTCACCTGTAAGCGCAACATTGTCTTTTCATTGTACCTGGTCAACATTTAGACAACTGTATGGCCTCCTTCACACATAGCATCACAACTGCACATGGCATACTCGTACATGACCATTGCTCTGCCGCTTTGCTGAGAGGCCAAGGATTGTATGGTCATGTATCTTGAATACGTTTTTCACGCCAGACCGGCCCGGAGGTAAACTTTGCACTGACCCCAGCTGAAACTCTATAGCTCTCCAGTGATACCTGGTATAAAGACCTGGGGTCATATTACATAAGGTGCCCCAAGGGCGCAACGCGTGTTTGAGCCTGCTTTGCGTGTCCCCGGGGTTACTTTGGTCTTATAGAAGGGGGCGCAGACGCTTATGCGTCCCGTTCTATAATACTGATAGCGCTGGCGCACTTAAAGCTTTCAAAAGAGGGTGTTCCCTCATTTGCATAGGAGTGTGCCCAATGCAAATGGGGTAATTGGTTTGATTCTGTACCCGTGCCATATTACAGACACAGGCGCAGAATCAAAGAAGCCCTCAGAAGGTGCACTGACAGTGCGCCCTTTAAAAGGTGGCGCACTGTTAGTGCTCCCCCTAAGAGCAGCTCTCTGCAATGCGTAAAGGGGGTCGCATGGACTCCCCCACCCCACCCCCCCTCAGACATCCCCTTGCAGGTGGGTACAGGCACTGACTGCATCCACCTGCAAGGGGAACTCTAATCCCCTTTAAAAGTGCAGGTGAGTGGCGCCTGCACTGTGAAAACACGGAGCACCTGCTCCGTGTTTTCACATAAATGCGCTTCCCCCTAGGCAGCGCAAGTTTGCCGCTTCTCCCAGGGCAGCGCATTGACCATAATGGAGAGCATTGGCATTGTTTGCACCCAGCACAGTGGCATTGTTTCAAAGGTGCGCCGAGCGCTAACAATGCCAATACATAATGCGGCCTCTGAATGCAACTCGGCTCAAAGTATGCACTATACAAGAATAATATACTGCCAGAAAAAAAATACCATATCAACAAACTCTGAGGGAACGCAAGATTAAATAAAGTGTGTGAAATACAAATAGGACCGACAGGGATTACCTTGACGTTTTTCCTACATGCATTGTTTAGAAACCATTCGAAGTTTTGGCCAGTAAAGTTAAGGACTGAATACAGTGCCTATAGAAACCACGTCTACGTTACCTTCTTGGAGCATGAAATAGGCACAAAGCTCGAGTTTAAACGACAGGGTCTGTCCACGCGCTATTTATTCAGTCAAGTGGCTATAACACGAGACGAGCAAGCAAGCACCATTGGCCGGTCGAAGAGAGCCAACCGCCTCGTGGAGTGGCCTTCTCAATGCTAAATTTGAGCCGGTGGCGTCCGGTGCTAGGCACCAGCACTTAATTCTTAGCACCAGCGTTTGTGACAGACTGCCACATGGTGGCGATGTCTGCCAAAGTTGAGTATGAGCACAATAACAGCCGTTTATTAATTTTATATACATTAACAATCACTAATACCTACCTCCCAAGCCATTCTTATGGCTTTGGGGGCCTAGAATAGTCTGAGCTCTCACACTTTTAAGAGTGTGATGGTTAGTAGTTGTGTCTGTACTGTAATTGGCAGGGCTGACAGGAACAAAGAATGGTGCAAGCTGCCGTGTCCTCCTGACGAGGGCCCCTGGCACTTTTTGTTTCACAAATTAACCACTGGGACTTCTGCATGATTAATCTTTGAGCCGCTTCCCTGGACCGAGGGGAGGCAAAGTCACCATGGGCATTAATGCAAACACGGACAAAAGGCGTGTCACCTGCTTTAGGGAAGAAACATTAAAAAAAAATAAAAACCACACCCAACGCTGCCCGTCGAAGCCTGGCTGGGGCCCGGTGCAGCTGCACCCTCTGCAGCTCCGATAGCTACTCATTTGGTCCTGCCCCTACTCACACCCCTCAGTGCTACACAAATCACACACAGTTTCCACTCAGACCTGCCCGACCGGTCTCGGGGCTGTGGAAACTCCGCACCTCCGGGGTGCAGAATCCAAGGCTGTCAACACTCGAGCCCGGGGGCACAGATTCCAGAGGCAGGCGAGCCGAGCCTGCCGAGAGACACGGGCGGTGGGAGGGCCTACCTTACGAGAAGCATGGGGTTCCCGACCCTCACTGTCTGTGCACCGACTGAGAGACCCCCGCCCCCTTTTCACAGAGGTTGTATGGTCCCTCTGACCACCGCCCGTCACTGTAAATGGTTCCCTCTGTATCGGAGTGATACTGGGAGCTCTCTCCTGGCACCCCCTGGCTCCACAGTGGGTTTACCCTAGCTCTCCTCCTCCCCCGCCTCCTACATTATAGAATCCCACATGCTGCATCTCATTGGCGGTTCAAAACGGAGCCCTCGTATTTCACTCCTCTTCACCGCCACACAGGGCCTCTCCCTGCCACAGACAGTTTTATAGGATCTGCAGAAACTCACCCTGTCCACCATCTGGCTTCTGGTTTTCAGGATTCATATGGCACGAGCTACAATTCCAATGACGTCACATCACTGTAAAGGATCATATAGATAGAGCTTTCACTCTCTCGTCGAGTCGGTTAATTTTTGCAAATCACCAGCTGGTGATGAAGAAAAGGTCACAAAAAGACCTCGCTGTAACTATTCTATGTTTGCTTTAAAGATGAAAGACAAAGTCTCCTGATCCTAATAGTTCTTATACTGGCCAGTACATATTGATATTTGTTGCAAAAGACTTAGCCTATCAAAATGCAGGGGGTGGGGGTCACTTCTTTACTATCTCATCCAGCCAGCCCTTAAACACTGGACTGCACCTGTAAAGGACGACTTCTTGGGCATGTTTATCAGAACCGGAACATCCCCTGCCTTAGTTTTTTTACAGGAAGGAAATATATAAATATACACACACACACATATATATATATATATATATATATATATATATATATATATACATACACACACACACACACATATATATATACATACACACATATACATATATATATATATATATATATATATATATATATATATATACATATACATATACATATACATATACATATATATATATATATATATATATATATATATATATATATATATATATCTCAATCCACGCGTTTACAGGTTCTTCTTTGGAAAACATCCCATGTCGGTTGGTGCATGAGCCGGCTAGAACCACTGCCGGTAATAGTCATCCACAGTTCCTTTTCTCAAAAAAATGCACACTCGGAGGTAAGTAAAGATAGCCAGAACTTTTAATACCGCAACACCGGTGTTGCGGTATTAAAAGTTTGTGCATTTTTTTGAGAAAAGGAACTGTGAATATGAATATATTATATATATATATATATATATATATATATATCTCACAGCATTTGTCTTTTGGCAGTCAAGTTTTGCCAAGCTCAGCACATTTATTATCAGAGGAGCTCGTTTTCATTGTTTCATCTAGGGTATTAATTTTTTGTGTTTCCAACAAAAACAAAAAAACTATCTGACAAGAAAATGATTTGATTTCTGTGAGAAATCAATCTTGTCCTTTGGCTGCAGACAGCCGTTTCAACACAGAATACAGCCACCATGTTCCTCCCGAGGACTGTGCATCCGAAGATGTATCGACTTTCGCAGATTTGACAGCTCAAGGCTTGTCTAAATTTGGCTTTGCTGCACTAGGTTTGTGGTTCCTACAGGAGCCAAGGGTTTTAGACAGACGGTGGTAGGTACCCTGACAATCCATCCACCACAATGGTTTGTTTCATGTACTTAGGAAGCGGCTATACTACAACTACTCAGGCAAAACTAGTGAGGCTGCCCTGAAGAGTATTATGCATGGTCAGATCATACACGCATACAAAGGCTGTGTACAGCGGAAACACGTCAGGACGGACATCGTTCTATGACTTGTTGATTAAAGATTATGGTGCTTACCGGGAGTGCCTGCATTCGCTCTTCCTTGTGGGGGGGGGATAACTAACACACTCTAACACACTAACACACACACACTAACACACACACACTAACACACACACACACACACTAACACACACACACACACACACACACACACGTCCCTTCGTGTCCAGGACTCGCCTTAAGAAGAGCACTCAAAGTCAGTTTAGCGTGGTATTGCCATTTATTTCATCGCTCTGTCGCATAACAAGGGTTACAAACGCGTTTCGGTGTTGCCGCCTTCGTCGTATATATATATATTTACACACACATGCATGCATATCTATACATACACACATATATACACACACATACACACTCACCCACACACACACTCGCGCACACACGCATTCATACATATACGAGAGGAGTTGGCCTAACGGCTAGGGTGGTCGTCCTCAAATCTGGGTTCGAGTCTTGGCAACGACGCTGAACATATGAATGATTCTGGGCAAATCACTTCATCTCCCCATGCCGCCCGCCCCCCCCCCCAAAATGAAATGTGTTCTCATGTAACGCAACTGGTGCTATGTAAAGCGCTGTGATACCCGATTCGGATCAAGTTTGAGCTATATAAAACTCCATATATATATATAATTTTTTTTACATACGCATACATACGGATATATACACATACATACGCATAGAAACATACACATGTGCATACATATATATGTATACACACACATCTGTATATGGATATATGGTCAGCCTACGGAATTGAAGCTCTTCATATGGTGATCACATGAGATAGAAGCTTGCACCACTACCAGCAATGGCAGGCCTGTTTGGGTCATACTAGGGAATCTTAGTCTATTGCTTGCAGTAGTGGTGTGGTGACATGTGAGTGAGTTTGACCGAGGGAAGCTACATCACCGCTGCCCATGCTAGTATGATCTGAGAATCTGTGCTAAGTTTACGTGCCCAATGGCCACAGTACTGTGGTGCATATGGAGAAGCAGAGGCTTCACAGCTGCTATTCATGCTGGCCACACAGCGCGTAAAAAAACATAAATGGAGTTCAAGGCAGAAACTAACAGCAGAATCTCCCAGCCACACAGGACATTATCGGAGCATTGGCTCAATGCCAAAGGCCTCTGAGCTCAGCGTCCAAATGGAACCCTGGGGAAAACCCACAGAGAAGTGTGGGGAGGGAAGGAACCAGCGGATCATCAGCACAGTGTTAGCACTCTCCTCCTCACAAAGGTGCAGATGATAGATACACACCCACTACCATCAGGGTGGACACCAACGACACAGCGTCACTAAGGTCAGCACACAGAGCAGCTGCCCAAACAAAGTCCACAACAAGGACAGCGATGGGTTGGTTGGGGGTGAAGCAATTAAACTTTACCCATCATAAAGGGGGAGGGTCATTGCAAATGTATAACCTTCAGGTAAAAAAAATACATTATACTGGTGGATATAGTGCCAGTGTGGTTAGGTTAATTTCCATAAGAAAGGCGTTACTTTTGTTTTCTTTATAACTTTGGTGCAGTTTGACCAATCTGCACAAAGCTTCCTCAGAAAAGGAACACCCCCCCATTACGTATTTCATGGCAAGTTTTGTGCAGAGCAGTCAAGTGAGGCCAAGAAAAAGGGTGAGTCCCAACGTACCATTTCCCATTTTATTTCAGATAGGATTATTTTCCCTTTGCTACAGAAAAAACAGCTGGACTGAATTATACCAAGTTTGTCATGAAGATAGAACTTTGTTCAAAGATTGTACTTTTCTTGGCTTGTCGAAATTCAGTTCAGTAGTTTGAGAAATTAGGGTTTTAAAGGTGCTCGGCTCGGGCATTAAGAGTTTGAATTTTAGAGATATCTTGACCATTAATTCGCAGGTCCCCTGTGAATTCATACTCCATTTAAAAACAGTGGCACACCTTTGGACTATGGGACCTTTTTTCTTTTAGTGTATTAAAGTTTCACAAATCCATCCCTGGATTCACAAATCTGCAGCTTTCTCATTGGCTAGCTGTCACAGAAACATTCTTGTTGCAACGGCCATCACCTAAAACAATGCACGGATCCCCATGTTGTTATATAAGAAAAGGAAAAAAAGGACCCCTGGCTCTTAAGGGGAGGCCCCAAAGGGACCCTTCCCTGGTATTCATTTACTGGATGCCGCAGACTCATCAGGATTCACAAATCCCACATACGATCCACAAATACTGTAAAACAAATTCAGCCAGCACTAAGCCCAACCGAACTGCACACAGCCACATACATGTAGCAGGGTTAGCTACCGCAGTACTGTTTGGTGCAGGGTCTGGACAGGGGCCAAGACCTGCAGTAACCGCCCACTGCATGCAGACGAGAAGAGAGCTGGTCACAAGTAATGTGTATTGGGGGGTAGTTGCCCAAAGAGGGCTGGACCAATCATGAGGTGGAATGTTGAAGGCTGTACCTGCAGGTGTTGGATAACCGCAAAGAGTTGATGAAGGGTCTTACTACAAGTCAAACCCTGCAGGCAATGCTCCTGCACACAGAGAAAGGCTGTGCACAGTGGTGGTTGGCAGTCTATGGAGAGTGGGGAACAATATCTATTGAGTACATTCTATTGTAAAAAGCAGCAAATCCTCTTCTACGAGTTTTTGCAGGGCTTAGTTTGTAAATACCTAGGTGCCAGGGCCTAAGGTACTCCTCACTGGTCCACTGCATCTGGCACAACCCACCTCACCTTTTTTTTTTAATTTCACAAGTTTTTTATTAAGAAAAAAAGGAAACATTTACAGTACAGGAAGTATTGGGTTACTGTGGTCCCCCCCCCCACCCACCTCACCTTTTAACTGCAGGTGTGAATCCAAGTTTTATAATTTTTTAAAGAAGTTAGATTACATAGTTTAATGCTGAACTAATGAACGCTGCTTAAAAATACTCACAAAGCAAAACTATGTGGTGGTTTCTCATAAATATGTAACAGTGTTTACAATTAAGTGCCAGTGCCCAGCACCAGAAAACGCAGGCACAAATTCAGCACTGGTTTTCGGGCTATAGCGTAAGGCCACGCTTTGACTAAATATCCAAAAGATATTGAACATAGGTGAGACCCGCAAATATTTATGGAGTACTGGTGCTACTTGAGGTTCAATAACCCTTTCATCAGTTGTCTGAGCTTAACAAATCTAATGGTACTTTTCACAACAGAACTACCACTTTCACACTCGGTAGCATTAACGAGAGCCTATTAACCGCAAATATACCACTAACAGACTTGTGGTCAACATGGCCTGGCCACTCTTCCTCTCACCCGTCCACTTAGTGTAAAATAGTTTAAAAAAAACAAAGAACGAAGTTGATTAGGTAGATCTTCCGAGGATAACATTTACACACTCATTATGCAATCCTGCAGGAAGGATTTCTTATAAATATTTTTTATTTACTAGCTTCTGGCTAGATAAATCTTTTCCAAATGAGCCTCTAAGTGTTAATGAAAGCTCATAATCAAAACTCTGTTTTACCCCAGGAAGACAGCAGTATATTTGTAGATCATGGAACTTTGATTTCATATCCACGCACGCATCCTTTTTGTCGGGTTTACAAAACACTCCTCTTACCTTCTGAGGATGGGCAACTCTGTCACAAGCGGACAATCAGCTAAGGTGGTCTTTGAATATTTGGGGTATCCAGGTGAGATTCCTGCTCCTTCCCCTCTCCTCCTTTACTAAGAGGAGTTTTACAACAACACAAATTATCGGCCATGAGTCAGTCATTTACATATGCTATGGACAGGTCAGGCCTTCGACCAGAAGACAATTAGTAAAGGGGAGGTGATGAGGGCTGTACCCTGCACATACAAGCAATCCAGAATTCATAGGGCCCGAGTGGCAGCTGGTGAGCCCTGAAAGTGGTGAGGCATAATACTTGCAAAGAGTTCATCTCATAGTTTTCCAAATTTGACTTGGGTGCCTTCACACACAAATGTACCCCATACACTCACTGCTTCTCACTCACAAATGCACTTGCACACACTCACAATCATTGGCCTTAACTCACACCGACTGGTGTACAGGGGCTCTGATTTGAACGCCTGAGGCACAAGTGTTCCTCTCTAATAGTGATACTAGAAAAAATGGTTAGGGGTTCTGCCCACATAACCCTCCCGTACCTGAGCAGGGGACATCCAAGGATGAAAAAGTAGAAAAAGGGGTACTCAAGGGATTAATCACATTTTTAATTACAAACAAGAAATTATCAATTATCTTGTTGCCTGCAAATTATTAATGACATTTGTATACACCAATTCATATAGACATATACGGGAACAGCACGAGTGGCTCAGTGAGAAAAAAAATAATAAACAAACAGTATATATACACAACATTACAGCATATACAATGTATACAAATCACATACATAAACTAAACAAGTGCTACAATCTATCGAAAAAATGTACCCTAAAAGAGAAATACACAACTTATGACCATATCCACTCCTAGCTTCGAGTGAAATACATTGCAAATAGGTAGTCCCACACTGTGCGCCTGAGAATTAACTTCTCTACACAACATATACTTATTAAGGTGCAAAAGGAAAAACTCAATTTTAGTTAAAGTTCTATGGGGACTCCTTAAGGGCAAGGTGTCGACGCAGTCGCGGTCGCGTTTCAGCCAGATATCTTAGGCTTCATCAGGACATGGGTACTAAAGCGTACAGCCCGGCTGGTAGAAGTCTTAGATGGACCAACCCCCACCAATGGAGGGGTCTGCACTACGTCTGCTCAGGCAACTATGCATCTCTGAGTAGTCACACCACATATACATCAAATCTTGTGGTCTCGGTCCGCGTTCCAAATCACGCCTATGTATCCGCCTACTCTAAATCAGCGGGTCCGGGAACGGCAGGCACAGTTACTGCACGGTCCTCACTGGCAACAGCAGCCTAATAGTGAGGCAGGTGCAGCTGCACTAAGGCATCTGTGATCTGGTACAACTGCACCTTTTGCACCATTGATAGAGACACCACTGACTTGCTCCCTCTCACAATCTCCCCCTCACTCATTCAAACCCTCACTCTGCTTTACTTACTCCCTCACTTTCCCTTATTTATAATCACTCTTACTTAGTGATTCTCACTCTTTCATTCTAAGTGACTCTCAAATCCATTAAACTACCACACACTCACTCAATCTCATTCTCTTTCAATCAATCACTCACACACACACACACACACACACACACACACACACTTTTTTTGCCTGCCTTTATTTCTTTGCTGGCAACCCAGAGGCTTCATGGCAGCAGCAGATCGGGAGTCTGATGGTGGACAAAGGAACCTGCAAGCCATGATTCCTAACTAGGAGCTGGGCAGAGCAGCAGGGCCCGGTGTTTGAGGAAAACCAACCTCAAGCCCTCTACCAGCTACTTGAGATGACTGGTAGCACAGCCCTATCAGAAGATGGGACAGTGCTGGGGAACCTGCACCTGCTGCTCTGTGTGGCTCCTCATTGGCCTCAGGGA
The DNA here is from genome assembly GCF_964261635.1 of Lissotriton helveticus. Classification (NCBI taxonomy): domain Eukaryota; kingdom Metazoa; phylum Chordata; class Amphibia; order Caudata; family Salamandridae; genus Lissotriton; species Lissotriton helveticus. The sequence continues at coordinate 306,782,566 of NC_136068.1, read as the reverse complement.
TCCACTGATGTGCACCCGCCGGCCCCATTTTAGCAGATCTACTGTGCTGACTGTGGCATGCGCAGTATGTTAAATTGTATCTATATCTCTTCTTAGTAGTACATTTTTTGAGCTTTTATGGCAGTAACAGCTGAAATAAAGTTATTTGACTGATTGATATTGCCTTTATGTTATTCCTCCCATCATATAAAACTTTATAAATAAATAAATAAATGTCTGCTAAATAAAATGGACTGTGCCTGCATTAGGAAATTGCAGTTGAACTACGCTCTCAAGCGCACAATCCAAAAATGTACGTACAGGGTGCTGGGTGTTAAAGTAACACTCTGTAGCTGGGTCGTCACTCAGCCCCTTTCTCCTTCATCAGGAGCCTAGTGGTGAGGATGATAGGGTTGACCTGGGTACTGCAGAGTTCAAGTAAACACGGGAGCTGTGTTTGCATGGACGCTGCCATGTTAAATTATAACAAATATAATAATGTAATCCACCAGTGGCTCCTTGGGCTCACAGGTGGCAGGGCTATGCCCTGGAGCCCCTGTAAAGGATCCGCCCCTGCAGGACCCCAGGTGTGCAGCCATGTGGTTTATGGTTATATATAAAGGCTTACATACCAAATGCTGAGCCGGAGTGTGAGTAGACAACTTAAGTGACCCAAACTGGAGACTGAATACTTAGGATGCAAGCCTCGCCTCTATCTTCTAGTACCCCTTTGTTCCCTCTCCATAGGAAACTCATTCAAGAGCAGGAGAACCCCTTATAATCTATAAATAACATGGTAAGCACCTATTCTTAAAAATAAAAAGTATTCTTAAAGTCAATTGGTCGCTGCTATTGGTTGTGCCAATGCAGACACTGACTTTGCGAATATTCTTTTGCCACTGCTAGTCAATATTGACAAAAGGGGGAGCGTGCTTGATTACTCGTGTGTAAATAAGTATCACTACTGCCCCAGTGTCTTCACGCATTTGGCACCATGCAAGTGGATGGGAACGAGAGCAGCCATTTTGTTTTTTGTTTTTATTCACTGTTTCAAAGTGGCAGACACCCATTTTTTAAAAAGTAAATAAAACATAAGGGCACCAAAGAGTATTTTTTTTGCAGAAAGGTAAGGCTCTCCAGCAAGTTGCAGCTGTTAGGACCTCCAAACAAGATATTGTATTTTTGTATGATTGTTTTTTTTTCATTTCAGGACAGGGAGGTGGGCGGGTGGAGGAGTGGGCATCATTTGTGGAAGGGCTAAATGGGGAAGCAACAAAGAACCTTGGAGGGTGGCAGATTTAGAAAAAAGAAAACAAACAGCAACAAAAAGGTGAGAGTCTTAATAGAGGGAAGAGAGTGGGAACTACAAATAATCACGATGCTGCTTATGATCCCAGCTATGGTGGCCCTGCATAATGACTTCTAGGTCCTCAGCATGCACACACAAACATCGTGACTTAGCTGCAATTTTCTCTTTATTTACCATTGCAAGATAGCGGACGCCACTTGAAGTGAAAGTATATCACTTTTTAAATAATCGGACAGCTTGGCAGCAAATGTCAGAAAATGTAATACAACACTGAAAGGATCACAACAACAGGGGGGGGTGTCAATGTAGGGGAACAATGAGGAGCAGACGGGCAACTGTGGAATTTAAAACAGGAAATAAACAGTAAAATCCAAACAAAAAGCAATGGTAGAGGTGGAGAGGGAGGAGGCGGGAGCAACATGGCGTGAGTAAGCATGGGTTTTGAAGGTGGGACACAGCACATGACGGAGAGAGCAAGAACACACACGTACTTTCAAGAAGTGGTAAAAGAGAAAAAAAAGCAATTCCCTGAATGTGAGCAAAGAAAGCGTACAAGTCATCCAATCAAAAGGCTAGTAAAGAAGCTATGCCCCAAGGAAAGAAAAACACAAGAAGAGGAAAGACGGCCATCAAACAAGAAGCAACAAGCGAGTGTCAAAACAGCGAACCAATAACAAGCACACAAAGGACTGGCACAAAGCCCAAGTTTTGGTCATGGTCCACAATAGCTCTTAAGACAACACACAGGTAAAAGCTGTCGGGGAGAACCAACAAATGATGCACCTTGCTACTTTTTCCAAGAAGGCCTGGTTGTGCTTCAAAACGACTGATTCAGAACATCATTGAAAAATATCTTCTGGGGAAGCCTCAGTCCAAGTGGGAAAATTGTCTCCAACAGTGGTCAGATTTTGTATTATGCAATTCCACAGCCTCCTGGGTCGAAACAGTCACAGATTGCTGCCTTATAGTCAAAATACAAAACTCTTGACTCAGTTCACTAGGAATTACAAAGCCAAGCTCAGCAGCTCAAATGTACAGTGGATCAAATCCCACATAAGAACACCACATCTCTGCTGCGGCACACAATGAAAGCTACAAACAAACTTAAAGAAATGCAAGACAAGTTCTCAATTGTACCACGTGCATTGGAGAGCAAGTGCTACTTATGAGTAAAACAGGAATCCCTTTGTAGCCAGAAGCTCCCAATGCCAGGTAAACACAATTACAAACTTAATGTATCAACCCACTGGAGCTGACTGGGTGTGGTAAAATGTGGCCACAAATGGGTAACGTTCTTACCCAATAAACAGGATGGAAGAGGGGTAAATGTGTAGACACACGCAGTAATTATTATCCACTGCCCAGTTATTAACTGAGAAATAAATGGTACTTGTATAGTATTACTGTGCAATACTAGCAATTTCAGGTGCCGAATCACCGCCCAATCCATTCTAAATAACTCTTAAATGGCCTATAAGTAGCTCAGTACTGCAAGTTGCATAAAATATGTAGGAAAATGTATCCTTTCTCTAGCCAGAGCCTCAAATGTTTTCCCCTGTGTAGAAGTTTTAAAATGTCACATCTAGTTTAGAAGTCCCTACATTTTCTGAAACATTAAGACGTCATTGGTTATCATTTTGGGATCAAATGGCTCCAATGATAACAAGCATTGGCAAAGCCAATAGATCTGGTGTTTGCCGGCCGCTCTGGATTGGTCAATGCTCGTTTTGTTATTGATCTGGCAAACAGTTATTCAGGGCCCTTAATCTTAAAAACATAAAGAAACTTTGTCAAAGAGCAAACATTTTTGGGGTTTTTTGAAAAGCACACATTGCCTTTGTATTCCCCAGCAGAAGCGAAGTGGACTGACCGACTGCCCCGTGCTTTATGTATGCCCTGATAGGAGAAGAGAAAAGTGAATGCACAATAACAGGGTAATGGATGAAGAGGGCAGACTCAAAGATCTTATGCGTCATTTATACCTATCATTTGTGTAAAATCAAAAGCTCTTAGTGCAAAGCCAGACCCAAACTAAACATTGACAAAGTTAATAGGTCTGGCCTTGGATCGTTGGTGAATTTCTTTTTTTCAAATTTTTATTGGAAGAATGTGCCACAAAAAGAAGGGAAAAAAAGATAACACATTGTAACCTAACCGTGGTCCCCATAAACTTGTATTTGGAATTTTAAATACAAAATGTTTCCTGATGTTTTACTAGTTTTACTATATAGGTTTACTAGATGGCGGTTTTACTGGTTTTTATGAAAGCCTATCAGTCTTGTCATTTGCTTATTATTTGTGAAGAAGACCAGAATAAATCACCACGTAGTCAAGCACCCAAACGGCAGGCAGCTACAATGTTACCGTATCACTTAAATACTGTATACATTTATAAGGAGGCAGAAAATAAATCATGTAACTTAACACAACGTGCAAGCAAAAAAAAATTGCCAGTATTGAAATCTAATGTAAAAAAAAAATCGATATTAAAAAGCACACTTGGAACCAGTTTTATCACGGAAAAGAAAGGAACTATTTTTAGGTAGATGGGCACAATGTGCACAGGCTTTATTCCAACATCAAAGCTTAGGGAGCCAGCAGTCTGACATATTGTCCCATTAAAGGGTGCTGTTGAGGGCGTATGCAAAAAGTGACTGGGAATTTAATAGGAGGTCGACTGACCAAAAACCCTATTTGTATGTGTATTATCTATGCTTTTTAGGGGAAAACAGTAGTTGGTTAAGAGAGTTAAAGTGGTCTTAAAGACCAGAGCTAAAAATTGAAGTGAATGGAAAATTGAATAGGAATATGCCCAGCTTTTGCTTTTCAAGTGCACAGCATAACAAGCATTGGCAAAGTCATTAAGTCTTGCCTTTGGGAACTATTGGCATTGCCATCGGTTGTTACAGATGTGGAAGAGCATACCTGATGTTGTGAAGCATGGCTAAAGAGTAAGCCAAAAAAAAAAAAAAGGAACGCTATTATTCATCTGTCTGGTTCAATGTGCAGGTACATGCAAGCACCTACAAAATGAAAAGTATGCAGTCCCTTTTTATTTACTCGGCCAAGTTTGATCGGTACATAAAAAACAAAAGTAGCACAATAGAGTTTTGTTTTTGTAGCACAGTTTGGGTGACGTAACACATATAGCAGGATGGGAGAAAGCTCCAAAGAGGGCACTTGTGGGGGGCGGGAAGGAATCAACACAGAGGGTGCCAAGAGGGAAATGGGGAAGAAGCAATTTGAGGGTGAAGCAACACACTGGGCAGAAGCAACAGAAGGTGGGATGTGGAAGGAACAGAAGGCATATGTGGCGGAAGCAACACAGAGAGTGGGGAAAGCAACACAAGTGAGAGAGAGGATTGTGGAGCAAAGTTGGAAGAGAAGCAAATAGTCTAGAGAGGAAGGTGGATATGTTGAGTGGGAAATACACAAGCAAGAAAGCAACATGTGGTGGAGAAGCACACTAGTACGAACATTAAAACAGACGGGTATGGTAAGAAGTAAATGGGTGGAAAAACGAACAGAGTGGGCCAGGGTGAGCAATACAAGAGGTTGGAAAGCATATGCTCTCTCATGGAGTTCCTAACCGAAAACAAAAAAACGGAGTGCTTCAAAAGTGAGTAGTGGAATGACACAAGTAATGAGTCTATGCTCCAGGGGAGGGACATACACAAGAAGAGGAAGTAAATCCCACACAAGCCGACAAAACACAAATAAATGAGGGTGACACAGTCAACCAACCGTAAGCAATGATGGGCTGACAGTCCACTCTAACCTGACAATAGGCCTCATCACCAACAGACAGCTTGCACTGTCTGGTAGCGGAGACTTAAAAAATTTAGGGCAGAGCAGACAAGCAAACATGGCAAGGTGCCGATCTAGGCACATAGAATGGAAGAACTACTCCAGGAGATGAGCAAGAGGAAAAAATACTAGTATGAGATTTTAAGAATACTTCTGCAGAGTGCCCCACATCAGGAATTTACTGTTCAAACACACCTAAACCTACAGTGTGTGTTTTATGTCCTGGATCCTATTTTTGAGTCTTACCTTGTTTCTAACCCTTTCAAATCATCAACAAGCATTTGCAATGCAATAGAAATCGCATTTGCGGGAGTTTAAGCCTCAGCGGTGAATTAATTGATTTTTAAAGAAATATAATTAGCGGCGAAAAATTACATTTTAAAACGGCGATTTTGATCGTTTCGTTCATTTTTATACTTACTGCTGATCTCTTGATTGCACTTGGCGCCCTGCAGTCTCCTCGGTCCACCGCCAGTCATTAGTGGACTGTTTGTTGTGGAGGGAGACTCCAGGGGACAGCTTCATTGTAAAGTCACTCACTTCCTGGTTGGGCCAGTGAGATCCGCCATCTTGGTTGGGTTAGCGGTCTAGCAGCTCCACTCCCAACCAGACCCAGGGACTATATCTTCAGGAAATGGCCCGAGAGCGCAGCGGACGCGCGTAGAGGACGCGCCGTTGGCATGCCGAAGCCGCGCCAAAGGTTCAAGTTCAAGTTCAAGTTCAAGTTCAGAAATTTGTATAGCGCGCTACTCACCCAGAGGGTCTCAAGGCGCTTGAGGGAGGGGGGTGCTTTACTTATCGAATATCCAAGTTTTTTGTTGTTTTCTGAAGGAGAGGTGGTTCTGTGTAAGGCGGAAGTGGGTGGGGAGAGAGTTCCAGGTTTTGGCCGCTAAGTAGGAGAAGGATCTTCCCCCCCCATGGTGGATCTATGGATGCGCGGGATTGCGGCGAGGGCTTGATTGGATGATCGTAGTTGACGGGTGGGGGTGTAGAAGGACAATCGCGTGTTGAGGCATTCGGGTCCTAGGTCGTAGAGGGCTTTGTGTGCGTAGGTGAGGAGATGGAACATTATTCTCTTGTTGACGGGGAGCCAGTGGAGGTCTTTCAGGTGACCGGAAATGTGAGCTTGACGGGGGATGTCCAGTATGAGTCTGGCTGAGGCGTTTTGGATGCGTTGGAGTTTTTTCTGTAGTTTGGCTGTGGTTCCGGCGTAAAGGGTGTTTCCGTAATCCAGTCGGCTTGTGACCAGTGCGTGGATGACCGTTTTTCTTGTTTCCGTGGGGATCCATCTGAAGATTTTTTTGAGCATGCGTAGGATGTTGCAGCATGATGATGAGACGGCGTTGACTTGTCTGGTCATCGAGAGGGAGGAGTCCAGGATGAAGCCCAGGTTACGTGCGTGGTCTGTAGGTATGGGTGCGGTTCCCAGGGCCGGTGGCCACCATGAGTCGTCCCAGGCAGAGGGGGATGAACCTAAGATGAGGACTTCCGTTTTGTCAGAGTTTAGTTTTAAACGGCTGTTCTTCATCCACTCAGCTACCTCTTTCATTCCTTCGTGTAAGTTGGTTTTGGCGGTATTTGGGTCTTTGGTGAGGGAGAGGATCCGCTGGGTGTCGTCTGCGTAGGAGATGATGTTGAGGTTGTGTTGGCACACGATGGATGCGAGGGGACTCATGTATACGTTGAAGAGGGTGGGACTGAGTGATGATCCTTGTGGTACGCCGCAGATGACTTTGGTGGCCTCTGATCTAAAAGGGGGGAGGCGGACTCTCTGGGTTCTTCCGGCGAGGAAAGAGATGATCCAGTCCAATGCTTTTCCTTGTATTCCGACGTTGCTGAGGCGTTGTATAAGGGTGCTATGACAGATTGTGTCGAAGGCAAGGAAAGGTAAGCCCGTCTGCACCCGTCCGCGACCCGGCTGGGCACAGGGCCAGTCCCCCTGGACTTTTTGAATCCCATACTATCAGACCTAATATAAGGTGCATCACTTACAAACTTACAACTCATGGATCTGAGGACTTCTACCAGTAACCATGCTTGTATTCGATACTGCCTAAAAGACTTCACTATTAAAATACCAGCCATATGCCCAAATTGCTCGCATAAGGTAACCCCAACATCACTGGCATCAACTCCCAATGAACACACCACTTATGTTAATTCTACTCCCATAAAGTTCGTACTTATTAATGTGCGTTCTCTTCCTAAACATAAAATAGAAATACAGGAGTTGCTAACTAGCCATAAGTTGGATCTTGCTTTTCTAACTGAAACATGGGGTGATCCCTCCTCAGGCCCCGACTTCTGTGAGGCTATCCAAGAAGGCTACTGTGTCTCTAGGCACGATGGACCGCTCAAAAAGGGTGGAGGGTTGGCAATTATCCACCGAAACACATTTGCCGTAAAAACTGAGCAAACTATGGGATTGGTCTGTGAGGCGATTACTTTTTCCATCACTTTTCCTAATACCCAATCGTTCAGAGGAATCCTGATCTATCGTCCACCAGGTCCTCGTGCAGGTTTCCTAAAAAATTTACATTTTCTTATGGAACCCATGGCAGGAACCCCGGATTACACTATATTGGGAGATTTAAATTTTCACCTTGAATCTGTACAGGACAAGGAATCAACCTCCCTTATAACTGACCTACTGTCAGCAGGCCTACAACAGCTGGTCATGACACCTACTCATACAGTAGGGCAAATCCTAGATGGTTTATTTACGGGTAACCCTGGTATCTCAATTTCCTCTGTTCTGCCTCTTATGTGGACTGACCATTTTGCAATAATCGGTGTTTTACATATTACTAAAGTTAAACCAAGATATACGACATCGCGTATCCCCAAACAAGTCCGAGCATGGAAAAATACTGACATTACCCTTCTGCATCAAACGCTGTCCTTTACCCAACAGGAAGTTGCAGCTGATCCCGATATAGCAGCCAATAATTATTCTTCTTGGCTAGACAATGCTTTTATTACAACAGTCCCAGTTAAGAATGTCACTACTAACCGGAATGTCCCTTCAGCTCCCTGGTTCTCGGAGGCATTAAGACTGGAGAAGCAACTGTGCAGAAGTTTAGAAAGAAAATGGCGGAAAAATTATGACAAAAATGCGAAGGATCTATAAAAGGCCTCACTTACTAAATATAAACAACTCATTTTAGCCGAAAAAAGTAAATACTATCAAACACAAATAGATTCGGCTCAAAATTCCACCAAGCACCTATTTCAGGTGGTAACAAAACTTTCCAACCCTCCCACAAGTACAGTCACAGAGGCGTCGCTTGAACTTTGCGACTCTCTTGCGGATTATTTTGAAGACAGTGTTGCAGATTCATGCAAATTTTGCTACGCAACACAATTCAGATCTCAGGGCTATAAATAGTTTGGCTAACAATCTGGGGACAAGTTTTTCGGAATTTAGTCAAATCTCTTCCGAACAAGTAAAAGAGCTCATTCACTCCATAAAGTCAGGTTCCCCTTTGGACCCTTGCCCTCCCTCAATGGTAAAAGTTATTCCAGAGCATATAGCCCCTATACTTACTAACATTTTTAACTCAATGTTTAATACGGGATTATATCCTCTAATCTGGAAGAAGGTCATCATTAAGCCTCTTTTTAAAAAATCTACCTTGGACTCTTCTGAACCCAAAAACTATAGGCCTATTCCATGCCTTCCAAGATTGTTGAAAAGATAATGAATATTCAGTTATCTCAATATATTGATCATAATAATCTCTTGGATGTGACTCAATTTGGGTTCAGGAAGGGCCATGGGACGGAGACAGCCCTGATTAAAGCGGCGGATGAGATAAGGATGATTTTAGATCAGGGAGGAGCGGCGGTTCTTGTCCTACTGGATCTATCCGCGGCTTTTGACACGGTCGATCATTCCATTCTTATCGACCGTGTCTCAGCCATAGGTATAGGATATAAAGCTAAAATGTTACTCACTTCATTTTTAGCCAACCGCACGCAATTGGTTAAAATGGGAGAATTTTACTCAACAACGTTTTCTCTTCCATGTGGCGTACCACAAGGATCCTCTATTAGTCCTACCTTATTTAATATTTATGGATCTGATTTGGCTAGGACCACTAAACAATTAGGGATGAGAATCACGTCATATGCCGACGACACACAACCAGTGTTGGCAGTACATAATGATGGAATGCAAGTGGCAGCCAGCTTCCAAGAGGGAATGTTAACCATTAGCTCCTGGATGGCACAAAATTGCCTAAAATTAAACTTCGATAAAACGGAGGTAATGACGTTCGGGAGCTTATCACCAAGTTGGTCTCCCATGTGGTGGCCAAATGATCTGGGACCACTGCCACAACCAGTTAAGAAAGTCAGGAACTTCGGTGTGATGTTTGACAACAAGCTTTCATTTATTCATCATGCAAATGCAGTCGTATTCTCATCCTTTAACACTCTTAGAATGGTAAAGAAGTTGCTCCCCTTTCTTCCCCCGAGTGCAGGAAAAACTCTCATGTGCACGCTGGTCTTGGAAAAGATCGACTATTGTAATGGTCTTTTTTTGAATGCTCAGGAGAGAGTTTTGAATAGGTTACAACTAGTACAAAATGCAGCAGCAAGAATACTTTCCGGTACATCAAAATTTAAATCCATCTCTCCAGTTATTCGTCAATTACACTGGCTACCAATTAGAAGCCGAACAAAATTCAAGGCCCTCTGTATAACATACAAAGCCATTGAAAAAAGCACTTTGCTTATACACTCCCTCGAGAAACCTTCGTTCATCCTCAGCATGCTGCCTGACCATCCCACGTACAAAGAAATCATCATGTGGTGATAGAGCATTTATAGTCGCAACCGCCAGACTGTGGAATGCCCTCCCTCTTCATATTAAGGCCAGTCCATCTCTATTGACATTCAGGAAATCGGTTAAAACCTGGTTGTTTAACCAGTGAGCATGCATTCAATCCTGTCGCTCCCTGTTTTACAGCACCTAGACACCTCCGGGTAGTTGTGCGCTATAAATGTCTCATAAATAAATAAATAAATAAATAAATAAATAAAATGACAATGCCTTTTATTTATGTTTTAAAAACCAACACGTAAAATTAAATAATGCCAATAGCTCAAACTCTCACATCTGCGAGACCTATTGCATTGCAAATGCTTGTTACTGTCGAATGTGGTCCTTGAATATTGAATTGCACACCTATATCCTTTGTCGGGCGGTCCTTACATCCATTTCTATCTTTCCATTTCATTTGCTCAGCTATTTATTTACCCGATATTATGTCATTTGTTGATGGTTGTGGGGGCGGGGTCGGGGGGTGGTTCTGAGAAGGAAGTTCATTGGTATACGGTTTCTGAAACTGTCTGAAAATAATTGTCGAATTTAATTGCTTAATCTCCCTCCCCCCAACCAATTTATTTCTTCCTTTCATCAAATATGTTAATCTCGGCTCGCACATAAGAGACTGACATGTCATCACTTTGTAACTCCCAACCATGGGCTTGTTTCTCACATTTACAGAGCACGAGCCAAGCCCAAGGAGTCCACACAGGGAGTGGGAGCGACAGGGTGAATGAGAAAGTGAATAACGCGCTTTGGCAAAGTCACATGAATTGTTTATATTCACAGGGAGATTATGCGATTTGCCCAGAATCACAGGATACTCAGCCGGCGCCAGGACTCGAGTCTGGCTCCACAGCTCAAAAGACAGCAGATTACATTGCACTCCCTCCCCGCATCACCCCAGCCTCTGCCTCAATGTCTCCCCTCGACTGGACTCGGTTCAAAATCAACTCTTTGTCTCAAGGCCGTGTTTGAGGGGCTGTATTTTGTGGAGAGCGTCTTGGGTTTGTTCCTGAAACCTCAGCGGGGAGGGGGGGGAAATCACATGCTGTCAGTGCAATGAAAAAATAAGCACAATTAACACTTATGCAAAGCAGGGCAGGGGCTGTCACTGGCTAATCGGCACAAGTATGATAAATGGTGTTAATTTCCAATGTTGACTACAAGTCCCAGAATGCACTGCTCTAGTGAGTGATGGCCTGGGACATGGAATAAGATTTGGAGTCCTGTGGTACCTCTAATCAATAGCACAGACCTAGATCTATTCTGTGTGGTGCTTAAAGAGTTCGTCCCCTCCCGCCCCCCCCCCGTAGCTCTGGAGCCCGAAGGCACGTGCTCATGTCACTTCCACTGAGAGTTCTTCTCTTGGAGTCATCACTTCATAAAACAAGTCTTTAAAAAAAAACTAAAAGCGCGCCGCCTGGGACGTGGGTGGGGCCTGCAACTAAGCCGGAAGAGGCCAGCGTGAGCTGTGACGCGGGGCTCCCATGCTCGAGGGAGAGCCCCGCGGTGGCAGCCGGATGGAGGAGAGCCCCGGGTCCCAGGAGGGGCCCGGGTGAATCAAGGAAGGCGGCAGAGGCCGCTAATGGCAGTGCGGGGCACGCAGGAGTCCAGGGAAGCCGCGCAGAAGTGCTGCCGCCACAGAGGGAGTCCCTGGAGAGCAGCCCGGTAAGGTCAGAAGGGCTGGGGGCTCCATAGGCGCTTAGTTAGTGCCGACCGCGCCCGGTGAGTGGGGTTGAATGGGAGGCATGCAGCAGATTGCATGGCTTGCGAGGGCGGAAGGGGGATAGGAGATGGGCACATCGCGTGACTGTACGTGGTAAACGCGCGCGTTCACATTTCAAGTCCGTCCTGCGCGTGCTCATCTCTTGTCTCGCATGAGAGGCAACTCAGTGACAATACTTCGCGCTGCGTTCGCCAGGTGAGACCTAAAAAGTGTCTAAATGAAGCACTGGAACAGACTGCTGTAGCTTGCACCATGGTAAAAACAGCAGACACTGATTATTGCTACGGTCTCTACAAAGGAGCACCAAAAACATTATTGCACAGGCTGCAATAGGTCACAGATAACCCACTACAACTGGAGTTAGACATAGTGTAAAGTTCACACTATAGCATAACTAAAAACTAAAAGTACAAAGGCTTGGGGTGGCACCCAGGACGGAGATTCCTCTGCAAGCCATGCTGCAGAAAACAGTCTATTCACAGCAGCTCGTCGAAATACCACTGCTAGCAAATTATGGGCTATACATACTCAAAACATTTGAAGGCTGCAACCCACGAAGAGTCGCCAAGATCACCAAGAGGCACTCTTGTGTAAAATGTCAACTCTTAAATTGAAACACAACCAGCAGCAGTGAGGAAAAAATTACCCATACGTCATGAGTGAAAACATATTTGTATTACATTATGTGCATGTTAGTTATGAACTAACAGCCCATTCCAAAGTCTCATCCCAGTGGTTCTCAACTGTGGTCCGCGGACCCCGGTGGGACTGCAATAGTTTATAAAATGAAATATTAGCAGAATAAAAGTAAATGTATAAAAAATAATCAAAATGAATAATTTAAAGTTTTAAAATGCCCCGTCAATTTTAAGAAGTTGAAATTGGAAGCTAAAAATGAAGTTGGTATCCTTATCTTGCTTCGTGGGCACAGTGAAATAGGAGACAGAATCTGGCATGGGTAATTGCTGGCGTTAACTGAAGCAGCACTGGTATTCACAGCTACAAAGAGTACATGCATGAGGAGCATGTTACATTTCAGAGTTCTATTGCTTTGCCATTTACAAATAAAAACCTCATTTTGAAAATATCCAACTTTCCCATTAAAATTTCTATTATTTGAAAAGTAAATAAAAAATCAATAATTTGTATTTGAAGTGGACTCCTTTCTGTATTTCGGAATATTGCTATAAGGTTAAAATCTTTAGAATTACTTAGGCAGGAGGAAAATAGCCTTCCAAGAGTAACTCATGGGCTTTACACAGAAACCATAAAGTTCAGAACTAATGCCATAACCATTGACGTTTAGCACATCTACCTATGTAGGCATTTCTATAGCACAATCCAAGCCGGGTAGTAAGGTAGGCCAGTATATTACTATGGATGCTGGAACAGATACAAGATTGTGAGCTTCAAATGGAGATTTACATACTTGAATAGCCCAATGACATAACAGTTCATATTTTTTAACACAATTGTGTCACATTTCACACTACATATTTGCCTTCATGGCATTCAACAAAATGCTAATGGCAGCATGAGTGACCATTGAAGCCAAAGACACCAGAATGTTATATAAAAAGGAATAAATGCAAAAATAATGTAGTCGTATTTTAGGAGGAAGGTCATATTTTTACACTTATATTCCTTTTTACTCTGCCATCTAGCCTCCTTCGCCACTATTTGTAAGCACTATTCAGATCTCCCAAACAAGCCTTTCAAAACGCTTCCCTCATGTATCCCTCTTTAAATCATCTGGAACATAATTTTTCTCCTAATCCACTTCTAGAGACTCTTCCCCCATCCTAGGATCTCCAAATTAACACTTTCTAGACGCTTCCCTTTTCTATCCCTCCATTGTCCCTTTTAATCTAAACTAACAGACTCACATGTCCACCGCTCAAATTAACACATTTTCCCTATACTAACCCGCCGCTAACCCGTTTTTGTTTCCGGAGCAACGTGCTACTCGCAGAAAAGCTCTTCGGCACCTCATATGGGGTAGTAAACGCAAATAAAAATACCAATTACAAACTTTAGTTACCCTCTCCCCACACCTCCATTGCAGCTTAGGTCGATGGCTCACACGCCTATCTTTACCTACCAACCTTGAGTGCGCCACTTTCTCTGAAAGGCTATCAGCGGGGCATCCTTTTGTAGCCCCTGTACTGCCTGGGTGCCCCCCATAATCTCAGCGCTCACTGGCTGACCAGCTCCTTGCACGTCCCACACCTCTACTTTTCACACGCAGGTCCTCGCCAGATGTCCCCGACATCTGCCCAGACCTCCACTGTGCTGTGATTTACTTATATAGTTAAAAGTTATTAGCCTTTGTGACGGAATAGCTCGATGATAATACGTTTGCTTCCCCCCCCCTTCCACCCCACGCCCAGGGGTTTCACCACTATTCCTGCAACTTTTCAGGTCTCCATGTAGTTCCTCAATGGAGAGTCCGACATGCCTCTCAAATAAAGACTTCCGGTTTCATAAGCAAGCGCTATAATTACTCTAGCAGCTTCCTGAGTTTGCCTGCGGTTGTCAATGGAGGCAGGCAGATAAGGGTGGTGTATCAGAGTGTGCTGCTGAGTCAAGTGAGAGCCCATTAGCTACGTAATTACAGTGAACTCAATGGCACAGTAAATCCATCCCTAAATTGTAGCAATCACCAAACCCTTTCAATTGTGGTGGGAATTCTAGCCGACCTTTGGTTTCTACCGATGCCCTTGTGCTCAATCACGCACACCAGCTAATTCAAAGTAATACAAATCTAGACAACGTCATCTGCCTCGTGATACAAGTCAACAATTTAATTTAAATTTCCTCTTTCATGACACATTAAGATGAATCTTCTTATTTCCAGGATTTCCACAAAAGCTTTAGCAATAATCACCAATCTTCTGCCCTGGATTGACTAAGCAAACTTACTCTACCTTATCTTGTTGACCTACTTACTGGCTGGCAGACCAGGTATGCAGCAAGACATCTGTATCACATCGCTGGAACGCTGTAAGCACTATACTGGCAACTAATTCCCCCAGAACAGCCTTCTACTACCATGCACAACATACAAGGAAATGCAAAAAACTGGTTTTACATTCATCATCTGGCTTCCTGCTCCATGTACCACTGCTCGACAGACACATACTGTTGGCAACTTTTCTGGCACAAGCGATTGGGATTCAAAAACAAACCACATTTTCATCACCTCTGGCCATCTAGATTAAAGACTCGGGTCCAGTTCGATGGTGGAACTGGAATCAACAGGAATTTTCTCCAACCCAGCAATACCAAAATCACATTTGACAAGAACTAGCTCAGTTACAATCATCCATAACTTATCAAGTGAAAAGTACATCAGAAATTAAAGCCAGTGCACCTACCAATTGTTCCTCGATATGCGTATTCTGTGTGGAGGAGGACACGGAAAGAAGCACACTTTTTCAAAACTTTATCACACCTACAATGTTCTTCCTAGAATAGGAAGGGCTCTATCACTGCAAGATAATTACTGTTGAGAAACTAGAAGACAGACTGAAGAAGTCTAGAAAAACAGTACACTTTTCAAGTCTGGCCTTTAAGGAAGTTTTAGCTATATTTCCAGACTGTTTTTAGTTTTTAACAAAAAATACACTTTGTTTCCACCGACCACAGCATACTGCATGGGGCAATGGGTCAGCCTACTTTACACATGGTTCTCTTCAGTTTCAGTGACAACACAAAGCCGGTGCATTTTGTTCATGTGAGCCAAAAGGACTTCCGTTCTCTTCACTGATAAGCTGGTTCGAAGTGTGCTTTTTAATAAAAAAAAATATAAATGTATTTTAACATTAAATACAAGCTATTTTAAAAAAAAAGTGTATTTATAAAGTTTTATATAGCGGTAGCTAGACCCGTAGGTATCAGAGCGCTTTACATACACAAAGGAAAAGAAAGATTGCATAACATCGCAGGACATGAGGATGCATAAAAATATAAGCAAAGACATAATACTTATGTATCCAGTGAGGGGAGAGAGACACAGGGGGTTGACAGAGTCAGATAACCACCAACCTTGAAGGTCAAAGTGAGGGGGGAGTCCATTATGTTATTGATGACCAGGATGGTTGACTTAGTCAGAAAAGTATTGGTTGAGGAGAAGGAGTTTCAGATCTTTTTGAAGCAAGAGAAGGAGGGATTGCATCTGAGGTCAACCGGGAGTGCGTTCCACATCCTGGGTACGTTGCTAGAGATGGACCGGCATTGGGTTGTTTTCTTTTTCAGTTTCGGAGGGATGAGAAGAAGTGAGTAGGTGCTTCTCATAGTTCTGGATTTTCCTGCTTTTTCTAGTTTGCTGTTTAGGTAGTTTGGTGATTGGGTGTAAAGGGCCTTGTGTGTGATGCAGGCCAGTTTGTAAATACATCTGCCTTCCATGGCAAGCCAGTTGAGTGTGTTGAGGGTTGGTGAGAGGTGTTCAAATCTTTTTACCCCAGTTATGAGTCGGGCTGCCATGTTAAGGAGTGTCCTTAGTGGGGCAAGGTGAGCTTTTGGTGACCCTGTTAGGATGGCATTTCCATAGTCTAGTTTAGAAAGGACTAGGGATTGTACTATTGTCTTGAGATCATCTTGAGGAATGAAAGGTTTAATTTTCTTGAGGTGTTTCAGAGAGTAAAGCACACTTTTTGCATTGTTCTTTATGTGTAGGCTTTCCTGTTTTCAGTTTCTATTTTTGGTAAATTCTGGTGGGGTTTTTTCAGTGATTTCAATACCTTCAAAAACAGTTGTTATCAGTGGCTACACATTTTCGCACCACTGAAAACAAAAGAAAAAGTGTTTTTCCGGTGTTTATGGAACGTTTTGCTTTTATTATTGCTTGCTTTCTGCACTGATTGGACATGGTATATAGACAGTGTATGTATAGTGTATATAAGGTCCAAATTGGTTTTTGCAAATTAAACTTATCGTAGTACACCATACAATACTTCTTCCATGAGTCTTCGTTCATGCATGCTCGCTCTTTCCTTCCCATTTAAACTGGTTTCTGTGAAAAGGCCCTCTCAACATTGGCACTTGAGGCGGGCAACGCCAAAACAGCCAGTACACAATTTTCTAACTCTGGCCACTGACATAGCTTTCCATGCCAATACTGGTGTACTTGAAGATTGCAATTCTCAGGGCAGGTTCTGCAACATTTGCATTGAGCTGGGGGCTTTTGCCCTCAGAGTTATTGAAGCGGTCAAAAATGAAGCAGCACTTTTGAAACTACGGAGGAAATTCCCCTTTACTGAAGGATCTAGAACGGGTACAGAGTACCACAGTGAGGTTTCATTGACTTCAAATGCAATTGGTGGTGAAGGGACATTTCTATGCATCATTGCAAGCCATTTCTCATACATTGTAGAATAAACGTTCCTGAATTGCTCTTCAACATTGGTTTGCTTACCAAGTGGCAAGCTCTCTAACATGGAACATGTTGCACTGCCAAAGTACCTAATGGTGTCACCTAGCCTACTCTCAAGTAGTACGGGATGGATTCAAAAGACAATAGCGTCCCTCATTAACTCTGAAATTGTAAAGATGCTTTCAGCATACCATCTAACAAGTGGCAAGGATCTCCTACAGGAAAACAGTTCACCTCGGGTATCAATTTTGACAGGTCATCACACAACTTTTTCATATACGTAGCTGAATCACTTCAAATGCAAACACTATCACTCCAATCTTTGTTGAACTTGGAAAGAACCTTTTTTGCAGAGCATTTCAAGTGACACTGCGTTCCATGTTTTTCCAAAAGTCTGGTGTCATGTTTTAATCACTATCCCAGATGCTTGGTGATAGCACTCTTAATATATATACTTGTCAATATACCTTGCATTGAGTGTTTAAAGCCTGAGGTGTTGGCAATTCCCCTACTATCAATACTGACCCACTAGAAACAACTGCGGGCTGATGTATTAAGGGTTTTTACCCATTCTCTGTGGGTAAATGTGACGACATGTATTAGGAATGATTCTTATGAAACCAACCATTTTACTTATCAGTGAAAGAATCAAACACAGCCAAAATATCAAATATGATTTTGATATTTCCTGATGCTCTACAGTTTATAAAATAATTAAATGAGACCTAAAACATGCTTCTAAACCATGCATCTTTAGACCAAATACCACAAAAATGAAAAAAGCAAAAGGAAGAAGAAACAATATTTTAGTGGCATCCCTAAACATCAAAACTCGAGCAGAATAATGTTAGCCCAGTCTTTCTTGCTGCTACCTTGTATATCAAAGATACATTGTATTTCCCCCTTCAGGAAGAAAAAAAATTACTCTTTCACACTTTTCCTTTCTTTGAATGGCATTTAGTTTGTGGTAGTTGAGGTGTCTTTTCAGTGTTTATATGTTTACACTGGTGAGGGCTATTTCTCTTTCAGTGGGGTTTTATCAGTTATTATAGGTTTAAACCTAAAACCCCACAGCCTATTTATGTGGTCCTTCACTAACAAGTTCTTGTCCAGGGTGATGCCTAGTGACATTACAGAGTCAGATAGGATGAGGGAGTAGTTTAGAGCATCAAGCTCCTTGAGCCAGACTATTTATGGTCCCTGCACTTTGGGTGCCCAGTTAGACGAGGATCCATTTTTTTCTGTTGCTGTTCTAACATGTTTAAGTGACACTGTAACAACGCAGATGCCTCAGTTTAAGTGTTTGGTTAGGATAGGATTTAATCTGGTAACCAGCACAAACAATTAACGCAAAAAATGCATGCAGCAGCTAGAAGGCATGTTATTTAAAACATCACGAGTTAAAAACCAGATTGTTGAATGTTTTAATTAAGAATCTGCATTGCAAATATATAGCAAGCATGTTACGTGGCGCCATGTTTTCCTTTTTATTTCTGTGGCATATGCTTGCAATATTGCTTTTTAATTAACCATACCACCAGCCTGCCAAAGCCAGACCTACTGGCTTTTCCCATGCTTGAGTAGGTTCTGAGGGCGCCAATTTTTTCAATGTGTAGGAGACGCAAGGCAGTAGAAACAGTATATGCCTTCAATAAGACTAGGGTATCTACCAAGGTTTGGGCCCTATTACTGAACTGGCTTGGACCACTTGACTATGCGAAACGAAAAAAGGAGCCAGACAGATTAATTTAGCTACTTGTAGTTCCAAACAGCACATCAATTCTGAATGGTTCTCTATTTTATTTTAGCTTTTTATCTTTTTTTAGAAAACATTTAGATACTTGAAATATGTCATCAAGCAAACGATCGTCAAACAGTGAAAGTAAACATGCAAAAAATGACAATTGTGCAAAGATATATACAAGTGCTGTACACAATCAACAGTTAAATACTATACAGTGGCACAGATAACACCAAACAATATCAACTTAAAACATTGGAAACCAGTCCTTTCTATTGGATACAAAAAGACAAGCGGACCTCTGGTAAAAGAGAACTGCCTGCCTGTCTGAGCCAAGGATATGGGAAAACCAAATTAAATTAACAGGGTTGCAGCGCAAGGGATATCACTATATAAATGTCAATTGTCCTTGCGGCGCCCAAATTCTTTCTCCGAGGCTCAGTGTCAACGCGTTTCGAACCTCAACGCTAGTAGGGGTTCTCCTCAGGACACGGACTGGGTGAGGCCAGAACTGTAAGTGACTGTTGCGTATCACTTGTTGTTCAAGGTGGTGTGGACGGGCCGGGTTGGCGGTCAGAAAGATACTGCAGACTAGTTGGAACACCCTTCAACTGTCGTGGTTCTGTTTGACAGAATAGGAAAAGCTTATCAGGGCTGCTGTGAAGCTTCACAGCACTGGTATTTGATAGAGGGGGCGGGTCACCACTGGCGCTGCTTGTTTATCGAGCCGCCCTGCGGCATGGTGACGCCTCCGCTGGGATGTGTTAATCAGCAAGGTCGGTGCTTTTGGGGTTAAAGCTGCCAAAATGGTCAGTGTCCTCAATGCGTCCCGAATGCAGAATGCTACCAGCATTGAGGACTCTGACCATTTTGGCAGCTTTAACCCAAAAGCACCGACCTTGCTGATTAACACATCCCAGCGGAGGCGTCACCATGCCGCAGGGCGGCTCGATAAACAAGCAGCGCCAGTGGTGACCCGCCCCCTCTATCAAATACCAGCGCTGTGAAGCTTCACAGCAGCCCTGATAAGCTTTTCCTATTCTGTCAAACAGAACCACGACAGTTGAAGGGTGATCCAACTAGTCTGCAGTATCTTTCTGACCGCCAACCCGGCCCGTCCACACCACCTTGAACCACAAGTGATACGCAACGGTCACTTACAGTTCTGGCCTCACCCAGTCCGTGTCCTGAGGAGAACCCCTACTAGCGTTGAGGTTCGAAACGCGTTGACACTGAGCCTCGGAGAAAGAATTTGGGCGCCGCAAGGACAATTGACATTTATATAATGATATCCCTTGCGCTGCAACCCTGTTAATTTAATTTGGTTTTCCCATATCCTTGGCTCAGCCAGACAGGCAGGCAGTTCTCTTTTACCAGAGGTCCGCTTGTCTTTTTGTATCCAATAGAAAGGACTGGTTTCCAATGTTTTAAGTTGATATTGTTTGGTGTTATCTGTGCCACTGTATAGTATTTAACTGTTGATTGTGTACAGCACTTGTATATATCTTTGCACAATTGTCATTTTTTGCATGTTTACTTTCACTGTTTGACGATCGTTTGCTTGATGACATATTTCAAGTATCTAAATGTTTTCTAAAAAAAAGATAAAAAGCTAAAATAAAATAGAGAACCATTCAGAATTGATGTGCTGTTTGGAACTACAAGTAGCTAAATTAATCTGTCTGGCTCCTTTTTTCAATAAGACTAATCAGTCGCTCGAATCGTTATTGTATGCTTTAGGTCCTTGCAAAATTATTCAACATTAACTAACACTATAGTTGAAACAATTACACATACATAATAAAAAATGAATACACAATTACAATGCCTCTTTAAAATCCTTGATCACTGCAACAGTATGAAGAGATAGTTACTGTCCCTGGAATTGATAAAGTAAATAACAAGTTAATCGCCATATACATTCCTACACATGCAATTCTAGCAGTTCAGGGATGTACATTACAATTTTCTCCTTTTCTGATAAAAGGCAGATGTTAAGAAGACCACTGTCAAAGTACAATTCTTGGTCAACCCACTTCCACAGGTCAGTTTATCATGGTCTTGTGCCAACTACCATTTTCACAGTGTCTCCTTAACGTTCCCGTTCTAAGCTAGAGTAGAACCAGTTGAAAAGCTGGTCGCGAAATCCTATACAGGCACAGTTTCATAGTACTTTTATTTATAGCCTCAAGAAACACCTGTAAGGCAATATTTGGACTTATGCACCGAGTAGCTTCGCCAAACATAACATTTTTACCAGAGCAGGGATGTCAATATTGAGGAATCTTCTATATGTAGCAAGTCCAGATCTAGGGTTGTAATTAAGGCCATGGGTAAGTATTGTGACCAGCAGTACTGAAAGTGAGGTCCACCTCAGAAACACATCCATCTTGGGTGTTCCTTAAAACCAGACGTATTGTGAGTGCTTGGGGTCTGTAGGGAGTAAGTGAGGGTGCATTCTTGGATCTCTATAGAAATCTTTTAATTTTTCTTTGCAGTCTGGCAGTGGTTTGTAATCCAAAATGTCTGGATGTTTACATCATGTCACATTATTTATTTGCAAATTACATTCGGAGCTATAGAATCAACCACAACAGACTGAAAAACTACCTTCACATGGGTTAAGAGAGTAGGACACTGACTAATCGACATGGAGTGACTTCCCAGACACAAAAGGTTTGGTACCCGATCTATAACCAAAATTGCTCAATGAACAACATGAGCCTGGCAGAAGACTGAATGCTTATCAAGTCGGCTACAATGGCTGAACTCACCACTTCCAAAAGACAGCAGTGTTGGCACATTCAATAGATCTAAGCAGACAAGTAATTGGTGAATAACGAGAATGGGATTATTCATCATTGAACAGTTTTTACACAGTGGATTCCTGTTATAATGCAAGGGATTAAATAAGTTTTATATATATATATATATATATATATATATATATATACACACACATATATACATATACACAGATACACACACATATACATATACATACATATATACATATACATACACACACAACAAATCACCTGTGGGTCTCTTTCTATGCACAGCCCCTACGTAGTGCATTTTTCTATGTACAGTGACACCCTATTCCCCTTATCTTTGCACAGTGTACACCTTATTTGGACAGAGCTCCCTTTTCCCAATGCACTGTCATTATGATCACTGCCAATGCCCGTTTCTGAGGCTAATTGTCAGTCTTTTCATGTCGAATGCCACAATTTCCTTGGTTGGACGGCTGTTCTTCATAACCAGATACCCCATCTGACTTGTTACCCTATTGACCTAGCAGGGTGGCCACACAATGTCCCCTAGCCATGGCCCTGTGCCAGCAGCATCTGCTGAAAACCTTGAAAAATGAAAATAATAAAGCATGTTTTTTATTTTGTGTTATTTTTCTCCTACAGTAGAGTCTTGGGGGCGTGGCCAGGGGATGACAGGCACGGAGGGGGAGGGTGGGCACTATTATCAATGTGCATGACTGTTTAGCCTGATGTCTGAGGCCGGCAAAACTGGCATGTGCACTTAAGCACTCTCCAACCCTTTCTGTGTTGCCGGGTTGGAGAGAGCAGGCATGGGCTCCCAGTCTTTATGGGAGTGCAAATCTAGGGCACCCACACCAATTCTGACACTGCTCTCATGCTGTGAGAGCAGTGTGTGGATTGACCTCAGGGCAGTCTGGGAGCCTGAGCCTGCAGCGGAGCCAGAAGAGCGGTGATGCAGTGGGATTCAGGTAAGTTTTAAAAAATGTTTATTTGTTTTGTCCCCCCTCTCTCACAGCCCGCCACTTTGTCCCGACACCAGCCGCATCCCCACACCCTAGGACTTTCTTTCTGCCACCTTAAACGTTACCCTCTTTGGTCCTGTTCCCAAATCTGGTCTTCCCTTTTCTACTATCATTCACTCTGCCCTTCTCTCTCCCTGTCTGGATGGCACCTTTCCCAGTTTCAGGGCCTCTTTTCTATCTGGACACCTTCCCCATGTCCCTAGTCGTTTCCCCATTTTTCCTCTCCATGTGTCCCATTTACTCTAGTCATGACTTGCCAGGCCAGGTGGCTTCTTTCTTTCTCCTCCACGTCCTCACATTTACTTTACCGTGGTCTCACCCTCCTATAACAACCCCCTTTCTCCCCTTGTGGCCCACTTCCTTAGTCATGTAGCCCCTCTTCCTAGCAAGTGTCCCCTTTCCTAACCCAACGCGCCCCCAGCCTTGGACCAGCAGCTCTGCCAAGCATCGCGTATCAGGCGTGATACTAACGCATTTTTGTGCAGTGATCCGCATCTCCGCACGAAAATGTAAAGTCACGCATTTGTGTTGCCTGCTTGACACCACCGCCGGTGCAAAGGAAGTCAATACCCAGGCCAAACAGTGCACCCCCGATGAGCACGCAGCGCAGATCGCATGATGCTGCTGAGCTCTGGCAGAGTGAGTGATTGTAGTTAGTAGTGTGAAGTAGTTTACTCAGGTCAGGAGCATCGTGCCGAACTGGTGGCTTATTGCTGCAGCAATGAGCATTCATAATTAGCCCAGCTACTGGGGTCGGCCGCAGTTACGACGGCAATCACGTGACATGGTGAGGTCACGTGATTGCCATAAACATTGTATCCATAACTCTCGGTAAAAGCGCGGCAGGGCGAGCAGCAGTTTATTTCTTTGATTTGCCACTGCTCGCCACTCTGCATTCATTAGGTGCCCCCTCAATGCACTGCAGCGTTCACTGGATGGATCAGTCATGACAAGAGGCAGGAGCAGATTATTATTATAAAAGATCTGGGGCAGCTGAGGCAAGTGGCAGGAACATTGAGCTGGTTTCGCAACAGATAGTCTGACCTACTACAATAACTCCTTTTGCTGAAATTTAGAGAAACCATTTGTTTGCAGTGGTGCGGCGCGCACTGTCAATGAGTGGTGCATATCAGAGTCCTCCTTTTGTTTAACGGTATGGTCAGCTTAGAAGGCCACTAGGTGTTTCAGTTTCTGTTTTTTCCCCCAAAAGTTTAAACATCTTTTTAGAGAGTCTTGTTGCTCAAATGGGTGCAATTGCTGTTTTTTATATGTTTTCCTAGTCTTCCTTGCTTAATTTTGCTTGCGAAAAAAGTGTCACTCAGTCATTGAAATGTCACTCATAATTTCACTGGAATTATGAAAATATGTCACACATAGCAATCGGAAACCTTGGCAGCTATGGACCAGTGAGTGTCCTCGTTTTTGAGACTATGTTCCCCCATGGTCTGCTCAGGCAGGGTTGGATTGGGATCAAAAATCGGCCAGGGAACACCCAAAAAAAACAAGCATTGGAAATGCAATAGGTCTCGCACCATTAGAGTTAGTGCTTTTAGAATTGTTTATGGTTTTTTTTTGTAAATGTTTAGCATTTTTGTTTCCTGTAGCCAATACTAAAGAATTACAAATAAAAAAAGCCATAAACATTTCTTAAAGCTCTAACTGAAATGGTCTGAGACCTATTGCACTGTGTGAGGGTGAGGGGTTGAGGGTGAGTGAGGGTGAGGGTGGGTGAGGGTGAGTGAGGGTGAGGAGTTGAGGGTGAGTGAGGGTGAGGGGTTGAGGGTGAGTGAGAGTGAGGGTGAGTGAGGGTGAGGGTGAGTGAGGGTGAGGGGTTGAGGTTGAGTGTGAGGTGTTGAGGGTGAGTGAGGGTGAGGGTGAGTGAGGTGTTGAGGGTGAGTGAGGGTGAGGGTGAGTTAGGGTGAGGGGTTGAGGGTGAGAGAGTAGTTGAGGCTGAGTGAGGGTGAGTGAGAGTGAGGGTGAGTGAGGGGTTGAGGGTGAAGGTTTGAGGGTGAGGGTGAGGGGTTGAGGGTGAGTGAGGGTGAGGGGTTGAGGGAGGGTGAGGGTGAGTGTGGGTGAGGGTGAGTGAGGGTGAGGGTGAGGGTGAGTGAGGGTGAGTGAGGGTGAGGAGTTGAGGGTGAGTGAGGGTGAGGGTGAGTGAGTGTAAGGGGTTGAGGGTGAGTGAGGGTGAGGGTGAGTGAGGGTGAGGCTGAGGTGTTGAGGGTGAGTGAGGGTGAGTGAGGGTGAGTGAGAGGTTGAGGGTGAAGGGTTGCCAATAGGTCTCGCAGTAGGAAAGTTGGAGCTATTACAATTGCAAATAGCAATGCCTTTTATTTTTGTTTTAATTTTAAAAACATAAAGGGCTTTGTCATGTACAAAACCAATAGCTCCAACTTTCCTACTGCGAGACCTATTGGCAACACCAGTGCTTGTTTTTTTTTAGTCAAAGCAACACACGCTCTTGCGTACATGCAGGCACACCACCCAAGAGCATCTGACATCTCTGAGAAAATATGTAAGTACATTCATATTCTGTTCACAGTATGTTATGGTCAGGCATGTCTGAGGACATCTTAGGGCCAGGCATATGAAAGAACATGCATATGTTAAGGTCATGCATACATCTGAGAGGGTTCAGAATAAAAGACAACCTGTCTTCACGATCTTGGGACATCTACTGGGCACGTGACCTTCCTCATCGCCTCAACCCTCTGCATAGGGGCTAAATACAAACATCTAAGAATTAAGCAAGTGCAGGTCATGTTCATATGGTGCATAAAAGGGATGTCACATGGAGTGTGGCCTTAAGGCTGTGAAGTAACTGCTCTCATAGAACCAACATGTGTGCACATATAATAATGGGCGTTTTCAGGGTGTGGCAGAGGGGTCCCTCGAGGGCATTGTTCTAGGACCTCATACTTTCCACTATTTAATTAGAAAATGTAGGATCTCGAATTCACACGCACACAAATTAACACATTCCACTTGCAGGGTGTTGAATTTGTGATAACTTAGGGATTGTGAGCGCATCCTGAGATGTATGACTTTTGCTTGAAATAAGATTACACACTGTCCTATTTTCACACAATGGTAGGCACTGGCTTTGGTTTGCTTCACTTTGATGAATGCCGATCTGAACGCAGTGATACAGAGCGAGTTGCCCAGGATCACACAACTGAGGCAGTTCCTCAGAAGACTGCCTCTGCAGCAAACCCCCTGACCGACACAGCGTAGATCTTGTTGCAGTGACAAACAGAGCTCTACAGACACATCCCTGTATATCTGGCGCAGCGCAGTGCTGTGAATTAGATTACACAAAACGGAGGGGTGTACGCGTGATTGGGACAGTAAAAAATACAAGTGCTTTTAAATGACATATTTACATGAAACATAAAATGAGTATCACTGCGGCGGGTAACAGTAAACCTCGGTTATTCAGCGCCAAGAAGCTCCAGAGGTGAACGTGCAATTAGCAAACATGCATGTTACATTCACGTTTACATGCACGAGCAAATGAGGCGATCTGCCAAAAATGTAAAGATTTTTGTTGAACCTCGGTAGTCAGGAGTAAAACCAGCATCATCTCCCAGTCCCGCCACGTTCCTGCCCCCAAGCAAACCTCTTGCTGTAGCAGTAGCGCCACTCCAAGAGACCTAAGAGCAATGCAGGCAGAATGAGAGAAGACTGCCACATATCGGAAATGTAAGATTATAAAGGGACCGCGGAGCCGAATGGGAGATTTGACATGGCGTGGAAGCCATCTATTTCACTAGACGGCAGTGTAAGCGCCTCTGTCATCTGCAAACACCCCGCCCCCCAACAATCCCCTTTACAATCAAAGAAACCTAACAGTCTCTGTGAAGTCTGAGAGTGAGTCAGGGACGCATCACAGCATCACGGGCCATGAGAGACGGAACGCAGGGGTAAAATCTGCACGGAGCAGAGGCAGGGGAGAGGGGTGACAGGGCAGCATGTGACGGATGAGGGGCCGCTAGCAGGGTAAGGCAGATGGAAAAGGAAGGAGAGAGGGGTGGAATAAAAAGGAAAAGAAACAAGGCGGGCAGGGGAGGGGGCGGAGCGGGGAGAGCGGCATGTGGGTGTTAAGAAGCCGGGCCAAGATAGCACAGAGAGCAGACAGTCAGTCGGGAGAAATGCACAAGGCGGGCAGGGGAGGGGGCGGAGCGGGGAGAGCGGCATGTGGGTGTTAAGAAGCCGGGCCTTTGAAGTGAAGCTAAGCTTCACTTCAAAAGGTGTCGGAGGAATGCGGCTGACGGCGATTGCGGCTGTGCACGCGCTTTTAAGCTCAATGCACATGCGCATTGAGCTTAAAAGTCACGGGCACTGCAAGGAATCGCCACGATTCCTTGCTTCTTAGTTAAAAGTTGTTTAAGCCGCAATAGGCTCGCAAGCTCGATGCGCATGCGCATCGACAGGCGAGACCTAAAAAGGGATCTACATTTACGTATTCCCCTTCCTCAAAGTTTTATGAAAAGAAAGGGGGTGGGGGGCATGTTTTAACTTCACTTAGATTTTTTTTAAATGCAGATTAGTTCACACTGCTGAGCAACACGTGAATGCAAGTGAGACCACTTCTGCTCAGGCCCCCTGCCCCCTCTCAATCAGCGTACATTAATGTGCCAGCCCAGCAAGAGAAATACCTCCGCAATACCTCCGCCCATCTGCCTCTAGAAAGGCCACTCAGACACCAACTGGGCCGCTGGTGGCATCCTAACAGCACAGACACCCCCAGGCTGTCCAAAACTGCAGCCCACAGCTAGAACCCGGCTACCAGCCCTTCGGCCATTTCCTGAGTGCCTGTGTCACAAATCTGACCTAGTGCTCAGATGCCCCACTCATTCTGGCCCCAGAACTTATGGGGCACTTTATTTGATATATCCTGCTCCGTTCATTGTTTTCCTCCCTGCAATTGAAGAAATCTCAGACTAAGCGCTACAATGAGATACCTGGTAGGGCCTACACGAGTCCATGGCTGCTCTGTGACATTAATTCTACCGTTTTTCTGCCACTCATTCAGGGAACGTGGCCTGCATGGGGAGCGGGAGCGCAGCCGTGGGCCGTGCGTCGTGCGTCGGCGTGAGCTGCTCGCGCACACCATCAAAATCTCTCACGCAGGCTTCCCTCCAGAGGCCGGCCCACGTCAAGGCAGTTAACTTCATCGACTCCAGCACAGCTGCACAGATCCACGATGACGACGAGATAAGGCCCTCCTCAAACACCGATTCCAGGCGTCGACGGCTGTGGGAGCCGAGCGCAGGAGAGCCATGCACTCCCCTCGGATTCTGAGGCGCTCCCTGCGGCGCCAAAGCACACAAGCACCGCCGAATGAGTGCACGTGCCACGCTGCGCACCCGCGCGCGTTTCGTGGCCGGAGCTTGTTGTTCATCATCAGACTTTGAGCAACAGAGAAAACTATTCAGTCAAGAGCGCCAAGAAGAACAGGATATAACTGGCAAAGTGTGGATGGAAAGGAACGGAAAGATATGGAAAGCAGGGCGGTGAAAGAAAGGTATTAATTGGAATCAAGGATAGGCAGCCCCTGATATTGCATATATAAATAATTGTGCACTGTACATGAAGCTGCCTTCTACTTGCAGAGCCCAAAAGGGCAGCGGAATAGATGATAGTCTGGAGGCGAACCAAACCACATTTTAGCCTTTCTTTTTTGGAATACACCCAGCATTTTATAAGAAAATTACATAGCATCAACGGACCACTATGTAAACACTATAGTAAAGCTCGGATTACAAAGCTAACTCAGCATATTCAATGCCTGCGTTATTTTAAAGTGATCTAAAGAATTTCTAGTTTTGGCAGATGAGAAAATAGTGGAGGGGGAATTTGGTTAGGATCACACAATATTTCTGAACAGGCGACATCCCGCAGGGATTCGCATTGGGGTCTCCTAGTTATACAGGCAACAATGTAAAGAAGTAGACCAAAATGATTTACACAAAATCAGTATATAAGTAGCAAAATGGGATAGCCCTGGCCTTCAATATATTCGATCTTGGGATTGGGTGAGAGAGAACAGTCTTAAGTATGAAGGCATTCTGTAGATCCCTAAACTATGGACGGAGAGTAAAGGGAGCGGTGTAAAACCTGCACCCATTTTTATAATGTGTAAAGTCTAGCAACATCTTTGTACATCTACTGCTAACTTATTGTGTTTATTGAGGCGATGGAACGAAATGTGCAAAGCACAGATCTGTCTTGTTCGCCTACGTTTATTTTGGGATATTTTTAGTGGCTGTCTGCTACAGGCACCAAAAGAGTGGGTTAAAATATATTTGATGGACAGTTGGCATTACCGCCACCCTCCTGTTGTGAAAGAGGTTTGCAAGTCGTGGGGTTCCTGCAATGACATACAGCCCCTCTTCCAGTATTCATTGTGCAACAAATGTCCACCCACTTCCCAAGCCCAGGATAGTGAATATCCTTCATTACAGACAGGCCTCCCGGCCAGGGAATCAATCAGACTTCCTCTTTCTTAAACAGGATCCCGGTTGGTGGACCCAGTGCGGCTGGCTGATAGCAGAGCGCATGTCCATAGTTGTCAATTAGAAGCCCGACTAACCTCCAAATATATACCTTCTTTATATCCACAACTGCGAAAAAAACTGTGTTGACTGAATATGATGAAATTCTGAGCTGCAAGTGCCTCCTCCTGATCTACACCCCCTCCTCTTATTACCGTCTCTGAGCCACTATCCACCTCACCCACAAAGCACAAATTATTTTATTGGTTTTCCATAGTGGAGGCAAAAAATGTCACTTTGTTTAGCGCTCGCATTCGAGAATAGCACCAGGCTCAATATTTACCATCGACATATCCATATCTAGGGTGCCCTGTCTGTGGAGGTGGGGCAGGGTTGTCGAGATGGTTTTGAAGACACTCGCCCAACCCCCACCCATCTGTCCTAGCTCCAAACACCTCACCTCTAGGATTCTTTTGTCCCAGGTATTCCGTGGATGGGAGCAAGGGTCAGAATTAAAAAGTAGCACAGCTCATCGCTGCCAAACCTTGCCCCCAGACTCAGCCACCCATCAGAGCAAACGGAGACACAGACTGCTAGTCAATTCACACGTTGGCCAGGAGATTAACAGAGATAGCATAGAATTGGACTTCCCTGTGCTATGTATGAGTGAAAGATATGTAGGTCTAGGTTATTATCAATATTACTAAGGGCCATTTATATAGCATTTTGTGCAAACAAATGTTTTTGGCACTTAATAGATGTTAGTTACCACTCTACTCAATAGTGCCCTCTGGATCAACATTAAAAGGATGAAAGCGAGTTATAACCTGCCAGGATTTCAACTGGTGCCTAACAGATTACCTGCAGTAGTTTCTAGCAGTAATATAAAACTTGAGTTATTTTATCGCGACATGAACATGTGACTTGCAAGCCACACACGGATCTCTGCAACAAAACTATTATCCTAATCAGCTAACTTACAAGGATATGAACCTCAGCATGTAGGTCCAGGCACATTAACCCTTTAAGCTATTTTATGAGAGTACAAAGCAGAGACAAGTGAATTACAGCCAGATCTCAGCAGCAGTTCTTAAAATGTAGTCCTATTGGACCAATACTGGGAGTCTGAACACCTTCACTACAGTTTCTTCTTGTTAGCATTTTCCTTGCGGACAGTCTCTAAAAACAGGGCCGGCTCTAGGGCGGTGCGACCAGTGCCATTGCATCGGGTGCTGACTCTTCAAGGGGGCGCTGTGTTAAAAGTATTTTATGGTGTTAAAAGCAACTGCTGCTGCATTGCTGGCCTCCTGCAACTATCATACAACAATAAACATATCAAGATAACTCCGGTGATTAATGTTCTTCCTTGAAAGTGGAGTTTTGTCTACTGGAAGTTTAAACTAATTTTATGTTTCCACATAGGGTTAAGAAGCCTGCTGCAAAGAACCATGCAGATCACAAAGTGCCTATAGTTTAAATAGGTCAGTGCTTTTGTCAGAGAGATCCCTTTGTTATTAGCGGTGTAAATGTTAAAATCCTAACATGGAACAGTGAGCTACTAACTGTAGTCAAAGAGCTGCATGCAAACTGCAAGGTATAGATTAGAGAATTATGATGTTTTCCGCAGTCTTTCATTATTCTAATGTTTCAAAAAGGGTTCATTTCGGTTAAAAAAACATTATTAAATGTAACTCCCAACCATGGGGTTAGGTTTTAAATCCTGAGTCTGTGCTTCTCCAGACCAAACACTCTTCAACTATACTGTTTACCAGTATGGATGACATGTGACTCACCTGATTGATTGTCTGGTATAGGAGGCGCTATATAACTAATTAAATACATCTGAGAGAGAGTGGTTATGAGACTTGAGGGGCACTGTTAAAGGGTGGTAGTGAGGGAGTCTGTGTGGGGGGGGGGGGGGAGGGAGCGCCAACAAACACTGTCGCACAGAGCGCCACCAGTGCCATAGCCGGCCCTGTCTAAAAAGAATGCATCTGTTCTGACAAACAGGTCGAGTGCTTCTTACTTACCAGCATTTTCTGACTCCACACCTTTTCTGTCACTGTCGGCCCATGACCAACCTGAGTGTCAAGTGAAACAGTATTTTTTTTTTTTAATTCAGCACTGCACAATACAAAAACCCAGTTACACGCTGCACGCCAAAAATGCTCAGATATTGTGGCCTCAATGTGGGGAATTATCAGTGGAGTATGGTGGAGTATGGAGGCAGCTCAGTATGTTGTGTGCACTATGCAGACACCGTCAAATACAGCAAGAGTATCACAAACACACAAATATGCAAACAGCACAAGTGTTGAATATATATATGGTAGGGAAAAAGTTGGTGATATAGCTGATCTTTGAGGGTCACACAGAGCAGCGTCACCTCAACCCCGGACGCTTGGAAGGATCTGCAGTCAAACAGAATACGTACTAGAATGTATTGTAAAGCTATTTGCTACCAAGCTGCAGACTGGGCTCCCCTTCAGGCCCATAGTTGTTTTGTCTTCCCTCATACAGCTAACCCTCCCCAGAACCTTGGTCGCAAGCAGACACAGTAGTCTTGGCCACATAGGTTTCATTCACGCAGTACCTTGTTCCAGAGGCACCTTGGCTGTGTGGGAGTTGTGGCAACTCGTTGGATATGTGGGTTGTGTCAACTCCTTGGATATGTGAGTTCCAGCTATGCAACCACATTCCCTTATTCGTCTGAGGTTCAGTTAATTAGGCCCTCATCGACAGGACACAGCGGTGTGAGCTTTCATCATGCAGCGGTTGAGTGGGTTTTGGTCATGGAGCAGATCTGGTCAAGGTCATCTTGGTTTTGGTCATGCACACCTTGATCAACACTAACGTGGTGAGTTTCAGTCGTGCGGCAAACCTCAATGCCCGCAGAATGGTTTTTTTTTTTGGGGGGGGGGGGGGGGGGGCAGGCAGCACAAGGGCCCAGAAACTGCTGTTCCCGTCCGGGCACTCTGCATTCTTGAAAGGCTGTGTTGCTCCCAAATGATAGAGAACTTCTGTTGCTGCCTCTCCCACTTGCTGTAGCCTACCTCCAATTCATTCCTCACTTCCTCCTCGGTTGAATCCCGCGCCTCGATATCCTTTCAAATTTTTGTTTTTAATATTTTTGAAGAGCCTAACAACTTATTTGCTGCCAGGCTGTTCTGCGTTTCAAATAGCTCTTTGCAATAATATTTTCTTTTTCTTTTTAATTTATCAAATCAAGTTAACTTTAGCATTCGATACATTTAAAAAAGAAAGAAATTGGCACGAATACACGTCATTCCGAAAGCAGGCCCAGGTGGGATGACTCAGGCACACCTTTTGAGTGAGGCAGCCACTAAGAGTGGCCGTACCATGAAGCCATATCTCGTTATTTTAACCAATGCTGAGCAGCACTGGCAAAACATTTTTTACTTTTTCTTTATAGGTGCCAGACATATTGACTGTCAGCACCTGATTTTTTATTATTTTTCACTATATCTTATCTTCTTAGGTCCCAAAAGTGAGATTCAATCTAAAGGTAGCTTGTGTGAACTGTAACTCTTAGCCTCTTCCTCGAGTGCAAATTAGTAACAGGCCCCATGTTTTATGCAGTTAAGACTTGCTGTGGTGCAGCCAGTCACAGGTAATGATAGCGTGGGTTCAGCAGCGATCAAAGTTTGTGCCATTGGCTTTTATGTAGTAGACCCTGCTCATCAGAACTTAATTAATGATGACGTTTCGGGTCAAGAAGCCGCTAAGACCCCTCACCTGAAAACGCACCCTCGCGGACACTGGCAGGCCTCAGGTGCGAGCACTGTAGCACAGACTCAGCTTCTCATTCTTCGGATTTAAAGAAAATAATAAAATCTGTTTTCGCGCCAGACTCTGGTGCACGCTCACTTCACTTTCAAAGAAAGCAACATTCTAAATTTAGGATCTTCCAGAGAGGTTGAATGAGTAAGTAGTAGGCAGAGGCTGGGTTCTTCCCAAATGTTCCATCGGAACTAATGTTGAAAAGAGCTAGCTAGGACTAGGGGAGGGGGGGGGAGGGGGGGGGGGGGGGGTTGTACCAATCAGTTAGAGAGAAGTGTGCAAAATCACGGACATGATGGCATCCACATTGTTTCCTACCACCAGTCTGTTCCATGTGATCCTCCTATCTTGGAAGGCATAGATGGCAGAACTTCACCTTTTCCTTTTTAACCAATCTGGACGTACAATGCAACAGATAAGGGGATAGTGAAAGTTCATTTGACCGAGTAGACCTTGTAAATGGAAAAACCAATATCTTACTTTACGACCTATATATTGATTTCTCCATCTCTTTTGATAAGCGATTTGTTTGGTAGTTAAGTTAGCAGAACGGGGTATACCACATTCTCTTCCACACTTATCCAACAACTATACTCTCATACCTATTTAAATGTCTAAGCAATTAACTGACCTTGTAGTTACAAACAATAAATATGATAAAGGGACTTGTCGACCTGTTAAACGATGCCAGCTTATCAAAAACCATATACTGCTCACCTTTCTCTCACACTTTTTCGTTCATCACTCAGCCAGGCACTGCATCCCTCAACACCATAACCTGATCTTGTTGGTCCTCACATATGACATAGAAACACCTTTGACATAGGATCGAAACAAAGTCAATATCCTTACAACAACACACCCTATATGGGGTAGCATGCTCCTCATGTTGGCAACCGCTTCAGCACCCTACATAGGGGTAGTAAGCGATACAAAAATGTTACAACACAACAGGACGGTCTTTCCGACAAAATTCTGATAGTAAAGGAGTGGACCAGGGCTTTAGTACTTGTCTCTCTTTCCTTTAAGACGGAGAAGTGTGGCTCAATGGTTAGAGCGGAAGAGGAGAAGTGTGGCTCAATGGTTAGAGCGGCAGACCCTGATGCAGAGGTCTAGCCCAGGACCAGGGTTCAATTCCCCGCCTCGGCGGGTCTTGGGCTCAAAATTCCACGGACCTGATAATTCTCGCCTCGGTGCCTATTCCAATCATGGAGTCCCACTCTGCAACTCTGGGTAATAGCTTGCTTAATCTCCACAACGGCCCCCACAACGCTAAGGATGCCTGGCCTCCACCTTGGGGGTGCCCAGGAGTGGACACCTCACAGGGAAAGCCAGGATGGGTTCCACAGCGGTATTCGTACAAGCGCCTTGAGACCCTTGCGGTGAGTAGTGCGCTATACAAGTATCAATTTACATGAAATACAGTCACAAAGGAGTACTTTTCCTCCAAATGGGTGAGGAAGAAGGTATATCATGAGACTGACTCATCCAGGTGGAATGGTTAAATAATAAAATTCCCAATAATCTTTTCAAAATTAAACATTATGAGTTTTGGGGGTACTATGAAAAGATTAATCTCCAGTTGGCTCGTAGGCACAGTGGGATAATTTAGTTGAACAGAGTTTACTCTTATGTCCATCTCTCACTCCTTTTTTTGCTTCAAATTCATGCAAGGTACAGCAACAAAACACAATAAGAGCACAACTAGCCCAACAATGAAACAACCCATATAGGTCACACAGCAAACCAACACACTTCCATTAATACCACTATCATGTAGTGATTAGATCCGAATAATACCAAGTGAACACTAACAGTGAATATTCCTTTGACTTCCCATGTGATGCCCCAGAGGTGTTCTGCTGCCAAACTGGTCAAAGTACTATTTGTTAAAGAGGAGCAACGCCAAATTAATATTTCTGAAACTTCTCACCAGTGATGTCCCAAGACCAGTGAAGGGGGAATAGCTGGGGCCAAGCTTGATTATTGGAACTCATCACATATTTATATATGACATCTTAATAAACAAAATGTTCTATGCCAGTGGAGCAGAATTTGGTATCCAGAAATTGGGCTTGGAGCTTTAGTTTCCCAGTCCCAAAGGCATCATGTGCGATCATGAACAATACCTTTTTGGTTTTCTAACTCAAGAAGTTTTGGCCTTGGTTTCTACACTGGAGATTTTGTAGTCTCAAGGAAGGAATATGGATACAGATGTTGGCTCCCAGTCCTAACTGAATATGTAATCCTTGGCAACTCACTTACCTCGCTGTACCTCAGTTCACTTATCAGCACAAATTGCTAAGTCCTACAAGATTTCCATATGGCAGCTAATCATCTGGAGCGGAGGAGCGAGCAAAGAAACAAATGACTGGAATGCGGCCCAAGTGATTGCCTCTGGCTCAGACGTTTGCAAGAATTCTAATCACCACCACTCGTTTTAGAGTCCAAGAAGACATTCATCTCCAAAACACACAAACACCCACATCATAACAAAGAGACAGTAACCATAGGCTGAGCTGTAATATTCACAGCGTACACAATTACACAGGAAAAGGCATTACACCAACAATCCAGTACATGTCCCTCCCCCGGAAAAAACACAGAGGAAAAAAGAATTGACACACCATAAAAACAATCTGATCAAGATGCACATACGGAGATCAAAAACCACAACAGGCATATAAACATGCATATACCATCACATAGTTACAATACAGAGAAATATAGAGTAAATATCAAAATAACCATATCTAAAATAGACTTCGCCATACAAAATAAAATATCTAAGAACAACCCCCAAAGACCTTCATAAGCAATGTATTCCCAGCCAAACTATTATTCTTCATATATCAGTTGATGACTACAAGCATGTACCTTGTATCTACTTCTGACTGGCAAGAGGCCCAATTTGAATAAACGCAAGCAGAATCCTCCAGAAGGTCACCACCCTTATAAAATCAGGATGTGAACCCTAGAATGAGGAAGCAAGGCCACTGCAATTCCGATTCTGGCTTGTGCAGGACGAGTGGTTGGAAAATGAGCTGGCACAGCGATGGAAACCAGGAGGGAGAGCGGGCTGGAGGCAGTCATGCAGGGTGCACATGAGAGTGAGACATAGTGCCACTGGCTTAAAGGGCGGGTGGCAGCCTAGGGCACAGAGTGAGCTAGGGCTGTAGGTCGAAACTGTGCCAAGTGTTCTCATCCATATACCCAGGTTTCTACCAATATCCTTATCCAGGTGATTGAATCCTATACTATACACCAGCACGTAAAACTCAGTCTTTGTGCCTTGGAAAAGGAGCCAGTCTTCTGATTCTCACAAAGTCTTCAGGAAGAGTCTGTATCCAGGACTATACCAATGACGAAATGTACCCGATTCTGGATCAGGTACAGGTACATCATTTTGTAATTCAAATGAAATTTTGCCTAATACTCCATTTTCCGGCTTTCACTTATTTGAAACTATTTTTTTTCTTCTTTCGGTTATGTATTTTCCTATCATTTTTACCCACATGAAAATAGTTCGAGCAGAAAACGTAAAGCAGGGACTTTGAAAATGGTATGTTGCCCAGCCGTGACACGCTTTGGGCCTGATTAGGACTTTGGCAGTGCGGAACCGGGTCTGCCCCCTGCCAAAGCTGTGGTCAGACCGTCTGTCAAATTAGGAGTTTCCTCCTGTCTGGTGGGCTTTTTTTGGCGTTCCCACAGCGGTGCCTCTAAAAACGGGCTCCGCATTGGGAACGCCAAAAACAGTTCCTGCAGAGCATGGACTGAAAAGTCCATGCTGTGCAGGAACTGGTCTGCATGCACAGAGGGGGGCACATGTTGTGCCCCTGTGTGCATCCACAGGAAACAGAGGCACCGGGCGGGGGCCTGTAGGACCTCCTTGGTTTCCCCTCCGCCACGGTTTTCATGGAGGAGGAACCTCCATTAAAACCCAGGCAGAGAGGAAACTCCGAATATGCTTGGCAGTACCGTGGCGGTCCCGCTAAGCATATGGATGTCTCTACACCGCCGTAACACTACCAAGGAATGGTGGTTCCCCGACAGCTGCGGCAGTCCAACTGGCCATCTTGTAATAGGGTGGTGGTGAGACCGCCCCCGCGAGTCTGCCGGTGCATGGACCACCGGTTTCGTAAGTGGAGCCTTTGTTCCCTGCCAATATCTTGCATAATGCATGTATGCAAAGTATGCCAGCGCATACCCTTTTTGAAAAATCAGGTTTATTAATAATGCAGCAAAACAATAAGCTAGTGAAGGCTATGACATCCGCAACACAGCAGTGTGCTGTCAGCACGCAATCACATTATGCCTCACATTATTCCTAAATACCTGTATAACCCCAAGCACATCCAAGGCCCGCCATGTCTACCACAAAGAGTGGTCCACAGTTTTTTAATTTACTTCTGGAGTCTACAATTCACCGGCCCGAGGTGTCAATCATTCTTTTAATGTCAGGTCCCAGATCCCCATATGCAAAGCACCGCCACAAAGTTGAGTATGTCAATTGACTCCAGGAGCCATCTTGGGACCAGGTTCTGTTATTCTAGCAGGCCCTACCACTCCAAGTTTATTTCTCCATTCCAGGTTAGATCCCTTCCATCTCCCTTTGTAAAGCTTTCTTATTACATTAAAGTAGTTTTCTGAAACGCATCTGCCCAGTTAGCGAAATCCTCCATCAGTTTGTCGCCTTCATCTATGCCTCTTCCACAACTGCCTGCTCACTCCCAGACGCATACAATTTTCAAGCAGATAACCAGTGAAATGTATTTCACGTAATAACTGTACTTTTTACAAAAACTGCATGTTGAAAAAAAGTGTGCACATCCCTAGTCTGGACACCTTAGCTGCTGCTATCTTAAACAAACTTGCAAATGAGCGTGCAGGACCAAGACATTCCCAATGACATATGGAACTTTTCATAGGAGACTGGAAAAGACCGACAACAATGTACACAAATGCAACAGGTAGTCAATCCATGCTCCGTCTCGTGTCCAGTAATAACTAGAGTGCAAGTCGTGTCTTCTAAGATCTTTTTCAGGTATTCCTATGACTCAAGCACCTGGAAGAGACCAGCAAGGGATTTGGGGGGGGGGGGGGGGGAATTTTAGGGGACTGGAAGGAAGAGGACAGTACAAAATGAACAATTAGAAAAGTTATTTTTTTTAAATGTTATATTTGGCAAATAATGTATAACTTATAATAAATAGGTTGCCATAATGATGAACTATGGAAATCCAGAAACTCTGCACTTAAACTAGGCCCAACTCCAATGGCAGGCTCTTACCCCATCCACCCCTAAACACCCACCCTAACACAAGGGAGTAGCCAGAAAATTAAAATACCCCCCCCCCCCCAACTTTGAACCAAAGCTGTGATGGCATAAAGCTAGCACAACTGAGGAGCCCTATCCTCCCCAGAATTGCTCCCTTGTTTCTTCCATTAAAGCATCTATCCATTCATTCTTCTACCCACCATCTGATATCTACCATTTAACATTTATATTCTTTCATCCAGTCTTTTTCCATCCATGAATTCATTCTTTCACTGTTGCATTCCATCAATCCTTTCACCCACCCCTATACCTATCCACCCTTTCAACCATCCTTTCATGCATCCTATCACCCACCCAAACATCCTTTCACCCATCTTTCCTTCCATTTTGCATCAAACCATCTTTCTTTAGCGTAGATTATGAGCTTTTGTCTGTCAAGTTGCAGACAGAAGAGGACACTAAGATCTCTCCACTAGTTGTAGCTGTTAAAGCGTGTAGTTCACAAAGACTGTGCCTACAGCCACCTCTTCCAGTGCCACCAACTCTACCTCTCTAGAACTACTTCTACGCCCCACTACAAACAATTTTAACATAGCTGAGCTACAGGTAAAATATTGAACATTTATATAGCAATACTCAGTTTTTTTCTTCATTAGTACCCCCAATAATATTCAGGCTTTTCCACATTTTGTATTTAAGACTAAAGGTTTTTCTTGAATGTAGTTTTATGAAGGTGCTTCAAGATAGTGTATGGTAGTATTCTTTTCCGGGGCATTCAATGTTGAAAATATGATATGTTTATATTAGAAGAAGAACGAGATTGATTTTTAGCAGAGGGCTTGTGAAATGTCTAATTTGCAGATGTTGAGGGGCACTGCTTGAGGCAGGAAAGACGAGATGACGTAGCACATCTGGCTTCATCTACATTCAGAGGAGGAAGCTCCTCCTATCATTGGTGGAAAGTCTCTTAAAAACACCAAATCAAACAGTTTCTTAAAGTCTTCAAAGATAAGCCGGATTTACTTTAAAGATTCTGCTATATGGTCTGGGTCTACAGGCAATTGCTCTGCCGGTGAAGCCCTAATTGTTGGGGGAAGTCTAGCTCCTACAAGACAGGAGTTTGGACAGTGGCGGCTGCAAGCTATTGGAAATGATGAGGCAGACAAACCGCTGCTGGAACATACATTATACACATGACAAAAAAACAAAAACGACACTTGCCTGACCTTGCTACTCACTCCGGACCCGATCTTCCTCTTTCCTGCAGCACAGGACCAGCCAACTTGTTCAACCAATCATGGCACTTCTCTGCAGCGCCAGGATTGGATGGAGCATTATGGCTGGATGCTCCTTCAGGCCCTTTAGGCCTGTGCTTGGTCTCCGCTTAGCGGTCTAAGACAGCTAGGTGGAAAGCTTCAAAGTGCACGTCACTTTGGACGGCACAAGACAGCCGTCCAAAGAGATATGCACACTTTGGAGCATCCAGCCTGCCACTGCTCCTGTCCACTTCTGCCAATCATCAGTAGAGGACACGCCCCGTATGTCTCTGGGTTCGGGGCAGGCTGGCAGCTACATCGCGCACCACGGTAAAAAATAAAATGGCAATAAAATATTTTCGTTGCCATTTTATTTTTTTCTGCAAAGCTCGCAGCAGGCGGGGGTGGGGTGACGTTCCCCCGCCCAAGTGAAGAAACCGCCGCCCAGTTTGGAGCTGTGCTTGATGTGAAGCAAGGCAAGGATTGTACCTATTCAGAAGGTGGACATATGGGCTAACTTCAGCTACTTGATGTTCATAAGGCAACATACTAGCTGTTGAAGGTAAATGGAGACTATCAGACTCCAGCTACAATCATCCTGGAAATGCAAAATCTGCATACCTCCAATTTCTTCTAGAAAGAAAAGACCGAGAACCTTTGGATCAGGTTGACATGAGTTCAATGGCCAATTAAAACAGGGCCGACTTTAGGGTGAGCCTTGGTCAAAGATAGAGAGCATTTTAACACTGGTGTTTAGTAAGTATCCGATTTTCCCCAATTTTGATTTTTAAGGTCCTTCAGACATTTAAAGATCAAGTGATTAGCCCAGAGTGTGACCGCATGATCAACCGGGGAAGCAGAGCTTGCTCTCAATGTCTCCCACTTGCCACTCATCAGTAAACTGGGTGGGTGGTGATCTCTGCTCCACCGGCTGAGTTTTGCTACTCCATGCTCCGCTTGCAGAGCAGAGTTCAGCAGAAACTCCACCAGCCGCCATGTGGCGGAGTTTGCCGCCCACCCCTACAATAAACCACTGAAAGTCTCCACATTTGGGGTTATAAAACAATATGAAAAGGTGGTGGTGTTAAGAGGAAAGCTGGGTGCCAATGGCGATTTATATAATCATCAGAAGGAGGTTGTGCTACGAGAGGAGCATGTGTGGTGGTTGTCGGCGTCACAAAGTCTACTTCTGGAGTACTGCAGATATTTCAAGGGGCCTCAGCTCCAGAAAACTAAAGGCAGGCTACAGCTGTGGGAAAATACTTTAAACTACAAACCCTACAAGGCAATCCTAAGGACTGTAAATATGTTAACATGTCATGCACAGAGAGAAGTGTCAATGTATGCATCAGTACTTTCTTATAGTGCAGACTAGATGCAGAGAGTGATGCAGTAGTTTGCATAGGAACAAATGGGTAGACAATTAAAACTGCGTAAGACCCCAGAGCACATTGATGTAAAATTAAATAACAAACAACTGACATAGCTACATTGAGTTATTTTGCCTAAACCAGGGGTGTGTAAAGCCTACTCAAGGAGGTTCAATTGTGTAGAAAATTAAAATTATATTAGTAGATTAACTAAGTATATAGACTTAATACAAAATGTCAAATTGGACGAGTAAAGCAGACAGAATCTAGTGTGGATAGTTTGTGGCCTCCTTTGAAGCACTGTTACAAGAGAACATACTTTAGGAACAAAAAGCCTAAGTGGTATGCTACAGCCTAGCACATTGCTTCCTTTCATAAATAAAATCTAAACATTCTGAAAAGCTTCAAGATTCACATTGAACTTGCGATTTTTGAAATGTTTTAGTTTGTGAATTCATTAACATTTCATAATGTGTATAATAGTTAGATGTATCTTTTTTGTGGTTGAAATCATAGAAATGGCTTTGGCCAGGGTTCCTGGCTTCCAATAGTGATTCAATGGGAGTACAAAGAAGTCAAAAGGTTAAGAACCCCTGGCCTAAACGAAATCCAAAAATTGAGAATAGTGCAATCATCTCAATACAATATACAAGATAATTTACAATACTGTTGGTATACAACTATAAAAATTATTTAGAAAATTCTTTACACAAAATACAACAGAAAAAAACTGGGTATCCATTAGCTATATCGGCAGCACTACCAGTGAATTCAGTCTCATTATGTAATATAGCACCACAATGGAATAGGTTTACAACTTCTCTCTTAAAAGTGTTATAAGAAAATATTAATACCACAAAAGAGGGTCCGAGGGAAATTTAAAGTCTCAACAGGATTCAATCCCCCATTCCTTACAAATTACTGCACCAAACGGAATCCTGAAGACTGTAAACAGTGTACTCTAAGGACGAAGTACAAATGAGTGGAGAGGAAAGTATTCTCTCTCTAACACCACAAGTGTGTAAGTAGGGAAA
The DNA here is from genome assembly GCF_964261635.1 of Lissotriton helveticus. Classification (NCBI taxonomy): domain Eukaryota; kingdom Metazoa; phylum Chordata; class Amphibia; order Caudata; family Salamandridae; genus Lissotriton; species Lissotriton helveticus. The sequence goes on along the minus strand of NC_136068.1, from coordinate 306,740,764 downwards.
AGGCTGTAACTAGAAATCATGCAAGGATATTAAGGTATCCCATCACTACACAATATCGTGCCCAGTGTCATCATCTGGGAACCAAACAGTACCCACGAAGGCTCTCTTAGAAATCAGAGAGGACCATTACGTGAAGTACCGTATCCTTCTGATGATTCTATCTGAAGGAAAAAACTCAACATAAACTGAACCAAGATCTGTGTAGTGTAATAAATCTGACATGTGTTCATTGTCACAATTCGTGCAGTGCATGTAAGTGAAGTGATTTAAAAAGGGGAAACTACTTAGAACATGAGTGCGTTTATTCACTACACATACATCTTCTTGAGTCCAAGCAGTTGCCCTACTAAAACCGTGTAAATAAAGTGAGAAAAGACTTAGAACAGTTTTGAATTAATCACTGCTCTATCATTAACTAGGTCGACATGTTTCTGCCTTCTATGGATATAAGAACCCTGGCATTCTTGAGGACCATATCGAATAATGTCACTGCATCAGCAAATCAATAAAAACAGATACATACAGTCTCTGTGTTGCTTCTGGGAACCACGCAGAGCATGTGGACAGTGCTGCATCAATGCTCCACAGTGGTTGTACCTTAAATAGGTGTGTGTTTCAGAGAAGGATTGCTGGTTACACACCTCACCATTTAAGGGCATTTAACTTCCTAACATCATGGAAGAAAAACCTCTGGAGAAGTAAAGGTGAAGAGAAAAGCATCAAACTGAGCAACGGAGGTTTGGAACTGGAGTCATGTAACCAAGAAATACAGGATAAACCTGGAGGGAAATATGGTGTGAACAGGCCAAGTGTATCTGTGCAACAACAGAGTAACAAATTATATACCTTGTCATTACCTTTATGGGTCCCAGAGTGACGTGCTACTCGCCGAAAAAGAGCTTGACGCTTCGTCAGGGGTAGTAAGTGCTATATAAATGCAATTACAATACAATACAAAGGTATTCTGTTTATGCAACATTAGTATGTGGTAAAAGGAAACTGTTGCATATTCTTTTGCATATTTAACTAGCATTCTATTTTATCACAGATATTGTACCAAAGCAAATAGGTCTTGACTACGAAATCTATTGGCTTTTGTAGCCATGCTGTAAAGCAGCATAGCGGCTCTGTGAACATGGATAAAAAATTAAAAGCTATATGAAGTGGTCAGTGTTGGCCGTGTCTTAGTGTTGTTTTTTGTATTTGGTGCTCCGCAGAGATAATACAGAGTGAGAGAGCAAGAGAGAGCAAGACAGGTGGGATCAACGGCAGAGATAGAGTGGGTGGGTGGCAGTGTTTAATTTGCAAAATAATTAGTGGCAGGACCTTCGTCAAGAGGCCACTGCAACTTGCACCTTCACTGCCCCTTCCAGCGCTGCCACTTACAGCACTAACACAGCTACTAATCATCACACTCCTACAAGTGTGGCAATCCAGACTGTTTAGGCAGAGGTGTTGCTTGTGGTATGACACCCCACCAAATAAGCTCATTTTTGGCTTTTGTGTCGAGTCTGGGGGTCCTGAATCAGGTCTTCTATGCCTTTGTTGGTTCTTCTGGTTATCCTCATTTGACAGAAAGGTTTTAACTTGTTATTTTTTAAGGATCTTGGAGAGAGACCCACCTAATGCAATAAGTATCTTATTTTTTTAATAGAGAATTGAACCGGTTCCTGAAACGAACAGTGTATCCCAAACCTTGGTCACCCTTCGGCATACTCTTTTTTTATTAGGGAAATGTGAGATTCACAGCCCCCGAATCTCACGGACTAAGCTATGCCCCTGGTTCCAGGCCCCTGAAGCTATAAGAACAGTTTGGGATGCAAGTATTAGTCATTTTTAATGTATATTGAATTAGTAAACAATGATTGTTGTGCTCATCTCTAAATCATACAAACAGCACTACCTTGTGGCGGACTGTCAGAAGTGTCTGTGTTGACAATTAAGTGCTGAGCACCAGAAACCACTGGCTCAAATTAAGCACTGGCGGACGGTATCACCGGCACAGATGTGAATATTAGAGGGGAAAAAAGAAAGCAAAGAAAAACATCAAGGGGGGCAGATGAAACACGCACTCTTTTACAGTGCTCAGACAAAAAGAAAAAAGCGGTGCATGAAATGAGCAATAAAAGGATACACGTGAATGCATCCAAGCTCCAGGGGAGGGACACATTCGAAGAGGAAGAAAGATACAGAAGTTGATGAAAAAAGAGCAATCAAATGAGAGATAATGAAGCCAACCAGTGGTAAGCAAAAGGTGCCCTCTGGGTCCCCAGTAAGCAAACAAGGTCTTGCAAGTGACCACAAATGCACTGTGTTAGGAGAGACATAAAAACGTATTCCAGGATTATAAAAGATAAATATTTAGTAAGAATGAAAGGGACTCCAGAAGATTCTATTCAAAATGTTCTTCTCTAATAACGAATGAGCTTCTTCTGCATGGAAGCATGGGAACACCATGTTATTAACACTATCCATTCTCCTTCCCAGAATGATGTTGTTTAATAATACCCGGTTTATTGAACAGTAAACAAACCTGAGTGTGCCCAACACTTCTACTAAAATGTATGAGCCTTTTATTCTGGGCATCCAGTTATGTTTAAAGCTGGTCATTATCTGCTCAGAGGCGGCATCTGTGCTCAGAGCCTCTACAGGCGCATCTCGCTAACCAGAAACAGTCCTGCACAACACTACTGTACCACGGCACACTCACTATGGAAGTGTCTCAGGAGGCACTGTCAGATTCACAGCATCAGAACTTTGAAGGCGATGTGAAATGTTTAGGATCTTCTAAACTCAGAGGAGACCCTTGAAAACCTCCAGCGTTCAGTAAACTGCAATATAAACATGCTGGTGCATTAATAGCAAAACAAAAGAGTTTATTTATTTTTTATAAAGTTTTATATAGCGCAAGCACGATCCCGAAGGATATCAGAGCGCTTTACAATATGATGGGAGGAATAACATAAATGCAATATCAAACATCCGAACAAGTGAGCCTATCCCTCTTAGGGTAAGAATTTGTTCATAAGGAATCATTTAGCTTCCAAATTGAAAGCCTTTGTTGAAGAGATTCTGCATACTTCTGGTGGAAGAGAGTTCCAAATCTTTGGTGCTGTGCCGGAGAAAGCTCGGTGACAAGTTATTTTTCTGTTAAAGATGAGTAGTTTTAGGAGGAAGGTAATGGCGCTTCTTGAGGTTGAGGCTCTAAAACCACAGGATAGTTCAAGTTTTTGTGCAAGGTACCTGGGAGTATTGAAGTGAAGGGCTTTGTGAGCCAGAACAGCAATCTTTAACTGAATTTGAGCTTCGTAGGGTATACAATTGAGAGATTTTAGAACTGGGGATATATATTTGTATTGTTTGGTGCATGTGACCAGTCTAGCCGCCGCGTTCAGAGTTGACCTTAGTGGAGCCAGGGCGTATTTGGGAAGGCCACAGAGGGTAGCACTGCCGTAGTCTAGCCTCGGCAAGACAAGCCCTTGGACCACCTGCTTGAAATCATTTAGTGGAAGGAAAGTTTTGATGTTTGAGTGACCTCAACAAATGGTTTTCTCCCTTACATTCATTGCGGATATGATTTTTCATATTCAGGTGCTTTTCCATGGTGACTCCGAGAGATTTGGTAAGGTCTATGATGAGGAGTGCAACTGAAATCAGATTAATGACAAGAAATTAATAATTATTTCCTTGCACCCTATTTTTAGACCGAGCCTACTAGACAGTGCATCCACCAAGTGTTGCAAGACTAATTGTGAGCTTAACAAGAGCACACAGGGGCTTGGAGCATCGCGGATGTTGTACAGCATTGCTAAAAACTATTGCCAAAGAGTCTCAAAGACGGGACCTATTGGCTTTGCCAGTGCTTGTTATTATATACTAATATAGGTGTCCTTACATTTTTTTAATGACAACAGTCTTTACCCAGGCCATCGTCTGTGAATAGCATCACCATCTGGGCAAAAGTCTCACCTCCTTAATGTTGAACATGCAAACAAGTAAAGGGTGGCCAGCTTCTGTAAAGCATCAAGAGTTGCTTTGCATTCAATGCTCCGCCATCTTACTAACATTTAATCAGTTTACTCCGGATTCTTTTTTTCGTTTAAATCTGTAAATTATGCAGCAGATGCCAGTTTATACAACATTTGCACCAAATCCATGGTTACCTGGTACCCACTGCGGAACCACAGTTCCAGCAACCCCGGATCTTGGGTTGAATAATTGTAAATAAGCCAGACCGGAGAGAGTAGTTTTTATGATGAAAAATCCTATTCCCGCATAGTTACTTTTAATTTCCCACAATATGAAGTATTTTAGACTCCGCTTGGAATAGCAACTGATATAAAGATTTATTTTTTTATGAAATGCTGCTTTCCTTAAAGCCCACAAAGTGGTCTAATTAGTTGTCAAAATTAAAGTGGCTGAACATGTGTTGCTTCACTTGCTCCTACTAGACTACCAGGAAGTGCTCAGTGAACATTGTATTAAAAAGCTGAATTTGAGACTCCAATTCATATTAGTATCTGCCTTGAGAAAAGCAACAACCTGTTGCCTCTTGAAACAAGGAGAGTCTTGCATCGCACTGTGGGCACCAAAGGATGATATTTGACTGTGTAATGCAGCCTATGACACCCTACCTTAATAACAATGCAAAACACTTTATGTCAATTTTATCCCGTCAAGCAGAAAATCATGGACACTATAAAACCACCCTATGAGACTGCAACGATTAGAGAAGACATTCTGTCCACATTCTACATATTAAGAAAAGGAGACTAAATCTATATGCTCTCAAGAGGATGAAGTGACGCAACTAGAAACCTACCCTGTTGGGATACAATGTGCTCAGAAACCCAGACTATCCATCTATGTAGACACACCCACACCTTCAGGGAAAGAGGTGATGTCACAAGAAACAAGTCCATACACCGATCAACTTTTAGTGAACGCAATGGCATGTTATTTTGCATCTAGTACAGACGCTACCTCTCAGGAGCGAGCCTTGAGTGCTCGACCACAGATACCACAGGAGAGTCACAGAAAGAAACTAAAACAGTCTTGGCTAACCATAGCAGTGCTACTATGCAAAATCCTGCCCAGTGGGGAGAACATGCAGTTTCACCCAAGACTCTGCAAGATGATCCATGTAAACCAATGGCACACAGACAAATGACGGCCTTCTTGAAGGAGCCAGCACATCTCCTGGGTGTAAGGAGCCGACAGTGCTATGTCATCCATAAGAGACAGTTCAAAGGCTTCAGGTGGCGTAGGTCTCATGGCGGGCCTAAAGTTTGACAATCAACCAGTGAGGTAGCTGTATGGTGAGTAGGGGGGGGTAGAAAGGAAAATAAGTAGAAAGCAGGAAAAAAAATGTTAACTAAATTTGTAGCAAGATGGCAGTGAGCACCCCACATTTCCACAGTAATCAAGATGTATTTCTCACTTCACTCCATTCAAGGTGCGATCTCGCACGCTAGTACACAGACAGCCCTCTGCTCCTTAAGTGCTAAGGTTCTAAGCATGGCAGGCACATTTGCTCCCTAGTGCCACTAAAGATCCGAAAATGTTGAGAGGGCCATGACTAGATGTGCCCCAAATCTGCAGTAGAGATTTTTCTGCAGAAATAGATTTCCCTTTAGAATGTTTCTTCACAGATTTTCTGTCTCGGTTTGTAAAGAGAGATGATCTCTGCAAAACCGTTCAAAAGGGCCAGGTAGGCCGACCTGTAGCGATTAATATTAAAAATAAAAAACTGCAACACAGATATGGAGGTACGGATTTATTGTAAAGCAGCTCAGCTGAGTGGCTGACTGGGCTAAGCACTTGGGATCCCTGGAGGGAGGACCATGGAGGAGGTCACCCAGTCAGAGTTACTCTATGCCAGCACCCGATGGGCCCGATTCATAAACGGCCTTCGCACTCGTGGGGGAGTTTGCGCACTCGGGGTGAAATCTCCCCAATGAGAATTCTCACGGCAAAGATTCCGCTCATAGTGCGGAGACGCCCCCATGGCTGCTGGACCTACGCCACGAGTGTGGTGGCCCTTTTGAATCAGGGCCCTTGGATCCTATCCCACTGAGATACCAAGACCAACATCCAGAACACAGGAAGGCCGGAGAATAAAGAGATTGGGGTGAATGAGACCACGTACCTCACATCTCCTTTAGACTGCTAGCTGAACGCTTAAGGAAGTTGAAAATAAATATATTGAGAATAGATTTATGTTGTCCTGCCCTGTACGCCCAGGGTTAACAGATTGCTTTGTGTCACCAGACACCTCTTTTCCATATCAATGTATTCTGGGACTTGTTCATTTTAATTGAGTCCTTTGGACCATCACACCTGATATAGTAATGATATGTAAAAGCAAAGTCCAGGAATGGAAAAGTGGTGCCTCGGTGACATGGAGCCATCCGACAAACCTACGCACACCGCCTAACTGGCTGATACGGTCCTCTCTTAGCACACCCGCAGCCAGTACACCTGACACGAGACAAAGAAGCATGAAAAAAAAGGCAACCGGCCTGTTGCTGTGAAGTGGACAGCCCTTTGCAGAGGCTGGCTGGTCACCTTTCTGCCGCTTATTTCTTTATTTGGGTGTCGAAGCAGTACAAATAAGGTGAAACCTTTGTCCAGAAAGAGTTAACGTGGAAAAATCCAAAACGAGGTAACACTAACAAAATGTGCCACATCACGCTGCTTAATTGGCCTTTTCTTACTGCATTATTTTCTTTCTCCTCTGGTGCATAATATATGTGGCCCTGATCATTATACAGTAACAGCTTACAAATCTGTTACCTCTCAAATCACTTGTTGACTGTAGCCTTGCCTTGGACTCTGTACAACACTCTACATACTGCCTTTGGTTAGATTTGTGCTACACATATATTAGAACGTTGAAAGAAAACCACACATTTAAAGATAGAGAGATAGACACACATTATATATATATATATATATATATATATATATATATATATATATACATACATATATATATATATATACATACACATATACATACACATATATATACACATATACATACACATATATATACACATATACATACACATATATATACACACATACATATATATACACACACATACACTCACACACACACACAGATTTCCGTCGTCGATGCCACAGGCAGAGATTTGATTTTTTTACGACATTTTGTTAACTATTAAAAAAAATTTACACATTGTTCTGAGAATTTGGACTCGGTCCTGCTGTTACTCCCTGTTCTGACCTTTCAGTTTCTCAAAGGGCTGGCACTGCAAAACGTCAGAGTTTGCAAAAGTTCTTGGGTCTTTTGATTGACAGCCCGGTGGCTGCTGGGGAGATCACAAACATTCTTAGAGCAGGTCTGGTGCCCTTGGAGCGCTCGAACCCAAGAGAGACCTCTTTGCAGGCACCACCAGGACGTCTCAAACGGAGGTCCCAGCCCCGTACACTGGTGCTTGCAAAGGGAACAGAGCCGGCCGCTCTAGGCGGGAGCTGTATGCCAACCATACACTATGCTCGGCACGGCAAGGGGCAGCGGGGTCGCGGGTCACGGAGAGAGGCAAGCCCGAGGGCTCAACACATTCCTCGCTCTGAATGAACAAGCGGTTCACAAGAAACCACGGCGAGGCCTTCCCATTGGCATGGCATTTGGTGGTAAGAGGGGGAGAGGGCGAAGGAGCGGCGTCTCCATTATCAGATTCGGGGAGGCCCTTGGCATTGCCATACGCCTGCAGTACTTGGGGGTGGCGAACGGGCCGGACTAGAATGCCGTCTGACATCGGCTCGGTCCTGCGCAGCTGCCATCCTTGGAAATTCCGGCTCGGTCTTGTATCTCTACGTTAACGTGTTGGAATTGGTGAATGTTTTTTAATACCTAAGGGAGAGAGCGAGAGGTGATTTATTTTCTCAATAAAAACGAGGTAGAACAGTTGGGGCACGGTATTATGTTATTTCAGAGCTGAGCTGTAGCACAGGATTGGCACACTGGAGGCCCCAGAAGCCTGTGCGGCGCAGGGTCGAGGGGTGGGCTTCAGGGGTCCCCAGTGAGCCCTCGACCAATGAATACATGCGAGAAACGAGAGACTCGGCCCCCTCTTGATATTCTCACGACGTCACAGCATTTTGCATTACCTCACCAGTTAAATAATGCAGTCTCCAGGACCATGTGGCCCTTGGTAGTGCCAGGGGTTGGAGAGGGAGGCCTGCTTTAATGCAGCAGCCCTCTCGTGTTGGCGAGGTTGAGGCAGCACTGTTAATATGAGCACAACGCCCGGCAAAAAGAAGGGCTGGGTGGCAGGGTGCTGTATCCATCATTGTGCAGTGCAAAAACAGAGGTCAGAAGGTTCAGACACCTGTAACAGGTGGCACCCAACACATGAGGCAGGGGGGGGGGGTAGAGAGAGGTGGTGATGCATAAACAAATTACGTTATCTAAGAATTATTAGATACTATAATAGGCTACTTAAATGATGTGACAGGGGAGGATGACATTATGCAACAGGGTTGACTAAATTATGTGGCAGGAAAAGGCAAATTATGCTCCGTGGGCTAGATACATTGGATAATGTGCCTTTGCGTTGAAAAATTGGATTGAATAATAAATTTGTAATTTGCTTTCCAATTAAACAAGACTCCCTTGGGATTTTCTTGGTTGGATACACTAAGAATGGACGCTATACCAGTGCACTGCTTGGAACGCTATCATTATTTGGATGAATCACACGCTCCTTTTGTATAGATTGTACATTTTGTAATAATGTTACTTTATGATTTTGTCGTTTTTACACACAGCACGCTCTAGGCAAAGGATTTATCTTATTAATAATAGTTTAAGAAGCAACCGTAAGTTTACCAATCAACCTTTGAGAAGGGCCTTCCACTGCACAGCAACAAGCGTTGCTGAGTTTTTATGTAGCTTTTGGTCAATTTGCGATAGAAACATCTTTAAAAAAAAAAAATCTGCACATTGAGCCGATGATAGATTAAGTTGCAAACTGAGCAAATCCATATATATGCAGAAAAGACTGCAGCTGCAAAATTGCAACATTTCAGTGGCCCTGGAAATAAGAGCGGCAACAGGGATCCGAGCAGGCATTTTGTGCTGATGTCTTCGTCAGGGTGTACTCAAAAGAACGGGTACAGACAACCATCTTCCATAGTGACAAGCTTGAATATGGACGTTGGAGGAATCGGTCTCTTACAAGTCCCATATTAATGGGTACTCGAGGTATTTCTGGCATAATACTGTGACACACATGATAAGTAGGTCCTTGCTCAGGCACCACCATATTGGTGCCTTCAACTTTACACAGTGAGGGCAAGAGTATATTAATTCCAGTATTAAAGATCAGCGCTGCCTGTTGCAGTTGTATCGTTCTTCAACTTTTTTGCCTCTGCCCTGAGAGTTTCCACTGTTTTCAAAATTTTTCACCTGGTGGTCTCTGCTCCCACCCCCTATATCTCAAGTGAAGAACTAGGTCAAGCAACAGAGGAGGGCAAGACCCAAAAGGTACAAGTGAGAACTGTATTAATATCTAGAACTCCTGGACATATGGGCAAGAAGTTCTCATCCATGCCTGCTAAGCTGTGAAGCGGTCACCAGAAACTTGCGGCTTCCTGCCACACAAAACTGAGACTTTAAGGGCCTTTTGTTTGGTGCAGCCTTCTCACCATTGACCCACTAATCCCAGCCAGGTAAGAGGCTCTGGCCCCTGGTGAACACCAAATCATTTTTCACATACAAATTATGGTTCCAGAGACATTGTCTACTGGAGTTTCACTAGTATGCCTCATCACCAACCAATCTACCGGGAGCCATGAGCACCGGGCCTTAACAATCTCTCAATAGGCCTGTTCTGAGACACATTCCAGTCAAGATCATACAGTCCAGGGCCATCAGAAGAAGAGCCATGATTGGCTGATTGCAAGGTAATGGCCAATAAACGTTTTCTCAGATGTCCCAAATGCCATCAAGACCCACTAGATGCAACAGATCACCTAGAAGACAAATATAACAACAATAGCTTGAATGGCTGAGAAATAAGCATTGGCAGATCAAGGTCTCACCTTCGAGACCCATTGGCTCTATCAATGCCTTTATGTTCATGCAGTATAGCATCACTAAAAGGAGGGGGGGGGAAGAGGAGTGATAGCACCGTCATTGGCAGCCACGCCATTTTGTATATGTGCAGAATGATCACCATGCAAGCACACTTGCATGCCCGTACATCTTTAAAATGACATGCGTGCCCTCCCCTTATTTTTGGGCTTTTCCAAGATGGATCAGTAAATATACATTTTTTTTTTTTTTAAGTAATGCGAAAGAACATTAGGGCAGCAGAAGTGTGTCACAATCGAAGTGTGGGTTGGGGCTCGGAATAAGAGCACAAAAGGGAGAGCAACACAGGGGAAGGTGAGAAAAGAGTACAAGCAAGACAGAGCAACATGGAGCGGGAGAAAGCAGTACAGACTGAAGGGAGAGAGAGAAGCACATGGCAGAGAGAGCAACAGAGTGTTTGGGGAGAGACGGACACAAGTAACAACTGGAACACACATGCAGTTTCATGGAGTGCATAAGCAAAAAAATGTTTTCCTAAAACTGGGCTGTGGAAGGACACAAGTAAGGATATTCCAAGGAATGTACAAGCAAAATTGACAAGGCAAGCCATTGAATAAGAAAAAAAAATAAGAGACAAAAAAGCCAACCAACGGTAAGCAAATGGAGGGCTTAAAACCCACCGTAAATTCTTGGTAAATTGACAACATGCCTTTTTCAACCAGACAGCTCTGTTAGGTATGCCAGACTTAAAAAGGCCCAACCCTCCTGAACTAAACTTTTTACCCTTTGCTCATTAGCAAGAGGCTAAGCCCACTCGTTGACCCAAACAGGAAACAAGATGGCTGTGCAACACTAGGCAGGTGCCACTTCCTGCTTCATCCTTTCAATGAGAGGACCCGAGAAATAATCCAGACTAATCTGGAGGCCCAAGCCCACTAAACTGGGTTCAGTGACCCAATCCACATATCATGTCAATGGGTTGTAGTTTTTACATCTCAAAACATTGAGCATCATGACCCTGTTGATGCATGTACTCCATTATACTTTGCATATAAAAAGAAATACTTTTATTATGAAACATCCCATTTACTAGAGAGTCATCTGTATAATAGGTGTTAAACATTGTGTGAGGTTGTCTGAGTGCAAACTCCTAACCACAGCTCAACAAAAGAATTGGCGGCTTGAACACAGATCTTACTTGAGAGAGAGAAGGAAACCAAGGGAGAATTGAAAAGTCACAGAAAACAGGAGAAGACCATATCAAACAAGGGATAACACCAAGCACTCCTCACCAGGCCCTGAATCTGAATATATCCTCTATGTGGACAGTTTAAAGAAGCAGCGCGAGTGCTTTCTCACTGTTGATGAAACAACTAGACATGTCTGTAGAAAGCTAATGGGCTATGTGCTTCTCCAATAATTCTAGGTACCAACACTCTCCTATACTCAATAGATCAAGCAACCAAAAATCTGGATCACCAAATACTTCTTAATCAGATATAAGAATGGGCAGACAATCAGAACGGTACGATAATGGATCAACTCTTCGCTCTCAAGCCAATGCCTACAGAACTGGTATTGTGCATCAGGTGTGCCAATATGTGCTCTCATATACCACCTAACCCAGCTCATCAACTGACACCACCTTTGAATTCCACATATCCGCAGTTAAACCAACATCCAGCTCAAAGCAGGCAGCACCAAGAGACCTGGGGTGGCAGAACAACATCACCAAAAGCTTGGAACAAATTCACCATGAGGCAGGGTTGTCTGCACCACAAAGACTTGTGGGGATAAAGTGGGAATGTCCAAAATGGGAATGTCAACAGGAATACGGTTCACATGCCAGTAAAAAAAGCTGGGCAGTGGGTAATCACCAGTGGATAAGGTCAAGAATCTGGGTATTTTATTCAACACCGTGCAATCACTCATTCCTCAGGTCCATGTGGCAGTCAAGAGTATGAATTCCAACATGAATATGTGAAGGAAGGTATTTTTGCGGATTGTCATCGAGTGGATCAAATAAGGTTATTGATATGAGCATCGTGTATGCGATTCCAAAACTTAATCAGAAGTGAAACTGTAGAACAAGTTGGCAAATTCGTGCCCGAGCCTAGAATAAAAATACTCATGCTCAAACAGGTCCAAAAGGAAGAATGAAGGCAAAGAGAGACAGTGTGATTGGGCAAACTGCGGAATGGTCTGTACATGTTACTGCGGTTTCATGAGAACAACAGATCAAGGAACAAATTACTACACTTTCAGTTCAAACAGAACATCAGCAGCTACCATGTTTGTGACAGGGCCCCTCCACCCGCTGTACGATACTACTCACCCTGCTAGCTTTACATCATCCCCCAGCAACCACCAGGACAGATCCCTGATGGTAATTTTGGCAGCACGTCACGACCTGGTACTGTTGAGGTGTCTGAAGATACAATGTGGTGCCATAGAAGCAAAAGGGAAAAAGACCACTGTAGACCAGTGGCAGCCGGCACGGATCGTGGGGCGGCTGGGGGGGGGAAATTGTAAAAGAGTACGAGGAGAAAAAAAAACACCATACCTCTTCGCCACGTCTCTCCTCCATCTTCCCAGCCAGGAACAGGAAGCATATCCAGGCTCCCATGACCAATCACAACGCTGCAGTGCAGCGTTGCGATTGATCTGAGCGCTGTGGTTCAGCGCTCAGCCAGGGAATTGGAGCCTGGGCATGTTCTCCAACCAGGCTGTAATGCAGCATGGGTGGTGAACATGCAAAGTACGCATGACTGTTTGGCTGACCAGAGAAGGCCGACCAGTCGGTCATTGCGTACCACTCTTCCCGCCTGCTCTGAGAGCAGAGCAGTCCCACCCGCAAAGACGCCTGCAGCAGGAACAAATAAAATGATAATAGATTTATTATCATTTTACTTTACTTCCACTGTTGAAAGCTTGTCTTATTTAGGCTTTGAGAGGAATGATCCTACCTTTATAGAATGAAAAAATAATAATTTCCGACACCAAATGGGTGAAAAGATGTGGCTTTCATTAAAAGGCACGTTGCAGGCAAGAGCACTTGACTCAATTTGTGGCAGTGTTGTAATTCTTCAAGAAACTCCAACCCCTTGGACACATGCGCACCATATGCATAGTTCAAGAACTTTTTTGAAACCTTCTTTTATACTGCACATGTAGTCAAGAATGAAATATGCACAATGTCTGTATTTAACTTTGAAAGAAATGTCAAATGACAACACCAGGAATTAAGCCCTGTGAAGTACTGATCCACATTCTAGGCCTCTCTGTTAAAAAAAAAAAAAAACATTAAATTATCTGTCACCTAAAAATTACAGTACAACAGGACAACATATCATTGAGACCAATTGAATATCAGGTTACATCTGGAAAGGAGGTTAAGTCCTGCTTTGGTCACTCACAACACTGAACAGTACCAATGAGATTCTGAGAAATTGTCAGGTTTTTACCTAATTTGAAGATTACAAAATATATATGTAAAATACAAAATGGTTCATAAAAATGTCTTCTTACACTTATACACCTTGGCATCACACATCATGTGAGCCATCACCAAAAGATGCATAGCTTGCATAATAGGCTTATTTCATACGCCTTCTAACGGAATCCTTGTCTGTGAAAGGAACCTTCGGTACTATACTGCTCAACCTTATAAACTAAATCCCAATTAACTCTTCCCACCAGACTCACTGACCAAGCTGGTAGAAACATGGCCCAAAATAGGTACAACTGTATTTTCTATTAACACTATTGCCCTCCAGTTACAAACTGTACTGGACAATCAAACAAGTGAATAAGCCACATCCTACACTGCATGTCCTGCATTCCCTTTAATCACAGCGTCAACTAGGAATGCACAACATCTGAATCAATAACAACGTGTTTCTAGAAAACAAATTGCATGAGCAAATCAGTTTAGTAAATCAAATCATTTTTTAAGTATCAACTCTAATAATGAAGGATAACTTAAGACTCAGTTTTCTGTTTTTACTAATTTCCACGCATAAATACAGACAGAAGGCAATCAGGTTCAATGTTGGCATTTATTTTTAATAATGAAAAATACAGAAATCTGATCTTTATTAAGTGTTTCCACAGGCTTTCGATCATGACTGGCAGTGTAACAGTTATGTACATTGACAACTTATGGTGTTAAAGATGATTTTCAAGCAAAACTAACACTTTCTGGCGAGTATAAGTTCTACTATTGCAATGTTTATGTTTTCACATCACGGTGTTGGTTTATATTTATGTAACTACTTGGCGCACTACAACCCTACAGAAATTACGAGTGTACATTTATCAAGTACTAGATACAAGTTCTTTTTTTTCTCAGCCAAAAATATGAATACCAATAAAATGAGAAACAAATAAAGATGGATAAATACAGACAGAAAAGACAAAAAAATTACAAAACTGGGAGCCCGAATAATATACAACTACGTACAACATCTGCAAACACAACAAACTAACGCTGAGCTCCGAAGAGTAGCATGCTAACATCAGTGAAGTGCTTAAACCTCTCATCATGGGGAGTAAGCACTACATATAGTACACTCACACAACACAATCTATATCTTTCTGTAGCATTTCCTTGAATGGACACTTTCCAAGTCTTTTACAAAGTCCCTCCAAACACTAATGCCCAGTGATATAATAAGAGGCGGCAGGAGCACACGTGAGGCACCCAAACTAGTCATGGTTATATATATATTTTTTTATTAACTTCTCTTTTGGTAAAACCACACCCCGAAATGCTATCCAGACACGTGCATAGCACTAGTACAACCAAACCGATTGTGTCCCTCAACCAATGAGGAAACCACATGCAAAAGTCTCAACCATTGGCAATCACTTGGGCAGAAGAACATCCCATCACTTTTTTAAAGTAAATCAAAAGGCAGGACAAAGAGTGACAGCCATAGGCAAATTAGGTATGTTCCTGCTCCAATAGGTACAGTCCAACACGCCTGCGAATAGGAACAGAAGCAACCCCGAGGGATTCTGCAATATAATATTGGGTCTCATCAGTAAGGAGTGGCTGGAGTCCTGGGCACAGCAAGCCGGGGCATTCCTGCCTCACGTAAAACGTTGGACTAAGAAACTCACAAAGGTGATCGCTGGAATGCTTGCAAACATCTCAGCCAATAGCAATCATGTGATCCAGATTACGTTTTTTGTGTCCTCGGGGCCACAACAGACCGAGGCCCATCATATGCAAATCAGACTGGTCTTGCTCTGGTAGGAATCGACCTTACCAAAAACTTGCATCACTCACCCGAAGCAAGGCTGGTCAGAGATGCTCCGTCTCTAGGCGCTGCACCTAGGGCCAGGAGCTGTCTACTCACTAAATCTACCAAATAGATGTACAACATCTGGTCAAACATTACACCTTCCCGAGATATGTCCCCCACAGAGGCAGAAAGAGTACAATTCCGAGAAACAAATAAAACTCA